>NC_052953.1:4242366-4882866 GCF_013358895.1 Oreochromis aureus | reverse complement strand
GACTCATCATAGTGGAGGTTTGCCTCCACTAATAAACTGATTCCCCACCTTTAACTCCAGTATCCAAATGGAGGACTTTTTAAATAAAATTCATCCCATTACCTATGATAGAGAAAACTACTCATTGACGTATCAGGTTGTAAGTTCGTGTTGTGTTTTAATGGCACTCTATGGGGATCAACTCACTCCTGGAGTCATCCTGAAGTGGTCATTAGAGGAACTGCAATTTTTGGCAATTTCTTGTTGTATATTTTTACATTTTTTCTCTCTGAGGTTGCTGCTTAGACACAGAAAGTGATGGAGATTCTGATGATTCTCACTGTGAAGTAGTATAGAACAAAGCACAATATAACAGCAAATAATGACAACACCTGAGCCAACATGCTGTTAAACTAGTCAGGTGCTTTGGGGTTATTTTCCCCCCTCACCAGCACTATCACAGATTACAAGTTGTGCATCCTGATGTTGTGCCAGACATACACTTCCCCAAATATATCAACGTCAGCTGGACCAACACAAACCTGTTGCGAAATTTGAACCAAAAACTTTGTATTTCCTAAACTAGAAGCGTCCCCACACCTAAATTCGTCAGGTTCTTTATGCAAATGACATCTCCTTACCAGCTTTAATGAAATTTTACTTGGAAGACTTTCCTTGATCTACTTTTGTCAAGGGAAATCACATCCAGCCCTACACATCAAAGTGCATTTAGCATGGAACCAAACTTTACTCGATGAAAGAATCCTCTGGGCAAAGTTCTGCCTCAGTCTCTCGGGAATTAAGTTTCAGCTTTATTTATTGCTAGCTGCTATTAGCCGATATAGAAAAGGGCTAGAAGGCACAGGTTTGGTAGATTAAGACTGGGGATTTCTCTTGACCTTTCAGCCAAATGCCATTCTGTTTGAGGTATACAAACATAATTAGATCTGATCGTCGTGTGTTCTTCTAATCTTTGGCTCGCCTTTTTTTTTCTTGGCAAATCGTTGTTGTTCATTAGCGCTGTTTAAGATGTGGAGGGCACAGGCTAATGACAAGAGGTAGTGAGGTTGAAATAATCCTGTTGTTTCTGATGCTTCCACATGATGCCCACAACTGTTGCTTAGCTCCCTTTCAAGGAAGCCCCCTATTAATGAGGATGATGGCATACCAAAGGTCCATTTTAGTGATGTACATATATCGTTGGGAGGGGGAAAAAAAAAAAAAGAAGGAAAATTGCGTTCTCTCCCCGCTAATGTAGGAGCCAATTCACAGTGACATTTGCCATTAGCTCCATGCTGAATTCGACTGGCGACAAAAGCAGAAGAAAAAGCTCAAATCATTCCCAATTAACGGAGGCATCAAACAGTGAAAATCCTAGCAGGAGATTTTACGGGCAGTGCACGGAGAAAGGTCAGGCTCCAGTGGAACAAGGCAAAGTCACAGGATTTATTAGAACTAATGAGCGCTTTCGTTAGACTGAATTAACGCTGGTACACAAGGAAAATAATAAATAGTCTGAGCATAACATTTGGTTTGTGACACATATACACACACAGACCTAAACACACATAGCCGACTGAATGACCCAGACAGAGCCCTAAGATTAATAATGTCACCTTAAATATGGTAAATTTCTCAAACAGAGCCATCGCTGTAAATCAGAGTTAACCATGCGATTTGTTATTATTTTTTTTAACAATATTAAATCTACAATAGAACCATACTTTTGGAAATGTAAGGATAAATAAATAAAAATCAATAAAATAATGGTCTAAAAAACACGGCTTATATGTAATTTATTATTTTACATTATGGGTTGACAAAATCTTCTCCTACAGTTTATTTTTTTATTTAAAATCAAGAGCAGGTAATAACCTGCTTCTAACATACTATCACTTTCACCATAAGAAATAGCGCGTCTTACAGTGAATGTGCTAATAATTTCTGATACTGTAAAGGATTCATGCAAATCAGTAATAAATATAAATGTTGCGTTTGTTTTCTTGGTGTCTGTCTCCATCTACCAAAAACACCTGAGCCTCCTTTTACAATCTCCTCACATTACTAATGAGCTGAGAGTTGTTGAACAGAGGAGAGAGTGTTTATTGAGATATTCAGATGTGTTCTCTTACCCAGTCTTTCTCCCTGTTTGAAACGATGGAGGTCTGGGTGGAGAGCTGTAACATAGATTGGCTGTGACAGCACCAAAATGAGGCTAACGAATATCCTAATGAGGAAATGCCAGCCATGCTCCCTCGTTCCAACCACACCAGATCGCTCTGGCCCCGGGAGAGACGAGCCAAAGCTGCAGCAAAAACTCCCCAAATGACTGACCCCTACTGAAGCACCAGCTCAGTATACATTTTTTCCACACTTATTTTGTGCCTTTATCTGAAATTTTTAATTTAAATTAATTTAAATGTTACTTTAGGTTTACTGGTATAACTGTATACATATGATCAATGCACTGTAGCTTCTGAGAGGCCATTCTTTGGTATGCAAAGTTATGTTTGAAGAATTGGCTTTAGATTGCCTTCTAGAAATTTTGAAATCAGAATCATGGACAAAGATCTGAATAAGGAGCGAGTGACAGGGTAACACCTTGTCAGTCATAAGAAGCCTTAACGTAAACCATAAAGTGTTTAATTGCCAATTTTATTCTAGGTGAAAGCATAACTTACCAAATTAACACTCCATTGTTTCTGATAAAACTGGAAACTACTGATTGAGACCCTAAAGTTCATCAGGCAAGTGTTTTGTGCAGTTTCTGAGACTTTTATATAATCCATCTTATTTTTTCACCCTCTGCAGGCCTTTTAAGCAGAAGGAGCAATCTATAGTTAAAACAGGGCTCCTAAAAAACCTGCGGTGCCTCTAAAAATGGACCAAGACTTTAAAGTAAAGTAAGGGCAACATTATCCACAGACCAAAACCTTTGTAAAAAAAAGACGAAAAAAAGGGTTTTAGTCTGTGGCTAATGTCGCCCTTACTAACAGTGTGTGGGGTAAAACTTGACTGCATGTGTGCAGTTAGTGCCTTAAAGAAAAAACATAAGACTTACCGTGTGCTATAAACCATCCAAAAAGTTTGCATAGTTTTGATGAGTGAAATTCTAGTATTTTATTATTCTCCTACTTATCACTTCTTAAAATGTTTCCGTATTTTTGCAATGCATCTGTACAGTTTATGGTATTGCTAAGCCAGTTTTTGACATCATGATGTCTACAGACAACCTTAATTCATGGCTCATTTCTAGTAAAGCACACTAAAGTAATCCGAGTCACCTTAGCAACCCCTGGAAGTTTTAAAACCCTGTTTGTGACAAATCAAACTCTCTTTCTCTCTCATTCTGACAAGACAAGGCCTGATTGTGACGAGTGGCAGCACTGCATACAGTCATCTCAAAGGTCTCAGTGGAAACTAGAATCCATTAGAAAACAACAGGGACGGGGCCCCTCAGTCCCCCAGGTCCTAAAACAGCATATGACATAGAGCCTGAGGGCAGAGGAAGTAACTCATCCTTAGATAATCCACTGGACAAGCTGCACAAGAGACAGACTCGCTTAATGCGAGTGAGATATTAACAGGAGTCCACTGCAGCACTGGTACAAATTACATTAATAATAAATACTTAATAACTGAGAGCAAATTCAGGCTAGCGCACAGCATGATTATTCAGTGTGTTTTTGGTTTTTTACATTAATTCACAAAATAGGACATTTTAATCAATTTGCAATAACGATTTCTTTATATTTTGTTAGTCTTTTACAACTGGCTACTTATTATGGGCTGTAATATCCATCAAGTACCACAACCAGAAACTAAATCGAGAACATCTGAATAAATTTTGTTTAGGAAGTACTTACTAGGACTACAATTTGTAACAAGAACAGTTTGAGGCCGGGTATCTGCACCAAGGCAAACAACAAACAACAAAACTTTCACAGCACGGCTGAATTGATTCCCTGGATCCAGAAGGACATTTGAATCTGTGCTGCTTACCTGGGTTTGCTTTTGCAGGGGCAGCATCCTAAGCAGAGAAGCCCAGACCTACCTTTCCCAGCCATCTCCTCCAGCTCATTTGGAGGTACACTGATGCATTCCCCAGCCAGCTGAGAGATATATCTCTCCCCACGGCCTCCTGTCAGAAGGAGGTTGTCAGAACCACCTAGGAGACACTCAAAAGTTCCTCCTATGGGCCCACCACAAGCAGGAGGTGACATGGGGTCATGTGCAATGGTGGTTCTATCCCCAGCTTTAAAAACTAGTCTCTAAATACTTTAAGCAATTGCATTAGGTTCGACTGGCTATCATATACATGCAGTTTTTAGATAATCCTTAAAATAACTGCCAGGAGGCATTTCACGAGTGATGAGTCTTCCTTTTAAAAGAGCTTTGGTTTGTCCAACCCTCTCCTGTGATTAAACTTTAATGCAAATGCATCTATATTTTTCCATAAGTCAAACAAACAGAATCACTGATTTACCTCCTTGGTATTGATGACATCTTTACCCATACACACACACACAGACTCAAAAGGAGAAGACAATACAAAAAAGATTGTTGTGGCTAGTAACAAATGGCACTAGTCGCACACTTTTAAACTAAACCTTGTGTATTTAAAAAAAAACTTCTTTGTAATGACAGGAAATTCTTGATTTGTGTGAATAAAAAAATGAAACATACTAAAGGTGAAGGAAGTGCACGCAGGAGGGGTTTGCATGTGAAATCATCTTCTATAACTTGTGTGCATCCCTATACACGGAAGAACATGCTGAGGGGTGATGAGGTTGGTTGAGGAAGTGTATAGTGGAAGGAGGGGAGGGCGGGGGAATGGAAAGGTTGGCATACGGTCACACGAGAGGCACTATCACGAGTTAGAGAGCCAAAGCTCTGCCTTGTGTACGATATGCATTGTGGGAACAAAGATAGACGGCGTGTTTCTGAAGCATCTATGTGGTATGTGCGGGTGGTGGATGGGTGGGGGTGGATGAGGGTGAGGGGTGGGGTTCCAGTTTGGGGGACGTATGATGATGGCCTGAATTGAAAAGAGCCACCTTTTGATTTTGGACGGGCCCCGTTCCTGGCAGGCTGGCCGGCCATAAGGCGGGGTGGGGCCTGAGGATAATGGCAGCAGAAGGGAGAGGAGGCCGACAGCTGGCGAATTCTGCCCCAATATGTTTCCATGAAAGAGGCGAGGAAATTTCAGAAGACGTGATGCCCGAACGACACGCTCGGCGGCAAAAGGGAAGATTAAAAATAAAATGAGTTAACATCTTGCCCGTTTCACCCCACGATGCACATTTCAGCAAAGGAAAGGGAGGGAGAAGGGTGATGACTGCATTGGCCATTCGGATTTCAACAGCTCCCCCAAAAAGAAAAAAAAAAATCTTCCAGTTAATTAGAAGAAGTCATGTGTCACCTCCTGAAGCTTGTTCAGCACACACAGATGTGGCCTGGAGTGTTTTAAAGCCACTTTCCATCATCTCGCTTTCTCTCTCCTCACTGCATGAATATCCTGTTTTCCCTTCCTAAGCATATTGTGACTCTAAAATGCAAATGACTCCCTCTTTTCCCCCCCTCTCCTTTCTCCTTTCATTTTTTTCCACCTCCAATCACGGTGCCTCTAATGAGGTGTAAAATATGTGCATTAATGACAGAAAAGTTATTTAGATCTGGGGGAGAGTTAATTGGTTTTAATCACGGCCTACATCCATCTGGTTACGCGAGACAACAAACTACTTTATCCCGATGCCTCATTAGACATATTGTGGGACGCTACGACTCAAGGAGACGCTCATCTTCTGCTTATTTCCTTTGCACACGAGCATTGTGATCAGGAACTGCAGATTAAACAGAGCACACATGATATTTGACCATTTGAGTTATTTTTTTAAAAAAAAGCCTGTCTCACTTTTATCAGACACATTCTACTCAAATCTAAATAACATATTTTTAAAAAATCTAAATATGATGACATTAGATAATCACTTTGACTAAGGATTCCCTTATCTGATTTTGGTTGTATCACACAGCAGTGTTTACTAGCAGGAGGGCTAATTTGGCACTTTCTATATTCTACATGAACATGCATAATGTGTTTGTATTATGTGTCTGTTATCTGCTGTTATAGGGCCACCATTGAAAAAGAGATCTGGATCTCGATGAAGAGTCTTAATATCAGTTGAAGCATGTAACGTAAAAATATGATAAAAATCTTTTTCCCCTCACTCTGTGTCTTTGTCCTGTCCCCCGGGTCGCCTCTCCATAAGTGTGGTTCTTTGTTGTGATTTGGTACTACTTAAATAAATTTTAATTAAATTTTTTTTTAAATCAACAAAGACAAAACTGATACATTGTACTTAATGTTGCATCACTGATTCTGAGTCAGAAAGATGGTAACTATAATATTATTTCTTTAAAGCAGAGGCAGCTTAATCCACAAAAGCACAGTAGCATTGTGTGGTTTTAGTTTACCAAAAAAATGTTAAACCTTTGACCCCACAAGAGAAAATCTTTAGACTTGACATAACATCACATAACATGCTGCAAAACAGTTTGTCAATCAATGCTTTGAACATCATAAGGCATCATCTTCGTCGTCACCTTATGTATGCATTTAAGTAACTTGATGAAAGTCGCATCCCCACAACATCCACGAATGGTCACACAAGTTTGAAATCTGACAGTAATTATGCCTCAGGGGAACACAAATTTCATTCACTGACCTGAAGAGTTTCATGTTTCTGGGGAAGGGTCTCTTTAAGCAAAACACTCAGCTATCTGCTGTCATTCTCCATCCGCTAAGCCTAAAGATGCTCTCACCATCTGTTGGCAGTGTGACCATGTCCAAAGGACCATGTTTCTGAGGATCCTAACAGGCCAAGAACTAAAATGTGTGAACTGCAGGCCTGCTAATCTGAAGTGTTGATAAGAGGCTTGAAAACACACTATGTGTGACTTGCACCATAAAAACTAGGAACTCTTTGGGGATTCAGCCAAGATGAAGAGACTCAATATGCACCTCAAGGTTCTAAAAATAAATAAATAAATATTACAGCACCCCAATGCTGTCTTAGTTTTATTTGTCTCAAAACGCCTCTATAGCTGTCAGCCATGGATTGCTGGTTTAAAGATCTACAATCCAGAATTTATTTTTTTTTTAACTTTTCAAACTTTAAGAGAACACTTTATTGCAGATGGCAACTGCACGTGGGAGAAGAAGCAATGTGCAGCTAGGTTTACCCATGTGCCTCATTAATCATTAGCATTTGGCTGAGAGGCTGCTTTACATGCCCCCATGATTCACGTTGTCACTTACAGTAGTCCATCTTCATTTTATACAGTGGGCCTCTAATGGGTTCTTTTCAGATGTGTCAACTGAACTGGGTGTGTGCGGGTGCAGCCTCACCTATAGTCACATTTTTTCTCTCCAAACCTTAGACAGAGTTGCAGAGTTTTCTTATTTGCTTCACTTAAAGTTACCCTGCCATGCACAGCAGAACTGCATGAATGAACACAGCTTTCACAGACGGGTGACTAATTAAAGGAAAACCCAGAATAAACACAACAATGCAGATGCTCCCACACAGGAGCACTGCATGGTGCGATGATGCAGTTTTATCATGTTGTGTGACATGTATTTAAAAAAAGGAAAGAAGACAAGATTCTTTTGAATTAAGATGGTGACAGGAAATGATCTAAGTGATACTGAAAGAGAACTCGTTGTTGTGGCACAGATGGAGGAAGTCCACCTGGCTTCTGTTTCGGCTTGATAACAGACTAATTATGTGACATATGGAACAGTTTTAAGAAAACTAACAAGTAATGTGTAATCCATTACATTTTTTGAGTAATGACCCCAACACTGTTGCTACCCAAACTTAAAAGCCTTAGCTAACGACTTAGCATGAACCCTTTCTAAATATGCTAACTTCTGGCTCAAGATGCTAAACTAACATGGCAGTAGCAAAAATTGTAATGTTGTCCAAAACCAAAGAAAAACATAGGGAGGTATGACCGTTTATGCTGTACTGCCTTATGTTTTTCTCAGTATCTAGCACACCATCAGACAGAATAAAATCCTAAGAATACAAAGTATATCTAATAGAATAGTTTTTTTAGGCTTTGAGTAGCTCTCTCACACCGTACATGTTTGCATCCATCTAATTCAATCCATCCAAAACCATTAAAGAAGTCACATATTCACATGATGGATACCGAGGCAGATGGGATATGTAGAAAAAGACTTCAGCTTTCTATATTTTTACTTAGGCAGCTACAAGGGCTTCTGGTTGTTGTCCAAGAAATTCTGTCAGATTAGAAAAAAATATGTTAATTATAGACATCAACATAGTTGCAGGCTTGTTTGGAAAAAGAAAAGTTTGCAATTTAGTGATTTGCAAGATGCTGCAGTTAAACTAGCAGCAGCCGTGATGGAAATTGCTGTGGTTATAATTAAGAAGACCTTAGCATATTTAGCTAAATTAAGCAGTGGGATAGACTCCATATTTACGGCGTCATTTCCTGACTAATTTGCCTTGCGCCCTTATGTGAGGTGTCAAAAAATACTCCCTGTGTTTACATTTGGTTCCCGCTTCCCTGCTAGTTCAATGTGATTGACATTTCTAAATATGTTAGGCCCGAGTGTGCCGATTCCCAACTAAGCACAAATTGTACAGGCAGGTAATGATGTGTGGTGACAGTCATTATCAGCTACTGAACTTTGACACCTAATCATGAGAACAGTATGCAAGTGGTGCAGATAATTATCTTTGGGATTGTCAGTGTGTGTATGTTTCTCTGCATGTGTGTGGACATTGAAGGCTGCAGTCTTTTTAAAAAGCCTAAATGATCACATCTAGATATGCGGTAGGGTTGTGCCGGTAGATGGTGACTGAGGGTGATTCCAATCAAGGTGACATTTAGGTTATTTTCCCATGGATTATAATTACAGTTAGCTTTCAGTTAATATCACGCTATAGTTTTTTACTTTTGCTTTCCCCAAAACTTGCAGCACTCACACAAAAGAAGAAAACAATGAATGGCTACACTGATCAGTCACAAAACAAGAGAGCATAGACCCTGGGTATTTTTGCATGGTGGATTGATGGTAAATTAGTGCTTAATATCCAGATGGGTGGGAAATTAAAAGAAAAAGCACCTTGATAATTCTTCCAAAAAAACAATTCTAGTGCTTCATTACTGAAACACTAAATGGGGGGATTTGAGAGTGCTGTCTAGCATGTCTATCCACTGGTTTCGGACTGAATGCCACAGCAAAGTGATTGCCAAAACTACGCAAGAAATATGACCCCGCAAAACTGCTATATCACCATATTGCAGGCATCAACGCTTCTGGTTTTATCTTCAATTTGACAATGTGTGTAAATGCAGTTTCTCTCCACTTCTCTGCACTCTGTCTCACCATCCATCCCGTGAGTCATTTTTATTCACTTACAAGCAAATGGATATGAATTACATTTGCATTCAGTTTATGAATACTATATATATACTATGAATAATATTTTCAGTTTACAACAAACAATGAAATCAAGTGACTTTGTGAAGACAAAGAGAAACATGGATAGAAAAGTAACAGAAATGTTTAGAAACCTGTAAAAGTACGAGTCTCGAAAAATATTTTTCCTTGCTTAAATGAGAATCTGTAAAACAACAAAAACACTTTAAATGTGTGTTGTTTGCTCTGTCTCTCTGGATCACGCTGAAGGCCTCCACTCAAACAGCATAAATGTTCCCTTGTAACAGTGTTGCATCATGGGATAGGATGTGTTCAAAGAGGTTGAAGCTGAGGATCCAGGCAAACAAACACAGAGCACTGAGGCTGTAAAACCACAGTGGATTTTTACATCTGTCTGGCCTCATTGCTATGCATGGAGCCCCGAGCCACATTTGTCTGCTTCCACCTAGGGGTAGAGCACATTGGCTATGATACCGCCCTGACAGATTACCGCCTTAAACAGTGAGAAAGAGGCCTGCCAGCAACAGCTGTCCTTTAGCATTGGAAATGCTAAGTTCCCCTTTGACAAAGACTGAACAGGAATGAGTGTCAACAATGCTTCGCCCTGGAGTGGTTGCTAACATCTTGTAACTTCCCGTGCTGCAAACCATTTCTGTTGGATACTTTTGGATCAACAGAGCAGCCGAGTTGTAATATGTATGGTAATTTTTCATTTCTGGCCCTTCTGATGCCTGCTGTAGAGAAAGAGGAAAAAAAACGAAAACACTATGTCAACAGTGCTCTTGAACTCGAGCGGTACGTTAGTCGGCTGCTATGCAAATGAGACTGGGGGAGAGGAAAGCAAACAAATCTGTTAATTGATACATCCTGTCAGTGAAGGGCCTCTGGGATTACCAGGAAGAGCTAGAGTGTCATTGTTGGATGGCTGGGACACACTGCAGGAGTTTAAAGTGCATCTAATGGGGATGTTAGCGGTCATCCTCTACAGGCTAATGGCAACCATTTTGTTGGCACTGGAGAGGTGCCCAAGCTGTCGAGGACCAGGTATTCGGAGTGACCTAGGTGACCTACGCCGACCTGGGCTTACAAGTGTGCGGATAAGTTCAACAGCCTCTCCAGAAAAAAGCCATCCGTGGCAAGACGACACTAATTAAGGTAGCACGCGCAGCTAAGTCCCACAAGTGTAGCACACAGTTGGAGTGTATACTGAACCTTGTCATGTAGGTCACTTTGGCGCTTTTAGCAAAGCTATGCATATTAATGGACCTGTGATACACAGTCGCTGCCTCAGTGCTCATGGGGGGCTTTGTATACTGAATGTGGGGCTCTTTTTGAAACATATGCATTGCAAATTGAGATTACGGGTGGTTACAGTTAGCACAGTCCCTGTGGCATTATTTAGCCATGAAAAAAACAAGAGTACACGATGCTGAAAGAATCACGAGTTACCCATGGATGAAATGATAACAGTAGGAGAGGTGTAGAGAAATGACTGTGTACTCAGTAACATGAAAAAACATCTGCCAATAAACCCAGGCATATTTAGGTTTTACTACACTGTTTGTGTGTTACACAGGGCAACAGCATGTATGTGAGACAATCAGAGGGACCGTAAAAGGTAAAGAAAGCATCTACAACTGAATAATTATTCACTTTTAAGCAGTAAGTGTAGCTGACGTATAGATGTGCCACTAAGATCAGTTTTTGTTTTGCTTTAATTTGAGATTTTCAGCTTTTCATGATGACAGAGAGAGGGGATTGTTGCTTTTCCACTCTAGACTCGAAATGGATCTGTTAAAGAGTCACGATTACACGGAGAGTGCTCTTTTGGTGCTCTTTGGGGTTTTGGTCCCTTTTTTTGGCCATTGTGGATTAGGCCAATTTAATTCTTAATTCTTCCACATACAATAGCATTTTAGATAATGATGTGCCTCCTCTACTATACCAGTGCAAAATTATAATTAAATTTTACAGTTAAATTGAGACAGCAGTGCACAAAGCTCTGATCCTACACACAGATTTTATTTAGGTGTTCAACACAAATATGTATGACTGCTAGTTTTGATCTCTTCAGTGTCATGCACAATTAATATACTGGTAGGCAACGTCCTTGCTTTTACTCCGAAAGTTACTTTGTTGCTAACCAGCTAGCCCAGGACCTTGCTGACTCATTGGCCCGCCTTCTGTTGTGGCAGTCCTCAATATTGCTTAGCAGGAAGGACTTCTTCCTGCAGGTGCACACTTCAACATCAGCATCTCTCCTTTACAAAGAGTGAGGAGCCCAAGGAGGGGCTCAGTGTACAGCTGCTAGTCCTCTACATCAAAAGGAGCCATATGAGATGTTTTGGGGATCTGACCAGGATGTGTCATGGATGCCTCCCAGTTAAGGTGCTTTGGGCCTGTCCTACTGGGAGAAGAAGCCTTGGCAGACAAGCTGGAAAGATTCAAGCTCTCAGCTGGCTTGTGAATGCCCCTACTTCTCTCTGGCAGAGCTAGAGGAGATGGCCGAGGAGTAGGAGGTCTGAGCATCTCTGCTTAGAATACTGTGACCTACGCCCGTATAAATGGTAGAAGATGGATGGATGCATGAATGGAAGGGCTATCACATAAAGGGAGGAGTTTGAGTTTAAGCACATGAGCTGATGGACAATTAATGGTCTAGTGAGGAACATACTGAGCCTTAAGCTGATGACATTACCCAGTTATTAAATTTAGCAAAAAACTTTGCAAATGAAATATTTGAAGGGGAGAAACTTATAAACAGACGTCTTTAAAATCTCACAAAATATTCCGTAATATTGCTAAAGTTTGTGCTTCTTTTGGCTAAATTCACACAGTCGGGTTTAGAGGAAAGCCTAAAACCTCAGGGTGGAACATGGTTTTGGGCTAACATGACTAAGATTTGACCACTAAGTGTATTTAGCAGATCAATCCTATCTATCCTTCATTCTTTAACTCATCGTCCATTTAACAATGTCATCTTTTCACATTAAACTCCCATTAAATTTGTGTATTGTTATGTACTTTTCTGTTTTGCATAAATTGTAAATGTATATATCAGAGTTTTTCTATCATTGTGATGAATTTTAAAAAACAGACAAAAGTGTGTCATAAAGCTGCATACAAAGGTGACAAAGCACTGCCAATTTGGTCCGTGTTGTCTTGCTGTGTGCCTGCCTTTCCTCTGATCTCCTTCAGTTCAGTGGCATGCATGTGGCACAGTTCTTCAGCTGAGCCTCACAAATCGTCTGCCGCCACGTCAGTCAAGCCTTGTTTACAGATATCCAACATCCTTTCCTTCTCGCCTGGCTGACTCGCTGCAAAGTCGGTCGGGGATGTGTGATGTACATCATCGGTAATCAGATAAGTTGGGTACCATCCTCCTGCTTTCTCTCCAAAACAACATGTCCACTGAACTGAAAGCCAGAGTGCAACTGTCACATTAGCAGCCAGAGAGTACTCACTCCACTGCATGCCTGGTAAACAAACCCCGAAAGATGTTTTGCATGACAGACAGACTGACGGCTCTTTCAGGCGAGTCCAGAGTGTCGCCGAAAAGACCCGCCACCCTCTCCTCTCTGTTGTCAGTTGAAACTCTTTAACCAATTAAAATGGCAGCGCAGGGCGCATATTTGAATATGCATGAACAGAATGTTGCATTTATGAAAAAAAAGGGGCTGAATCTGCTAATTATGTGTTTAACAGTCTATCACCAAGCTGTTTCACCTTATATTTAATTTGCACATGAAATGTCCCCTCTCATGACGGCAACCTGCATTTTGATCTCACATCGATTTGTGCAAGCTTTCAAGTGTGCTGCTTTAATGAGGCATTTCATACTCACTGAAAGGGACTGACTCAAAGAATTGCGATAAAACCTCCGTGATCCCAACTAACTGTTGTTTGTCACTTTTTATAATGAGCCACAGCCTCGTTAGATTTCCTTTTCCTGTAGATCATAATGGAGTCGTCACAGTTTTTCACCTCCCCACAGCTATGTTCTCCTGTGGAGGCGATGCTAGGCGGTTAGAATTTACCACTTGATGAGTTTTGCTCTGAGCACTCTGGCAAAGTTGGACAATTATTTTTGAATCCCTGGGCTCTCCGTGTAGCAAATGTGACGGAAAAGGCCAATTATGGAACTCGATTTATTAAAAGCAGTGTTCGCGATGTTGCTGGAAACGTCATTAGGAAACATAGGAAATGGTTATAAATGACTGACGCATGTGGCTAAGGTCAAGAAAGTAGTTTGTAACCAATTAATAGTACATTCGTTTAAAGACTTTCATTTATTGCACCAAATTGCAGTTAATCAAAATGTTACTAAATGTTTACAGTGTCAGCGCTTCTACTGCCGGCCTCTCCGTATCCTAGCTGGAATTCCAGTAGCCTTCTCTTCTGTTTCTGAGGTACGGAGAAAAAATTCCAGCCAGATCCTGTGCCGCTTGCCAAAAACACTGCTCATCCAAAGTCATTTGCAGCAAAGTCCATTATCATCATCACTTGTGGTGATGAATTCCCTATGATGGTGGCAGGCCCGCAGCAGCCTCTACTCATAATGACATTCTGCTCTTGTTGGCAGTCACTCCCCGTCAGATGGCTCATTCCCAACAGCCAGCATGTCAGACAGTGCACACACACAATACTGGGTTGGGCCTTTACGCCGTAAATGAGGGACAACAGGACCGTTGCTTGAAAGGGAGACTTCATTTCTGGTAAAGAGACCGTGTTCTATTCTAGTCAGCATGTTGTTTTTAATGTAAACATCTGTGACATTCTGCTATAAATATGTTTAGCTCTTTTAGATTTTGGGGGGCTTTTACACTTATTTATGTAAAAATACAGCAATGGGCAAGAATCAAAGGAGCTACCTATACATAGGGCGAGAGACGGGGTATACCTGGGCAAGTCGGCAATCCATCACGAGACCAAAGGTATATCAGGACACTGCCACTGCTTTCAGTGCTGTTGTTCCATTTTTTTTCCATTCTGAAAGGAACCCCAAATATAAAAATTCTATGTATTTCAAACTGGGGCGTGATTATGGCAGACATGTTAAACTCACAGGTGGATGCTTCATAGAAGGCTATTTGACAGTCTGAAGCATAAAGAGAGGCAGTGTGGAGGTAAAAGGGAGAGACAGCGATGAGCTTCCCTGATTTCACTGATAGACTAAATTAAGGTTGATGCCCCATGAAGAGAAATGGTAGAGGTTCTGCAAAGCCAATAATATTTAAAGCACCATGCGACTAAGTCATCACTTTAGAAATAAAACAGCTCCGTGGTCACAGCGAGTCTGCTCACTCTGGCAGCACAACAACTCAGGGATAACAAAGCAGGCAAAGACGTGGAACCAGCTGCTGACTGGCTCCCTCCAAAGAGAAAATACTCAGAAAGCACATCTTTAAAGGTGAGGCCTCATGCAATCACATTTCTAAGTATCTACAAAACTGGGTCCTCAAAGGTGTGTCAGCACATGATGGTTATTCCAGAGTATAAATTGTGGATTGTTTATAAAAAGTGAACATACTCTGCTAATTATTGCTAAGTAAAAAAAACACAAGAATCTGAATCACCCCAAATTAATCACAAAATCTTGCATGGGCTGTACCACACACACACACACACACACACACACACACACACACACACACACACACACACACACACACACACACACACACACACCAAACCATAATATCTGTGAGGTCTACCTGTATCATTACACCTACATATAAACCTGCTCTCCAGTTGTTATGAAGACCGGAACATGTTGGGTTGTAACAACTGTGAATGTGGACATTTTAACATGAAAAAACATTAGGGGGCCTGACTCGCTTTTTGACTCAGCCTCGTGTGTTCATTGGAGGAACTGCAATTTTTGGGACTTGCACAGTGGCTTCATTTTTGCGCCCTGAACTTTGCCACTTGACTGTAACATACAGTGAATGTGTAATGCCCACGACCTCAAATTAATTGAGCATGATTAAAGTGTGCAATATGATGAGAAGACATTATAGTCCCCTTCCCTCTTTGGAGTGATAATAACTGAGATCGAATCATAAAGGTCACAAGCACAATGAGTTCTCGGACCACCCCTTTCTTCAAAGAACAAAAAAAATGTGCAACAGCACATTTGCACATCAAATGCCAAGAGCATATAAGTCAAAATAAAAATAATAGAAATTAACCGTTAGTTTCATGGATTTTTGTAAACGTGTTACTTATTTTGTTGTTGGCAACTGTGTGGTGAATTTTAAGAGGTCTGTTGTAGTGAGTGCTCTGTTTATACTTTAATTTAGTGATACTAAATTGATGTGTTATTATAAAGAATTTGCTTTGAATTTCTCAATTCAAACACTAAACCCTGTGTTAAGTGTTTGAATTATAGTTGTTACATTTACATTTGTATATGTATGTAACATTTCTGATGTAATCAAAACTGTAACATTGATAAAAACACCAAAATAGAATCTTAAAAAGGTATTTTGTTAGGCCAATTTAAAAAATTGATTAAAATGAACTAAATAGTGTCTACAAGAAATGACAATGTTGCCCTTGATTCTGATGTTGCAGCAGCAGGTCAACTGCTCCTAGGTGGTCTGGGGACGGCTCTAGTATTACAGTAGAGGCAGCCTTTGGGCTATTGGTCCTCCTTCTTCTGGAGAACTTTAATCGGTGCTCAGAGAATGATGCCTGACCTTCATTTATACGTCAGAAATGTGCATATCATTGTGCTTAAGTTCTTTAAACTGGCTTTGTGGTAGTTGCTGCTAGAGTACATGTCACCAGGACCACACACATAAACACATACAGACAGAGTTACAAGGTGAGAACAATACCAGCCGCGCTGTCATGAATGGTAAAGATTGAATTGTAAGATACAATAGGAAACCCTGAGAGGTGCAAAGCAAGATGGCTGAAGGTGACTCTAAGCCTGAGCTTATCGGGGGATTCAGTAAACAAGAGGCCTGGCAAGCATTGCACTCGGCTGTTGACAACCGGTGATGGTGACCAGGTGGGATATGTTATCCTAACAGTCTGGAACTCTTGTGAATTATTTGCTGATAGATATAAACAGCTGTTATTCTTGGTAATGGAAAGCAATTAGAAACATCTGCATACTTGGCTGTGAGCGATGCCTCCGAATGGCGGCCGTTGCTCCCAGGTGCCGCTGGGAAATAATTACATCATCGGGACGGGGGCCGGGGCTGCTGAGGACTGCTAGTGATCTGTGAAGAGCGAGGAAGAGAGCCCAAAGAGGGACACACACAAAAAATGATATTAGTCAAACTTTTAAAGACGTGCAAGTTTGATCATTCTTTACGCTTAAAGTCACAGACCAGTCAGCAGTTAACCTTCTTTATTTCATTCAGTCAATTTGGGGATGACTGATGCTAGTAGTGAGAACAAAAAGTGTTAGCCACATCACCTGTTCTGCTTTTGTCTTGTGTAGGGAAATATTGAAACACCCCAACAATAACCTCTGCAACAATATATGACACACATTCTTACTTATCCTCATTCTATAACCTTTGAGACTGTAGGCCTTGGTGAGTTAAACCTTTTTTTCCTGGTTCCAAAAGGCTAACAGGGGTTACTCTGTGAAAGTGGCAGGAAGGATGAAGTCACTCCCCAAGACATTTTTGAACAGTCCACTGTTCAACCGGCCAAAAGGATTTCAGATGATTCTTTCCATGTGCTGAACTCTGAGTATCTGGTAATGAACTCCTGGAGATACAGGCTCCCTTTGTGTAAGCTTAAGCATTTAAACATTCATTTTTCAGTAAAAATGAACAGTTAATGCAGGACAGACACAGCAGTAGAGGCGCTGACGTAACTGCACCTTTTTCTTTTAATTTTAGGTTTGTACTTAAAAATTAGACTTAAAGTATACTGCAAAAAAGATGGGGGCTCGAAACTGCTTAAGGAATAAAAATATGTCCAAATGATCTTCATATCCTACATGTTATTTAGTGACAAAATGAATTTAGACAGCACTGGCAGTGTCAGCACGACAGGTGCAACCTGACAAACCTGATCAACATTTCTCAGAGAGCATCTGCAGCCACATTAAATAAACACCGTTTAGTCTTTTCAGTATAACCAACCTTAAAGATAGGCGCAAATAAAAATGTTATACATTTTGGACTCACAAAGACTTGGGGACGATCCAAAATATTCTCACTTTGTAAAACTGTCCTCTCACCAAATGTCTGAAATTCAGTCTTCCTTGGACAGAAGCACAAGTACACGAGCACACTTATAAACACATACACCCACAGATGAAGACAGCAGACATTTGTTATAGTGATAATTAATTCTGTTTTCCCAGCAACATAAAAGATCTGTCTCTCTCTTTTTGATATTTTCTTTAGTTTGAAGTTGAGCTGAATGTTGCCAAGTGAAACTCTTCGACTCTCTGGAACTCCAGAGGCGTTGGCCGACACCATGACACATGGAGTATGAAACATATGTGAGAATACACAAACACAAAAACAAATCAGCCTAAAATACTGACTTTAACTTGTTTAATTACATGTAAATGTTTCATGTCCTTTTGTTAAGTACAATGTAAAATATTGCATTTAAGGGAATCTGGTCAAATGACATTTGATTGCTGTACATTCACAGTTCATACATTCTCCTTAATGACTAATTATCTGAATAATTAAACCTTTAATTACTTTATACTTCAGTTACATTTTATTCAAAATGACTGCTTCATGTTTACTGAGGGTGGATTCATCATTTTTTGAGTGTGCACACAAGCGTGCAATATCCTTAAAACGTCAAATAGTTTAAAACTAGATCATCTTTACTGTCCTCAATGTATTAAGAGCAAGTCAATGAAATCTGAAGACTCGTTTGACCTTTTTTCTGATGATTTTTAATCTATTTAGGATAAACATTACATATCTATTATTGATCAACATCTGAGCTAGAGTCCCTCTCTCTTATTTTGAAAGTTCAGTTGCTACCAACCAGCTAGCCTCAGTGCTTCCTATCTCAGGTCTCTGGCTTGCAAGCTAGGTTTATATTGTGATGGTTTTCAAATTCATTCACCTGCGTTTTCAGAAATCCCATCTGTTAGCCGGCTGGACTTCCCCTCCACTGCCTTGGACTGTGCCTCACAGCGGCCTTGCTGCTCTGCAGGGCTGGGATTTTTAGGCTTCCTCTAGGTCTACAGCAGCAGAAGAACTGGTTCAGGTGTCAGTGCTTTGTCTTAGTCTTTTGCAAAACTATGAGAGAATGAGGTCCATAGCAAACACTTCCAGCTAGCCTCACAAGTCTGCCACAACTATGCAAAATCATTTATTTGAGGTGAGGGATAATCTTCAAAGAATAGTCCAACAGTCAGACATTAAATAGTATTTGTGATTGATGCACCTGAAATTAGTTCCTTCCCCTATTTTGCAGCGTATATGCATGTGCGCATATCTCCATCACAAACAATCTAAATCTGTGAGAAACACTGATTTTGTTTTTGATGACCCTCACAAACCAGTCCAAACTGGGTTTCCTTGTTCCACCTTTTTCTTTGACATACTGAGGTCTAGATGACATGTGGGGTCACTGATTTTGGCAGTATGCTCTTGACTGTAATCATGCAGAAATATTTTCTTCAGGCTGGCTCTTGGAGACTGGGTGTCTTGTCAGCTTTGGTATCCACAGGCAATTATGGTCCCATCTATAAAAATACCATCTCCCCAACACCTTTAGCACTCAGGCAGCCCCATATCTCCACACTGCTACCTCCAGGACTATGCCTTCCCTGCGGTAGTCCTGGCCAGGTTCACGGCAAACATGCTGGACTCCATCTGAGGCAAACAAATTTATCTCCGTCTCATCTGACTGAGGAAATGTGCTAACAGTGTGCTTTTTCCTATTCTTCTGCAAAGCTTAATTTAGTTTTACACCAAGAAGTGCACACCTTAGTATCCTTTGGAGTCTTTGTGAAGTCGATTTTTTACGAAAACACTTTAAACTGTTTTTTTTTTTATCTGTTTTTTAATGCTAAAGAAAATATGATAATTTTGATGGTTAGAAGCTGAATACTAAACCAAAAGTCAATACTGGATTGTTAATACTCAACAGTGCACCTATCTACATCAGATACATGGGTACTAATAAAGCTGTAACTGATGTTGATCTTGATGGTGGCAAATCTATATTTTTAGCATTTCTGCTACCTCTTCGGTTAGGTTTAGGCACCAAAACCTCTTGATTAGGTTTGTTTATCTTATATAAGAAGTCTATTGTTACAGAGGCTGTGCATCTGTCACAGGACAGAACCAGAGAATAATTGTTCCTCTCTGGTACTTCAGTAAATCTGGGTAACATTTTCTGCTACTACACGACCTGCACCTCTTTCACCCATAATCACTAGGCCCTTTACTGAAAATCTCTTACAGATATGCAGTCAGTCACGCCACAGTGTGTCTTCCTCTAATTGTGTTGTGTATGGAGTCGCTGACCTTCTGCACCAACGTTCCCTTTTCTCTAAACAATACTGAAGCTGTGAGAACCCCGACTGTGCGATGCCTCTGAATTTACCCCTGGTAAAGCATGACTGTGACTCTCCACATAGATCAACGTACAGGCCCCCACTGAGCGTGCTCATCAGCTGTAAATACCAGCAGTCTGTGCTGCCGTGGTGAAATGAGCAGTCTGGGGGATCTGACCATGTTGTGAGGTGGCAGGTTGGGCCCGACTGTTAAAGAGTGTGTCCTGTAAGCAGAAGGTCACAGGCCTGATTGGCTCTGCAGGCAATGAGTCCTGACTGGATGTCCTTGAGCAGCATAATGACCCCTGAGGTGGCCCTAACGAGACTTTGTTCCCAATAGCAAATTTTCTGCAACACTGCAATTACACTTTTTTTTTCCAAATGTATTTATATGTCTAGGTACATATGCATGCATTATTCTGTTTAGCAAAAGAAAACAAAAAGATTAGCAAAAAGATTCCCAAAAAATCCCCCAAAAAACAAAAAATCTTGCTCATTTCATCTCGCAGGAGTGATGAAAAACTGCTAAAATAAAGCAGATGGATGAGCAGGAGTCACCCACAAGCTTAAAAATGTTTTCCAAATTCAGCTTATCCACAAACCTGTGAGCAGATAATGTCCAGTCTGGTGGTGAAATATCGCTTTGAACAAGATCTACACGAAAACAACACAGCAAAAACAGACGGGGAAAAAATACTTTCAACTGCATTGTCTGTGAAGCAGACACGAGATAGAAGCAGCTCCAACACAAAACATTATGTTTGTGCCTTTGTTTCATTGGGCCTGTAATCCCTCGGGCAACAAACAGAAAATATCCGTCAGAACGGATGAACCTGCGGGCCGTGAGTCGCGGCTGTTGTGGTTGGATATGGTGATGCTGGCTGGCGTACCTGTCACAGAAAGCTGCAAGCGCGGTTCAAAAACGAGGTGGCTGGTGTCACACGAGTCTGCTGAGGGAGTCTGACGAATATGAGCACAGCAGCGCACACACAGTGAGTCTGTCAGCACTTTCTCCTCCTCACTTTTGTTTTCCCTGCTTTGTACTGTGTTTTGGGTTACATGTGCCCTACTCTGTTTAACTGCAAATTTATACTGTTAGATTCTTTTATTTGCTCTTTATTTTGTCAGCATCTTTTTTGTTCTTACTGTTGAGACAATGAATGGTCCTAAATGGCTGTTTACTTGAATGTCATGTTGAAATTGTATTAATTTCTCTCATGTTTGTTTATATCTACAAAGGAAATGGAGAAACTCATAAATAAATGAGTTTCTCCATTGAATAAAGGTTGAATCATTCATTGTCTTTTGTCGACAGGCCTACGCAATAACATCTACGGCATTCAGACAAATGCTCTACATGCTTCCAATGCAATCATCATTTCTTAGTGTTCTTTGTTTCTTTTTTCATTTAGGAAAGTGTGTATGTGCCTCCTTAAACATATGCATGCATGCATAACCACATGCACCACAAATTCCAAATTAAATCTGCAGCAAAAACTAGAATTGGGTTTTTAAGGCATGTCGTCTTCATCCAAATTAAGAGTAAGAAATTAAGAATATATTTTCTAAGAGGGGCCAGAGAGGCAGGATGTGGACTCTCTACCCAGGTCCAAACCAAGGGCATTCTTGGATCAACTGAGGCAACAGTAACCACTGCTCAGCACTCATTGAAAACATGTTATTACAATGCTAGTGACGAAGCCAAAAAATCATGAATATCATTGATACTGGACAATCCTGAGACCAAACAATTTACATCCATTGAGTCTCATTAATTTTTGTGTAACATAAACTTCAGTCTTTTCCCAGTGAAGTGACCACTGGCACTGACAACATGTACACTGTTGGTGTACATGTTTCTGGGTGGAGCTGTCCAATATCATCATCTTGTTTAAATATAAGTAGAAAGGCTCCACTTGTGCATTTTTATTACTTATCAGTAGCATTTAAGGTCAACAGATGGTTGATGGTTGGTGCTTGTATCAGACCGGTGTACCCTTTGTACAGGTTAAGCCGTCCACTACTACAGCAAAAACCACTGTACATGGTGAATAATGTGATTCTGATATAACACAGTCTGTTAATCTATTCATAGAGACTGTGGTGTCCTCATACTACAAATCAGGTACATGGTCAGATATACTTTTGTAAATGCTTTTCATTTAAACTGACCCTGTGGGCGGGGCTGATGAAAAACAATAATAATAATTGGTGCATGGAGGTACGGTACAGGACATCGCAGTGGATGAAACTAAAGTACTTTCCTCCTCCCAGATGGTCCGTTCAGCCTTTTAATAATGAAATCTGCTTTTGTGTTATTTAAAAAATTACAATAACCTTTCTACTAATCCTCCGACTTACAACTCCATACACCTGGATTTCTGCGATACACGTACGTCCAAAATCCCCTCGGCTCTGGATAACATATTAGGATTATATCTCGGATATGGTTCTTTAATAAATAGTTTAGATAAGCATATCTGTTTAATTTTATCCACCCGCCCTCCCTGCGTGCAGGATTACAGTGAAAGGATGGGTTTTGTTGAGTGTGTGTACTGCAGTCTGCAGACAGAACATGCAAACATCTGTACAACAATTCATCAGAAAGAATTATGTATGGCAGGCTGGAGGGCTCTAAGCTGTGTGTATTTCAACATCTCAGTGTCCTCAACGACAGAGGCACATCATAAATAATGCAAGCAGAATTAATTGGTTTATGCTATGAGCATGTGTTATATGTATTGATGGCATAGCATTGGTGCAGGGTTGCTCTGTATTGGGCTAGATGTGTATACTGCAACTTCAAATTTGATGAATGATCTGGACTTGGTGGCAGGATTTATAGTTTTAACTTTTAGCTAATATTAATAGATAAATTAACAGGGAAAAAACAAACAAACATGAATATGAAACCAAGGAAGGAACAGGCTTTTGGAAAAGTAACAGAAAAGGAGAAAGACAGTTGTGTTGACAAATTCCCACAGTTGTCGTCAACTGTGTTGGTTTTTCCCATGAATTTGGTCAAAATCTAAATGTCTTATAAGCAAAATTATAAAAGTTTGAGCAAATTATTGTCCTGTCTGAACAAAGCTAGATGAACCAAAAACAGTTCAAATATTTTAAAGTGGAAAAAAACAACTACACATCCCCGATCTCAAGTCCAGCTAACACCTTTGGACGAACTTGTCTCCTGTGAGCCAGGCTTCACAGGTCTGAATTTTCCCATGGACATGGTGCGGATGCCCAATCTAAAATCAATTAATTTTTTTGCCAACGACTGAAAACAAAAAGCTGACACAAGCATGACATCACAAAATAGCGGGCCCCAAAGCTGGAACCACTGATGTCAGTGGCTAACTGAGGGGCTACCAAAAGAAATTCACCACTGATTTGAGATGGGATCCAGGGACTCCGTCAGCAATAAATTTTCATGCCATGGAAATTACTTCAACTTTTGCCAGAACCATACTCAGATGTCTTAAAATGTGAACTTATTTTCAAAAGACAGAACTAGCTCCAGACTGGCACCGCTTTGCTGGAAAAGAGGTATTAATGGAACAAATTCCTTCAGCCAGGTTCCCACAGCTCATGAACAGTTTTCCCAGATGAGCAGCAGCAGCGGATTCATTGGTTTCTGTACAT
This sequence comes from Oreochromis aureus, assembly GCF_013358895.1. Taxonomy (NCBI): domain Eukaryota; kingdom Metazoa; phylum Chordata; class Actinopteri; order Cichliformes; family Cichlidae; genus Oreochromis; species Oreochromis aureus. The sequence continues at coordinate 4,859,257 of NC_052953.1, read as the reverse complement.
AACACTTACTGGTTTCAGACATCAGCAGCCCACTGGCTTTAACATTCTCTGCATGATATCGATCTTACGCTGTTCATATGTTAGTGAGTATATGATCAGCAGAAGCCTTGCAATTATTTAAGTACAACCCCCTGCACACACTGTGGCATTTAAAATGGACCTTAGACACTCCTTGATTCTGACAGATGCAACCCTATAGCCAACCTAAATGTTCTGTGCCAACAATTTCAAGACTCGTCTTCTACAATACCTACATGCTAGCTAATTAAAAGTTTGTGATTAGATGTGAAATCTAGCCTTCAATCAGCCAATAAACATTGTATGTGATGAGGTAGGAGTAGCTGAGCTGTAGAAGCATTTTGATGTCACAATGAACAACAGACTGGACAAACAGCATAGCTGTGCACAAGAAGGGGAACAATATTTCAGCACATTGAACGCCTTCAGATCTTTAAATGTGTTCAAGATACTGATATGCAGACACTGTCAATCACAAACAATCCATCCAACACTCTTTACGTAATCTTATAGAGGGTCCATTGGATGGCTTGAAGCCACCCATGCACCTCAGTATTTACTGCAAACACTGATTTGCTATAAATAATACCCAATGGGGATTTAATTGGGATTGGGGCACAAATCCAGTACTATTACTTTAAAGGTACCGCTTACAAAGATCATGTTTAACAGCTGCATCATCATTTCTCAAATTTCACTTAGTCATATGTCACTACATTCACATCTTATACTTGAGTTTTTTTCAGCAGTAAAACTCATCAGAACAGCAAAAACATAATGTATTAAACAATAGGTCATCAGTTCACTGAGTTTTTACCGTCACAAAGCAGCAAGATAACCAGCTTTTAGAAGCAATTAGTCTTTTGTGGTCTAACCAAAAAAAGTGTGACAGACCTTTAAATTATGCATGCTGCACTTGACCATGAGGTCTGAATTTTCTAGGCCAGACACCCCACTCTCTGTGGGTCCTGACCCCTGCTTTTTTTCTTCTTCTTTTTTTTTTACCTTGCGTGCTTGGATAAATACCTCAGCACCTGCATGTTGCACTGATTTCACCCAGCCCCGGCAGATGGTCCTCACCCTTCACTGAGCACACACTCTGGCACCTGGGACGCTGGGGAAATCCTTCCGTGATCTTGCCACTCTGTCACGCCGTACATGCACATATTATAAACACAGATGCAATGGCATGTGTGCAGGCATGCGTGTCTGCAAGCATGCACAGGCAAACATGAGCAACAACGAGTGGGTGCAAAGACCCAAACAGGCTCTTTACGCATGTGATTAAATACATACCAGAGCTTTTCTCTTGCTTTTATCAGAGATGTATTTAAGTCCCTGCCCCAACTTTCAGTTTTTCACATTGTCAAGTGTTTTAATCGGATACGTGGTTAAAGTAATGTGACCAATATTATGTATGTTTTTTCTAAACACATAGAAGTTTTCCAATTTCATTGTACTATTGTACTATTGTACTAGGTACGACTGTGCAATGATAATAAAAAGTTTTCTTCTTTTGGTTTCTTCCTCTTCTGCCATACCAAACATTAATTTCCTGATCAAGTCAACAGTTTAACAAATCAGCATCTGACCTACGTATGGCATCACTACCACCAGGCTACATGCTCTTTGGAGGACTGCACACATGAGTCTCCACAGCCTTCACACTAGTTCGGCTACCTAAAATCCTGCATCAGGTGGAGAAACCTAAACAATTTTCCTTTCTAACATAGCGTGATCTTTTCCTAACCCTAACAAAGTACCTTTGCTATGATGCAGCTGGTAGACTTGTTGCGTGAACCTGTCTCTCAACTTAAACTTAGGGTCCAAGCCCCACAGACAAAGGGTTGTCCCCATATCTGTTGTCCCCCGAGCCTTCTTCTATAGACTGTGATTATGTTTTGAATCAGTTTCTGAAAAATGGGATATACATATGTATTAAATATTTATAATATTGAAGCTGAACACAAATATAATTTATTGCAATAATTAGCCTTTAAAATTGACTTTTGATCATAAAATACAAGTTTTTCAATTTCTTGATAATCTTGCAGTTGTTTTACTTGTTTTACTTTTTAATTAATTTTCACATTGTTCTCTTCTGTGATTGATGGATTTATACAATCACACTATGTTGGCATACTGTATTCTATTACTTCCTGCATCACTTAAAGCGCATTGTAAGGGCTTTAGGAAGCTGACTATTATTACCATAATTAACTGCTACATTTGCAATGTGAAATCATAATATACAAAACATATTTAAATAATGCAATTTTGAGTCCGAGTCAGCGTAGCAGCTTAGCTGCAGATACGAGGGCTGTGTAAAAACATGCTGTTGTTACCCACTCACAAAGAGTCACACAGAAAACAAGCAGCCATGCTCAGATTCATTGTGATGAGGAGGAGCTGTTCCTTCCTTGAGCTTAATGTGAAAATATGCCCCACAACCGTATGACTATCTGCCTGGACGGATGCGTCCGTAGGCACACTGTATAGACAAATAAATGCCTTATGGCGACTGTTGCAGCACTCCTCGCTGATTTAATTAAAGGAGCCTTCTGTGCTAGCAGTGCTGTACAAAGGAATGTTAATGATGGAATTAATGGCTGCTGTTTTCCACACTGAGCATCCACCAGCCGCACGCCGTCCGACAAGTATCCCTGAGCACTATTACAGGCCAACATGAGCTACTTCATATGGACACAGGCTTCACTTCTTATATCTGGACTGTCAAAATGAGCAGCAGCAAATGCCTTTTGTTTTTAGCGTTAATTAAAATCTCCACCACACTAATGTGATGCTTTGTCTCAAGCAAAGTCACAGCTGAAATGTATTTAGCAGGCTGAATATAAACAGTTTTTGTCAAGTGGAGGGCTAGTGGAAAAATGCTTCATCTCGGTTTGAGGCTATGATTATGTTGCAGTTTTACGGGGTTATTCAGCTGATGCTTCTTAGAGCGACAGTGCAGCTGAATATAAGGGCGTTAAAAAAGTCACACAAGGCTAGGCTTGGGTGCTTTCCATTATTTCATAGCATTTCAGAACAACAAATGTCGCAGTACTTTTGTATTTAAAGAAGAAAAATCTGTCGGTGATTGAACTTTTTGATGTGAAGGATTAGCCCACAACATGATTAGTTTTTGCTGCCCTTGTTGTTAACACTTTGCAATTATTAATATCATCAATGTGCAAAACTGGTTCACTGTTGGGATGTGCACCACCCTTCATGTGGCAGTGTGTTACACTGCATTCCTGATAGCTACTCCCCCACTAATGCTCATTAAGGATGTTGTAAACAATCAAGGTTGAAAGTGGGACAGATGACATTTCTTAAGATCAGTGCTGCCCGGCTTCAGCCAATGGAGCTCGTCCACTGAGGCTGCAAAAGAGCCTCAATCCTTACAGACCCCCATGTTAAAATGCCAAACTTTACAGTATATTACAGGAAAAAAAGAAAATTACTGATGGCCACGACTGCTACAGCTCACTCTAGCAGATACACCTATTGTGTGAATGTGAAAATCCTAGGTGTTTTTCAGAAAAGCTGATCTCTGACCTAAAGGTCAAGGTCACTGGGATTCAAACTCTCCTGAGAGTTTAGGAGCTGCACCTAAACTATGAAAAATTCTAGGCGACTTCCTTCTTGCATTATTGGATACACATGATTTTCAGAAAACTTGACCTCTGACCTTGGCCTTTAGGTTGAGGTGGTTCTGCCGGAGGTTTCTTTGTTCCCACTGTCACCAAAGTGCTTGCTCATAGGGGGTCATATGATTGTTGGGTTTTTCTCTGTATCGTAGGGTCTACCTGACAATATAAAGCACCTTGAGGCGACTGATGTTGTGATTTGGCGCTGTATGAATAAAATTGAATTGAATAGATTTGAAATCATCTGAAATTTTAGCAGCTGCACCTATGGTATGAATTTGAAAATCCTACGTCGCATCATTCTTGAGTTATTGCATTCATAAACTTGGGTGTCCACCTTCACACGGCAGGGACAAATTCTGTACACTTCTCTTGTAAAAGAGATTTTGATCTCAGTGGGACTTATTTGTAAAATAACGGTAAAATAATTCAAATTAAAACGATGTCACAGACAACAGAAGTTCCCATCATTAGAAAGAAAAGACTAGAGTCAAAATCATCTTTAGGTAAATAATAACGATATCCAAACATGGGGCCTGCAACTTTCCTCTTATTAAACCATAAAGCCATTTCCTCTAATCTGATAAGTGCATTTACCCTTGGCCTGTCGGGAATATTTATACACTAAGTACCGCAGAACTTCCCTTCATCACAGGTATCATTTTTGTTCAACCTTTGGCGATATTAATGAAATTTTCCACAATGTTTATTCAAGAACTTAAATGAGTCAGAAGCAATAAATCACGCCCATGTGTCAGAAGCCCCCAGACATAGTCAAGGGAACAGGGAGATAAATCACTGGAAGAAAAGGTGATCTGGCCTTACACTTCAAAGTTTAATCGTCATGCAAAGAATCACTCTCTGCGCGCTGGCGACAGAGGCAAAGATACTTTGAGGTCTAGACCTTCACTCCTGTCCCACATCAATCATACGTGGGCGTTTTTAATTTTCGAACTGTAGATCTCTCTGTTGCTCAAGATATTAAGGGTCAACTTATTTTTTGACATTAGCTTGACACTTACCAAAGCAGCTGTTTTAACACAGAGCTCGACACAACCATGACAAAAAGTACTTTATAGTTCTTCAATATCCAGAATGAGATTTAAAAGGTCAAGGACAGAGAGCTCCTTTATATAAATGTTATAAATGCCATACTGTACTTTTAAAGACGTTTATGGGAGGTTCGATAAAGTAGACAACTTTACCCCTATGAAAAGAATAAAGTAATAAACACGACAATAACGGATTTACATCCAATTCAAAATCTTGATTAATCAATATAGTAAGTGAATTACTGTCAATAAATAAAGCAGCAAAATCAACTTTCATGTCTTTGATGCTTTATTGTTGTTGTTTATGTTTGCCGTGCTGTGAAAAAAACTTGTAAATAAAAACTCTACAGCACTCAGGGTCAACATCTGCATGCATGTTTAACTTTAGGAATGTGACAAATACACTGAAGTGGAGCAGGTCTGACAGGGTCAGAGGGTAAGTCAACCCTTCTTAAACATTCATCATACATCATTCCTAATTTCAATATGTAAAGTATCCTCTCGAACAGTATTTAAACGAAATGGAGCAAAATGAGATTAAATGAGTAGATGAGATTCTACAAAATGGAGATTATACCCTTTGTAACAGGTGGTGGAGTCAAAAAGGGGGTCAGAACTGGAAGCTAAGGGCTAGACCAGGTCAAATCTTAATATCTTAATGTTGCTATCTACTGTGACAGCACTTATTGTGTATTGAGAACCTTCATATGCTGATGGCTTTAAAGACAGAGTTGTGAAAGTAGTTTACATTTGAAGTTCAGTTGGAACATGATTAACATGGTATTCAGCTGAACCTTGCATTTTAAGGTGACACCCCCCCCCAAAAAAAACCCCTCTTCATGCTGCTTAAATTACTGCTACGATTACAGCATATGGTTTAAGAATTAGGCATCTGTAATATTAAACCATCAAGCCCATAATCCGACAGTAACCTTATTCTTATGAGGGTAAAAAACGTCACATAAAAGACAAACTACAGCTATTATCCTGCTGTTTTTTATTCTTTTTCCCCCCTTTTACTTTCCTCATGTCATTTCCCTTTGCTTTCACATCCTCTTTGTATCTGTATCCAATTATAGCCTTTGAATTTAATATTAAAATGTTTTCTTCATTGACTTGTGAAAGTTTGTTATTAAAATGGTCTGCAATCTGTTCTGTATAATATGTATCCAATGTGGTCTTTCGATTGGATTATCTGGTCCACCATGTATCTTATCATGATGATTGTCTGGAAAATGTTATCACACATCACCTGACGCCTGACTGCATTGGGTCAATGTTATATTTTCAACACCCAGAATGAGGCCAAAGACCCTGTAAAAGCACCTGAAAAGTTGCTTGTTAAATCCCTGTACAAGTAAAACAGAGAGGAGCGATAATAGCGAGATATTTGAATGCTACAAAGAAATTGGGGTTGTATGATTTTTGATTTCTGTAATGATTTTCCAAGTCTAAGTAATTCATTTACTTAGTGTTTGTGCTTTTGAAAATGTATTTTATTTGTCTGTGTATATCACCACGAGGCAAAGTTTCAAAGAGGATCAAAGGTATCACACTATTATACAAAGCAGTAAAAAACAAAAAGTATTTCCATGGCATGAACAACTATACAACTGGTTCATACAGTATGAAATACAATATGTTATAATGGCATACTGTAAATATGTATGCATACAAAAAGAAAGATTCTCAGTTCTAAAAAACATTAATAATTGAAGGGTTTTTGACATAAATAAGCATTTTGTACAATGTTATATCAAATCTGATGTGCTCTTGCAGTAAAATGGCTAGCCATGGCTATTTTACTAAATATGATAATATTTTGTCAAATAAACTGAGGCACAATCATGCTTTTTTATGGAGCTCTTTCACCGATGTTTTTGGCACCCACTTACATGAAATATCTGTAACCCCATGAGCTCCATTACATTCATAAGCACATCTGCTACATCTGCTTCAGCTTTTAACCACCTCTTAAAACTCATATTTATCGACTTGCATTTTTTAATGAACTTTACTTTGACAAATTTGTTTTGTTTTTGGCTTCCTTGGCTATATATTTACTATGGTTGGTTTTATGGTTTTAAATAACGGTTATAGGCACCCTTCTTATTAATACTGCAAACAGTTTAAAGCAAACTGGCTACAGATGGGAGCTGGGACATCAAGTGACAACGGAGAATAGCATGATAAGCATTGCATTAGTGGATAATAGCTTGAAGTCCATGTTAGTTTCACACTCACAATTTGTGTTGACTTGCACATGACTCAGTGACAGTTAGCATGCTAATCAGTGAAAGTTTCTCACATCTCTGTATCGCTGTACAGTAAATGCTCTCTGCATATTTGTCTGCACCCAAAAGATTACCCAAAGACATCTGTGCCAAAGCTCTGAAACCCTTCATGGTGATGAGGATGATGATGGTGCAGTTTTGGGGCCAATAGATTAAAACCCTAAGCTATTGACCCATAACTAAAGTAATGTTTGAGCTCATAATCTTGTGGTAACTGAAACCCACTTTGTTGGATTTATACCGGCAGCAGACAATAGAGAGGATCATTTGAACAGTGCTTCATGCTGAGCACGCGGGTGGGGGGGGTGGGGGGGGGATGAGGAATTCAAGTAAAAACATGGGGGAAGTGGGGGAGGCAAAAAGACAGATATTCATTGTATCCATGAGTCTGGGTACGTCATTGTGAACTGAAGTATTAGCACTACGTTCACTTCAACAAATGGAGCAAGACATTTCTTAATTTAAATCTCAAAGAAACACAAGTGCTGAGGAGTATCTTCAACATCCTCTCGGGCTTTTCCCCATTGTGTCTGGCAAAGCGATTGTTCCAATACAGCGATGCAGAAAGGAGGATACAGTTGGGATCCAGGCAATTTCATTACACCGAGTCAAGCTGTTTCAGTTCAGGATCCAGGCCTTTGTGCCGGTTGCCCGGCACTCAGAACTGGAAACATGGCACAAACAACATTATGTGTTATAGCAACTTCGCGCCGGGCCTTGTGATATGTCCATCTGCCGTGACTAGTGTTGCAGATCGTGCTGATGTCCCTGCCTCCCTGCCTGTGTTCCCTCGCCACCTCTCACTGAAGCTCTCCAGGTTGCACAACCGTCCAGCCATAGAAGCCCTTACTGCACTACTTTTGTTATTTACAAAAAAAAAGAATCTCAGTTTGTCGCAGTTATGTGTTTATGCAGAGACGTTTTCACTATGAGGACCAGCCTCCAGTGAGCTTTATGGGTTCATTCTAGCATGATGATATCAGTAATTACAACTGTGTGTGCACAGACGTCTTACTAATGTTTGTCACAAAATATGCATGTACGGATAATGGAACAAACTATTATATTCAAAGGGTTTTTTTCTGCTTCTCCTTTTACAACAACAAAAATTAAGACATGAAATGATTGGAGTTTCTGTGAAAACATATTTATGGCCTCAATGAAAAGTGCACAGAAAATAATTTCTACATCTGATATCTGTATGATCCAAAATCCAAAGACCAGCATGTAACAACATCCCCAAACCAAGCAAATAACAATCTGAGCCGGAGCTCGAGCTATCATCGAAAAACACCAGAGCTGATATTCTGCTCGTCACCTTCCAACCACCCCTCTGATCTGATTTCATGTTGTTCCCCAAGATTACAACACCAAAGACTGCAGAGAGCATATTGACACACTTTAAAAGAGATGGTTTACAGATGCCTCATCCTTAAGTCGGAGCAAAATGAGGCAATGCTTAATTCATAGCATACATTTTTTAGGAAGTGTTTATTTTTTCTTTTTAGATGGGAGTGCAGGAAGAACGTTGTGAATGGGTTTATTGAGGTCGAATTGCAGCGTCTTACAGGCTAAGCTCTACTGCGACATACTGAGACACATTTTCATCTTGTGGATTATTCTTTCCTGGGGAGGGATGAACAGACATTTGTAGCCAGATGATATTTGTGAAATATAAATAAACAAACACATGTCACTGAGTATAAAGGGGTGGGGGGGTGTTTGTCTGTTTATATTGGGCCACGGGGGAGAGGGGTGGTCCTGAAGAGCCTCCAGCTATCTGCAGAAAGCTGATTATGCTAAAGTCGGGGATTCGACTAGACAATTTATGTCTCTATTAATAAACGAAGAATGGTATTAAAATCTCACACGTAGCCTTTGCTCCGTGTTAACTCGGTACATAAGCAGATAAGGTGAATCTTAGAAGGCAATAGTTATCTACAGTATGGCAACATATGGTGATGACAGCAGCTCAGATGTTCTAGCTGAGACAACACAATAGTGTTAATTTGACTGCTGGTGCAATTTTATGGGTTTTGTGGTGTGATTGGTCAGTGCTGCCTCATGCATTACCCATGCATTAATACAATACAGCAAAACCAAATTATGATTAACAAGAAATCCTTAATGTTATCAGAGCTTCTCTTGTACCCACTGATAACTGGAATGAGAGTCAAAGTCCTATGCGTGCAGACAAAAAGAGCAGCACTAATGCAAGTGCATCTGTATGATTTAGCCACTAATTAACCCTGACAAATCATAGCGCCATAAAAGTAGAAGAAATGTGCTATTGTAAGTATATAGTACAATCCACATTTCATTACACTCCCTAGTACACACTAAGAAAGCTGACAATTTAGTGATTTTTTTAATGCTACAGTCATACTTGGTACCACATGACAGGTGAATGTGTAGTTACAGATGTTTTATAGTGGTCCTACGTCAAGAATACAACCTCAAACGCACAGAGACACATCTTCGGGGATTTGCCTGATGTCATGAAGTTGTTTCATGTCCTTCGTGACCTCAGAGCTGATCAGACCCTGGCTTGTGTCACAACAACACTGGCTCACAACTCACTCCTGTTGAGCCATATGGAGGTCCTCTCTGCTTCCTCCATGGTGAACTTACTTCCCGGGAGCCCAAATTGATCCCAAGCAGTGTGTAGATCCTGCAAAGTGACTAACCAGCAAAACCTCCCTCTTCAGTGGGCTTGCAGTGTGCCTTCTAGCCGGCCTTCCTGCACTGCTCGACCAGGTACCTAGCACGCATTTGCTTCTTCAGTGCTATCCTCCAAGGAACTGTGAGCCCTTTAAGGAGGACTGACTAAAGCTAAGCTCAAGCTGACACAAATTTCTGCTGCACTTGGATAAAAGTGATTTGATGAGCACATCACATAATTACAGACATGTTTGAATAGAGTAACAGGCAACAGATGAATACAAGTGAGAAAAGTATAGTCTAAGAGTATAAGTGGTAGTTTCAAAATAAAACAGGAAACAGAGGAAAAATAAGAGCTTAGCAAATTTAACCAAAATGCTATCCACTCAGCCGTAAGTAGGTTCAATGTTGTGCCTGATTGGTGGACATCAAAATCCTCTCTCTTACGACAGTGTTCAGACTGCTAAAAAAAGACCTTAATTATCTGGAAGGATTACTGACAGAAATGATTTAACATTTTTGGTTGAGTGCTTTCAAATTCAATTGGATCCAATAAATCAGTGACCTCTGCTTTCAAAAACCGGACGTACACTGATGGTACAGACACGGCAAAATCGTGCTAAGATTGTAGTTCCAATGATGGCCATCAATTAAACCTTTAAACTTTCAGGTCCCAAAAGCACCAGTCAATGTGACTGAAGAGGGTACTCTGTTATCATAATCAGCAGGTAACGCATCGACTATCCGCTAATAAGTACCGTCTTCCTCTCCCCAGCTTTGACTCTAATGTATCTCCAATGTCATCAATGGATGAAGCTCATTTCTGCTTTATGTTGGAGTAAGAGGGGAGAGAGGCACATTTCATTCGCTGCTGTAATGACATAAACATCAATCTGTCTGAACTGCTGCTTAAATGACTGTGTAACCTTTACAGCACTGTTAAAGAAAGATGTATAATTTCTGCATAAAAAGAGAAGCAGAGGTAATAAAAAGAGGAGTCGAGCTGATGCACTTTCGCTTTACTGGACCCGCAGTCTTTTTTATGCGCAGTCAAAAAGTCGCACCCCAAGAGTCACTTTGTAAAAGACTCACTGATATTCCCTGCTTTTAACACCCACATCAAGTTATTCGCTGAATTTTAACAGATTTAAAAATTGCTGGGAACAACAACAGATTGAGAGCCATAAAAAGTAGAATAAAGCCTTTATTACCCACTGACATTCCCCACATAATGGAAATATTTTACAAGGCCTCCCATTTATGGACCTCTACCCACATAAATTATATTATGCAAGAAACATCATCATGACCACTGGCATTAACTACCTTATATTAAATAGGTTTCCAGAGGGAAGGATTGACTTGCTATATGTAGCCTGGAACAAAATTCAATCTGCTGCTATGTTTAATGCCACATTTTTTATTATCTCGCAAGCATATGTTGGAATGGCTACAGATGATGAAGCTTGCTGCTGGGCAAAGTGATCATCAGGGCTGTTTTTTCCTTTTTTTTTTAAGGCACTCTTAATAACAGGATCCGACAAATTGTTTGTGACCTTTGTCAAGGTTTTGCTCGAAACACACTGGCTAGCAGCAGCAACTGTGCTAGCCTGCGGCATGTGTGAATATGCAAAGCTCCTCTATTTTTTCTCCTCTTTTTTTGTGTGCAAGGTTTCAACATGAAAACGTGAAATTGTTTGGAAACATTTTGCCTCGCAGGGCCTTCACAGAGAGAAGCCACATAGAGCTGAGCTCTGCAAGAATGTTTGATGCGGCTTCCTTAGTTGAGCATATGCCACATTGTGTTTCAGGGAGGCTGTGTTTGTGTGGTGGCCTTTTTCACAGAGCTGTTACTCTGGCCATGCGGAGGAAGGGCCGGTCAGGGACAGCAGCTGTGCAGCCCTCTGTGAGCATCATGGCATGCATGACCTGGCCAAAAGCACAAGGTAAGCAAAAAAAAAAAAACACACACACACAACTACCAAGGATGCAGTGCAACACAGATCTAACAAATCTTCCGTGCCACTCATGTTGTACACTGGAAATGACACAGTAGGAGAAATGTGTGGGTCAAAGGGGTCAAACGGAAATGCATAAGCAGTTAAACACAGTAGCCAGGTGGGAAGAGGCTTAATGGAGAGATCAAGGCTGCAGCTCAGTAAGGAAGGAGGGATAAAAACGGAGGTGGCGAAGAACGGATGCGGTGGGGCAGGTGGTAGGCATGGGCAGGAGGATGCTGGTGCATCTGCCTGCGGCACTGGTATTGACGGACATATTTCCCACAGCTCCATGTCACGGCAGGATCATCGCACATGATTACGGGGGGGATCAGCATGATCGGCTGTCACTGATTTCACTGACATCTGTCGGTGAGGTGATACAAGCTGTGACAAGGATTGCCCAAGACATGAAATCTTGAGCAGCTTTTCAGCTGAGGCTCCTTGAACTGTGAGGAAGAGAGACAAAGTGTCTCCTTGTACTATCAAAATTCAAAGACAAAGTCCTTCTTCTTCAGCTTGCAGAAAGCCCACACTTTTTGTCCTTAATGCGGCACCAGTAATATTTTCATACAGGTGGACTTTAATGGATCATATGACGGATATCTGCTGAATTCCTACTTTTCTCTGTATTAACGACCCAGATAAATGATGCCTCACAAATTTGTAGAAACAGCATGGTATTGGTGCTTGAATTTAATCCCACAAAAATTCTACAATTTAAATGGTTCAGCAGGAAAATGTCTTATTTAAAAAACAGGAATAATCCAAGTTTCACTCAGCATTTTCTGGAGATCTTTTCCAGCTGATGGGATTTACCAAGTTATCAAGGAAATAGCTCAGATCTAATCTCATTATTTATAAGCGCTTATGTAAGTATAATGTACTCTATTTCATAACATATATCCAAAGCCACCTCCATATAATGATCAAGTCGTGCGACTGAGAGCATGGAGAAAACGTCTCCTCTGCATATCTTTCATTTTTAGACTAAAGCTGTTCAAAGGAAGGTGTGTGTTAAATAAAATACAGCACCTAGAGACTGCAGAGTTAGTGTGTACATGTCTACAACATATTTGAATAGTGTGAGTGAAATAAATTTACGCATAATCCACTGATTGAGTGACCTTTACTAAAACCAATATCTGCTCAGCTTCGCAAGATGGATTATTCATCCCCAGTAATTGCACGGTTCGTAACAATGGGATTCGGATTAAGGAATTCATTATGTTTGGAGCAGAGAACAGCTTGTATACAATTACCTTCAAGTCCAGCCCAGGAGATAAAAATCATTTCCTCAATATGCAGAGCTGGGACTGCTTTGATGTGACCCTCATCACAGCACAGGCACAGAAAATGATCTCCCAGCTAAATCCTTTCTTCATTTCATCTCAGAGATTTGAGGGAAATTCTTAAACATATGGCTTAAATTGTTGGTGATGTCTGGGTAGTGTGTCATCTGGGGTAGGAGACTGAGCCTTTCCTCTTTTTTTTTTTTTTTTGATGCAAGCTCTATCTTTGATTAAATGTCAGGCTTTCACTGTCACATATGCTGGAAGAAAATCCTCTTTTTCCTTAGAGGTTCCTTCCAAGAAAAAGAGATCTAAACTGCGCCTTGACCATGATTTAGACATCAGACATAATGCTGCCATTCATGTCATGAATCATCTTCAAAGCTCAATTCGACAAACCAATCAACAAAAGAGCTTTTACTTCTAAAAATGTTTTGTGGTACATTCAAAGAAATGGCACAAAAAATCATTTTTTAAAACGGACTTCAATCCCAGCATCCTCGTGCACAGGCACAAACTCAGTTTCCAGTGTGGCCACATGGATGGAATCTAAAACATCTCTGATTATTTGATTAGGGGGTTGGAGACCTGAATGAGAATAAAATGAAGTGATTTGATAAATTAAAAAAGAAATTCTTTGGCATTTGTTCAAGCTTAAAAAACACTATCTGGTATTCAATTCAAGTAATATTATTGATATTTAAATATTATTTTAAATATATGAGCTTACAAGCTCCTGCAGAAAGCACTATATCTAGTATTTATCTTTGTTAGGCTGCTTGCATCTGATCATTAGCTGTCTGCTAACACGCAAAAAAACCCCACAGAAAACAAACCCAATAAAACACTGAACGTCAGATAGACGTGCAGATCATGTCTATACTGGGTCCGTCGGTCCATGACCAATTCTGGACATCTATATGACGTCCAAACACAGCCCACAATTTGGACGCGCAACCATGACCCAACGTGGACGTCAATATGACGTTCAATATTTGAACGTTGGACTGGGCATTTTTTTGGACGTCATGTGGACCATTTTTTACAAATATCAACACTGTTTTTATCGAGATGATACATATGAATACAGATTATTTAAAAACAATTATGATTTATTATGTGTTGTCTGTTGATGTATTCAGTACAAGTGAGATTTTTTCCGAATTTAACATTTTCCTGTTTTTCTTTAACTGGTTTATTTATTTTAATTAATGAACATATTTGTTTGTAACTAGGTTAAAACTGCCATCTACTAAAATGTGTTGAAATATCAAAAACATCCAAATCCATTTTTAAATGTAAAATAATAATGGTTAAAGTATTTAGAAAAACTTTGGAATTCCTTTTTTTTTTTTTTTTTAGTCCTTTATTTATCCAGGTAAAAATCTCATTTCCAAGAGAGACCTGGCATCATGGCAACAAAAGTCAAAATACACATACCACATAAGTTTTAAAAGGAGTACAATGATTTTAATAAGTTTAAAAGAGCATTTGTATTATACATGGTTCATTTTTACAAGTATCCTGTTTTATTCTGAAAAAAAGCTCATGATTGTAAGAGGAAATGGATGTGGTTGTGATTGGTAGCCTGCTCCAAGAGAAGCTGCTGGACTTTCTGCTCGTCAGTGTTTGTCTCGATGACTGGAGACGCACACAAAAGTGCAAATAAAGCTACAGAAAAATGAAGTGATGCTCTATAAAAACAACACGTCCTCCACCCTCTGGAAACATGAGCCTACAGAAGCAGTACAACATCTAAAATGAGTCTGACATGTAAGTTTGACATTGAAAAAACGTTCAACATGGAGGTTATACGGACAACAACACTAGACGTTTAGTAGATGTTGGGGAAAAAAAGACTCGCCTGGTGTTACAAAACAACCCTCTAAGTGGACGAAAAGCTGACGTCAAGAAATGACATATAAAAGACGTCACCTTAGCGAAGTGGGAACTTACACTTTTGAGGCAAAGTAAATTATGTAAGACTGACGTTACCATCAGAGGTTTGGTAAAACCTCTTGGACACGCAAACCTAGATTTAGACATTTTTTAATACTGACGAGAATAAAACTCAAAGTGAAGTAAAGCTGCTTTCTGACACCATCTACAAACCATTCAAACATAAGTCTCAGTGTAAATATATTCTAATATTTGTAGAGCGATTGTTTAGAGAAAAGACTAAGAGCTGTGGCACTGAACACAATCTGTAAAATCTAATCCATTTGTCTAAATGATGTGTGAATACAATATAAACATTAATCTTTCCATTTAACAGCTGGGTCGAACAAATAATGAATAAAGATTCAACGTGCATACGTGGTTAAACAACAAACAGCTCCATTGATATAGGAAAATGTCACATACGAGGACAGTTATATCTAGAGAATTTCAGAAACCTGCCAACTAAAAACAAACACTTTTAAAGCTGATCTCATTAATGACTGTATATGATGCAGCCTTATCACTTATTTACCTGCTTAGTAAGAAACACAAAGCTAGCTGTGATCCTAAAGGCTGTTTATTGCATATGTGACCAGTCGTTCATATAAATAATGTCACCCTGCTTTACCACCAGAAATGTTTATGACAGATTAGAGGCCAGCATCCAACTGCACTTTCATTCCAGTTATTTTTGTTTTAATGCATGCGTGAATCAATTAATTCTGTCATAAAAGGCCACCATAAACTGTGTGCAGAAGTTAATGAGTCTGGCATTACCACATCATTACACCAGCTGGCATAATGGAGCATGTGTTGTTTGTCATAATATATGCTGCCACGCTTAACAGTCATAAATTGTTTGGATTGGTAAATTTCCTTTTCTGTTTGATGACAAAGACAAAAGCATGTGCACTGAGATTAGCATAGCAGCAGCAGGCACATACTTCCATACCGTGCGTGCATACAGGTGTGATGTCAGGCTGCTCCAAAGGATGCCAGGTTTAACAGTGGAGATTTCTGGGAGGTTCAAACACCTTGTTATCAAATGTTTGAAGTTTTCCTAGTTATACAGCTAAATTTAGCGTAGGTCACTTGCATTCTTTATTAAACATTTTTGAGTTTCTCCTCTGCAAAGAATAGTTGTGAGCGTATTGTCCGCTAATCAATCGACTGTAGAATCGCTGTTCACAGATGTAAAGCCCAACAGACTGAACATGAGCAGGAAAGATCTTTAAAGAAATCTTTAAATCCATCCATTCATTTTCTTAACTCCACATCCAACCAGGGTTGGGGGACAGACTGACGCTTTCCCATGCTCACCCTGGCACCATTTAACACACGTTGGAGTTCAAAACATTCAAAAACTTGAGCGTTTATCCCTGCAACACTGCACTGCCCCTTGGCAAACATGCTAGGCACTAATGCCCGATAAAGCCTGCTGATGCATCACACTGAAGTCTACTCATGCATCATGTTTCTTGTCGAAACAGAGGTACAAAATGTGCCTCCATCCATTCATCCTCTTATAAGCAGTCTGGAACTCACGGAGGGGGGAGGAGCCCATCCTGTCTCAAGGTCACCAGGCCCTTCACCACGGTGGCATGATGGGTAGCTCTTGCCTGTGCCAGCCAGTCAACCGGCCAGGAACTGTTCTGGTTTGCCTGGCCAACATTACCTTGACTGAAAGGAGAGAAGGAGGCACCGGCAACCCCTGCCGCTCAGTAACTGGTACCAAATGGTGCCTCCCCTCTAGGGTCCTGACCTGCAAGCAGGCAAAGTCCCAGGACACCTCAGAGCTAAGCTGGAGGATGGGCAGACAGCTGTCTTCTGTCACTGGGCCCGTGGACCTTGAAGATCACCGTTCGCTGCATACACAGTCACTTAGAAACAGACCTGCTCAAAAATCAGGACACTACATTTAAAATTAAGCTATATTTCTCCGCCATCTATTTCCAAAGCAAAGTTTATTGTTCTCCATTCCATTTTCAGCTTTAATACTGGTTTGAGACAAAGGTTACGTGCAGAGTAGCCAGAAATAGGGAACATAAGTAAAAATAATTGAGCACACAAGGAACAAGGAGCAAAACATAATAATTACCAATGATAAGCTTTGTTTTTCTGTGAAATTACACTTGATAGTTGTTCTCTTATTTTGGAAAAGCAGACATACTTAGCTTTGTCACATTCAGTTTTATGCATTTATCCTCAGCAGGATGACGTCAAAAATAAAACTTTTTTTTTAGGTAGTCACTGTAGTAATTACGCTCTGTTTATTTTCTCTGCATAATTAAAGATCAAATATGTAAAAATCATAAAGAACTCAATGTTTAGGTAAAACAGTTAATATGAAAACAAGTGAAAAAATATTTTTATTTCTTAATTCTCCTGCCACTATTGTTGCCTCAGGAGAATTAAGATCTTTTTGAAGAAGTAAAGATATAACAGAGAAGACGTAAACGTCTTATGTCCTGTACTGACACCTTCCCCTGTGAAGCCAGCGAGACTCTGAGGAACAATGTTATATGGATTTTGATGGGGAGAAGCTGCATAATTAATTTGTATATTCTAGCATGACAGATGTTTGATTTTGGCCGTAAAAGTAATTAATAAGAGAGTGAAGGGAGAGGCAGATTGCTGGAAGATTATTTATGAAGACTCCTCACTGAGCACGTTAGAAGTAGGGGGGCTGAGAGAGAGGGAGAGAGAGAGAGAGAGAGTGAGTGTTACATAGGGTATCTGCCCTTGCTTGAGCCCTAACATCAGCTGTCCCAGCTGTTAGCCTAGCTGCTGCTACTGTCATCAGATTAGTTTTGTCCATCTATGCCCAGCTGAAATGACTGCCATACACACTGAATGTGCAGGTTTTCCCACAAATAAATTTTTGGTGATTGGCAGCTACGCATGTCCATTTAGCATCTCAGAAAAACTTCAAATAGTTTACCAGTGGAAAGTCCAGTCACTGCTAATCAGCTAGCCACAGTTTTTACCATCTTGTGTTTTACGACCAGTCCACCAGCTGGCTCAGTGGTTGTTGGGGAAGTCTTCAATATTGTTCATCTGCCTACCCACAAAGGATCTTGTTTCACAATAGGCCATCCTCTAAAATCACCTTTTGCACTGCAGATAGTGATAGCAATCTTTATTTCTCTCTTAATATCCACTGTGCAAGAGAACCACTATAACAGTGGTTCTTAACCTTGTTGGAGGTACTGAACCCCACCAGTTTCATATGCGCATTCACTGAACCCCTCTTTAGTGAAAAATAAAATATGATTTTTTTCAAATTCAAGACATAGATATGTTTTTTACTGGTGCACAAAATGAGCCGTGCATGTCACAGCGGAGGCTCTGCCGAACCCCTGAGATCGACTCACCGAACCCCTCGAACCCAGGTTAAGAACCACTGCACTATAACGAGAACCTGCATCAGGTGGAGCTCTGGTTCATGTGCCACTAAGCCAAGCTCATTGAGACTGCAGACAAAATACAAGAACTACTATCGACACATACAGAGTGCCACCCAATGTAAGGTTGGGTGATGGCTGCCATAAACCAACAGTATTGGTAGTTAGCAAAATCCTTTAGTTAGTTAAACTAGTTAAACTCTTTAATCAAACTTAACGCTCAAATATTATTTTCAAATTCACCGTTTTACAAAAAAACAGCAGACTCTAGTGGAGGATTTTTTAAAATTAAGATGCCAAATTACAGTTATTTAATTCCTAAACAGAAAGATTAGTTTTAGTGGCTGAATGTTATACTTGATTAATTTCTCAGAGAAGCCCAGTGTGCCAACACAAATTTGGGTATAAAAAAAGTGAATTCAGTCATTTTTAGATTGAAAGTTTGTCAGATTTCTAAAATAGTTTTAGTTTAGTTGTTTTTGTTACAGGTGTTATAATAAATTTGTTTCAAGAAAAAAAATAAAAAGGTGAGCCAAAAACCTCTTTTTTCTGTTTTTTATGTGGCAGCATACAAGAAAAATCCTGGTATTTCTCTTTTTTTTAATTCACCATAAAATGCTACTAGTATTACAATTTGTTCAGAGAAGAAACTTACCAATTATTTATTCATTTCAATAATAAATTAGTATAATAGTTCATTTGAGAAGATGCATGTCTTTTCTCAGTGCACACTTTTATGCACGTGTGCACACACCAACCACCATGGGGTCTAAATGTGTGAAAAACACAGATATCAGATAAAGTAAACAGATAAAATCCAGGAGGTGAGTTTCCTGCCACATTTTTGGATTCTGATCAGACGATCAGGGCAGGCAGATTTTATTCAGGACTTCATCATCATCTTCCTCGTTTTTCATCTTCCTCTCCCTTCCAAACCCCAAGTTTTGCAAAAGTTTCCTGAAACTGCTTAAATCCTCAGCACTGTACAGTATGTTTAGTGGTTTCAGTTCCCATGTTAACATGCATGCCACAGATTTGTTGTATAAGATGTGAATTACATCTAACTGAATATGAACATACTTGTCAAGATGCTTCACTGTGGACCAATCTGGTCACCCATGACTAGAAAAGAGAGAAAGCCTCATATGAAACAGGGCTCTCCCACTTTGGTCAGAGGCATGCCTGGACTTACAGAAACACAGGCCCAACAGGAGAAGGAAAATAATTAGATACGGCTCGGCGTTTTGCAACAGCAGGGACGGGACAATTTATGCTCCAATCTAGGCACAAACTTCCGCTTTTCTTTTTTTCCCTTTTATTGCAGAGCTGTACGCCTTCAGAAGATAATAATGAACTGTAATGGATGCCAAACAGTGAGGACAGGGAGTGAATGTAATTTTCTCAATGAGGGCATAAATCTCACACTGAGGCTGTTACTGGAGAGTCTTGTGGATATTCAAATCTGCTGGTTTGATTGAAGCAGTCACTGTACATCACAGCCCTTGTAACTCGACAGAAGGTTGGTGCAGGTGATCTGGCACAATGTGATCTTGTTCGTTGTAAGCCCAGATGCTCTGTAGGATCTTATTAGTCGCCATTGATTAAAAACAATGCAACGACAGTAGTCCATAGGAAGGGTCTACTTAATCAGCCCCCACTGTTCTTACTGTAATATAAAAAGATGCTGTTTTCACAATAGAATCTTGTTTTACTTAGCTGTGAAATCTTTGAGCTCACATTAACACAGATAGCCAGATCCATGGAGTTTAGGATCTGAATAAAACTGAGGGGGAGAAAAACCCATGAGTGGATAATTACAGAGTGATTACAGCCTGAGTGATTTGTTTAGCCGGCTACATGATGAGACCTACAGGTGAACATCTTTATTTAATAGCTTCTGCAGGTGTCACTTGCAGAAAACTCAAATCTTTATTATCTCAAAAACATTCAAAACCAACAAGACACCTAGCCATGATTTCCTCTTGCAGATGTGAGTGTGGGGGAAGAAAAAGAAAAAACAAACAAACAAACAAAACTATAGTCAAAAAAGAACAAAAATTGTAATTTGGCTGGTGTTATACATACTGGTTTGCGTCGATGTAGACCAGGGGTGGGGAACTCCAGGCCTCAAGGGCCAGTGTCCTGCAGGTTTTAGATCTCACCCTGGGCCAACATACCTGAATCAAGTGATTAGTTCATTACCAGGCCTCTGGAGAACTTCAAGGCATGTTGAGGAGGTAATTTAGCCATTTAAATCAGCTGTGTTGGATCAAGGACACATCTAAAACCTGCAGGAAACCAGCCCTCGAGTTCTGGAGCTCCTCACCCCTGATGTAGACAAAATATTTTCCACTTTTAAAGAGCAGAATAGGCCTATATTTGGAGACAGAAGGGTTTGGCACTGGCAAAAAATCACTTTTCTACTCACACCAAAAACCACAATTCAAGCAACTTTGGTGATGGGTTGCCAAGCAGAGTGGAGCAGCTGTGGGCAGGCTATAGCTTGTGGCCTATGTGGCCAATAGACTTGTTCAATTTATGTTATAAAATGCACTTTTTTTTCGTTAATGAATAATACAGACCTGACACATGTATTAGGGTGTTCAATAAATCTAAAAACTCAGTAAAGCAAATGGAGAGAAATAAATTTTCCACAGAGTAAGTTTTAAAATAATAGGAAATTATACACTTTGACTAGAAAGTGTATAAAGTTCACATTTTCCAGCCGTGTTCCACTGTGTGCATCCCACTGCTTTGGCTAAAAACAGGTTTATGTAAAGGCTTCGGGTTAAGTATTTTATTAAGCGAATTATCCCAATGTCAAGAAAACCTTCACACTCAAACAAATGCTGTGCCAACATAACTGAAATGGAATTATGATACAGTTTTGTTTTACAACGGTAGGCGAAAAGTGACAGATGTACGTAACATAAATACAATTTATAATATTAAACGAAGGAAAAGGCACAGAATAAACAGGACCATTATGGTCATTTGTATATTTATAGTTGGTACTAGCGATGGAAAATTAATCCATTTTCACTTTCATTAGTAAATGTGACTTCCAAAACTTATGAAAACAAGATAATATTATACTTTATCACTAGCCAACAGTTTGTGGCAGTTCACACTTATGTATTCGTTTATTACAAAGTTCAATAAAAGCATCCTTTCCAGACTCGATGAGTAACTGTAAATAATTGTGATTTAATAATGACCAAAATAAATGTCTCTGATGATCATTGTCACAATTAAGCAGCCTCCCCAGATAAGCACATCTGCAGTTGTTAAATCTTAGGACTGTGGTAATGTTAGCCTTTTATATCACGGCTCAAAGAACTGATGACGACAACATCGCAAAATGCATAAAAAAGTGAAACAAGAACAGGAATAATAATGTTAACGTCAGTAAATGTTATCTTTTGTCTCTTTTTGGCAAATAACTTACACTTGAACTTCAAGCGCACAAATGCTCATAAAACAAAAATGGCAATTACTTCAGAATCATCACATGTACATATAAAGAAGATTGATGTATGTAAGAAGATCAATGACTATCAGGACAACTCTTAGTCCCGATAGTCTCAGCGCATTCTTAAATCATTCTAATTTCACTTTTGATAAAGTAATTTTCTTTTAGCACATCTAAACTCAGATGGCTGAATTCAGTGGTTCTGGGGCAAATTTATCCATCTGTATTTCTGTTACTGTTAAACCACAAGAGCAGCTGTAAGATTTAGTTTTCAAGGGTTCAAGGTTCTTTATTTGTCACATGCATAGTTATACAAGTATAACACACAGTGAAATGTATCCTGACACGATCCTCGACATGTGCAAAAACATGGGGGTAGAGGATAACATTATAAATATATATATAGTATATACATTGGGTGAATGTGCAGTAGAAGCAGCAGCAGGTGAATTCTGTACATTAATATGAATAGACATCTGACTATTTTACAGAATGGACAATATAAACATATTTAAAGTTAAAGGAAGTTAAAGGAATTGAGTGTCTGGAGGAGAGTCTCAGTCAGATGGCGTGTGTGTGTGTGTGTGGGGGGGGTGTTGGTTTAGGGCCTGGATGGCTTGAGGATAAAAGCTCTTCCTGAGTCTCTCTGTCCTTGCCCGGATGATGCGGAACCTTCTACCAGATTGTAGAAGTTGGAACAGTTTGTTGCCAGGATGGGACGGGTCCTTCAGTATCTGCGTTGCTCTAGTCCGGCATCTCCTGGTGTAGGTGTCCTGAAGTGGGGGAGAGCAATCCTGCAGCAGCGTTCTGCTGTACGGATCACTCTCTGGAGAGCTTTTGGTCCTTCACACAGCTGTTCCCGAACCACGCTGTCATGTTCTGTGTGAGGATACTCTCCACAGCGCCTGTATAGAAGATCCTGAGGATCTTTGGAGAAACCCTGAACTTCCTTAGTTGTCGGAGGTGATACAGGCGCTGCCTAGCCTTCTTGGTCTGGACCTGAATGTGGGCAGCCCATGTCAGGTCTGAGGAGATGTGGACACCAAGATATTTGAAGGACTGCACCCTCTCCACTGGAGCTCCATTGATGAAAATGGGTTTGTAGTCTCTGTGCTGACTCCTTCTGAAGTCCACCACCAGCTCCTTGGTCTTGCTGACGTTCAGCTGGAGGTGGTTGTCCTGGCACCATGATGCCAAATTCTTCACTTCGTCCATGTAGGCCGCCTCATCGCTGTTGGAGATGGCACCCAACACCACTGTGTCGTCAGCAAACTTCACAATGGTGTTGGAGCCGTGGTGGCCCACACAGTCCGAAGTGTAGAGGGAGTAGAGCAGTGGCGAGAGGACACACCCCTGTGGTGCTCCTGTGTTGATGGTGATGCTGTCGGAGACACACCCACCCACCCTCACCACCTGAGTTCTGCCGGTGAGGAAGTCCAACACCCATGCACACAGACGGCTGTTGAGTCCCAGGTCCCTCAGCTTTGTGAACAGTCTGCTGGGCACTATTGTGTTAAACGCTGAACTGTAATCAACAAACAGCATTCTCACATAGTTACCCTGTTTCTTGTCCACGTGGCTGAGGGTGGTGTGCAGGACATGGGCGATGGCGTCTTCAGTGGATCTGTTGGGTCGGTAGGCGAACTGGAGCGGATCTGTGGTGTCTGGGATGGAGGAGGAGATGATGTTCTTCAGCAGCCTCTCAAACACCTTCATGACTACCGAGGTCAGCGCAACTGGCCGGTAATCGTTCAGGGATGAGGGTTTGCTGTTCTTGGGCACCGGGATGATGGTGGATCTTTTGAAGCATGTGGGGACCACAGACTTCGCCAGGGACTCGTTGAAGATGTAAGTGAACACACCTGCTTCATTACAAACACAGTTTAAATGATAAATTACTAGTGAAATCCTTTAGGCTGAAAAGCTGTGATCATTTCACAAGAGGAGAAAATTATATCAGAAATAAAACATGATAAAAGAAAATCTGCAAAAATACTTCACAGGCTGTTAAATTACATTTGCAGTTACGTGACTGAGGTAAATTAGTTTGAGTGAATTTGTTTAATCTTCTCTTTCTGCATTTTAATTCACAGATTTTAAGATGAGTGAGAGAAAAATGATGATTTATTAAAACCATTCTGTGCTAAAAAAGTGAAAATGGTTTAGACAGTAAAATCTCACTTCAGATACTTGTTTGACCTCTTTCAGGCAATCAAATTAGATCTCTTTGATGGTAAATGGTAAGACTGCAGAATTGGAAGGTAAGCTAAAAAAGAGATTCTTAGCACATAATTGTACAGATGTGTCTGATTAATGGTTAATGCATTTGAAATTAATTACAAGCAATAAATTAGCGCTCCAACACAAGACAAAGTGAATTGAATCTTTCTCTTTCGTGAAGGATAAATAGAGAGATGAAATATAATGAAGAAAGGATGAAAGTGATCATAAAGAAATACATTTGCATACTAATTAAAACCAACCTAATAATCTCCCCCATAGTCTTCAAAGAAGTGTACTCAATAGAAGTCATTTCCATAACTTACTGAATTATTGTGCTACTGTCCTACAGTCCTGTGGGGTACTCGTCTGTCTCAGCTAGGTGAGCTTTTCTTTTGTTTTAAACTTTTTATGCCAACTCTCAATGCAGTTTAGTGGAATTCAAAGCAAACTCTTAATACAAGGGTTAACTGTCCTTTCAGTGTGTTCACTACAAGACTTTAAAAATCAAAAGAGCACATTTAAGACCTGTTATAAACGGCTCTAATGAATTCCTCCCCATGACATTGCAGGTATCATTTAACTGGAAGACATAAAAAAGGCTTGTTAATAAATGATCCATGTTTTTAAAAAATCATCTCAGATTTAGGTGTTTCTTTTGCAGCACAACAGAGTTCCCTCCAGTATTACATTTATGAAGCAGGTGCTAACCTACATTCAGTGAATCACTGTCCTTTACAGCAGAAGAAACATATGGCGTAGGAAACTTTGACAGTTTCCTACACACAGCCTGTCGCCTCTTAAAGGCTCCACAGTCAACAGGGAATATTAACCTGTGAGGACCAGGAAGAAAGAACAAAACAAGTTCAAATAACAGCACACACCTCTTCAGACGTTGTGGGTCACTAAGTTGCTTTTTTATTTATTTTTAAAGGTAAGCACAGTAAATTCTTATAGTTTATAAGTTTAGAAATGTTGGTTGTTTCTGGGGAAGGAGGGTTTAACTCTTTGACCTTACTTAACTGGTATGTGGATTTATATGTGTATGTCCTATTAGTTTCTGGAAGTTATGACTGTACTGCTGTCCTTCTTGGCCAGGACACACACGTAAAAGACATTTTTAATCTCAAGAGTTTTTTTTTCGTTGTTAGAATAGAAATGACCCTTGGAGCTGCAAAAGTGAATTAATAGTTAATGGAATTATTAAGAAATACTTTATGACTTTTAACTGAATATCTATGGAAACTAAAAAGGTCATTTAAGAAACTATCACTCCAGTGTTCCTATTACACATTAGCTTATCATCATGTTCCCACAGCTGAATCTGTTAACAAAGACAGCAAAAAGGTAACTTGCTAAAGTGTTAACAGCACCACCCTGTATGCTTTTAATTAGTTTTAAAACTTTGTTTTACTGTAATTTAACCTGCAACTGAGAGCCTGTTGTTGCTACATCGATATGACTATATACATAGGTATAGAAGATACTCTACATGGTATACCAAGGTTGAAAAAGCACTACAGCTGAACTTGAGCTGCCATCTCAGTTAATATATGACTACCTGAATTACATTAAAATGTGAATTGCTACACTGAGTCTGGAGTAGCAGCACCTAGTTCTCCACCTACCTGCAGGATGTGGTTAGAGTAGACCTCCAGCTTACAGCATATTGTCAAACCACAACAAAAACTACCCATTTAACTGTGGTATGAAGTTCTTTAGCAAATGACTGCAACTGATAAAAAAAAAAAGGTCAAATTGCAAAATACACCAAGACAGCCAGCCTGTCCAAGTAAAGTCTGTGTGAGGGAAACACTGTATATGCAAGCGTGGATTTAGCAAAACTTTCCTCCATTCACATTCAATTCAATTTTATTTATACAGCACCAAATCACAAGTTTCCTCAAGGCGCTTTATATTGTAAGGTAGACCCTACAATGATACATACAGAGAAAAACTCAAGAATCATATGACCCCCTATGAGCAAGCACTTTGGCGACAGTGGGAAGGAAAAACTCCCTTTTAACAGGAAGAAACCTCCGGCAGAACCAGGCTCAGGGAGGGGCGGGGCCATCTGCTGTGACCAGCTGGGGTGAGAGAAGGAAGACAGGATAAAGACATGCTGTGGAAGAGAGACAGAGATTAATAACAGATATGATTCAGTGCAGAGAGGTCTATTAACACAGAGTGAGTGAGAAAGGTGACTGAAGAAGAAATACTCAATGCATCACGTTCTTAATTATATTCAAGTCTGCACATTTGTTCAAACCTGAACCTTGTTTATACTCAGCTGATCAATGCTTCAACTGTATCTGAGGGCTTCAATGTATCCAAGTCAGTGCAGCCTTCTGAGGAAAAACTGTTGCCCACCCATCCTATAAACTGTGGGTTATAGCACTGCATGCCATTTATTTCTTATAAATGGCATGCAAGGACATAAGGTGTGCACACACAGATGTGTGCACACCTTATGTCCTTTATAAGATGGCCTCTTTTCTTTATATAGCCACATGGAACTAAATGTAGATGTATTAACATACAAAAACTTTCACTAGTTGAGATTAAATAAATCCTTCTGTTAATTTTCTGGCCTTCTCCCTCATCTGCAGTCACGAGGACAGTCAGTGGGTTTCTTTATCCCAGTGGGGTAAACCTCTCAGAAGCAATATGTAATTAAACTCGGAGAGCATATTCTTTAATCCTAAAGGCTATTATGGATTTATGGTCAGTGCATTGTCTGAGCTCCACAATGGCTTTTCCTCTCTGCACCATATATGTTCTTAAATGGGTAGATAAAGATTTTGTAACCCTTTTAAATCCAGGTTCGTAATGGAAGTGCAACAATGGCTTACTGCCCTCATGGACTAATACGTCAGCCTTTGTGTTTGGCCTGGGATGGATAGAAAAGCTCAAAAAGGATAGAGAAATCTGTAATTATAATGCATCAACCATCATCAATGACATATTTCTGAATCCTTTTCCAGTCACATTAGTAATGAGCAGAGCTGTACATGTGGAATTGCAATTATGTTGTATTCATTTTTAGCTCTCAGGGATTAAAGTATCGACTATGTTTAATTGCAAGTGTTCTATATTTTAGAACAGTGGAGCCCTGATTAAGAGTGACCCATCCCCACCGCAGGACGCTTTGAAATGCCGTGAATACTTAACTTAATTGCTACTTTCATTTGCAATATTTTGACTCAATCTCCTTTCTCTGGCTCTGCGGGGAACTGCTGATGTAACATTTCCCCCATCTCCGAACAAGCATTGAGGTAACAGGGATTTTTCTCAGCTTCCTTTATTCCTTTACGTTACTTGTCCAAGTCAGAAGCACCATAAAAGTTCTTTGTTTTCATCAAGTTTTTATTTTTAAATATGTACCACATGATTTGGATAGTTGATTGTTCATCTATTTATTTATTTATGTATGGTCATTGTTTGATGCCCAATTAGTGGCTTTTCAAAGATGCAGTCCTCTTGGGGAAAATAGGAAACCATTTCATCATATCCAAATACACAAGACTGAACTTCATGCAAATCAAATATATCAACAAACACTATCACCTAAAGTGTTTGAATTCTAGGCTGAAAACCAAGGAGGAAAAGAAAAACTGTAAAGCCAGAAACTGTTTAACCTGAGACCTTACAGCTGTATGCAAAAGATGGAAATAGCCTCAGAGACTAAAAGGTGAAGTCAACGTGGAAGAAGCTTAAACCTGCATTCTATCAAACGGGTAACGAAGGTCTTGAACCTGTTTTTTGGGGTTTTTTTTACAATATTTTCAGAAAACTTGACCTCTGACCTTGAGGTCGAGGTCACCACGATTCAAATGTGTCTCAGATTTTCAGTAGCGGCACCTATGGTATCAATTTGAAATTCCTAGGTTACTTCCAAGATTTTAAGAAAGTATGACCTCTGACTGTGACGTTTGAGATTCAAATTCATCTGAGATATTTAGTAGATGCACCTGAGGTACGTTGCCTTGTTCTTGAGTTTTCGCATTTAGCACCCCACCAGGGTGGCGACAATAACCAACAGCCAACCTTGGCTTGGATTTCTCTTGTTTACTACCCATCTGTAAAAGTCACAACCTGTTAGAACCCTCTCTACAAAAGCCACTTACATATTCCAAGGATTTATATTTACAAGAACTAGTTCTTTTGAAAGGAGATCGAGAATTACAAGCGACCAAAAAGAAATTTTAATTGTAAATTGGACTTAAGAAACAATACCAGCTGTGATCACACCCTTTACGTGCCATAAACAAATAAAGATATTTTCATCTTTCCCAATCAGCTGTTGGATCCTTGCGTCCTTTTCTGTCACACACAACTGAAAATGATCAGGTCTTGGTGTCTCAATGATAATGTATTCTCTCTTATTTGACTTTTTAATGGGCTTTCACCTAATTATCATCACATGGTTCCAAAGATGTGTGCTGGGGAGCAAACTCAGGAGTCTGGGAACAAAAGGAGGTCAGATCTGGAGGTGTTGGCACATGGCCTGATCCGCTCCGGTACCCCCCTCTCCCTGTTTCTGTGCAGTGATAAATTTTCCCCTTGAAGATGATGTCAATATGTTGATGTGCCTTCCTTTATTAAGATACCATCCAACTGATAACAAGTCCTGCTGTGTATTACCAACATAAATAATTAGAACAGAGACCAAGGAACGGCAGGTGGCTTTTGGCACAAAGAAATAATCATACTTGATGTGGAAAATAAAGTAAAAGGACCCATCTGTTCACGGCAGGGGGAGGCGAAAAAACACGTTAACATATTGTCAGCAACATTATGAAATACACAGTTAATAATTTTGTCATGGCACATGGCTCTGGACACTTGTTTTAAATAATCTAACAGAAGTGAGCCAGGCCCTGCTTCGATGCTTCAAATTAACCGCAGATTTGCACGCTCATGACTACCGGCCATTTTGTCACACGCTCTGCCAATTATTTACTCAAAGGGCTGATGAAGAAGGAGGCTGAAAAATATGTAACGGAGAAATTACAACATTTGGTACAGTATCTGACCAGATAACTGTCTGTCCAATACTTTGATTCAGAGTAGTGCATATAGGGGGAGATTTTAGGCAATTATTTGTGTTGTGAGCAAATTTGTGCCGTTGAAAATTTACAGTATGAGCCGAGGCTCAGCTGCCTTTTTGAATATATTAGAAAGCCAAAATTACCGCAATAAAGAGGTTGTCTATGATGGCCACTTGAGCTAATCAAAGTTCAAGAGGGCTCTTGTCAAGGGCTCTTTGACTGCTATGAGAAATCTGTGGCATATTTAGGCCACCTCAGGTGCCTGCATTGATATAATCTCCTCTTACTCTGTTGTGTACCAACAGGTTCATCAGTGGAGGGCTGTTCTACAAATCAAATTTATTTACTTGCTTGATTGAGATGATCAGTTTAATGTTTACTGGTGTGTGGAATCATCTTTGGTATATAAATGAGTTGATTAAGGCTGCAGGGCTTCCCTGCTCAGGGATCTAACAGACGCCTCAGAACACAGCAGTGACTGAACTTCAGTGCACATTTCCTGCGTATTTACTGCTGTTTTCTCACAGCTTTTTCTGCATGACTCTGAAAAAAAGGAGAAGTAATTTTAGTCAAAAAAATTAAAAAAACAGCCAAAACACTGATTAATATCTTAGAAGATCACAGGTACCATGTAGGCCGTAAACAGATAATCCTCTCCTCAAGGTTCATGTAAACATTTTTGAAATACAGGTAAATTATAGATAATGTTAAAAAAAAATGAAATATCATTAAATAAATAACATGCTGTGCTACAGCCACTATCCACAACACCAGAAGTTTAGTTCATAGTTTTCAGTTAAAGCTGATGCATGTTGATCCACTTTAGTGACTCACTTAATAAAAAAGTAATCTGTTCTCTACAACAGTGGCTGATTTCTATAATCATATTGATATTGATATATTACAGGTGCATGACTATGAACAACTATAACTAAATAACAGTAGAAATGTACATGATGTTTTAATGTCTTATAATGTTGAAGTAAACAGGGCCCCTCTGTTCATAACCTTCATGGGGCCACTCAATGCAACATCACATAAGCATTTCTGGTTACGTTTAGGAATCAAGACACCTTTTAAATTCCTCTCAAACTCTTCCAACCGTATGCAATGAAGATACTTTTCTAAAATCTAAAATCTAGCTTTAAAAGCAATAAAATTGATTTTTACTGAGAAAATAAAAGTCTAATGACCACTGAGGAGGGTGAAAGTCAATACACATAGCAGGGTAGTGTTTCAAATACACAGACTTAACCTGGGTTAAGTCTGTGTAATCAAATTTAGCATTTGATTCCTTCTTTAAAGCAATGCGTTTCACCATCTGATGATGAGTTGCTGCTAACCAACTAGCCCTGGCCCCTCCCATCCCTATTGTTTCCCTACTAGACTACTAACCAGATTAATGCTGCTGTGGTCCACAACAATATTTGATACCCCCCGACTCAAATGGATTCCAACTGCACTTCTGCTCAGCTTCTAGCAGATAGACAAACAGTTCATGTCGAGCCCACCAAGGAAGCAGAAAAAAACACAAGGACTACAGGATTTGGACTCAGTTTTCTCCTTCATCATTCACAAAATATACAATGTCAAGAAAGGATGAGAGCACCACATCTCCTATCATCACAAATACTTTGTAACTTTGTGGGAAACAATAATGACACACATGTTGTTTCAGTCCAACACCGCGCAGTAGAAAGTGCTTTAAGACCTCTACAGCATCTTCACTTTTCTCACAAACATTATCAGTTTCAACCTTAACCTATTACTTTAATCCCCCTAAAACTAAACACCCATTTCAAGTGTCTTTCCAATCTTGTTTCAATTAAGAGTAACACGCTCAGACAAGATGCCGAGGTGCAACAGCAGCAACAGACGGGGGAAATGCTAGCACGTCTTCTCTAAAATGGCTGCTCCTGTATCCCTTGCAGGGAAACATTATTCCTAATAAAAGTTCCTTGGAGAGTTCTTTGAACCTGAAAAGAAACACTGCCTATACCCAGGAGCAGAGAAGGCCATTACAGCTTGTAGTGGAAGATTTAATAGGTGTCATAATTTATCATGTAAACCGAAAAGTGTTTCTTAATTAAGTGCGAGCGTTAATGAATTTTTTAATTTGATCCCTGTAAGTACTTTGCCATGCTAATTGCAATATTCCACACATTAGTTATCGGCTATTGCCCTTGGCTATTTGCTGTCGTGAGGGAAGGATCCTCTTTTCCCTTCAGCTTAAGTTCATTAACTGAGTCTAAGCAAAAACTACAGACACTCTGAGTATGTGGAATATTTGGGTCTTATGCTCTGATAAATATAAAGATTTTATTGCAAAGTTGTTTTTATAGTGGCCATGCTGACAGTGATTTAAATGTCTTTTGCGCTGAAAAACAACGATCAGTTGTACTTGTTAGACACTTGGGCATCTGCTTGCTCCTAACACCACATCCCTGTACCTCAGAGATTGCACATGAGAGTAATCATTGAGTGAGCTATTTAAAATGACTAATGTAAGCCAGGCTCAGTCTTGATGACTGCCTTTGTATCCAAAGTCTTGCTATCACTGGTGGCAGGCTCATATTGTTCAGCGCAATTAATCTGTTTGAGAAACATAATAATGAAGTTGCCAACTGGTGCCTGCGCTAGTATTTTATTAATCAACTGCAATTAGGCTGTGTCGCTATGTCCTTAGGATGACTTTTCATTCACTTGCAGAAAAAAGCAGTACGCCAGCCCAACAGTGCACTCAGTGAGAAATACCGTTCGCCGCTACAGAGATCACAGATGGGCTCAGACAGACATAAAGCAATAACAATGTGGGGAAATTACTGTCAGCCGCTATGCAAATGCTAGTGAGTTTTGGCTCTGGGTATTAAATTTGTCTACTTTATAAGTGATTTCAGAAAGAACCAAAGCCATTTTAGAGTTGCTGAATTTTAGTAAGGATCGGCACCATCGCTTACGAATCCACACTGATTACAAACCCAGACAGGCTACTGTAAACTTCTTTTACTGAGAGGAAAAATGGCAACACAGCTGATGATGTTTCTGATTTTTAACATGCCCGAGGGTCTGTTCAAGCATCGTGTCAATAGTTAACCTAAACTTGCTCAGAAAGTACTTAAAACCACAGTAGTTTACAATGTTTTGCCATTGCAATGTTTAATGAATACTTGGAAACGCCAATGTTTAGACAAGTGAAATTCAAGGTGGTGCTCTGTTCACGGCCATCAAGTCAAACCATCAACCAATCTCCATTTAAAAGAAAATAATATTTAACACAATCAGTGTTAAAGAAGTGTGTGAAATATAAAGTATACAGCAAACATGGCCAATGTGGAATTAATTGGTCTGGAAAAAAAAAATCTGCTTTCTGTGTTTTTCCTCTGATAAAAATTAAAACTATCTACCGTTTGTCAATTAAATATGACAAACAGTACATAAATGTGGTTGATATAAAACTGTTTTCCACCACAGAACTACCGATTAGACAGCTAGTTCATGATGTCTTTACAGCATTTTCAGGGGAAGAAATCTTGAAAATTGTACTTCTGACTGACCTCAGAAAAGTGACAGGGCATGGATTGGTATTGATTTGTTACACTCAATTTTCTATTTGCTTTGTTTCCATTTCAATTTCAGCAACATTTAGATTGTTTTTAAACATTTATATTAGTGCTTCAGAGTGTCTCGCCTAAAATCTCTGAACTTCGGCTGTTTGTGAGTCTGCTCGTGTATGTTTCCTGTCATCGTACTTTTAAAAACCTCAAATTATAAGCATCCATTTACATCTTTTCTCCTCTGTTCTTCTTTTCTCTTTGTTTTCTGTCTTTACTCTCCAAATTCATTCATCCAGTCACTTTTTTACTATCTTCCCTCCCTTTAAAAACACATGGAACTACAAGGAGTGGATGTGGGGTGAATGTGTGTGAATATTAGATAGAAAGCACTTCAGTAGTAAAAAGCATAGAAAAAAGTGCTTGTGTGAATGGTTGAATGAGGCATGTTGTATAAAGCACCATGAGTGCTCAGGCAGAGCAGAAAAGTGTTATATAAGAACCATTTACAACAAGCTGCATTCTGCTTAAACTATCAGGAAAAGGTAAGCTGACAACCTGAACTGTTAATGGGGACCGTTATCCACTTCCAGCAAAGCATTTCAAGCAAAAATACCATTCGATTTTCAGTGGGAACCATTCAAATATTCTTTGAGGATCACCTCCAACCCCAAACTGCTCTCAAATGACTGTGCACAGCTGCAGTCAACTTGCTAGTTTTGCACTGGAACTAATTTTCACTTATTTTTGACTACCACATGACACAGTTTGAACTTGTTTTTATCTCTGCATGTTTCTTCTGTTCTTACACGATCATATCACCATATTTCACCGCACACACTTTGTTGTTCTCATGCCTGGTAGTGTGTTGATTTGTACTGGCTCCTGCCAAAGCTATTGGTAGTATGACTTAATTAATATGCTGCGTGCATGCATATATAAACATGCATAAAAGTGTAACAGTTTCCCTTTCAAACAGAACAATCAAAAAACAACTTTGATCAAACTGTGTGTGTTAGTTTTTCAAACTTAACTAATGCATGAATTTATTCAATTCATACCACACACTGAATCAGAGCTTCAGCTGATTATTCTAAGATATAATATCCTGCACAATGCTGCAGCGGGTTTCTCCTCCCTTCACCCCGTGGCAGTATAGTCACGCTTAAGATGGATTTGCTAAGCCCTTTAATTTAGCCAAAGCCAAAGGAACACAAGGCCATTAACACAAATTTTATCCTCAAACCCCACCCCTTCATGTCATGACATTCAAGCTTAATGGAGAACTCAGGAAAGGCAAACGCCTCCCCATAAATGTTTCATGAAGTAATTCCACCCATATGAAGAAACTCAGAAAAAAATCTGTTGACATTATCCCGACAATGTTGCCGGAGCATCTGCAGAGGAAATGTATTTAATATTCACAGGGCTTCTTACACTCTGACATTAGCCGAAGAAGATAATCCCTCAAAGATTAAATTAAATGTGGGCTGAAGTGTTTAGTGCTGCTATTGTTTTCATTAGTACAAAAAAAAAGGAATTGTACTCAGTGTGTATGGTATTAAATCGTGCTTCTGGGCGAGCACTTGACATCCACACTCCCCCGCTACTCTGATAAAACATAATATCATTCTGTGTCCACAATCTCCAAGCAGCAGGTTAGCATTAGAGTTTTTAACTACACTTAGCGGTTACTAAATATGCATTTCTGGTATTAAAATAAATCTTCTGTTGAGATAAGAGCAGAAGGTGCACTGCACTCCTCAGCTGATTCGGGACATTTGCTCATCTTCACTTCATAGAGGTGAAAAGGGCCTGATGGTGGATTGTATGGATGATAATGTGGAACATTTTGGTATTTATTAAAGTAATCTGATGTTCTCTGTTCCAAGAGCTTTTTGGGGAAATGTCAACAGGTTGAAAGAAAGCAACGTCTGTGAATGTTGATTAATTATGGTTTGACAGATGTTGCTAAATGTCTGCGGACTCTGGGATTTGAACGAACAGTCGAAGGTTTTTCTAAATATTGTTACCAGCAAGTTTTAAAATAGACGTCATACAGCCCTGGTGTTTTCTTGTTGCTGTTTTTTTTTAATCTATTTATAATGCATACATAATAAAAACAACTATGAAATCACAATTACTTAAAATTTTAAATTATAAATTGACCTAACAGAATTAATAAGTGACATTATATCACATATCACAGTAGGATATCTCAACAAGTACAATAATAATAATGAAGTCAAAATAATGCATTAAATTGTGAAAAAAAAACTAATGAATAAACACAATTTGATTTTGCTTTTCATCAGGGATGGATGGGAATTGATAAGAATTTAGCAAATTCGATTTCATTATATAATATTATTGGTAAGCTATCACTTTGGGTCTCATTCTCACTGGGTTCTCATTGGCTCTGCTTTGAGAGTTACCGCCATCGCTAAACGGGGGTCACAAACACAAAAAACAAAACTGTTTCTTACCGAAGATGATTGGAAATCCTAACATCCATCGGTATGTCCGCAGGGACAATCTCCACATTACAGTCTCCCTCACATACATTTGGGCTTCGGTTTTGATCACTAATATAATAAAGTAGTTTAATCAGTGAGATGATGTGAGGGGAAAAAAAAAACAATAAAGGTCTCCAAAAATTGGGCATCTCTTCCTCGGAGCACTGCAGATGTGCTGATGGGATTTGTGCTCGTGCTTCAGTAAGAAACGTAGTTACATTTGTAGTGTGATGTGCATGTAGTGAGCTGTTATGTTGTAAACTGTCTGGATTTGCTTGTATAAAATAGCACTGATCGCGCCGCTCGGTACACTCGGCCAGAGGAGGAAAAATCTGTTTCTGTCAGTCTGAACAACCTGTCACCTGACTAAAACAGGCTCTCCTCCACTAACAACTGGATTTTCCCGCTTGAGTGCAGCTAGCCAAACAGCAAACAGCCAATTACTGCTAAAGAGACAGACAGCGAAAGCAGACAGTATATACTCGGTTTTAACATCCCCTCAAACTGATTTTTAGTTTTGGTGTCATTTTTTCGTAATCGATTCTGTCACTAGTTAGACTTACATTAGTTTATGTTAGCTATTAGCCGCAACCAACCAACCGACCACATGACGTCACGTTCCGTACTGACAGAAGATGGTGCTAAACATGTTTTTTTTAACTTTAACTTTAAGAATTTATTTCTTAAATCCAGCTTCACAGTCAGAGTTACATCTATGTCAGTTTTTGAGAGCAGGGCTCAATGGTGTAAATTAGCGTTTATATGTGTAGTGTTTCATGTCCCCTTTTAAAGTAATGCAGTGGAAGTAATTAATTACTCCCAAGAGAAAAGTTTACCAAAGTAATTTGTTATACTCCATGTTACATTTGTCTGTAAAATGGCCTGAGACCCAGTGTCTCATAATTACAGTTTAACAATATAAACCTCAGGCTACAGGCCCACACACCAACACAAATCCCTACCCAATCAGGGTGCGCATGATCTTTCTCTTAGTATTTAGGCATGAACACAAAGCTGATGGCACAGAGCAAAGATGAAAATCAGCACAAAGACACTTTAAAGCTATCACCACAGTGATTCTACTGTAGAAGCATGAGCGGATAGAAACAGAGGCTGCAGCCTGACTGTTCATCACTGCCTTTGTTACCTGTTGAAGTTCAGGGTCTGGCTGCTGGGCTCGTCATTCACTCAGCCTTAACCAAGTATTATGATGTTATTTGGCATCGATGTTTTTGATTTTGTGCAAATAAATACAAAATCCATAACATAAATGCCATATTTCCTTTTTTTCTGGACAGCTTTCTTGTCAAATCTGACACTTATATACTGGTGTTCATTTTGGCAAACTGGACATTGTACAAATTATAATGCAACCCCTGGGGTGACATGTTTCAGCAAAATACCTTGAGATTAAAGGTTTACCAGATTTACCTTCAGTCAGCCGACTCTTGGTAATCCAGTGAATGTCCATCCCCTTCACCACGGCTGGCCCCTGCCAATTTAGGACCCCTGACACGCAGGTTTGCCCCCTCTGTCAGCCTGGTGTGGCTGATCAAGCTGTTCCAACAACTGGAAGACATCACAAGTTAAACACTCATTATTTTAATTTGATGCTAATCATGTGTTAATGAGACTAATCCTCGCAATGATTCAGGTAATTTGCTTAATGGCTGCCTAGAGTCCAGATTACAGCAATCAGTCACGTTTGATAAGACGTCTGTTGCGGGGCAGGGGGGAAAACTCGGTGGAGGAGAAGAGGACAGGGAACAGGTGAAGGCCAGCAGGCCTCCGGGAGAGTGGAGACATGCTAGTTCATCGGCCCTCTCACCTTTGAGCCATTAATGTCTTGGCGCTGCATCGAGGGGAGAGCTTTTTTGATATTTCCCCTCAATCATCACTCCACACACTATTTCTACACCGTTTCCACCACGATGGATGCTGAACATATTGTAAAGGAGCATCCTCATCAAGAACAGTGGCACAAGTTGTCAAAGGAAATGTAAATGAAAGTGCTCATTCGTCAGATAGTGTATTATTTAGGACATACCTGGGATAATTTAAAGGCTTGCACCATCATGAAAATGCTCATTGTTTTAATGTTTTTAATTTCCACATCTTCTGATATTGTACGTTTTTTCATATTTGCAGTTTTGTAACACAATATAGAAAAATGCTTGTTTATCTTGTTTTATTGTTTATTTTGTTTAGCAAATATATGTTCTGTTAGGATTCAGTGAGCCAAACAAGCCATTTTTAAGTTGTACTTCACAACTTAAATTTAGATGACCATGTATTTTATGTATCAAGTCTTGCAGTTGACAGAGCCTTCCTGTCTGCCATGCAGTAACACCTGTGCATTTAACTAGCTGGTGTGAATCTCAGCTAAGCTATCAACAAGCAAGCCCAGGCTAGCTAAGCTAACTACATAAATGTAACTTATTTTCCACTCAGCAGTCACTATGCTAACTTTACTGAACTGTTTTGGTACGTCTTACCTGTCGACATTTTTCTCACTGGACACAGTTC
Source organism: Oreochromis aureus (assembly GCF_013358895.1). Lineage (NCBI taxonomy): Eukaryota > Metazoa > Chordata > Actinopteri > Cichliformes > Cichlidae > Oreochromis > Oreochromis aureus. The sequence continues at coordinate 4,821,612 of NC_052953.1, read as the reverse complement.
AGACTAAGCCGGGTTGTCAAATTTGAGCTTCCAGAAAATTATAAGCTAGCTAAGGGATGGGGCAAGCTGACTTCAAATTCACTGGAATGCAAAAAACTCATTATTATTATTTACCCCTAATGTTTTGAATATATTCTTTTAGCTCTTAATGGCTAATTCAATACAGTCAAACGGTGTTTTGGGCAATTTTCTGAACATATCCGGTTAAAAATCTGCCTAACCCTTACCTTTCGTTGCCCCCTCCCCCACCCCGAAGTTTCCATCTTCCTTTCCATCACATTTTTCTAAAAGTCATTTATAAATTATTTATTTGTTGCAGTCTATTTCATTAACTACACAAAATAGACATTTGAAATGCACTGGAGGTGAGTTAAAAAAACACAAAACATGAATCCCTCAGAAGTTTTAAAACCGCTTTTAAAAAAATGCACTTTGGGGCGGTTATGATTTGATTGACATGGCCCTAAGCCAATGACAGCGTAGAGCTTGTTCATAAATCTGTGCATCAAAATCTCTCTTTAAATTATGGCTCTGAGACGCCAAAGAGACAAAAACATGACTTTGTCTATTTATTTAATGCATTTAAAGCTTTACACAAAAACTAATAATAGGATCAGTTAAATTACATCAGTGGAAAAAGTAAAGTCAGTATAAACTATAAACAAATACACTATAAAAGCAACAGCAACAACGACAATAATAATGATAGTAATAATAATAATAATAATAATAATAATAATGATGATGATGTCTCTTAGAAATACAGCTGGATCTTTGTCCCAAGAGGAAGAATGAATGAGTGATCTCTCTCCCTGACTCAGATCAAGCAGGGGGATGCTACGCCCCTGACAAATAGCTGCAGCATAATGACCTGTGAGTGCTAACAAATATAAATCGTTTTCTCTTGCATTTTTACTGTCGTCAAAACAAATGCTCATTAGCCTTTTATGAGGGATTGTGTGAATAATAAATAGATCCTAATTACCCCCTATCACAAATGCAAATGTGTGAATTAAAAGCAACGGGTAGTAAAACAATAGAGCTACTTTTCCTGGCTAATATTATATGTACAGTTACTGACTTATTGAGCATGAATGGCTTAAATTAATTGTTGTGACCAGTTGCTTTACTTTACATTATTGTAGTGATGATTAATCTTTAATATGTCCCATTCCCACTAAGAGCATGTATTTCTTGGCGCTAATAAAGCTCTCTAATCTTTTTGTAGCTGTTCAGTATAAGATAACTTTTAAAACATCTGCACTTTGATCTTACGACTACTAAAATAACAAATATTTTTTAATGATTACATTAAGTTTACAGGTTACGTGTCTAAGCATGCAATAAAGAACTTAGTTTATGGCACATGTCTATTTGCATATTGCTTATCAAATACACAAATAAACAGCTTTATAATGGGGGAGCTTTAAAACAACAGCACTGTGTCAAATCAGCATCACTGTTTACACTTCTGTGAAGCCCGTTTGTCACCTCAGAGGATAACCTATATTTTACACACTAATCTGAGCTAAAGCATGTCAGATGCCTGTACAGGGGGCCCGGTCTATTGTTCAGGCTGAGGGCTTATCCCTGTTTCACATGCTGAGCGACAGCAGACTTATGAGTCAGCCATGTTGTCACCACTTTCTCCTCAAATGCAGTTAAATCTGTTTCATGTATTACTGAACACACACACACACACACACACACACACACACACACACACACACACACACACACACACACACACACACACACACACACACCTTTTGTTGCCCTCCTATCCCACTGAGGCTGGAACCCAAGGAACACACTGAGACTTAAGGCTTCACCATTTACAGTATTCAGCTCTGTTCACATAATGGCTAGTATACAAAATTTATTCTACTTTTCTAAATTTCAGTAGAATTTTCTTTAGTGGTTTAATAAGCTTACGCTTCTGTGGTTCATATGAGGTTTTGTCTCCTTTTTTTTTTTCTTTTTTTTTTACAGTGGAATGACTCCACATGGCCTTTGTACAGAGCCCCAAAACTTTTGACCAGATGTTAAATAACACTTGGCAGACTGGCTCTCCACCATTCTTGAGCATTTCTGCTTGAATTCAGTCTGAGCCCAGTGACGTACCACTCTTCAGTTAATTTATCACTTGCTGGACTTTACTTAAAATGATTATTGTGTCTATTCCTCACTGTCATTGATTTGGATTCCCATCAGGACTTCTGGGATTAGCCAAAGTTTGTTAGGGTTCTGCTGTTTTCAGCGATCAGAGATGGTTTGGTTAGACGTTAGCAGTTTATTGTGCAGTCACTAAAGTTTCCTTCATGGCCCAATTTACAGATGAACTAAATAAAAAGTTTAAATGAGAATGAGTGGCCCTCTGTTACGTCAGTAAAGTTAAATGTGTAAAACATGAAGATCTAAGGTTTAAAAAGTTGGAGGGAATCAAAAGTAAGCTGGGCTCAAGTATACCCCCAAACTACAGTCCAATAATGAAAATGTAATCAAACTAAAGATAACTGAAAGCTCCTTTTAAAAGCAGGAGTTCATCAAATTTAACCAACAAATATTTTAGATTAAACTAAAACCTCTTTCAGTGAGGCGATAAATGTATCGTGCGTTACGGTGGTTCAGATCAAAGCTGGTTCAAATTCCCTCAGAGAGGGCGGGGTGACTGACCCCCGCTGTCACGTAGATTACAATCTGTCCAACAACAAAAAGCTTTCTCTCCTACACTTTAACTCATCACGGGGATTACAAAAAAGGTAGCTCGCCACAATGACTTCAATTTCTGTTATTGTTTGACAGTCAGCTGCGAGTGGATTTAGCAGCTCAAAGCTCAACTGTAACTATGTGTGGATTAGATCTGCCTGATCCATTAGATGGATCATGATTATAACCATGTCCCAATACACTTCCCTTGTCACACCCCAATGCTTTGGGTTACATATGGGTGCATAGTTTATGGCCGTAGGATTCCAGTGATAATGTACAGCTTACTGTCCACATTCCACACTTACATGACATTCGACACAATCCCAAGAGGAACGGTCAAACTGAAGGAAATTCCCACTCATAAAATTGAATAAAAATAATAATATCAAATGAAAACCCAGGGCTTGGATATGACTAGCGAAATGTCTGTGTCATATCGGGGGCACAGCCTTTTTGAGATATGGGTATCAGTTATCAGGCAGAGATGGCCTGATTAAATCTCAGCACAGGCTCGTGGCAGTTCAGAAAGCAAAAATTCATTTATTAAACTGTTTTCTTGGACATGAATTTTCTCTTAGAGGGAAAATCAATGTTTGTTTCTCCTGCTACAGTTTTATAGTTATACAGTAGTTTATAGTTTTTTCTTCTGTAACATATCTCCAATATAGTATCAGGTGAGTTCATTAAATACTCAGCAAATGTTACCCTCTGATTCACCATCATGGACAAGAAGTCAAGTCTCGGTCCATGTCTGCTCGTGCGACTCCTTGGCTAAACATGTTAGCTTAAATGCTTGTTAATTTAAAAGTTCAGTGTGAATTTTTCACAACAACAGTCACCTCAAGGCACTTTATATTACAAGGTAAAGACCCGGAGAAAACAACACTTGGTGACAGTGGGAAGGATAAACTCCCTTTCAACAGGAAGACACCTCCAACAGAACCAGGCCACAGCAGAGGTGAATAATGGACACAGCAACCATGACATAAGTACTGGTTTTGGATTGGTTTTGTCATTTTGGTGCTTCCATTTCAGGTGCCACTGTGTGGAACTTTTGGACCAAGACGTTAATATATTTGGAAGAGAAAATGGAAGCCAAGTTATCTGCCATGAAGCTGGCTAACCAGGCGCATCCATAAACTGTATTATCGAAATGCAAAGATACAAATAACAGCTAATCAGTATTAAGGGACAGACTAGAATAATATTAGAATTTTATTCACTTATCCTGATGCAAAAACTTTTTGGATGATTTGTAGTGGACAGCAAACCATATTATTTGTCAATAATATCTTCCAAAACCCACTGAGAGCAAATACAGTGCAGAGGTCTAGTAGTGACTGGAATTAGTGGAGCTGTGGGCTCACAGATACTGACTGGCTGTGTTGAGACAGCTGTCAATTAAAGCGGTTCTAACAGGGGAAATTATCCACATATGGGCAAAAACATTTTTGTATGAGGCTATAAACGTGTTTTATAATGTTTAAAAGCTGGATAGTTTAACATGTGAGTCTTAAATGACTTACTTGCTCTAGATCCAGCCTCAAGTGGGCATCAGAGGAACTGCAATTTTTGTCACCTTTGACTAGGCTTCATTCTTCAGCCCTGAAGCTTTCTGCCTCATAATCACATAAAGGTAGAGTGCAGTGCTGTGACTATTGACTGGTGTGACTGGGACAGAATTCCAGGAGAAAGCTTTGTCTGCACTGAGAGCTAAAAGTCAGAATATCTTTGCCTTTGCTTTTTCAGTGTTGACCTTTTCTGTTTCTCACAAGGCATATTACTAATAAGTAGAATACTAAATTGCTCGACTTCCCCTGTGATTATTGGTATGTTTTCAATACACAGTGGAAAATAAAGCAATTAAACAAAGGTCACAAATGGTCATAAGGTAATGAGATGCAACGTTCAAGAAACACTGTCAGGTGTCTGTAGTCTGGCAGATAAGGCATAGCAGCCATTTTTAAAAGTGTCAAGTTTAATCAAACTAAAACAAAACATGATTTCAACTGACAATGTTACATAAAAACCTGTAAAACAAGAAATAGCTCCTCCAAAAACCACAATCTGAAGCACATAAACGAATGAAAAAGGAAGGAGATAAAGTGAAACAACTTTTAAACAGGATGTAACTCTCTGTTAACGGTCGGTTGCCTTTTGTGGCACAGAATTAACATCCCCCCTCCTGCAGTTTAACCCCAAACACTGAGAGGCAGAAAAATATTCCCCTCAGAAACGATCCTCTTGTTGTGAATCAGACGCTGCTCCCTTCACAGGTCTCTGCAGGAAATGCTCTGTGGCTTCTGCCTTTCTGATCACTGGCCTGATTAATAGGGGGCTGAATTGAAAACTTAATTGGATGTGGTTACAATTATAAAGCCTTGCTCTCCTCGGAGCGGCAACTCTGATTGTCGGATGGCACCGGCGGGGGAACAAGATATCAGCGGGGGAAACATGTTCTGTCACACCGCCCACGCGGTATTCCAATAGACAGGGATGTGAGGTGTGTCAGATCGGAGTCGCCCACGGTGGAGCCGTTAAAACACCCAGACTGCTCTGATGGTGGCATCCACTGCCCTCCCCAATAGTCCCCACTGAGTGACCAATTTATCACCGGTGTGGCAGATCAGTTTCAGTGATTTTTGCATTTTTAAACTCTAAGTGGAAACATCACTTTTCCACAAAACACGAAATGCTCTTTTCCCCAGCACACCTGGAATCCCAGTTTCCAGCGGAGGCACTGAGCAGTGTGTGGTCTGCTCACAGGGAGCCTCTCTGTGCTAAGCAGTGGTTGTGCAGACATGCACGTTCTCTCCCTCAGCATTAGTATTTTTGATCTATCCACTCAGATTTTCCAGCCGATAAACCCTCTCTGAGATCACCCTCTCCTGACTCACATGCCCCTTCACTGCAGCTGTAAACCTCCTAAGGCCTCCAGAGGTTGAGGGAGCCCTCTTCTGGTCAGAGTCAGCATTGCAACCCATCGCCACACCACCACCACCACCATCACCACCACAGTCAAGTCTTATCAGGGAAATAAAAAGGGCTCTGTCACAACCAAGGGATCATTCCACGAGGTTCTGGCATGTCCACGAGTGCAGTTAGTCTGGCACACATTATAATCTCTGACATATGTAAGATCCTTGTCATGCTCTTTGCCCATAACTAGAAAGAATTAAAAGAGAGTGAATTTGAACCTTCCTTACATATATGCTGCATGTAGCAGTCTGAAGCAGCAGCTTGCACTGACAAAGGAAAATAGAGCAATCGCAGGGACTGTGCATCGGGCTAGGCTTTCAATGTACTGAATTATAGACAGCAAAAGGGCATCAAGGAAACTGTTCTTCAAAACCCAACTATGGAGTACTAATATCGTAGGTGCAGTACACTCCATAGTAAAATGTAAAATCATATATATCTATATCTATATATCTATATCTATATTTATATATATCTATATATACTGTATATATACACCAATGCTCTTGTCATTACATCGCACACACGCGCGCACACACACACACACACACACACACACACACACACACACACACACACACACACACTCTGTTACATTGTTACATTTGTTACACTGCTTTCTGCATTACCTTTGAGTTACTCTGGAAAAGTTAACAAAATAAACTTTAGGCTCCCACACCCCGAAACAAATCCTTATTACACATAAGATCTCTCTTTTAGTGTTTAAGCATGAAAATAAAACCAGCAACACAAAGAAAAGTAGAAAACCAGTTCAAAGAGACACCAAAGCGATCACCACAGCAGCTGTAGAGAAACCTGTGCAGGTAGAAATGGAGGCTCCAACGCTACAAGCCTGACTGCTCATCACAGCTTTTGTTAGCTGCTATGATTTGTTAGCTGCTATACATCAAAATATGGAAGTAACAACATAATTGTAACTGTAATGTGATCACTGAATTTAGTACAGTAACTCGTTACATGCATTACTGAAAACTTTAATCTGATTAGAGTCTCTGGAACATGCTATACTCTGAGATTTGGTTTTGGTGTAACTTTTATTTATATAATTTTTTTGAAGAACATAAAATCATTTCAGAGAATTTAAAATGTATCCTTTTTATGAGTTTAATAACATTGTGTTGTCATGGCGAAGGGTTTTCCCTCCACGTGGGCTGAGGAGAGGCTTTGATGTCAGCGCAGCACAAGTCTGAAGCAGCAGTGTGTGTGTGTGTGTGTGTGTGTGCGTGTGTGTGTTTACATATGTGCACATGCATTGTCAAATGACTTCTCTGACCAGGCTCATGGCTAGTTAGCCATGTGTGATAATATCTTTCTCTGTCTGGATACCCCTCTGTACCCTCTCCTCTGTCTTCAGAGAATCTTCCTTTCTCCCCGTCTCTCCTCCCTCAGCCCTCACTCTCTCTCTCTGTTGACATGCCAAGTTGATAAAGAGAATGTTTCATTTCATGCCCGGCATCAGCACCATGGCTGCTCTGCATGAGCAGGCCGTCCGTCAGAGCATACGACAAGCGAGGAAGATCCTCGAGCGGCCAGCGCTTCAACGCACAAAGTGAGATGCAAAACAAATGGGCCAAACACAAAGACAGACAGACAGAGAGAGACAGAGAGAGGGAGGGAGCAGGAACCAAACATATGTGCGCATCAGAAAGTCATGTCCTATTTAAGTGACTATTATTAGAGTGGGTCACCATCTGCAAGTCTAGATAAAGCATGGTGGGGAGGAGGGCGGTGACTTGGTGGAAGATGCTCCAAAACAATTATATTAGCACATGCTAGTGCTAGCTTGTTAGCAGCAGACGAGCAGAAATCTCATGCCACCGAGTATGATGACTTTCTGAGAGAGTGAGAAGTTTTGCAAAAATAGTTCCTTCATGAATTTATCCTGTAAATATATTTCACATTAAATTGATCACTTTTAATTATAAATCCAAATCTCCTGACTTCACAAATGAAAAAGAAATAGAAAAAAACCCTTTTCTCTATTAGACTGAAATCCAGTAAAATAACACTTTTCCCAAGTGTTACATGGGAAATCATATATTTATTTTGTCCTATAAGACAATTAAAAAAACACAACATTTACCACTGGAGACAATGATGATATTTTAAATGATGTTTTCTGCAGTTGTTTGCATATGTGTTGGGATAAACATGAAAACCCTGTGTCCTGTTATATTAAAAAAATGACCTCCTGGTCTTCCATGTTCGTATTGAATGCTAAAACATCTGGAGGGATGTTTAGCCACATGCTAGCAAAAACCCCTTCTAGGAAACATTAAAAAAAAGAAGAAAAAAACAAAGAAAAAAAAAGCCTGTAAAGCCAATCATAAAAGCTCTTAAAGGTCTTTACTCTTCATCGGATGTTGGGAAAAGTGGGCTAATGCTAACATGTTGCTAAGCCAGAAGCACTTGGAAACCAAACATATCCTTATGAAAGTAACTTAGCCTACTTCAACAGAGTGCTGAATCTGAGCCAATAGAAGCAAACTGTTAGGGCCAGATTTATGGTCTGCAGCAGTGCAAATACCAAATACAGTTGGTGTTTACTAAACAAGCATAGTGCCGAAACAGTGTGGACGGTTATTTTTGCAGCTGGTCGTACTGCATACGTATTTGATGGAGTTCACACGTGTCCTTACTAAGGCGTGTGTGACGTGGTTTACTGTAAATTACATTAAATTTAACAATGAAAATTTAACAAGTCTCATTTTAACCCTGATGCTTCTTCAATAGCTGCCACTATTAATGTATATCTAGTTGGCGTGCCCGGAGGAGATTTCAGAAACATTACGCGACATCAAAACTTTACAGCGTCCTCGTCCCAAATGTTTAGAGCCAAGCCACACAGATTTCTAATCCACAATAATACCAGTATTTTGATGAAAAGCAAACTTAACTGAACTGTACATTGAGTGCCGAAGAACCCCAATGTGGATGCAAGGATGTGTGTAGTGTTGGGCATTACATACGTTTTTTTTCTTGTACAGTGGTTTTTAGCATTTCAAAGCTAATCATAAAAAACTGCTGGTTGTAATAAGCAATAATAGGTTCATAAAAAGCTGAATTGTTGCCAGATCATTACCAAATGGCTGGTTTCAAACATTTTGGAGAGAACAAGGAGCACAGTATCGAGGACATGGCCCCACTAACTTGTACTTAGAAATTAAAAGAAACCACATTTAAACTATGCACATACTGGATTATAATGTATAAAATCCAAAACATGCAAACAAACAAAGATAAACTCACTAAAAGAATAAGCACAGATAATGTGGACCCGTCGCTGAGATTAAAAAGCATACGACACAAATAATTCAAATGAAAATGTGTCCAGTTGCACCAGAGGGAGTTGAAGTTCCTGTTAATCTGTGTTTGTAATGACGTCATTAGCTCTCAGCTGTTTAAATAGTTGATTAAGGCCCGTGCAGCTTGCACACCGACCCCTGACACCCACAACATCTGTTTTGTTTGTGTGGGCTGAAAACCAGTTGCTCTCACACTGCGCAATATGTGCCTTCATAGCAAGGTGACATTAGCTCTGAGAACAACATACTCACTCCGATTAGCTGCACACTGGAGCGACTGCTGAGGACTGTTTTTTAATGTGGTGTTGCTCGACTGCTGCTGCCCTCTGTGAGGAACAGATATTATTTAGGGAGAATTTGCCTGTTTGGTCTATTTTGGGTGAGAAAGGAGAGAAAACGTTTTTTATTTAAAGATATTATACAGGGACAGTTCACCACAAATTTAATTTAGATATTTTTCCTCTAACCTGTGGTGTTATTTATCCATCTAGTTGGTTTTGCTGTTTGTTGAGATATCAGCTGTAGAGATGTCTGCTTAATCTTAAATATACTGAAACTAAATGGTACGAACAGGAAATACTGAATCATGTAATTATAGAAAAATGAATAAAACCCACAGAGGTTGTTCAGAGCAGTTTCATGTAGGAACTATTTTCTGTCTGTCGACCAACCACTGCAGTGACAATGCACATACTTGGTCCTAACATTGTCACAGGATTTAAACAGTGTTTATTTATTTTTTACTTACATGACAAAAAGATTTTGTTTGTTTGTTTGTTAGTAACTGATAAGCAGTACAGCGCATGGGAGGACAAACGTCTTTGCAACTTGGGGGAGATGCCGTAGTCATGTCAGTACAATAATCCATTATACTGCAGATTACCACAGGAACCCCAAAACCTGCAAATGAACTAATATTTTGTGTCTTTGGTTCATTTGCTCTAAATCAATAATTTATTTTGAATTAAGGTCCGTTTCTGACACAAGCTCGATATATTTTTACAGTTTTGTTTTGACGCATAAATAAATGGGCAAATATACAATTTTTTTTAAGCTTTAAAGATGGTGGCTTCTTTTGGTTTGCTCCAAATAAGAAAATGACCAATGTTTTCCACATCCTACTTTCTGTGAATTACAGCATTATGCTGCAATAATTCCCATCAACACTCAACTTCCTGTAGGGACACATTTACAGTAGATTTGTGGGTACAGGACTCGTTTCTGTTACTCTTTGTAAATGAGTGCCTAAAACGTTCGGATACAGTAATGATTAAATAAACCAAAAATGTATCCATGACTCTTTGTATCCATGTGCATGTATGAATAGTTAATGCAAAATCCAAAGACACACCCGGTCTTGCGTCACAGCACAGCATTTTGGAGCCAGTGCTCTGTGTCTCACTTAGGGTCTGTCCATCTTTATACATTGTCTCTAACCAACATTTAAATATTTTCTGAAGCTCTGTTTATATGTCTGCCTGATGGACTTGATGGATATCTGATAGGAGAGCTCCTTGTAACTCCATTTTGCTCCTCCTATTGGCCTAACCTTCTAGCTTTTAGCGACCAACGTGAAAGCAAGAGAAAGATCTGGGTTGAGAAGTCAACACTGACTTGAGTGATAGTGAAAGTTTCCAGGTCAGTTTGGTGGATCCACTGAAGTTCCAGGTGGCTCTGCTGAAATGGTGATTTATTTTTAAGTGGATCCTTTGAGACAGCCTCTGTTAAAGCTCAGTTATCACAAAGTATTCTCATAACACCGGTGTATACACCTCCACCTCATCTTTCATTGTAATTGCCAGATTTTCCCTTTTACAGCTATGGTCCAGGCTGCTGAGTCAGCAACACTGAAAGACCACAAGCACAGAACAAAAATGGACGGACACACCACTTTGGGTTTCCAGGACCTCCTACTGGCTGCTGCAGCAATGATGATGATGGCTTCCCTTCTCGCTGAATGACAGAACAGTGTGGTGGTGGTGGAGGGGATGTTACAGGAGTGAAATGGACAGATATAGAAAGGAGAGGGAAAAAAAGTGCCCCAGGGTGTTGCAGTCAGTTTGTCAGAGGAACTCAACGGCCACCAGAGCTCCAACCTGCGTCACTTTGCATTCCTGGTATCTTCATATGATATCCCCCCTCCCAAACTGCCCTTCCATCCCATGCTGTCCGCCTAGAGATAGCAGAGAGATACCCTGGCTGGGAAGTAAGGCTGGCTGTGACAACATGTAGGCCCTGACGAATGATTGATTCTCTCCTAATTCCCTCAAATAGGATGTAGCAAGATGAGGAGGGTGCAGAAAGAGGAAAGCGGGATTAAGAGACAGAGTGGTGGTGATGGTGGTAGATTTGATGGGTGGGGGTGTAGATGAAGAAAAGAGACGGGAGACAATAAGTAGGCCACCCTGTGTCAGGTAAACTTTGGGCTTGTAGCTAACTGGACTTGTCAGGGCAGCTAAATGTTGAGCTGTCACTACAGAACAGTGGGGTTAAAAATATGGCCTAAAAATCTTATGCTAGCATCACATACAGAGAGACATGAAGACGGGCTGGGAGACAGAGAGTGGAGGTGGGGGATGGGACATGAGACAGGAGCAATTTCCTCCTTTGAGTTTTGGCTGATTGATATACAATATAAATATAAATATTATTAAAAATAATTATTTGGTAATAGAAAGTGTTATTTGACCTAAATCTGCTTTTTGCTTTTTACAAAGTATTATTAATATCTTTTAATGGGTGTAACAGGGGACTAATTTGGAGCTAATTTCCTCTACACATCATAAATTTAGTCCTTGAATCGAGGATATTTGGACATGGACTGGTTTGTGATATTTTTTTAAGCATGTTAAGGTGATATTTCAGAAGTTTTCTAACATTCGTACTGCTCAAAAGTATTAGTTTTTAATAATTCAAAGGCATCCCAAAATTCAGTCAAATTAAAAAACAAAGACAAAAAACTGTGCGGCGGGCTAGTCCAGATTTTCTGAAATTTCATTGCAGCAACTCAGAACAGTTCCCAGTAGTTTGCATGGCCCCCGTCTGCTTGTAGGCATGCCTGATAACGTCGGGGTATGCTTCTAATAAGACGACCAACGGTTTCCTCAGGTATCTGAACCAGGGCATTACTCTGCTCCAGGACATCAGATGTTCTGAAACATAATGTTCCAGTGGAGTTTTATTGGATTCAGTTGAGACGAGCCTGGGGTCAATCAGTGGTATCAGTTCCTTCATCCTCCAGGAGCTGCTTGCATACTCTTGCCTCATGAGGATTTGTCCTGCACCAGGAGGAACCCAGGACCCACTGCAACGTAGGGTCTGATAGACTTCATTGCAACACCTGGCAGTCAGGGTGTGGCTGCCTAGCCTGTAGATTTCTGTGTCCCTACATGGATATCCAGACCATCATTATCCTACTACAAACCGGTCATGCTGATCGATGTTACACGCAGCATAACATTCTCCACGGCTTCTCCAGACCCTTTCACATCTGTCACATGTGCTCAGGGTAAACCTGCTCTCATCTGTGAAAAACAGAGGGTGCCAGTGGTGGACCTGCAAATTCTGGTATTCTATGGCAAATGGCAATCAGGCTTCATGGTGCCGGGCAGTGAGCACAGGGGCACTAGGACGTCGGAGCCTTAGGCCACCCTCATGAAATCTGTTTCTGATCGTCGGTCAGAGACATTCACACCAGTGTCCTGCTGGAGGTCATTTTGTAGCTCTGGCAGTGCTCATCCTATTCCTCCTTAGATACCAGTCCTGCTGATGAGGTAAGGACCTTCTACGGCCCTGTTCAGCTCTCCTAGATTAACTGTCTGCCTCCTGGAATCTCCTTCATGCTCTTGACAATGTGCTGGGAGATACAGAAAATCTTCTGGCAATGGCATGCATTGATGTGCCATTGTGGAAAAGCTGGACTACCTGTGTAACCTCTGTAGGGTCCAGGTGTTGCCTCATAGTACCAGTAGTGGTAGTATGAGGCAACACTAGTAAAAGAACTGGATATTTATACAGACCTTGATTTGGATTTGCTCTTAACACAGAAATGTGGGAGCCTCTTATTTGACCAATGTTTTTTAATATGGAAGGAAGCATGTTAGCCACTGTGTTTCTACAGGTTTTCTACTTTTATCTTCTTGATATTTGTTATTGAAATCAATCATTTGCTTGTCACAAGTTGGTTCTTTTGTCTGTCCAATTGCAGCAGTTGCATCCAAAACTCAAAGATGATGTGGCTGCAATGATATGAACTGACAAAAGATGTAAAAGTCAAAAGTGTAGCAATGCTGCATAATTATTGACATTGATAATCAATTAGGCAGATCATGATTGCAACTTTTAGTTTGGGCCAGAAAAAAAGAAATAACTGAATTAAATGGACAAACATTGCTGACCTAAAAGATGCAGTTTATACAGCCTCACTTTCTACAGAGGATTTTCAAAGGAACAAAACTTTTCATACTAGGTTTTGTTAAAAAAGACTAAAGACAAAAAAGAAAAATCACCCAAAAACCCAAACAAACAGTGATGATCACATCTCAGATTTATTTTGTTTACCACACAATTTTCACATATTCTTAATTTTTGTTGTGAACGACACCTTTTTCCCTCCTCATCATAACCATTCCACAAATCCCACATATAATCAAATTGGTGGTTATCTTTTTTTTTTTTAAAAAGATTGTGCTAATTAAACAATCACCCATTTAACACAAACACATCACAGTGACTGTCAGAACATTTAAATGTTCCTCTGCCTTCGAGCCAGCAGTCTCGAGCTGTTCTAATAACTCCTGTAAATGTACGGGACAAACAACAGCGATCCAGAGCTCCTCTGCAGAGACTGGGCATCTGCCTTCGTTAATCAACGGGCCCTTCCCCCTCCCCGAGTACGAATTGGAATAATGAGTCAATTAATGTGCTAAAGCGATGATGAGAGATTGCAGAGAGAAAGGGAGAGGGGAGGGGAACAGAGAGTGACGGGGAGAGAGTCGGGAACACGACGTGATGTGCAAGAGACTGAAAGGGAAACAGTATACAGAAGAAAGAGAGTGTTGTGCTATTTCACTGATAATTGACTGTTTATGTGTATCCGTGTGTGTGTGTGTGTGTGTGTGTGTGTGCGTGCACAGCAGCAGTTGTTTGCAGTGCTCTGCTTTGGTTTTTATCACATCCACAGAGCCACACAGCAGCGTCCATGCATGACTGATGGTCTCAGCTGACACCCGCCTCCCCTGGCCTGTCGGTCTTAAGTGAGGAACCCCCGGGTTTAATTGCAAAGGGCACATTGGAAATGAATCATGAGAGAAATGAGAGACAGCCCAATCGGAGAGGGGAGTGTGTGTTAGACAGTGACAATAAAGAGAACAGGAACAAACATATAGCATAATGAGATTCATTGTGCTTTTACTTTTCAGTTAACCGCCTCTGCAGTTTATATTATTTTGTGAGTAGCAGCTCTTTGTATGAGATTCTAACTCAAAAGGTGTCTGAATAATATGGTATTTATTAGAAGTCTGACATAGCTGGTTATTACAGAAAATTATTTAATTAGTGCTTCATCAATGAGGGGTTTACTAATGAATTAAAAGACTGGTATATGTTGGTCATTTCATGGATGTTGTGTCGTGTCAATAATTTGTGTCGTGTTTGTACCGTTGTTGCCTTCACCTTGTTTTTAATTGCTGATTCCTTTGGACTCAATTACTTTTTACTTTTTCTTTCCCTCACTGCTTAGGATTAGGGACTAAAACCTACTTGGTTAGCTTAAGGTAAATGTCTTGGTTTGAGCTAAAATACTCAGTTTATAACAGTAACCATCCATCCATCTATCTTCTTTCGCTTATCTGGAGCTGGGCTGTGGGGGCAGCAGCCTAAGCAGAGAAGCCCAGACCTCCCTTTCCCCAGCCACCTCCTCCAGCTTATCCGGGGGAACACCAAGGCTCCCAGGCCAGCTTAGAGATTTAATCTCTCCAGCGTTAACAGGGTCTGCCCCGGGGCCTCCTCCCTGTGGGACATGGCCGGAATACCTCACCCAGGAGGTGCCCTTATCAAATGCCCAAACCACCTCAACTGGCTCCTTTCGATGTGGAGGAGTAGCGGCTCTACTCTGAGCCGGGAGAGGTCAGCCGCCCTTCAGAGGAAGCCCATTTTTGGCGCTTGTATCAGCGATCTCGTTCTTTCGGTCACTACCCACAGCTCGCATATCAGTAACCATGCATATCAAAAATGACACAAGAAGTGTATTTAAATGTGACACCATCGTTTTCACTCACACAGACTTTTTCCACTATTGCTGTAAACCAGCGCATCAAGCTCTGACGCGGAGGGACACAAACAACTTAAACAAAAACCAGAATCAGATGTCCCCGAAAGGACAAACTGGTAATACCCAGTTTTAGACTGAAAACCTTTTCCATGAACAGTGAGGTATGAAGAAGTGTCACCTTATACAAAAAACTTTTTATATCATACAAACACATTCAATCTGACAAACTACATTTATGCTTAGGGTAGCTCTACAGTAGCTCAACTTCTTATAGTGTTATCTAATGCCAAGCGGTAGTAAAGGCTGAGTCATTACTGCGTCGCACATACAGCACTGATAATTAAGAGGAAACTAAGAGCTAGACGTAGGCTGCACTCTGAGAGGTGGGAGTCCAGCTGTGTTGCAGTATGTGAATCTCTATGTGAAGAGTTGACTGAGCTCAGTGTAGTACTACTGTTTCTACAAGTATGTTTCTGACTAGTGAATTCCTGCACAGGCGTATAATTTTCAGTAATCACCTTCTCAGCAGTGACACATCATAACTGATTCCTCTGATACAGTTGGCGAGTGGAAACGAGGTACTAATTGGTAATTTCGGACATACGACCAAGCTGACCAGTCAATATGGAAATGGATCAAAGCATGACAGCGGACAGTGGATGGAAATGACTGCATCTGGTTAGCATATCAGCAGAGCAGATGCACACCCACATACTATCCTGAAGCCCTCAGGAGTTTAAGGAGTTTAGGTAAGTGCTCCGACTCAGGCTAGCTCCCATGCTCCCTGCTCCTCTTAAAAAGGAGACAAAATGGAAGGAAAATAAGACTCTTTGTAAACCATAAACCAGTATATATATATAAACTTTATATTTAAGTCTGAACCGATTTAGTCTCCAAGTCTTATGATATTTAGTCAACTAAAACTTGAATAAAACTACTTTACTGTTTTGAAAAGTTGGATGTAGTATTTCCATAAGGAAGCTGTTCAATAATTGGCAACACCACCAACCAATGACTGTGATAATCTGTGTCAAATGCAGAGCAAAAAAAAAATCTGTTAGCTTAAAGCTTGATACTGCACGCAGACACCGGCGTACACACAAGACATTAAGAAACGCTGGTATTACAAATTGGCTGTGAGTGTAATTACCCCTGTTGCTAATTATCCCCTGTGAAAGTGGCACTGCCCATGCCATTACAATCCGCAGCCACTTCAACCTTGCTGATCAATTATTTCCACTCTTGAATAATTAATAACAGCTTAATTGTCCACGATTCTGGCGAAGAGTCAGGGCCTCATTTACATTGATGATGGCAGCACGAGCTCTCCAGGAGGAATCTATTCATATTCTTGTTGTACATGACGTTTCTTTGTCACTTTCTGAGCTGCTGTTTTTCATTATGGCTAAACACACAAGCGGAGACGGGAAAGTGTTCGCACGGTTATAATCCGCAGCTACAGTGACCCGACTGATCAATAATTCAGAGCGAGCCATTTGCCTTTGAATCCGTCACTCACACATTGCACGGACGACGGGAGCTTGTACAGCTACTAGGAGAACACCAGGGGGTCCGGGTCCCTGCGGAGCTTCAGGTTCATACGCCTGTACACTTACTTTCAGCCTGTCACTAGAAATCACAGACGACCTTTATTGCTGTCACCCCCCTCCACCCCTCCTAAAGCTAAAGTAAATTAGCATGTGTCTCTAAGGAGCTACTTTACAAGGCAAGGGTCTTTTAAAACACCGCACGTCTTATGAATGTGTGATAGTTAAATGGAAGGAGAGCTTCTATAGCTTTCAGAGTGATAGCCACAGCTCTGCACGGTTTTGGGTGTGTGAGGCCCTGAATGCTCATTCAAAATCAGTATTTACATGTGCAAGGATTGTAACAGATGTGTGAGAAATGAAAGAAAAAGCAGCAGAGAGTTAAGATTTTTTTTTGAGGGTACCAATGTAGAGTTGGTACCCTGAGTCCACTGAATGTCAGTATCAATACCTTGCCTTCCAGACTGCTCAATACGTAGATATCATCTATTGTAATTAGTGACAGAGAGCAACAGAGATCATGCTGGAAACATTTAACAGCCTTGTGAAGAAGTTGGTAACATTTTAACACACACTTAAAGGCCATTACACCCTGAGCTCGCAAGAAAAGTGTTTGAAATTGGAATTTTTCAGATTGTTGTGTAACATATACAGTCAACACACACTGAACGGGCTGTGTTTGTAGGAAAATATGCTTAAAGTCAACATCAAGCGACGATGAGCTGGTCCTGAAGTTTCTGAACAAGAAAAGGAAGAAACAGAGATAACATCGTATAGTATTGTGTATCAGTACCGGTGCATGTTTTGAGCTGAAAGGGCACTCTTCATGTTCATTTAGCATTTACGATTTGTGAACTGACCTGACAGTGACCTGCCATATTTTTACATGGGTGTAACTAGATATCACACAGACTCTGTGCAGAGCTTAAACACATAAATATCCAACCACGTCCAACATTTGTATTCTCACATGCAGCTGTTTTCAGGGCTGCAGTGCACGTGTGAAAACAGCTACAGATACTTAAATCTTTCCACCTGAAGCATCAGCTCCAAAACCCAGAGGAAGAAGTCCACCATGTGTCAACAAGCCCGATGAAGCTGACGAAACCAAAAATATTTCCAAAGAGCAGAGAAACAATTCCGAGGTCCCACTGATATCTTTAAAAAACATGCTTAACATTTTCATAAGAATAAAGCACTCATTGTTCCTCGTGCTCATCAAACTTTCAGCATTAGAACATCTAGAAAACATTTCCATGTCTACACCCTATTGGTCTTTGTCTTTCCACACTTTTAAGAAATTTCCTTGATTGTAGTCACACACAGCCCACTCAGTCTTTAAGACAGTGAGGCCTTGAAAGCACTTTTTGTTGTGCAGATGTTGGGGATATCTCCCAGGCCACTGAAGCCTCACACAGATAGACTAAGTCACCCTGAGACTGAAGTTAGAGGGGAAATTACATGAGGAATAAAAGCCAGTTTGTGTGCTTTTTTTTCATGCAGGCTTAAGGGAACAGTAGGGAGGGCGCTTTAATAGACAGTGCGAGAGGTGGTGCGATGGCACTGGATCCATGGCAGCTGTTTCCTTCAATGTTTCATGCTCATAGCCACAGCTGCTCTCCAAATGAGAGTTAATATTGCAGGGGGGCCGTCCACCCTGGGCCGAGCCTTGTCGCATGGTCTGAATGTCAAACTCCGCCCAGCAGGGTGACACCGGCTCAAAGGACACACTGTGTGTATTTTCCCCTCTCTCCTCTCTTGCCCTCTCCTCCCTGTTGATGTGTCTTTCTGCCTCATTGGATCTTTTTCCCCCAACTGGACAAGGGTGAAATCTGTATTTTTCATGGGCACGCCAATGTGGTTTCAGCTTTAAATGAAAAATAAATGAGGAAATAAAAGAGGGCTGTCTCGTTGTGGCTGGGAGAAATCTTTGTTGACACAGGCATTCGATGGGTACGTGTTTTTGAAGGCTGTCATTGATGATGATTGTGTGAACCTTGTAACGGAGAGGGCCACATTTCACAATTAACTGATAGCTAGCAAAGATTTCGTTTGCTTCAAACTAAAGACAGAAGACAAGATCCTAGAAATGCATTTAGACCATCAGATAAAACTAAACAGTTCACTGAAGCCCATTAATTAAAGATATCTAGTCTTTGCAGCTGGTAAATGACAAAACAGATATAACACTAACTAGATATATGAAACAGTTGTGTGCAAAGATTTACATGCACAAGGACTAAATGCAAGCGGTCAAAGAGATGATTTGTTGGCCCCATTGTATTATTATGAATCATCTTTTGCAGGATTTTGATGGGAATAACAACAGAATGCAAATTTTTGCTGGACTTTTCTCAATTCATCAACAACAACTGTTGTCTTTTCATTCATTAATCTTTAGTCTGGCCTTTAAACTCTATATGAAAGACAGAAAGAGTGACCCAGTGCCTTTTGGGATATTAGTTTGAAGCCTGAATTTTAGCATCCAGGCCATTGCTATGCTATAAAAAAAAAGGGGGTTAAGAAGGGAGAAGTTTTACATTATCAGCCAATATTAGCAAGCTTGGTTAGCAACCATTATAATGCTGCAACTATGAGCCACAGATATCTTCTAATAAATGCTAACTGAGTACTAGAACTGCATTCACCAGAACCGGAGCACAAACTTCTGCAGAGGTGTGTAATTGCACAGTAGTCCATATTATTTGTCAGGTTAAGAATGCTCCAAAAGGCGACACCTGAAGGCTGGTCGGGAGGTCCAGTTCAGAGATTAGAGTCAGCAGAGGCGAGGGGCCACATCTCTGATAAGTCAAACATTTAGTCTGAGAAAAATTAATGTATATATAAAAATGTGGGAGTCTTAAGTTTTAGGCACGTTTAAAATGTAAAGTTCAGTGTTTGCAAGAACTGATCATATCCCATCATCCACTTACAGTCTTCTCTTCAGATATGCAGCTACCTGCTACTGTTTTCAGAAATACTCCTCATATATTTTAGTTTTCACATTTTTTAAGTGACAGTTTATTACTGTAATGTTAATCCAATTGACAGAAAGCTATTTTTACATCTGTTCTGAGAGTTAGAGCTGTTGGAGAGAAGACACTTCATTTAGGTCAAATGTGCAAGTTTGCTCACAAAGAGTATTGAATAAAACTGAAATTAAAACAGTATTTACACGAGAAGAAAAAACTGAATAAAGGATGGAAACTCAGCTAGTGATGCTCTCTTCCCACAAACACGACCTGCCCTCTCTGCAGTGAACCTGTGCTGATCATATCCATAGTGATAGATGTAGGGTGTCCCTCGTGTCTCTGTTGAGTCTCACTATGACGTCAAGCACTAGATCCCTTTGGACTGCCACACACACACACACACACACACACACACACACACACACACACACACACACACACACACACACACACACACAGACACACACACACAGACACAGTGGTGGCAGCGTTGAGCATGATTTGAAGTGTCCTGTCTGCAGCGGTGCAGCTGCATAAAGGAAACAGCTGCTGAAATATTACAGACAGCCCCCCCGTGTCTCCTAGTATCTATCACACAAACACAGTGGCCAAGTCAGCCCGGAGAGAGAGGACACAACAAAGACATCTGCAAGATGGCCTCGGACACACAACCCCACTGATGCGTGCACTGCTGTGATGTCGACTTTGCTGTGTGGTTGACGAGCACGCTGCTGTGATGCGCTCTTCTTCTGGCTTCGTCCAGCTCCTGCTGTTTTGCTTTTTGTGTCGACTGACATGCAAAAAGGAAATTCTGTTCTTTGTTTCCAACTCAAACGGATTCCTGATGCCACATTCCTTTCTGGATCAGGATGGCCCAGGCATTTGATGGCTCCTCTGATTCCTTTGCTTATCTTCTAAGCTTCAGTTTGGCTGATTGTTATTATCTCTGGTGGTATTCTGTCCTATTCATTCATTTTTGTTTAAATTTTTAAAAAGCATCCCTTTCAGTCCCTGTTGTTACTCTTAACACCACAAAATAAAGTCTAAAGATAACAGTCAAAGACATATTTTGACCTAAATTGTGGCCATTTAAGGAGACCCTCAAAGCGCTTTACAATTCCACTATTCATTCACTCTCACATTCACACACTGGTGGAGGCAAGCTACAGTTGTAGCCACAGCTGCCCTGGGGCAGACTGACAGAAGCGAGGCTGCCATATCACGCCATCGGCCCCTCTGGCCATCACCAGTAGGTGGTAGGTGAAGTGTCTTGCCCAAGGACACAACGACCGAAACTGTCCGAGCTGCGGCTCAAACCGGCAACCTTCTGATTACAAGACGAACTGCCAACTCTTGAGCCACGATCGCCCTATGTATTGTATAATGTATTGTTTCCATGTAATTACTGATTTCTAACACTGCTGTGATACAATTACTCACACTTGAAATGGTAGAAATCTAATCTCTGTCGACAAATATCTGTGAGCAAAGATTTTTAATAACTGAAAAATCCTTCTGTTTTCCAGTTACTGGTTTGTCGTTCTGTTGACTGGTCATGCTTGAGCAGGCCTGGCATGTAAATAAATGCTACTTGAGCAAATCACAGATTGCATGTGCTTACGTTAAATCTCAAAAAGAAGTTGATGATGGTTTAAATTCTTTTTAGTTTTTTGCAGATGTTTATCTGCTTTTGCAAACAGTGACTGGTGGTCTGAGGAAAGGGTCCAGATTCTGCACCAGAAGTTTTGAAATGTTGCAAACTGAAGGCAAAAAGAGTTTTAGTTGTATAAATTTGATAGAAAATAGTCAACAGCACTGTTGATCCGTCGATCCATCCATTCTCATTTGATAATCCTTGCCAGGGTCGCGGGGGGTTGGAGCCTATCCCAGCTACTGTAGGGCGAGAGGCAGGGTACACCCTGGGCAGGTCACCAGTCTGTCACAGGGCTAACACGTAGACACAGACAACTATTCGCACCCACATTCACACCTATGGGCAATTTAGAATTATCAATTAGCCTAACCCCACTAACTGCATGTCTTTGGACTGTGGGAGGAAGCCGGAGTACCCGGAGAGAACCCACGCAAACACAAGGAGAACAACAACGGCAACAGTCTAATCACCGCACCACTGTGCTGCCCACTTTTGATCCATACCTTAAGTAAACACTTTGCCAGTCAGTTTATGGTTAAAATTGCTAATTTCGCCTCTTATTACAAATATCATGAATTTCCTTTTGTAAATTCTGGTCTCCATTAGAATCACATATGACGAGCAGAGTATTCCTTTCTGCAGGTCTACCTTCAGACTGACAGATCCCTGCCGTATGAGTGTGCCATCTCTGTTGGTCTTATAATCAGATCTGGCCCCTGGGGTTGAAGTTTGGTTCAACCCCAAGTTTGGTGTCTCTAATTACTCCCAAAGCCTGGAAAATCTGGTTTTCGACCTGAAGTCCTCTATCCAGTTCATACAGTATAATCCGTTGCTGTCCTTTCATTCATATGGGTGTCAAAACATTGATAAAAGTCTGTTTTAGGTAGAAAATACATGAATTGTGATCAAACTGTAGATAAACAATAGACCAGTGAATGAAAACAACTCAAATTACAAGAAAAACACGAGAATATATTTTATGATCCTCATGTGAATGATGGAGTTATGACCCCAGAGCAGACAGAAAAGAAGCAGTAGATAATATATCACTAAACATCTGGTTATGTTCAGCTAATGATCATGTTTGATTGCACTATCACAGACTATATATTATAAAGATTAGATTTCTTCACAAGGTTTTGGTTTCACCCAATCAGCTTCAATCCTCAGTGGGAGTTTTAGGTTCCTGGACTCCTTCAGATTTCACAATGCCGTCTTATCACACTTAGAAGGGAAATATAAATCTGTGCCAAGTTATTTCTCATAGGTTTCCCATTCAGCCCCACACCTGTTGCACTCCAGCTCCTTAGGGGATATGTCGCAGTTCTGACAATACCAAATCTAAGAGAAAAAAAAAGTTGATGGCATGTGGATCCCACTTGAGCGGCTATGGCTCAGCCAGATGTTTTGGCAGTCCAACTTGTTGAAAGGCTGAGTGTGCTATTTGACAGATGACTCCAGTGATCTTTGAAAAATTGATCCTAGTTTCCTTTCATGCATAAAAGCTCCACTCAGCTCTAGAAAGAGTCACATTCTCTGCCTGAAAAGTCTGCAGTGGCTGTTCTCACTGCGACTGACGCCTTTATGCCAAATAGTTTAGGGGGTGATGCTTCAACGCTGCATGTGAACATACCAGCGGAAGCATTATAACTTCTCTGTGGTTCGTGGTAGCTTGTATTGCTTCACTATTACAGCTGGACTGGTCAGAAACTCCTCACTCAGGCGATGTCCTAATTAAATGCTGAGGGCTTCATCCTCTCTAAAGGAACAGTGGAGACACCCCTCAGAAGCTCATTTAAGCAGTTATCTGTGATCTTATTCGTTTGGTCAACGCCTCACAGATGAGAGTCATGGATTCATAGACAAGAGCAGGACTGTGGATCAGTAACCTGACAGCTTCACTTCATACACTTTGCTACTAAAGAACAATCATAAGGATTTCATAAGTCTTTTATTATTAAATGAGTAAAAATTTAGTTCTGGCAAGAAGTGAAACCGGATACATACACAGAGTAATGACTTGTTAAAAGAAACGGTGGGAACAAGACACAGGTGGAGCCAATCAAACACAGGTGAAGCTAATGAGGGCGGGACAACAAACAGGGAAAAAAAACAAAAGCTGGAGAGCCAAATAAGTAAAGCATGAAGACAACTCGGGAAGACAGAAGGCAGCACAAACTACTGTAAGAACAGAAGAAATACAACAAATACAACAGGAACAACAGAAAACAGCACCATCACAGGCATGACTGCTTGGAGCGACAGGTGGAGGTTATTTCATCTTGTTCAGCCAGTCCCGTCGACGCGAATCTGTCGCTTTGCCAATGACATTTACCCCCAGAGATGGTCTTCACATGACTGCTAGAGGTCTCATAATGTTGTAGCTCTCTGTTCTGATATAGTTTTTATCGTTAACTCTGTTTCCCTGAGTCTTTTCCCGTGTTGTACTTGTGTGTCTTATTTTGAAAGAAATATTTACGCGTTACCATAGCGACCAGAGAGCATTAAGGTGCAGAAAGGAGGATGTTACTCTCAATGTTGTTGGCGCATTTCAGGAGGACACTGCTAATAAAGTTACACAAATACACAGTGAATTATCATTATATTTAGAAAATACCACAGTTCTTGTCTTGGGCATATCGTTTTATTTTGTTGTATTTATCCGCGAGAACCTTAAAGGCCGGTCTGTGAAAATATTGTCTGACATCAAACCGGTCCGTAGCGCAAAAAAGGGGACCGCTGTCTTAAATGTTAAATATGTAATTGTAACTCACTGGTGCCACCTTAAAATCAGTGTAGTCTGTAATAGGACATGATGTTAGAATGTAAACAGGAAGTTAGTCTGTGAATTGAGGAGAAGGCTTGTGCAGCTTGGTGGCCTTAGCTAGTTAAATTCAGCGGCATCCACATACATCTTATGCCTTTGGTAGCATTGTGGGTATGTAGAGACGTGTTTTATGTTTTATGTGCATGTATGGATCATTTTTTTTGAAGGCCATTTTTGTGCAAGTTTAATGTTGAAAACAATCTCCTACAACTTACGCTAGCAATCACTTATGGAGCAATTACAAACAAATTAGAGGAATTCATTACAGCTAGAGTTTTTAGAGTGATAATTTAATATTTGTATTTGAGTTAAAAAGGGAAGTAATTCATATGAATATTGTACTTTGACTTGTATTAAAAAACCGGGTTAATATATTTTCATCGTTATACATGGTGAATAAGTAAACGTGATTATGCCTTGTACTGTATGTTGCAATTTCACCTTTCCCTGTGTCATTAAACCTGTGAACCGGAAATCTTGTCATCAGAGTTTAGCTGACTGCCCGATCATAGCAGATGCAGTACACTCTCCATTTATCCATGATTAGAATGAATGATAACCACTGACGAGCTTTCTGGTGGAAATGATCAAATCTGACAAAACATCGGAAATATTATTGATGTCAAATGAAAGCCTTTAAAACAGCAGTTCAGAAACCATTGGGTTATTTTATGGTGGCTACATGCATCTTTATAGCGTCATAGTAACTAATGAAGACTCAGTGTTGTTATTATTTGTTTACTACTGGTTTTAAACCAATTTTTTGACTGTATGGTGAATGTTCATATATGTCAGGGATTGGTTGTAGCACAATCTATGATCTCCATCACTGCCTAGTGCATCAGAAATAAATCAGCTGTACTCTGCCTGCCTCTGTTGTAGAAACCATGTTCCTCGCGTCTGTTTTTCTCTCCGTGCTCCTTCTCACATATGGCCTTTTTAACAGAACGAGATTTCTGCAGCAGCCCGCTTCCCATCTGGCAAAGTCATATAGAAACTCTCAGAGGAGAGCACGCAGGGTGACACTGAGCTATATCAACAGTGACAAAAGTATATTGAATAATTATCTTTGGAATTAATACATTAGCCCAAACTTAAGTAAATGTCAGCAGATCAGTATATCTGGGAATGAGAGGGAGAGTGGGTGAGAAATGTGAAGGGCGCTGCGCTTCATTAATCACGTCTTCCAAAGTAATGTAGGCAGATGAAATGATTCTTACAGAGAGCTGTCATTACAATCGCACTGGTCATTTTAGATATCTAATTCACCATTCAACAGCACAATCTAACTCACCGGATGGGAGGCAGGTAATTAACTCATTCGGTGCCTCCAGTGGCTCCACTGAGATATCTGATCCTTTCTCACAGGCATCTGGAAATGGGAGCTCGAATTAACTGTGCAGGAATGCTGGCATTCTCTTTACAGTAAGGTCTGCCTTGCTTAAATAAACTTTTGTAATTACAGTATTTTCTGACATTTTTCTAATTTGTTAGTAAACTGAATATCTCAGTATAAGATATACTTATATTAAGATATACTATATCCTTCCCAGGGTGTCATATAGAGCCATCAGGAGAGTGTTCACATTGCTTGATTTGTTTAACATTTTGTAATGTTACAGCCTTATTCTAAAATGGACAAAATTCATTTTCATCTGAAAATCTCTACACACAATACCTCATAAAACATGCCATAAAAGGTGAAAAAGAAAGTTATGGCAAATTTATTTAAACTAAAACACAAAAATATGCTGAAAGATGAATAAATTAATACGTCCGAACAGAGAAATACAAAACGGAGAGAGCAACAGGAAACACTGAGAGATAAAAATGACAAAAACAAAATACAAAAACATGGATTAAAAAACCCCACACTAGTGTCAAAAATACGACACAGTACGCAAGAACTCAGCAATAAGAGAAACTAAAGTAAAAAAATACAGGGATGTAAAATCAAACATCCATCCGTCTTAACTGCTTATACACTTCAGGGTTGCAGCTGTCATAGGCCAAGAAGCAGGGTTCAGCCTGGACAGGGCTAACACAGACAACCACTGACGCTCACATTCACAATTTAGAATCCAATTTAAAATCGCCAGCTAAACTAACAGCATGTCTTTGGACTGTGGGAGGACGCTGGAGTACATAAAAAGAACCCACCTAGCATGGGCAGAATATGTGAATGCCACAAAGAAAGTCACCACCCTGCTGGCAAACCCTCGACATAACATAAAGAAACTAAGAATGATAAAAACCAAGCAGAACACATCTTATCTTAAACATCTTCTAAAAAGGCTAAAAACCCAGTAACAGACCAAAGATCATGACGGTTTAATCCTGTCACACTTGTTGCAGGATCCAGTTTTATTTGTATACCTCCAATTCACAACAGTCAAAGTGCCCTAAACGTATAATTATATATAAGATCGTATATATGTATATAAAAAATAGAGGTTAGAAAGCTGTGAGATCTCAGCGATCTTAGAGAAACCTCATCTGTCCACATCTGTGCAGTTTTCCCCGACATGAGACATGATTGTTATTTCCTGTGACGTTAACATCAGTTTGTCTTAAGTTGAACCGAATCACACACACCCAAAGCAGACTGCCGCTCACTAAAAAGTGTGTTTACATTATTCACTTCTATGAATAAATCACTCCACACTCCTGATTGTGCAGCATATGTGGGTCCTAAGTTGTGTTCATCTGCCATCCCCAACATCTGTTCAGCTGGAGCTGCTGAGGAGCGCTGCTCAGGAGTGACCTATCCTGAGCCGATGGGACACGAGGATGAAAAATACATGACAAGTGTAGAAAGGAAAACACTGAAGTGAGTGCAGGGCGGTGGGTTATTGATGATCTCTCATCCCGTCTCCAGAGCTGCTACCTCTCTCATTTCCCAGAACTTCTTCGTAGTACACGGTCATTCCAAGGTCAGAGGTTCCTGCATGTAATTCTCCTGTTTTAGTGTGGATTGTACTCATTGCATCCATTGCACAGTACGTGAACGTTGACTGGGACAAACAATAAATATAATTTAATAAAATGCATAAGGATTATCTAGTGATATAATCTAAATCGCCATTAGATAAGGAAAATGCGTATTTGCTCAGTGATTTCTTTTCTCCCGTTGTTCCTCTTTTAATGTGTTTGTCATTTGGCTGCTATAAAACCGAAAAAGCAGATCAGACACAGGAATAAAGCTTCAAAGACTTATGAAAGAGGATTTATTTGGCATATTAAATTGTGAAGAAATCAAGTGAGCTGAATATCTGGTGGCAGAAATGTTTTCCTTCTGCTATCCCATCTGAAAGTTTGTTTTGAAGCAGACGTTTTCGCGGTGGATTTCTAGTACGTAATACAATCCACTGCTTCTGCTATGCATCTTCATTAGAATCAGTTGCATGAGGTCTACCTTCAATTCTGGTGTAGTACTGTATAGGATAAATAAAGCTAAATTATTTTATGTACAAAATGATATAGTTCTGCATATACACCCACTGTGGCACAAATCAGTGGCATGAAGTCTACCTTCAACTACAAAGCAGTATAGAATAAAACAAGTTAAAATATCCTATGTAACAAATTCAATAGTTATGAATTTACTTGTTTAGTTTAGTGCAAACACGGTCTATATTTCCTACATTGTCTTTCGTTTCTTTTTTTCCTAAACCAGGATCTGATCTGAGCGCTTGCTTATTGCTTGTACTGTAAAGATGATAAAGTCCCTCAAGGCCAGTTAAACAACACTGTCAGTGAAAAGGAGATTAACTATGAATGCTGGATGCAAACTTGCCTGCTTAACAGCTTCACAGACAAAGACCATAATATGTTCAACTTTTAGAAGAAATAAAATATTCTCAAGTAAGTAAGAGCTGAAAACTCCCACTTTAAAGTCTTGCTTAATTCCAAAAGTGCAAATGATTTGCTGGTAACATGATTTGATATTAAAAGAGCTTCACAGTAAGGCTGAGATTTTAGCTGGGGGAGGGGTTCATCACTCTGCGAGAGACCGCTTGAGCAAATGGTTTAATAATTTAAGACTCACGTTTTTGTGGATTTCATCATCTACAAACATAATATCGTTAAAAGATTGAGAGAATCCAGAGAAATCTCTGCACTCAAGGGACGAGGCCCTAAACCGCTGTTTGGCTGTGATCTGTGATCGTGCAGAGCTGCATTAAAAAGCAGATGTGATTCTGTAGTGGAAATCACTGCACGAGCTCAGGAACACCTCTGCCGTCTGTGATCACACTTCATCTCTGCATCCAAAAATTCATGTTAAAACTCCATGCAAAGACAACACTATGTTTATGTCAGATCCTGTTATGGAAATCTGAAATAAATTGATCTCATCTTATGTGATTTTAAGGTTTACTTGCGATAGGAAGGCCTGTTAGGGCCGTAACACACAGGAAAAAATTGACTCACTTTGACACAAAGAATATGACAACACAGGCTATGAACTATTGGGCAGCTGAAATCCTATCCTGAATAAGAAAGGATGTTGCTTTTGAAACTTTTAATACAGTAATGGGTCTCTTCAGTGAGGTAAGTACATTTGCAGCCTGGTAGAAAAAGTTTTCTCCTCTTTAAATTGGTTCCCTCCTCATAATAACAGCGAGACGTCTTACTATTCATCACTGATTGAAGAAAATCAGAACAACCCCATGTTTCTCTTCAGCACTTTAGCCAGGCTGACAAACAGTCAGATCACTGTTGAACCAACCATTCCTTTATTGTTAACTAGTCTGACTGACTTGATCAATTTCTTCACAAATAAAATTTTAACCATTAGAGAAAAAAAAATTACTCATAACCATCTCACGGACGTAACATTATCTACAGCTACTTTCAGCACCATTTTTTCTTTTTCTACAGTTGATCTTTCTGAGTTAACATCAGTAATTACTTCCTCCAAACCATCAACATGTTTTTTAGACCCCATTCCTACAAGACTACTCAAAGAAGTCCTGCCATTAGTCTTAAATATGGTCAACCTATCGTTAATAATTGGCTATGTACCACAGGCCTTCAAGCTGATAGTAGTTAAACCACTACATAAAAGTCTTGGACTTACAAAAATTAAAAATCTAGTTGTCTTGATTAATTATAGGCCAATCTCTAAACTTCCTTTTATCTCAAAAAATCTCAAAAGAGTAGTTGTCAAACAGCTAACAGATCATCTGCAGAGGAATGGCTTATTTGAAGAGTTCCAGTCAGGTTTCAGAGCCCAGCACAGCACAGACAGTGGACTCATGTCTGTGCTTATGCTGCTAGACCTCAGTGCAGTGTTCAGTACTGTTGGTGGTTGTGGTTTGTATCATTGTATCTATCTAATAGAATCCAATTTGTTCATGTAAATGGGGAGTCCTCTTCACACACTAAGATTAATTATGGAGTTCCACAGGGTTCTGTGCTAGGACCAATTCTGTTTACATTATACATGCTTCACTTAGGCAGTATCATCAGAAGGCATAGTGCACATTTTCACTGCTATGCTGATGACACCCAACTTTATCTATCAGTGAAGCCCGATAACACACCAATTAGTTAAACTGCAGGAATGTCTTAAAGACATAAAGACCCGGATGACGTCTAACTTTCATTTTCCTCCTTTAGTTACACTGCAAAAGGTCTAGGCTGCTGGGGCTTCCCATGAAGTGTTTCTTCTTCACTTTGCTTTTTCACTCACTATGTGTTCATACAACATTCTGCATTTAATCATTAGTTATGATTAATCTCTGTCTCTCTTCCATAGTGTGTGTTTTTGTCCAGTCTTCCCCCACTCACCCTCAACCAACTGTGGCAGATGCCTGCCTCTCGATAAGCTTGGTTCTGCTGGAGGTTTCTTCCCTATAAAAGGGAGTTTTTCCTTCCCACTGTCACCAAAGCTCTTGTTCATAGGGGTGCATCTGATTGTTGTGGTTTTTTTGTATTATTTTAGGGACTGACTGAGTCAGACTGAAGAAGTCACTTGGATGAGTGATGATAAGTTTCTCCCACTGAAAACGTTTCATCCAGATGAATAGAATCAACTCTCTGGGATTTCCTTACCTGGATGATTGAGCATACATGAAGACATGTTTCTCTTGAACCTAAATACAGGCTTTCAGTGTTGTATTTAATTTTTGCACAGCATTCCAACTTTTGGAGCCGTTGGGATTGTAGTTTTAGTACAATATCTGCATGCTACACTTTGAAAAAATTCATTAAATATTCGGTTACAATAAAAAAAGGCATTTTACAATCTTCAGAAATGTCCTCAGGGGAGCAGGGAACAAGATGGACCTGATCCCATGAGATAAAACTCTGTGTGAAAGAGCAGGATGAGATCAGGGACATGGCAGACATCCTACTGGCACAGTCCGCTGTGTTAATTTGTCTAGATTAAGTTGTCTTGATCCTGTTCAAAGTGTGACCTCCTCCATACAGTAGCAGGTGCTGAGGCAAGTAAAATGGTCCTAGATGATTGATGCCTTTTCAATTAGTCACAATGTGAGACCTTCACATGTCACTCTCGCTTCCTTATTAATGACACGCTGTGTTAATACTGGGTCTGTTAGAGAACCTCTGAGTGAGGTTTATAATTAATGTGCACAGCCTTAAAGACAGGAAATGGCTGTGGGATCATATAACAGGAGCTCGAGGTGTTTGATCAAAACTTTTCATTTTATATTTATGTACTTAATTATCTGCATGTAGTTCACACATTCATGCAATTCACAAAGATTAGTTTTTTTCAATTAATTTAGAATTAATGTGCTATACAA
Organism: Oreochromis aureus; assembly: GCF_013358895.1. NCBI lineage: Eukaryota > Metazoa > Chordata > Actinopteri > Cichliformes > Cichlidae > Oreochromis > Oreochromis aureus. Next base: position 4,790,551 of record NC_052953.1, on the reverse strand, counting down.
ATAATTTAACAGTATTTAGAAATTAATATTTATGTAAATTGAACTAACATGCAGTTCTGACTTTTGATTGATAGAGAATTCAATCTTATCTCTCCCCGAGGCTTCCTATAATTATGTATACAAGAGATACACGAGTTTTTGATGCACCAAAATTAAGACACGCTCTTAATGCCTATTACTTTTTAACTTGTTTTAGCCAACAGCAACAACAGGAGGTAATTGGAGTCTGTGTCGTAATTAAAAGACAAAGGCTGTTCCTGGTCCTAAGAAGTCGCATTTCCACGATTGAAAGAAAAAACTAGTGTGCCAGAGAAGGAATCGCCGAGTGTCTGTCAGAGCCCGGTAAGGCTGCAGTAAAGCTTGTGCCTTCGATTTTTATTGTTGTCAGAAACACAACAAGCATTCACACTGTTGTAGTGGGTGACAATTACACAAATTATATTCTCCAGAGCCTCAAACTTGTGTTGATCTGACATGAAAAATACTGATTAAGAAATAAACTGTTTTATTGTCTCAGCTCCATTTATGGGAGGGTCATGGTCATGAAGTCAAACCGGTTAAGATGTTTTCTAATGTTGGTTTAAATCATATGAATCTCACAATTAAGCACGAGGCGTTCACTGGCATCAGTGCTTAGACACAACAGCAGAAACGTTTTATCAGAATGAATAGGAATACATGGGAAAATTCAGGAATGGCAAAGATGGCAGTTTCTCCCCCCCAAAAACATCAGCAGCTGAAATGTGGGAACCTATGAGCCAGTGCACACATATAACTGTGGCTCATGGTGACTTGCACTGTGTTTGAAGGCACATCTACTCATTTTCAACCCAAACAGGTCTTTGTCTTTTTCCTCTGCCCATTTTGTCTTTAATGTGGATTAACATCACATTTTAATGATCTCAGAATCAGAATCAGAATCAGAAGACTTTAATAATTCCTAAGGAAATTATGTAAATAGATCTGTTACTGTATCTATGTATCTGTATCTATTATTTATCTGACAAATACTATGGCCTGCTGTGTGGTGCAAATCATGCAAGACGTTTATGATTCCAGTATTTTATTACTTACTTACTTAACATTAATTAGCATGTGTGCCTATATGTTGCACTCACACATTTAATGAATGCAGCTAGTTTGCATGTTTAATGTTGAAGTCCACGTCAGTACACTAAGAAACAGACAAATAAGTAAGGCTTATGTTTGCAAAGGTTGCCAGGAGAAAGCCTCCTGAACCAGGGATGGAAGGCCAGAACTGGTTTTACAGTAAAGCAGTCACCACAGCGACTCTAAAGTCTCTTTGGTTTTCATCTTTGCTTTGAGCTGTCAGCTTGGTGTTTCTACCTAAATACTAAGACAAAGACTGTATGTGTGTCCTCATTAGGATGGGGATTTGTGTTGGTGTGTGGGACCGTTAAATATTGTTAACTAGTACTTATGAGAAATGCATTACAAGTCATTTTACAGAATGTTCTGTAAAGATGTGTAATAATACAATAACATGATTCTTAAAGCGGAACCAATTAGAAGCCAATGAGAATCGATAAGCTATCAAATCGATACGTGATATAGGTAATGAAATCAGAATCACTAAATTCCTATCAAGTCTCATCGCAAATCTGAACAAAGACTTAGAGAGTAACGTCTTTTGGATCAAAGTGGAGATGTTTGTCCATAAACACCTCATACCAACTGTCACCACGATGGTGGAGGGGCAATCGTTTAGGCTTGTTTTGGAGCCACATGACCTGGGGCACCTGCAGTCACTGACCCGACCATGAACTCCTCTGTACACCAAAGTATCCTAGAGTCAAATGTGAGACCATCTGTCTGACAGCTGAAGCTCAGCCCAAATTGGGTCAACAGGACAATGATCCCAAGCACAGCAGGAAAACTACAACAGAATGGCCGAAAAAAAAATTCAGACCTTATCCGGACTGAATCAAAAAAGCTGTGCATAAACGAAAGCCCTCAAACCTCAATTGACTGAAGCAACACTGTAAAGATTGGGCCAAAAATTCTCCACACTGAGGGACTGATAAAGTCACACAGAAAATTAATACTGTAATTTTTGCACTATAAGGCGCACTTAAAATCCTTTCATTTTCTCAAAAATCGACAGTGCGCCTTATAATATATTATATTATACGCCTTATGTAGCAATTCTGGTTGTGCTTATTGACCTCGAACCGATTTTATGTGGTACACGGCGCTCAAAAATCTGTCAAAAAATGTTTTAGTACGACTTTGGTAAGCTACGAAGCCGCACGCTTGATGGATTGCATTACGGCTTCCATAGTCAGGAGCCTCGCGGAGTCATCTGGGTCCTAAACTCCGTCCAGTTCAGGTCCCAAAGTCAAACAAACATTGCGGCATCACTGAGAGTTATAAACTGACTAAATTCTTTCATCTGTAATAAAATGATCAGCATTGCTGCTTTACCAGGTAAGTTTAATATCCAGGCATCCATGAAAACAGAATTTATTAAATTTAACGGAGTTTTAAGTTAGCAGGAAGTTAGCTCGCTAGTTTCAACCTAAACATGATACACCATGTTATGACTGAGAGATTTCTGAAAAAATTCAAACGTACAGCTCTGCTATCACTTCCAACATAAATGAAGACATAAAACTAAACAGCAGTGATGTTTGTAGGGTTACTGAAGTTGGGCTAGCTGGTATATATTGATTTGCTACGTGATCGCTAGCGACACAGCTGTGTTAGCATAACATAACCAGTGAAGCTGGAGGATGAACGCTAACTTTTTTCCACTCGATGAAAGTTAACGTGAGGGTTCCCGATGGTTAGGGACAAATGCAATCGCATGGCAGGATGCTGTAAACGGACCAAACTTCAGTCAGGAGAACAACTGAGATAATCCATCCACAATACGAAGTTAGTCATTAATATACTGCAACAACATGGGAATAGAGCAGCTGGGAGAGAATTCAACATTAATGAATCAATGCAAGAAGAATGAGTTGAGTAAAGTTTGACTTATATGACTGTTTGTTTTGCTTAATGCGCTTTATAATCCAGAGCGCCTTATTGTCAGAAAAGTATGTCCAAGTTCTTACTGCTAAACGTGGATCTACTGCATCGTGGCTATTTTGTTTTTCCCCACACCACTTCTGAATTTTAGTTTAGTTTGTGTTTAATAAATAACAACAAGGTGAAATATTCTATATGCTGTTGTTCATCTGATGGTGTATTTGAATAATTGTAGATGCTAGTTTGATTCACCCAGTAAAAATAATGTGCCAAAACAAGAGCTGCCCGCTTTAAATGATCCCTTTGTGAAGTTAATATTTTCAGTCACAGAAAACTTTATGGGGATATTTGGAGGATGTAGTGATGGTACATAGTGCTAAATTGTATTTATAATAACATTTAATCATTTAATACAGTATAATAGCACGTGACTAAAACTCACAAATTGCTCCTCTTCAGTTCCCTATAGAAAAGACATGCTCTACATATTTTAATCTCATCTGATTTTCTCTAAAGGAAGGTCTTTAATACGTGTCTTTTTTTACAGGATAGCTGGAAACAGGATAAGCTGTAGGGCCATCCTGCCATGACTTCCGCTCTGCCTTAAGAACTCTAAGAGTTAAGCTGTGTAATATGTCAGAAAATTCCCCAACAGATTTTCATTTGGTCCTCATAATAACATCAGCGACCCGCCAGCCAATGATCCGCCCAGTGTAAGTTTGGAGGTCACGTAAGTTTGGTCACGCTATTGGAGATTACAGCAGTATCTCCAGACAAATAAAATATACAGGATTATGTAGTACATACAGTACAAATGAAAATACATATGTGCTCTCTCATACTGATTATTATTGTTGGATAAAACCCTGAGGGACACATCGGATCTTTATACAGCATTGACTGAATTCTCTGAAGAGACGGACAGATTTCTAATGTAATCAAGATCGTGGGTTTTTCACTGATCCCACTGGCTGAAGCCCTTTGAGGAAGGATGTGTGTGTTAGCAGCAAATTCAGTAAATGCACAATGCTGTTTTACATGGAATCAAATATATTCTGACATGTGACACTCAGGTAATAAATGCATTTAAATCATGTAGGTCTAGATCTCTTCACAGATCTCTGCGGCAGCAGACAAACATGTAAGTAAATGTGGAAACTTTTGATTAGCTGTTTTTATTTCTTCAGAAAGTTGGAATGATCGTATAGCTGTTGGTATTTGGAAGCTCTGCACACTGACTCACCTGCAGTAATACATAAACCAAAACGTGCAACGATATTATACATCTTTATGAATACAGTGTCCCCCCCAAAAAAGCCTCCTCTTCATTTATTTTAAATGTACTATGACACAGTGAGGACTTTGAGGCAGATTCTTAGACAGATAAAGAGATGGACGTCAAATCAAGCAAAGATTTTACTGACATACAATTCATTATCAGTGCACTGATCTCACAAATCAAATATGTAAGAAGATACAAAGAGGGGACTTTGTAAATAAACTTGCTACAGGTCTAGATATGTCCATGTTGCCATGACAGTGAGAATTAATGACATCATAAATTCTTGAGCTGCTATTTAACAATATGACAGAGTAGTTTTTCTAGAAGCAGAACAGCAGTCTCCTAGGCTGAAAAGTGACAATGTGAAAAGAATTAATTTCAGTGAGTCACTCCCAAAAGACTGCCATGTTATTTCCCTTATTTAACCAGGAAGTCCCACTGAGATCAAATCACGTTACAAGGGCTAGCCAAAGTAGAAGCCATACTACCTCAAAGTATTAAAAGTACAGCAAATACAACACAAAATACAAGATCTACAAATAGCCACAACAAAACAACACTACTGTCCTCTCAAGAAAAACATCATGCCACACATGTCTACTTTACCACGGTCCTCATTACACCTGTACATCCAACAGCACATATTTAGAGTAAAGAGTTTAAGGGCTTCCTGAAAATTATTCCATGTCCAAGGTCTGTATGAAAATGCCTTTCCCCCCTGATCTGTCAGAAAACTCGGCACACTGAAAGCAGCTGTTTGGAGTAACACAGCTGGAAACTGTTGGAACTGCAACAGAGAAGGTTGCAAAGGTAAACTTTATGTAGCAGCGACACAGACACTTGGCATGTGTCAAAAATGTAGAGATGCATTAAACACCGAATAAAGACTGAATGTTTACCGCCATAATCAAGCACAGGCGCAAAGCTGGTTCCACATGTTTTTTTTTTAGAGAAGAAAATAAAACAATATGAAAACATTCAACTTTACTTACAGTTTGACATCAGTACCTAATCTAATTTTTATCTGCCATACAGGGCAGAGGGTTTTTTTAAGTGTTTGAAGACTTTGAAGACTTTTTATTATGGAAAATTTTATTTAGAACAAGGCAGTTAAAAGGCACTGAAGTGAGGGATGTGAGACAGTTTGTACAGTACTGGGAAATATTTATTTGCCAGACATTCAGTACACGGCGTCTGGTTCATACCAAGTTATTTTTCATTTTGTCTTTGGATATGAAATCAGAAAATGACCCATTGCTCTCTAAACATCTCATTTTTCAAACTAAGCCTTCCCAACATCTTCTCACAGGCAACAGGGGTCTTCAAGGAAAGACGTCCAGACGCGTTTCTTTCCAAGCTGCAGAGACTACGATGACCTGGATGGCTGAGAACCTTCACAGACACAGGCAACAATGTTCATCATCTGTTCAGGCTACATCTGTCCAGGTTTGAGATTCTTTGAGAGAAAACTTAAAAATGAGTCTAGCACAAGTCACTAAACCAACCATCAATGGTGTTGCTACATACTAAATCAGCTGTGATAGGACACCCCTGTCGCCAAGGAGACACAGTCTTGGTGACCTGGGCAAATCCCACTTCAATCGTTGGCCTGTATAATTCAGAACATCTCTTCAAAAATGAGAAAACTTCCCCTAGTGCATGCACATTCATCTCTCTTTCTGTATGAAATTGATTAAAGTTATGCCTGATTAAAGGTGTAGCCACAGGTTGATGCCAGTACAGGCAGCTATCTGCAAGACGTCTTGATGCATGCTCAATCATCAGTCAAACGCTATGTCCAGATGAACAGAATCAACCTTTTAGGTCAATCTGCAAGACTTAAGTTCAGTGAATAACTTCACTGCGCCGATCTCATGTTCTTGTTGGTTTAGGTGAGTGAAATTCTATTATTATTATTATTATTATTATTATTATTATTATTATTATTGTTTAGCACTAATTAGCAGGCAAGTGTCTGGATTTTTACTTTATTTTCCATCCATTCTCTTCTGCTTATCAGGGTTGCAGGGGTGGGGGATGTTTGGGGCACCCTGGAAAGGTCATGAGTCTTTCACTGGGCTATCACATAGAGATAGACATGGGCAATCAGAATCAGCAATTAACCAAACCGCACTAAATGCATGCCTTTGGACTGTGGGAGGAAGGTGGAGCATCAGGAGAGAACCCACGCAGACACGGGGAGAACATGCAAACTCCACACAGAAAGACCCCGGACAGAAGGTGGAGTCAAACTCAAGACCTTGCTGAGAGGCCTCAATTTATCACTGTGCCACCTTGCTGCCCTTATTTATTTATTTTTACTTATTCTTCAAGAGTCCACAAACCAATAGCTGACTTAAGAAGGGCAGCAGTCTTTGCTCCAAACACCAAACATATGACCCTATTTTAAATGTAATAGACACATTTGCTACTAATAAAGTGAAAATTCTCAACCAACAGAGCCCCGCATTTACAAAAAAAATCCAAAATATATCAAATGTGTGAAAGAAAAAAAATCGTATAGTTAAATCAAAGACTAAAACTCAATGTGATGTTTTTGAAATGTTACACATGGCACCTGAAAACAATACCTGGTGTCATTTTTTCTTGCTGTTTACTGCTGTTACAGTGCTGACAGTTATCATTAGCTTCAAAACAAAGAATAGATGAGACTGAGCGATGCTGATGGTGTCAGAGCTTGACAGGTTTTGTAGCCTGGACTGAAGGGCTGATATCAGTGACTGTGTTTCTTTCCAGCAGAGAAGGGGGGGGGTATTAGAAGGAGGCAGTGCAGGGTTGTAGATGAGGCCAACCTTCGCCCAAGGCCTTGCTCAGGTGAGGACATGTCAAGGAAATCTTAAGCTGGAGCTAGATTTCTTCACGGCAGAGCCACACAGGCCCCCAGGGGCCACTCTCACTTCATTTTAACGTCATTCACTTTCATCCATCCAGGCGAGTGAGATGATGGAGGCTGTTCCAGCCAACTGTCCGAACAGGATTTGGGAGAAGTGCAAGTCAATGAGGAAGAGGCGATACTAGTGAGAGCGACACACGGAGGGTTCAGGAATTATTTTTGCTGGTGCCGATTGCTTTAAATCAGAAGAGAAAAAAGCATTGTAATTGTAATTCATCTATCATAGGCACAGAAACAGCAGTCTCTAAAGCTCTTTCATTAACCTCACTAAATTCTTGGTTGTTTAAATATTGCCTGGGTGGCGGTGACTCAGATGGCAAAGCGGGTCGTCTATTATCTGATCCCTGGCACAGACACATGCCGAAGGCGCCTCGCATGGCAGCTCTGCCACCTTTGGTGTGTGAGTGTGTGTGAATGAGAAACAAACTGCAAAAACATTTACAGTAATTACACAAACAAAAATGTAAATGTGATTCTGATTTTAGGGACAGTCTGTATTTTGATGCATTTCCAAAGCCATACTCTGTCCATCTACTATACTGTAGCAGGTTTTTGAGTTATTAATAAGTAGTAACTTAATAGTCAAATGTTTAAACAATTATAAGTAGTTTTTAGTAATCACTTGGAAGTTTTTCAATTAGTGTTTATTCTTGTCAGTTTATTTCTGCATTTTTTTGAATTCCATACAGTATATATTGCACAATACTGGAAAAAACGACTTTTTACCCTGTGTCACATGTTTATTTATGATAATAAAATGTTTCTCAGTTTGCCTTCATCTAGCAAGGACCTCCAACTTGCACTGGGGAATTTGTGGCGAAGACTAAAGCAGCTAAAGGGTGGATGAGAGTTCAAGGAGTTCTGTTAATTTACTGGTCAGACTATGTTCCTGTAGAGCTGTTACTCCTCCACATTGAAAGGAGCCAGTTCAGGTGGTTTAGGCATCTTACCAGAACGCCTCCTGGTCACCTGGTAGGTGAGGTGTTTTGGCATATCCAACAGGAAGAAAACCCCAGGCATGACCTGGGACGTGCTGGACAGATAATGTCTCTTGGTTGCTTGGAAATGACTCGCTGTGCTCTCAGAACAGCTGGAGAAGGTGGCTGCAGCAAAGGAGGTGCGGCCATCTCTGCTTATACTGCTGCCTCCATGACCCGGGCCGTATGGATGGATGGATGATGAAATATTGCCTGTGTTTTATGATAAATGTTTTGTTGATGATTACACCCTGTGAGTGAGAACGTGTGCACTAAAGCCTAAACCATTTAACGAAACCTGCTGCAGTGTCAGCAACTCATGCGGTGTTGGTTTAGTGATATGTGTACCTCACTTAATGTTTTATGAACTAAAACAATTGCTTTTTACAAACTTCACCATTTTTGGGGCCTATACCAAAAACGACTATAAAGGTGAAACTTAATAGGGGATAAAGAGGAAACAACCTATGGGCTCCATGGTGCCTCCAAGTGTCATTAACAACAGTAAAAACTTAAAAAATAGTAAAAACGTTTATTTTTCCATGAAAGTATTATTTTTAGATTTGATTGTGAGTTAACATATTTTTTATATATATTATGAAATATGTTAGACCAGTTGTTTCTTTCCATTTTTACCCCTAAAGTTAGGCTTTGTTATTAAATGTAAACTGATATTTAATATATGTGTGTGTGTGTGTGTGTGTGTGTGTGTGTGTGTGTGTGTGTGTGTGTGTGTGTATTGAATCACTTTTTGACAACAACAACAACAACAACAAAAAAAATCAATTAAGTGTACTTTTGAAAACGTTAAATCGTTTGTTTGTGTCACATAGCCGTTTTTAAAAATATGAGCCTGAATTTAATTTCAGTAACGATAGGTGTGGATGAATAATTTTTCCAAAAAATTTGAAAGAACAGAAAGGGAAGAAAATTAAAATCGAAAAGTTGTTTTTTCTTTTTAAGATTTTGTTCCCTCGTCTTATCTTTCCTATTATAACCTGTGTTTTTGAGCTGAGTGACCAAAACACCAAAGTGCCCCCCCCCCGCCCCCAAAATACCCTATTGTTGTGTTTACCTTTACACAGATGTCTATGAGGTTATCAAAGTCTGCTGTAACTATTTCCTCCTGATCTAGTTTGCTGAGGCTGGAGTGCAAAACAGGATAATCAGGAGGATAATCTCAGTTGTTAATAGGATGGAAGAAATATGATTTATTCATCAATTGTTTGAAGACTTTAGGCTGAAACAAAACAAAGGCAGGCCAACGTAGGTAGGGAATTATTATATATACATGTACATAATCAAACTGGGATCAGGGATGTGACTTGTTTTTGGCTCAGTCCGTTGGTCAGCTGTTATGTTGTTTGACTTCACCATGTTGCTTTTGGTGGATTTGGAGATGAGGAAAAATCCTGGAATTACATGGATTCCACCATACATGCTAAAAAAATTAAATAATACATGCCGCAAAAAACAAAGTGAAATTCACTTAGGAAAGATCAACAAAGTATCAGCACTCTTCACCACACACTTCAGATGGTAGCACACAACATCCTGCCAACCTCATGAATAAATTATTCCACTCCTCACTGCCAAACTGTGCCACAATGAGCTAGACTGTATTTTTGCCATTTAAATTTCTGAGCCCATTTTCATGCAAATGGGAAATTTATTGTCACAAACCATGTAACGCTGGCAATAACGCCTTATCTTAATGAATATCAAGTGCGGCTGTATTTCCCTGCTGCAATAGCTCACTAATCAAGTTTTAGTTGGAATGTGATTCATAAAGGGACGATTCATGGCCTCTCGACTTACACTCAGACTCTGCGGCCTATACGACTCCGTTATAAGGATTGATGAAGTCATCCATCAGATTGATCGCCAGCATTCTACCAAATGAAAATGATTATCAAATTACTGTGGCCGAGGCGTTAAAAGACCCCTGACTCGTAAAACTTGGAAGTTAGAGCTTCTCTGAACCCACTCAATTAAAAAGTAAGAGGTAATCGCTTATACATGCTGTTAGTTTGAGTTATGGTGGTTAGTGCGGTCTCTCTCTGCTGGTGCTCCCGAGTCTATTGTGCAATTACTTAAGAAATGATACATTAAACCTCCGAAGGTACCAAAGGTTTAAGTTCAGGTGACCTTTAAAAGTGCAGTAAAGTTAAATAGAAAGTTTGACTGTACGGTTTTCTTTTTTTTTCCTATTAAAACTGCTCGAATGTTGCTGTGAGACATAATCCCCTTCCTCCACTGTCTGTAGCGTGACATGAATTCTTTGTCTGTAAGCCAAATATTGATATTAATCAAAACCTGGAAATGAGTTAAGCCTCTTTACTTGTTTATCGGTTTGTTTTTTGACCTTTCACACCGGGGTGAGAAACCACTCTAGAGTAGGCCCGCTCTTGCCTTCTGATTGAAGTATTAATTTGTCTGCAATATGTACAAGCTGCAACATCACTGTACAGTTTAACAAAGTATTCAGGATGTACACAACAGAGGCTGCACCAGAATTAAAAACACAGGATATGTCCATCACTAACATAGGATCTCTCTTATTTACAAAAAAGATTAAATATGACGAGTAGATCTGTTTTACTCATATTTTATTTATCGTGACAGTACAGTCATTTTAAATGTTCTTACCAACGAGCCTGGGTGATTGATTCGGCTGAAACTCAAACTCACATTCACTAACGAGCAACTGGTTTTTGTACTGTGGGAGCTGGAGCACCAGTATAAAAACAACTTAACCGAAGGAAAAACATACAAACAAAGGCAGAGGGCGATCGACAGGTTCAAATCTACCACCTTCCTTGTTGTTAGGTGACGGTGCAAACCACTGCCACCCACTAATGTAATGTACTGGAGAAAAAAGTTTCTGTACCATAAATTACTAAACTGGTACAAAATGAATTCAATATTTTAAGTGTTGCAGTAAGAAATGAAAAATCAACAGCATAACTTTTCATGTGAACGACTGATAAAGCATTTCTATATCCAATAAAGTTTTTTCAAACACTAAATAGTAAATTTACTGTAAAGACCATCTTGAAACATGAACACACCAAGTGTCAAAGCCAGCCTACATTTTAGATCAGTGACTCCTGAATAGTGCATTTTACATCCACTCTGATACGTCATAAGGGGGTTGCACATCGGTTAGAGAGCAAAAAGGGCCATAAGACTATTTTTCCCACAATACTTTTAGTACCCTTCATGAAATAATCATGGATTGGACTATCTTCATTAGACCCATCTTTAAAAATGATCACTCTTTTTATTTTAACTGCACATCTGCAAGATTTAATCATTGCATACATAGTTGTGCTGATATCGAGTAAACAAAATCTGTCGACAGATGAACAGAGACAAATTCACGCGTGCCAAAGTACTCCAAATACCTTTGTTGGGTTTTACCACGATGAAACAAAGTGTAAACAGTACCACTCGTCCTCCCTTCTTCTTGTGTACCTGTATCCTACCTTCATTAATAAAATCCAGATTTACAATTAACTGTTAGTCCACTTCTCTAAATCTCAAAATTTCCAGATTAAACTAATTTATTTAAAAATACAATCAAGGAAACACATAATGAAATGTCATAGTCCAAAAAGAAGCTTTTGTCCTTAATGTGTTTTTACATTCTAAGACTCGACTTGTGGCTGATATTATATGAAAACCATAGAAAGAGGAATGAAATAAAAAAGTAAAATAAATATTAGATTTGAATGTAAAACACTATTATGCTTTTATTAACTATATACACTGACTACCCGCTCCATATTTCTAATACTGGAGATGTTATGTTGCTATAGCAGTGCATGAGAACCCCCTCAGGTTGGAACGAGATACTTTAGAGAAAGGTGTTCAGGTACTACAGGAGGAAAAACAAAAACATCCACTCTCACTGATGCAAACTAAGCTCTTAACTCCTGTTTTTGGTTAACAATCAAACTCATCTTGCTGCAGAGTGGAATACCTCACCTTCTGTCAATAAACAGTTTTTTTCTTTCTAAAATATGAGCTTTAGCGCTAACAAAGAGGATGATAGGCGCACATGTAATACTCTCACTTTCTGGGAGGAGAATGACAACAACAGTAATTCCCTGAAGGCTTTTGTCCCTTTGTTTTTGACAGCTACTTCATTTACCACCATATGACACTGGGGACAAGGTGACAAACATGTTGTTGTCTGTGTGCACATGAAATTGTTTGTTTGCATTTACAAACCACGAGGTTGAGCTAATACCTCGCAGACTTTGCTAGATTATACAGTTTGAGAGGTATCAATCAGCAGCCCTGCCTACTACCTTTTCTGCAGTGGACCAATAGGAAAGCAGGGAGTGAGCACCAGCCTCCACCTTTCTCCCCTTCACTCTCACCATCTCCCTGTCCTATTCTCCCCTCATTCACTGAGGATCAAGCCTCCATAATCCCTGGATTTTATATCCACCAAAACAGCTTGGGCCCATCAGCAAATTGCGATGGCATATGGTATAGGTTTATGATTCATCTGGCACATGCATAGCAATGAGAGCCTCATCATCCGTGGGCAAACACCGGGAAAATATCGTAATGTTAAACGATGCCAGCCACGGAGAAAAGTGGCACCGGGCATGTGGGAGGCCTGTGTTTGTTCGGCCCAGCGAGTGCAGCAGCTGAGGTTGTAAACAGCGTTTCAGATCTGCCCTCCTTCCGCAGTCTGGCCTAGATTAGGGCCTGCTGGGAGTGGGAGCTCCGAGCAGACCTCATCTCCAGGGGGAGAAGAATGGAGAAACAGAACCTCAGCAAAACTACTATTTAAACACCAATGTCAGATTTTTGGCCCGGGTTTCAGACCAGTGTTTTCAGTTTAATATTAGTTTTGATGAGATGCTCATGTGTATTTTTGCAGCCCCTTTGAATGACATGTACAATACATACATGTGATTAACACCATAACTAATGGCTTCTTAGGTTTGTGTTTTACGCCTGTACTTCTAATTTCAAAGGTATAATCAACAAACACATGCACTTAAAGAAGTCAGATGGTACTTTTGGAAATCTCTTTTTAATACTGTAGCAAAAAGCTGTACAAAAAGCTGGTTTTAGGTACCGGAAGGTTAATCCTTGGTTTTTGTCTTTTGGAGCCTAAACATTTTTTCACTGAGCTTGGAGGATAAACTTCCTGGATGGCCTGTACCACACAGAGGTCCCAAACTGTGAAGGCTTCATCTTCACACTTTGAATCTACTGCAGGTCCCTAAGTTTAAACCACATTTTTCTGACACGTCAAAGTTTTATTCAGTTAAACTGCCATAAAAAGTTGATTGTAACTCACTAGGAGTGTGATCCAGCCAACACACCTCTCTGCAGGATAACGTTTCACTGTGCTACAACCGTATTTTGCTTGACCTCCCTGCATTCATACACATACAGTTTCTATTTCAATCCATTCAAAATAAGAGAGAGCGACTTCTTTTGAAATGCAAAATGCAGAAGGTATCCCAATAACGCACTTAGTATGCAAGTCCAAGTGGTTACTAACACCAAATAGAGTCAACAAGACCTTTGACTGGTCACCCAGGGTTATTTTTAGTTTCTCCATGTGAGCTCTGACATCTGCAACCTGAAGCTTTCTAATGGCCAGCAGGGGAAAACCCACTAAAAGTCCGTGGGAAAATAACGAGTGCATCTGTGACATCAGTAAACACTTTCCTGGTGAGTTTATAGCCTCAGTTGTTAGCTTCAAATCATATCCACAATAATGGTTTTCATTTTGCAAATAATGGTTGTTGGATCTTTGATTTTAAACCAAAGTTTTGAGGCGACATGCCAAAGAGTTTATTCAATTCATCTGGACAACATTTTATCACTCATCTAAGTGACGTCTTCAGTCACTGCAGGTTTTCCCAACCTTAAACAGCACAGTAGCATTTGAATGAGTGATGAAACGTTTCTCTCTCTGAAAACATTTCATCCAGATGAACTGAATCAACTTTCTGGGATTTCCTTACCTGGATTACCAAACATGCAAGACATTCAGGTGACAATCTTTCCTCTTATGGAGCATGCGTCAAGAACAGGGCAAAAAGTGCCTTTTATTGAGAGCTGATTACTAAAAGTTCAGTATAAAACAAAAAAAAGACCTTGAAACTGGGCAAAGAGCAGAGACACTAGAAGACAAGCAGAAGACAAAGGGGTATTTACTCAGAAGACACAGGTGGGGAAAATCATCCACTGATGAGCGCATGGAAGGGAAAAAAACAGGAAGTGTAAAAAACAGAGACGACTAACAGATACTAATAGATGAATACTACATATAAGGAAGAAAGTAACACTAAAAAAGACTCAAAGCTAAAGGAGAGCACATAACACGTTTGGTCTCTTCAGTCATTTTATACCTGTCTGCTTGCATATGTGTCGTTGTGTTGGAGGATAATTTATTGTTTATCATGGAGGAATTTGAGCACACTTTTACAAAGCAGGCATGTGTGATATTTGAGTAAAACCACCCAGACGTAACAGACTACAGGGAAACAGCAAAGTGAAGCACCACCACTGCTTACCTCATGTATTTCTTTGTGCAGGAAATCAAAAGCACATTTTACCAAAGTTAACTCAGTTCTCATTAGTATCAGAGCTTCTCACTGCTTGCTCACCCACAGACATAATCCACTACATTAGCACCATTTCCAAACATCTGCTGGAGAAGTCAGAGGCGATCTGCTGCCTCTTCTGCTCATGCCTCTTTGGAAATGTGACATGATTACATACAAACACCTCCAGCCAATGTTCCCCTCCGCCTTCATTAAAGTGCAATGCAGAGCGCTGCTGGCAAGGTGACTCGACCCGGGTCTGCTGCAGCTCCACCCCCATCGGTTCAGCCCAGGCTCCCAGAGCCCCACGCGATTGGCTCAGAGGGCCATCCATCAGTGCGGGTAGTGGGTCAGTATGGGTTCAGACGTGGAGCAGAAGCGACCGCGGCTGCCTGTGTGGATCTGCTGCTCAAAGAAGACCTGCCATGAGCTGACAGCCAGTATGTTGGAGGTTTATCATTATCAGGCTCCAGACGGCCTGCTGACCCCTCCGGCCGGACAGGTGATCTCTCCCTGGCCGCCTGACTCAACATATGCCCCCGTGGAGCTTCAACACACATATTGTGCCATCATTATTTCATACCTAGCAGGAGCTTCACGTAGCACAGCCCAAATGTAGGTGCAAATGCCGGCTACTGTGAAAAGAGCTTTTTTCCCCGCATAAGTAGAAATAGGTTGGAGAGGGAAACAAAGCCCAGAAATGGCATCCGTAACCTTTTGTATGTGTTGGCCATCTGCTCATTTTAGAACAACTTCAAAAACACTCGACACAAGTGATTTCAGAAAGCAACACAAGTCTTTTGTCATGTCGCTCACCACTACCAGAGTCTTAGCTTAATATTTATCACATGTTTGAAAACTGATCATAGAAATTTACTTTAAACATACACTCTAAGCACACGCAGACTCCACAGGAACTCCTGCTTATCATGTCACTTCACCTGAGTGGTAAATGTAAAGACTGTAGCCAATGGAATGGCAAATAGCATTAAAATGTTTGTTACTTCAAGACTTTTATAAAGAAATTTTCTGTATCTACACTAAATTAAAATCGCCTTTTAATGTATAACCATGAACCACTTTACAAGAACTTAGAGTTGGTAGACCTCTACTCGACTAATCTTTGGTTAAAGATGGTACATATTTTAATTTAAATGAATTTATCATTTAGAACTAATTTTTTGTGCTAGTATACTTTAAGGGTTGATATGCATTAAGTCCTGTTTTGATTAGACAGTTAAACATAAAAGGGCTGCATGTGTGTTAAACCATTTTGGCAACTGAAATATTAGTTCGTATCCACGTTATGTCAAATACAAGATGGCATAGCTGGACTGGCCCGGTGGGCCGATGGTGATTTTTCGTTTTTATGGGCCAATGGGGGTTTTTTTCTTCGTTTTTTTCCGTAACGGTATAAACACTGAAAGGTGGTGGATTGGCCAGATGCTGGGAGATGTGTAAAAATAACTCAATTGTTTGGTGGTGGCTGTTGCGGAGCTTCTACAGATTCAATAACATTAGCAAGTGGTGGAGGCCAGCAGATGCAACACGCTGGCAGGCGGATGACAGAAAGGCAGGAGGAGCAGAGACCCGAGGCGGTGAACTGAACTTCAGGTAAGAAGTTATGACCTGCAGTCTATCTGGGTCAGATATAAACCAAGTTTAGGTGGAGTTTATTTTCGTTATGCTGACTTTTTACAGTCAGTTACAATAACTCGTACTGCGTACTAGCTAGCATGACGTAGTTTATATACTGCTGGGCGGGTGCTGTGATGTTACTGATGTTGAACTTGTTTTATCTTATTTATAAGGTTAGTTGTTAGAGTTTCCAACCTTCCCGTAAAAAACGGAATCGTCTCGTATTCAGAGAAAATATTGCGCGTTTCGTATTGAGGTGAAAAGGAACACAGTTTGTCCTGGACTTCAGCTACAATGAAAAAAACACAAAGCTGGAGTTATTCTGTCTTTACCCTGCACAGCTGCCGCTTCTTCTCTCTTTCTCTCCCCCTCCCTCTCCTGTTTCTACTTCAATCATGAAACTGATCAGTGATCAGCTGATCGGCTTTTCTCTCTTGTTTGTTTATCGCTCTGAATCTTACAACAAACGTTTTCATCTGATGTAAAATGTATAGAAATCCATTATTGTACATAGTATTTTTTTTAGGGTCCCATCATAATTTCTTCAGAAGTAGCTAAGTACTGTTTATGATGCCAGCATTTTCCCACATTTTCTAGATACTGTACCAGTACTGTGTGTAAAATGCCATCAAAAAGTCAATTAAGTTTTTCTTTCTCATGTCTTTCTATCTCCTTTCACTTATTAAAGGTTGCCATGTTAGAAAAAATATTTTGCCCTGTGTTAAGGTTCAAAAATATAGGGAAGGAAACACAGGAGGAATGCAAGTAACCACACTGGTCCAAAGGGTAAAGACGATGATTTTAATGAAATGACACGCGTGGGAGAATGAGCGGACTCCGTAAGCAGACAGCCCCACAATCTCATCCTCCTAACATCAAAATACAGTTTTATATGCATCAGAGTATATTTAGTGACGCCCCCTCATTGCGTCATCACATACATCAGCTTCAAAACCACAAATGTTCTATTTGACAGCTTAAGGCACAATTAAAAGTACACTGGCTTCCATCTTCTCCCGGTGGTTTCCGTAAGCCAGCTCAGCTCTCGCATCGTGCATCTACTGCTTCATCAGTCAACTCTCACCTACACCCTAACAGTGTGTGTGTGTGTATCTCTCTGCGCGTGCACAGAGTGTGCATCTGCTTTCTGAACCTTAGTTGACCTCACGTGAGGCAACCAGGCTAAGGCCATCCTGTGTTGTGATGATCTTAACTTCTATGTAAAATGTATAAACTCATTATACAAACCCAGACTCTGGTTTTGGTTTCACTTTTGCAAAAGCACACACCGTTTCCTGTCAGCCTGCAATCAGCTTCTCCCCACTGAAGACTATGTGTAAGAATATAAAACATTCAGAAACCTTTAAATTATAGATTCAACTGATTATAACTGAACCTGTAATAAAGACTAATATAATACCAATATATTTTGAACATCTGAGTGCATCTGAATGCAACATCCCTATTAACATGAAATGTTAATGATGATTATAAAATAGCAGCAACTAATAGCAGGACAATATTTCTATTCCTGACACTCCCTCTCTTGACCTCTTGACCACAAGAGGTCACCATACTGTGTGTTGGGTCACTCCTTGGCCCATTCAACTGCTTCCCTGTCCACCCCTGACGTCATGGACATTTAGGATCACTGTTCTTAGCTCTGACTCTCTCTTGGCATCCTGTGACTTAACAAATCAGACAACCTCATGTCATCTAGGTGGTCTTAGTTATAAAATGCCCTCTCCCACTTGAGAACACTTCATGCTTAAGTGGTCTCTGCTCCTCTTCTGGGTCCCACTCTCTTCTGGGCCTCCTGCAAAGGAAACAAAACACTTTCTCCCTACTATGCTCTAAGTTACTCTATTCCTCGATTGTTCTCAAAACATGAACCTAATTTCGTATTTGGTTTTTGACTTTTATTCCTATATAATCTTAAACATCACTCATCTCAATCTACAGCTTTCTAACAGTCTTACAGCACTGCTGTCATACGTTTCCTGTTTTTCCTTATCTGATCATCAACATCCTGTACACAAAACTGCCACTGCTGCAAGGGCCTCTCATCTAAAGTCACCTTTCACAAGCAAAATCATCATAAAATCATTATAAGGGCTTATTCTACTGAAAGGATCAAAGAAAAACAACCATTTTAATCAACTAAGTTTAAGCATATAATCAATTACTCCTAAATAACTTTCATCATAGCTAAAAGCTGAACTCTAACAGTATTTTGAACTCCCATTTCCTGGGTGATAACCTGTTTGAATATATCATTTTATTTCATTTTGCTGCTTTTAATGTAATGGTACATTCTAATTATATTTTATCAGTCATTATATTTTATCAGTTTTAACCAAAATACATAAGCTTTTCCCCTTTGGACCTGGTTTAAAGCAAAAACTTGATCCCTTCAACAAGTATTTGTTATCCTGTAACTGCATTTTATATAAGAGGACTAATTTAGAACTGCATGTGTTATCTCCATATTTTACATGTCACCCAATTTAGTTACAAACGAAACTCCTATTCAGTTAAATGCTAAATGGATTTCAGGCCTTTTGCCTGGAATCAATACTGTCAGGTCTTAATGAACTCTATATGTCTGTAAGCGTGTGCAATCCTTCAATAACTCAGGTCATTCTCACAGTAGATTGGCTAATCATAACGTTAACCAAAAGTTTGTGACCCTCAAGAGACGACTCTCTGAGCCACAACTCCATCAAAGGCACAAAAATGCAATGTGTATGAAAAATCATTTCTACATATATAATCTCCAATATTATTCATTTGAGTCAGCGAGACTTTTAACATCCTCATAAAAGCTCTCCTCTACCCTAAAAATAAATCTATTTACTACATTATAACAACATTCTAACATTATGTCACTGTTACAACTTATCCTAAAAATCAAAAAGAAATCCCACATTTTCTACTCATAAAATCTTCACTATTTTCCCCAAAGCATATCCTTTATTCCCACAATTTCCCCTTTAAATTTGGTGTACAACTTCTTATTAACCCCAGCAATTTATCTTCTAAACAGAATTCGGTTCATTTTACTCCTTTCTTTAGAATTAACAATCTCTGCCTCAGTTTTACCATCTCTAAATTATCAAACAACCCCGATCATTATAAAATCCTAGTAAAACCCTTTCAAATTAAACAAATTAAATCTTAAATCCCTCTCTTTTTGACACATCTCATGTGGCAAAAACTCAACATGCTTCACCCAAGCTTAACAAATCAAAAGGAAAAAGGTTAGTCATTTCATTTCCCAGAACAGCTCAGCAATTCTCCTCTCCGGTGTTTTGCTCCAGCCCTGAAAACCTGTGTTTAAGGAACAAAATCAATTCAATCATCATGTCAAATCCTCCAACTCGTTGCTCCATGCAAAGTCTGGATCCTTGGAATTTCCTGAAAACAAAACCTTTACTCAACTCTCCCCTATATGATCCAATCTGTGTCATGACACAAAATAAACTTAAACAGAACAGTTATTAATCATGTGTTACCTCAGTTAATGGTAACTTAAGTTACATCAATGTTTCCCTTTAGCATTTTATAATGTATCAATATGGTCTAACCCAAATCAACAAAGCAGAAATTCACCCAAAGGAACATCAGCATCCCCAGATTTAAGTCTTCCACTTCTCCTGTTTGTCAACCTTTTATTTATTTCCCCTTGGTCCAACCACTCACATTCACTCACATGCATTCACACATGATATTTTTGCTGATCTGCAGCCTCCCGCGCGTCATCAGATGCTCCACATCAGCAAAATGAGCTCAATCATTTGCATTTGTTTCGTTTCGTTTTCCTTTTAGGAAAATAGTTCTCTATACTTTTGACTGGATTGAATCGATACAACCCATTTTTAGACAGAGACTCGCCGCCAATCAGTCTCTGATTGTAATCAATTATAATTCCGTAATGCCCACCTGATTTTCGTGCTTGGTAATTTTGTCAGCGCCGTCCATTCACTCTCTTCCAGGCCTGCTTAGAACAAAATGAAAAAGAGAGCTGATTATTAGCTCATCAAAGTACAAAACAAAATCACCTGACAGGTTTTTTCTGAGTGCACTACTACAAAAAAATTTTGGGCCCCTCTCAGACATATCCATGTCTTAATTAAACACCCTCTCTGGAAATAAAACAACGGCCTCAAAAATCTGAAACAATCTTAAATTTCACCCGTTCAACACACGAAAACCTCGTCAAAAGATCAAAGACCGTTTTCATTCAGCACAAGATAAAACCAATTTCAACAACGTATCATCCTTAAATTATAAATTTCCTGTCCAAATCTGCCCCTCTGAACAGACCTGACCACCGTAATCAAATATCCTGATACTTTACCATTATATATTTCTCCCCATACTCTTCATCAGCCCCGATCTCTCTTGAACTGAAAGCCTCCGACACACACGCACACAGGAAGTGTCTTTGTCACTCACTCACTCCAGCTAATTTGCATAAACCCACAGCTCAACAGCCAACTTAACAAGAGGAATACATGTTTAAACCTTATCACATTATTGAATTATTTTCATTTTCTTTCTATACTAATCACTTACTTTGATCAATCAGTGCAAGAGCACTCCTGAGTCACTCTTATAGAGACTTTTCTTTTGTTTTTTCCATCTTTTTAAATCTTTCCATCAATTGTATTAACCATTCACACCATTTTAACCCTCATGAAATTAGCAGGCTGATTTAATTACGTATGTTTGTGTTCTTAGCCAGGTTTTAAGTCATTATCTGTTCATTAATCTTCATGAGCTTGTCTCTGTAAGGTTAGTGCATTTTCTGTTTGTATGTGTGGTTTTTATAAATGTTTCTTTTGCAGTGTTTCAAACTCCTTTTGACAGGGTGTATTTTCTCTCTCTGGTTCATCACTGGTCATTGTTAATGACATTTCCCCTCCGCCTGTGCCCAGTGGCCTTACCTGTTAAATCCGTCTCCTCCAGTGACTCCAAGGTCACTCCGGGACTTAGGTTCGAGCAATCGTGACTGCGCCTTGCCTTAGGTTGTCCCAGGGTTTCGAGGTGGGATCTTACCCGTCATGGGCTGTCCAGCCTTCCATGCCCGCCTACTACAGGAGCCAACTGGGCAAGAGTGTTATCAGGTCTAGGGGACACACTGGTTCTGGAAATTAAAGGAGTGTAAACTGCTTTCTTTATTAAACTTTCAACAATAATTTCACATGTAACAGTTTGTGTACGTGCATTTTCAATTCCTTAATGTAATTGTTAGTTCCTGTATTTATTTCTCTCAGTCTGTCTCTTTTCTAAACCCTGTAATTAATATAATTTTATTACTTTATTACTTTTTCTTAACACATGCATTCGCTTCATCTTCTTAGAATTTAACTCTGTCTATTTCTCTGGGTGCTCCCCTGACATCATCAGTCACACACACCTTCCTCTCACACACACTTTTAAATAGAGCTCTTCCAAACATCAGGACAACTAACACTTCTCCACGGACAGGACCATTCTTTAGGTCAGTTTTATAGCATCAGTCACCCAATAATCTCTTAACTGGGTTTCCCAAGTACATATACTTATGTATTTTCAATCGGAAAAATACACTCAACCTGTCATAACATCTCTCATGGATTTCTTGAATTAAAAGCACTTTCAAACTTTAAAACATCCTACTTTTCCTCACACAAGAAATATATTTCACACTCCTTTATTCCATACACACCTTTAAAAGTTCTAACCTCTTTAGTCATTCAGTAATCGTCTCACACACTGCCTTTTCTCTCTCAAACTGCCATTTTCCACTCACTCAGACAAATCATGCAGAGTCACTCAAATCAAATACTGACAGCCTTCACACAGTTAAAATCACGCAAAATACGCTTTCATACGAGTATTTTGGACATGCCTTCCATGATCAGAAAGAGCAAGTCAAAAGAAAAAGAAAAAAAAAACTGAAACCTCTCATCGTCTCACCGCTTCTCCCCACACACACATAACTGAAAATAAAACACACCAACCTTTATGGCTCACGAAATATACATCTATCAAAATTCAGTCATTTACTATACATCCACACTAATATATTCACACTGTATTTACACTCTCATAATAATCAAAACCAACTTCTTATATACAGGCATTTAGCAAAAAGCTCAGTCCTCTCGAAAACTGAAACCACCCTCTCTGCGCGTCACTGCTGCTCATTTGCATTTACACACACCATCAGTGCACATCCGGCTGTGCATGACTGACACAGAGACTGATCTTACTCATAGATCTCATATTTTATATTACAGACGTCTTATTAATTACAACTGCACAGATTTTTTAGGCCTTGTCGCTCCTACAAATTTCGACAAATTTATCCATAACGGTCCAACCGATAAAAGTCCCTGACTTTTTACGACCAATTTTAGCCAGTATTCCGTCCCTGACGGTGGCCCGATTGCTAATGCCCTAACCAAATTTATCGTAGCCAAAAAGCGCAAATAGGAGACTCTAACTCCTAGCAATTTCAGAGGTTCCCAAGTTCTCTCCGCTGTCGACGGTACTATCCCTACTGTCCTAGTAGGTCTAAGATCAGCGTCCTGTCTTAGCGCAAGCGTTACCAAGGAGAAAATGCGCTTCTTAAGGGTCCCAGACTCCTCGTCCTCAAGTAATTTTAGAATAATTTGAAACAACAATCTACACCCAAAACAGGATTAAGATTAAGGACAACCCTCAACAGTTTTGGAGATTCCCGAGTCCTCCTCGAATGTTGCCCGAAACTATCCCTAGTCATCGCTAGGTGAAGGATAAATTTCTCTATCCAGCAGGGAGCGTCACCTCCGAGAAAGTTCTTAAGGGTTGCATAACCAATGGGACTTGAACCCACACAATGACCAAATTCCCTATCATTCTAAAGTTCACTTCGCAGTCCAACTGCTTTAATTCTCTTTTCATTCCTTTATTCTCATTACTCAGTACTGTCACTTATACTTCCTTATCATTATCATTACTTCAACCTTCAACTTTTCACCAAAATCAAAGCAGACATCTACCAGTAGTTTCAGTGAGTAGACTTTCAATTTACACAGCCCAATTTGACACACTTTGGTTCATAAGATCAACAGGTGGTGCCTACCTTTTTGTTATATGCCGGCTTGTCACTCACTTTGACCACTGACCAATGCCTGAGCGCCTGACGCCTCGGACCTTTCTCCATCCTGTCTCACTTCCCCCTCGGACGAAGCCCCCAAATGTTAAGGTTCAAAAATATAGGGAAGGAAACACAGGAGGAATGCAAGTAACCACACTGGTCCAAAGGGTAAAGACGATGATTTTAATGAAATGACACGCGTGGGAGAATGAGCGGACTCCGTAAGCAGACAGCCCCACAATCTCATCCTCCTAACATCAAAATACAGTTTTATATGCATCAGAGTATATTTAGTGACGCCCCTCATTGCGTCATCACATACATCAGCTTCAAAACCACAAATGTTCTATTTGACAGCTTAAGGCACAATTAAAAGTACACTGGCTTCCATCTTCTCCCGGTGGTTTCCGTAAGCCAGCTCAGCTCTCGCATCGTGCATCTACTGCTTCATCAGTCAACTCTCACCTACACCCTAACAGTGTGTGTGTGTATGTCTCTCTGCGCGTGCACAGAGTGTGCATCTGCTTTCTGAACCTTAGTTGACCTCACGTAGGCAACCAGGCTAAGGCCATCCTGTGTTGTGATGATCTTAACTTCTATGTAAAATGTATAAACTCATTATACAAACCCAGACTCTGGTTTTGGTTTCACTTTTGCAAAAGCACACCGTTTCCTGTCAGCCTGCAATCAGCTTCTCCCCCACTGAAGACTATGTGTAAGAATATAAAACATTCAGAAACCTTTAAATTATAGATTCAACTGATTATAACTGAACCTGTAATAAAGACTAATATAATACCAATATATTTTGAACATCTGAGTGCATCTGAATGCAACATCCCTATTAACATGAAATGTTAATGATGATTATAAAATAGCAGCAACTAATAGCAGGACAATATTTCTATTCCTGACACCTGCCATGCTGTTTATTGATGTGGCAAATGAATGATTTATGAAAATATATCTAAATCTGTCATCAGTAATCAGTAATGATCATGTCTCACCTCTAGCCTTCTCTGTCTTAATTTCAGGTTTTCACCATGTCCTGTAGATAGTTCAGGAGGTTAACTCCACCAAGCAGTCTACTTTCGGGTACTGTTTAGAATACCAGAATAGGGAGGATGGTGTAGGTTTAAGTTTATTAGATTGATACATATATACCAACAAGACAGTGTACATCACTGTGACAACAGCGTTTGTTTTCATTCAAAGGATTCATGGTTTTTCCTATAATACCTGGTGGGCCGGTCTCTAGTCAAAATGCCCGGGCCGATTTTTTGTCCCAGTCCAGCCCTGCAAGATGGTATTTTGTTTTTTAACCATTTTTTTTTTTTTTTTTTTACACATGATGCAAAATGATGCAAATCAAAACACTCTGAAACTACAGAGTATAGATAGATTAGATTAGATAGACCTTTATTAATCCCTCGGGTGGGTTCCTCTGGGAAATTCAGTTATAGAACTTAAATAAGAAAAACAGACAAAACCACCTTGATATTACTCACTGGTGTATGGAGTCCTGTTTTTAAACCACATTTTATTTGAACATTTTGTCCATTTTGGAGCCTCAGGCTATTTAGATGAAAATGCTGTTAGCTAACTTAGCTAACTTGCTAACTTAGCTTGTTAGCATTAGCAAGGCACATCCAAAGGACACTGAATGTTTAATAAAGATGGACATAGCCACTGTGATACCCTTATCTTTTGTGAAACTACGCGAGGAACCTGACTGAAAACCAACGTGCCAGCAGAGTAGATTTTTGGATGTATTTTGTCTGTCTGGGAACAATCGGCTGGTTTACAGCTAATAATTGACTGTATATGAAATATAAATGTCCTCACCATTTTGGAGTTTTTAATTGAGTGTCATGACCGAGGGTTGGGTCGACTGTACAAAAACAGTAAGACTGCAGGCTCATGGGGTAATTGTCAATTACATCATATCCTGTTTAATTGTCCTTTCTGACTCTAATGTAAACTTAACATGATGTTATATCCGATAAGAC
This sequence comes from Oreochromis aureus, assembly GCF_013358895.1. NCBI lineage: Eukaryota > Metazoa > Chordata > Actinopteri > Cichliformes > Cichlidae > Oreochromis > Oreochromis aureus. Next base: position 4,765,024 of record NC_052953.1, on the reverse strand, counting down.
CTCAGACATGAAGGGAGCAGAAGCGTTGTTTTCCTGTAGATTTCTGTTGAATCAGACTTTAGCCAAGTGCCCCCCAAACATTTCTGCAATTTAGTTCAATGCTTTATATTCAAAGGTATAGAACAATACAGAGAAATCAGATGGACCTGTATGAGCAAGCATTTGGCGACAGTGGGAACAAAAACCTCCCTTTTAACAGGAAGAAATCTCCACCAGAACCAGGCTCATGGAGGGGCAGCCATTCACCCTGACCAGATAGGGGAGAGAAGCACTTTTTATACCAGGGGTGGGGAACTCCAGGTCTCGCGGGCCGGTGTCCTGCAGGTTTTAGATGTGTCCTTGATGCAACACAGCTGATTCAAATGGCTAAATGACCTCCTCAACATGTCTTGAAGTTCTCCAGAGGCCTGGTAACAAACTCATCATGTGATTTAGGTGTGTTGACGCAGGGTGTTATCTAAAACCTGCAGGACACCGGCCCTCGAGGCCTGGAGTTCCCCACCCCTGTTCTATACTGTTCCCCTTTAGGTGGTTCACAGAAACACAGAAAAAAAAGCCTCACCACCAAAAAATGTGCTATTAGTGCATGAGAAGCCATATATGACAAATAGTTGCATTGAAATATTCCAAAATGCACCAAACACAAACAAGATGTAACTGAAATTAGGGTAGGTAAAGCAAATGGCACCCACCTGTAACTGAAAGTGACTCTTTATGTAGTAATGCACAGAGATTTAGGCCTTTCTAATGTTTAAATGAGTTATTTATTAAAAACTAAACAAAAAAGTCAAACACGCAATCAAAAAGTTTTTTATCATGGGTACCTACGTGGAATGACGTTTTTGGCACTTTGTTTGTCAGCCCTGGAGCTTTCGTCTTGATGGAGAACATCATTTAAGAGCAGAACTGAGTCACTGTAGTTGCACTTTCACACCTCCACATTCACTTAAAGCCATTGGAAAAATCACACAACGTACTTTCTTCTCTTCCGTCACATTAAAGCTTTATGACTTGCATTACATATATGTGGCTTTCCACTACTTTGCTGTTCTCTTGAAATAAATGTACACCATTACCAACACTCTAATCATCTTACAGGAGTTCTAAATCTTTATCAGCATATATAGTATATTGGGCTTTAAAATTCACAGCAAGCTCACAGAAAAGAGCATCAAGATAAAGCTCTGAAATCCCAAACCGTCAAGCTCTCCTAATCCTCCCACCTGCATTTTCCATAGCCGTCAGTGAACAGCAGCCCTCCATATCGCCTGAGAAGGGGATTTAGTTGTAATGCTCTCGGAAATACAATGCATAAAATCAAGTGTCAACTCTAACAAGCTGTTCTTAGGGCGGATGGACGGCCCTCTGGATCTGACAGGGTCTGGGCTCGGGCTTTGAAAGGTTAGCGGCTATACAGCGCTGCAGCATTTGATCCCACAGTTACCCAAATTTCAGAGACAACTGTGCAAATCTGGATAACCTGGGAAGCCAGACGGGCTTTCGGGGGGCAACAGCTGCTTAAGTCCGTTCGCTGCCTGCCAGAGAAACTTTATCAGGGGAAGTGGAGGTTGAAATTTTATGGCAGCTAAGCCCCCTCCATCAAATTGCGAAAACAGAACCTTGTGGCATAGATCAGGATGGATTTAGGAGTTTGCTTGCTGTTTTCTTGGCTGCAAGCGCTAATATAAAAATAGAAGAATGCAAAGACCTTCGGATGCCGCTGTCCTCGTGTGCCACTTTTATTCCAAGCACGACGTTAGTTTCCATCTGAAATACAATAGTGAATTACAGGCAGACGCCGCTACAGTGGAAGGACGTGAAATTCTCCAGCGTTCAGTCAGAAAATTACCACCAAAATTCACTTCTCCTCTACGGCGCTTCATGTTTCTGTTTTGTAACACATTTGTGAATTTCTTTCCCGCTAAAATGAAGAATATGTGCAGCGTCTAAGCTTCTTTAAACACACGACATCTTTTGGGTAAATCGGCTGCTTCATTCTCCTCTCAGATGTCTTTTCATCTCCAAACTATTTTGTTTGTTCTAGTATAGCAGTGTGTTCATATGCACCGAGTCCATTTACATAGCACATGATGTATAAGCTTGAATGACAGCATGGTATATAAAGCGGCTTCAGTGAAGTAAAGGCAAGAAAACAGATGAGTGAAAAATGTGTGAAGAGTGTTTTTGGAAGATAAACTCGGCATCACTGCGGTTGCAGTTTGTTTTTTCTTCTTCTTCTCATTTATGTGTGTTTTATTGTTTTTATTTAAGACACATCAATGGCTACACAGCCTCCATAATGATAAAAAAAAGCTTCTTAGATCTTGTTGGTAGCTCTGATGACCATCTCACAGCTGAATTTTCCCAGAATGATAGCGACTCGATCTTTGGATTTATTTCATCTCAAGTGATTTTTTTTACCCCTTCTGTGTGAAGACATTCAGCTGGCGTTTGCTAGAAACTCGGACTCGGTCTCACATTTTTATGCGATCTTGCAGAGCGTTCAGTACTGACGAACACAAACCGAGAAAAAAAGAATAAAGGAGGAAATTCATCATGCAAAACGCAGGAAGAAGAAAAAAAAAACTTTAGTTTATAATTTCAAAAAATGAAACTGCATCGTGTTTGAAACAGCAGCAGTGTTCATCCAGTTCGAGCGAGGCTGGAGTAGAACACACGTCTTTTGTAATATCCCACAAATTAATTTGCTAGTATAAAAAAAAAAACATTTAAAATGCAAAAATTCAATTTTGATCAGCACCACATTTTTACCTGCAGTTAGATTAGTCATGCCTTCCAGTTGTTTTTATTTCTGTAGTTATTATCTTTTAATTCATTCCTTTATTTCAATGTGTTTAATATAAATATCTGACATGTGCAGTTTAAAATCAGAGGCCAGCTTCTACATAAACCCACCCTGTGGAGGAAGTCGTTGCCATGCACCAGACTTCAGTCTAGAAATGTCAACTTTTATGGGCTGAATACTAAAGTCAGATTATCACCAAGTGCTTCCTGCAGCCTGCTCTGTTTAAAACAACCCCGCGTGTAGCTGCCGTCCTAAGCACAACGGTAAACAGAGCAGACGAGCTGATATTTCACTAAAGCTGTTTGTAGAGTTGTGCAATTTCATTTTTAGGAAAAAGATGATTTCTAATGTCTCTGTTTTCTAAAAGCTAAGTCAACGGTCTTCTCGTGGTTTAGTTCATTATTGAATTATGCTGTATGTAGAGGTTTTTTTCTTTAAAAAAATGTTTTTGACTAATCAACAATTAAAGGCCATAAGTGAGTTTTTCTTCAGTGTCTTTGTAAAAATTGTCAGATTTCAGTTACTTGCAAGGAAATGATAAGATTATGACTCATATTTTAATGCTGTCAATAAGTCAATGTATTTGTGTGTGTTGTGACTATATAACTGAGAATGTTTTGAATACTTTTAATTTTAATGATTGATTAGTCAGTTTGTCAGAAAACATCAATTCCCCAGTGGCATCATCCTCCATCTACTTATTTCTTCTGAACACTGGAACTGCTTTTACTTTAATTCCTTTGTGTGGGATCAATAAAGTTAATCTGATCTCGTAGGCAGAAGAAAAAAAATTGCTTTATAAGGATATAATAAATAATTACAATTAAATTAAACCACAGTGTTAATTAGTCTTAATCCTGTTTCTTTTGTTTCAGAGGAAATCGAGACTCTTTAAGGATCTTGCTTGACTGTGAGAAGATGATCACTGCTACATTTATAAATTCAGTTTGGGTCTGTTCAGGACATTTTAGGTAAAATGTTGAAAGTAAAAGTAAAAGCTCGATGTCCAGACATGCAGTTTTAAAGAAACTGAGCCTTGTTTGCACCGTTTGAATAGATTTGTTCATGCTCCACCTCTGCATCAAGTTTCATTAAATTTGACACAAACCAACAACAAAAACAAAAAACAGTCGTTATGACTTTACAACCTGTGAACACCTGAGTGTATTTTAGTTTATCTACTTGTAACTATTACGTGCTTGAAGAAAGAGCACCCTTTATTACTTGTGACCACTGTTTTGACTTTTAAACTTAAGTTTTTTTAAAAAGGGGTTTTATCAGGAAAAGTCAGGTATGTGAAGGTAATTTCAGCTTTATGAATAAGTAACATCTTTACTATATTTCAAAACTGACTCATGGACTTCACAAGATTATTTCTTGATGTTTAAAATACCAGAAAGAACATTCAAATCAGATTTTGCTGAACAACACTCATGAGTGAAGCATTTAAACTAAGAAAAAAGTGTTTTCATGACACGACAAATCCTTCCTCAACACGGCGGAGGGGTTATTGTATATACAGCCTACACACACACACACACACACACACACACACACAAACCGACCCGTACACACACACACACCTCAGCTGGCATCTTGTCACAGCATGCAAATGTGGATAAAGCAGAAGGTGTACGAGCGCATATTTTTTACTAAATGGAAGACCTCATTTTTGGGGCGTTGAAGACCTTGAAGGGATTTTGTTTGTGTGTGTGTGTGTGTGTGTGTGTGTGTGTGTGTGCCTCCGGTGACTGACTTCACAGGGGGAGAGGCTGCACACTGTCCACTCCTCTGTCCACACACACTCTGTATAATCACGTTCCCTGTCGGGCCCTATAAATCTGTAAGGGCCCAATTAAAGATAGCCTTTAGCATGACCACCCCTACCAGCACACATGTGTTAAAAAGAGAGAAAGAGGAAGAAAAAAACCACACACACACAAAGACACTGTTCACTTTCTTGTTGGATGTATATTTGACACAACAGACTGCAGTGTACAACAGTGATAGAAAAAATTGTCAGATTAAAAATAAAAACAGTGCAAAACTCAGAAAAGCTTTAAAAACAAAAGAAGATGCAGCGGCTCACACGGATGTGAGTCGAACGTGGTCTTTAAGGTGCTACGTGAATATAAAAAAAAAGACTTGAAGATATTAAAATGATAAATTACAATTCTGCACATGAAATAAGCTGATACGGAAAGTTGTGCATGCATATCGAACTGAAGCCGGAATTTGTTAAAAGTGGACAAAAATCAAAGTGTGAAGTTTAAAGTTGTTGTAAAGATTTTTTTAAAAAGTACAAAAATACTTGCATTTATAAAAAAAAGCATTAATTTACAGAGAGGTACAAGCAAATTTGATTTGTTACCTTTAAATGTACAACAACGGCGTATGTGGTGTGGGGAGGGGACGCAGCGGTGACTTGTGACATGCTGTAAGCAGGATGAGTTGTGTTGTGACTGCTATGTAAATATCTCATTAGTTTGGGTTAATAATATTCCCGTGCTCTCGGTTGCTACATAAAGAAGACAAGATCTAAGTGCTAAAATTTCTTCGTCCCCTGTAAGTCCAGAGCTGATGAGCCTATTAAATGTCAGCCTGCAAAATTATGCAAGAGGCTAAAAGCGTTTAAGTCGAACATAAATACCAGCGCACCCCGAGGATTCGATTCAGAATTATTTATGTCCCTCCGATCGGGACGGAGAGGAAACAAAGGAATAATTAGTCCAGCGTGTTGCTCGCCGCCCGTCTCGCGCGCCCTCGTGCCCACCGAATGCGAGACGCTCGCCCATTCCCCCTCAAACTTGATGGTTGTTGAACTTATTTTTAGTGTCATTTGATAAGCTTCCCTGCTTGCACAGAGACATCCCACTGACCCAGCCACTGGTCATTGTCTATACCGCTTCCCGTCAAAGCCGGCACGCTTTGTCAGGTTTCGACTCGAATATCCATTTTGCGTCTGAAGTACGGTATCCAAAGTGACTGGATCATTCGAGCCTTTTTCTTCAGCTGCTGCCCCCTTTCCTCCCCCACAGTGTTTCCGCTCACACTAACATCATTTGGGATTGGCGTCGTGACAGCGCGCTTGAGAAATCCACAATATATTTAAGTACATATCCCTTGCTTTTTGGGTTGGGGCGGAGGAAGGGGAGGGGGACGAAATAATTTCTGGAAATGAACAATACTTATCCGTCCATCGCATCCGCTGCTTTGGGTTTGCGTTTTGGACGCGGTGCACCGTCACCGTGGCACCGTGTCCTCTTTTTTCCTGTGAATAACGCGGTAATAGGTCATTCAATGTCAAAAGGCATAAAAAACAGACAGCCAGGTCTTCACAGGCTGCTGCTTGCTGTTGCCTTTAATTATTTTAATTAAACTTTGATATTCCGCTGCTGAGAGAACTAGCGAGTTGCGACGCAGCTCGGGAGCCCTCGGAGAATTGAGACGGAGAGTCGGGCAGCGTCGAGGCAGCCGCTTCTATATCTTAAAACTCTTAACTGATAGGCCTGTTTATGGTTTGTGATGTGCTACGCCTTACTGAGCAGGGAGCAGACTGAACTAAAAACAGGGGCAAAAAACACCAAGCGCCATGTCAAGGTCTTAAAGGCATCAATCCCTCAAACCTAGCTGGAGATCACCCCGGTCAGGAGGCTGTCCTGCGGTCGAATAACGCTCTATTAATTTCCTTGTCCCGAGTGCATAATGAAAGGAAGGTGTATTAAAAAAAAAACAAAAAACTAAAGGGCAAAGTCTTGGTGCCTTCCAATACCTTGGGGCATCCTGTCTACAATTTGTCATGCGTGTGCACTTCTCAGTGTTAAAATGACAAGATAAGCCAGTCAAAGGGCAGCCGCCAGGCATCCAGCACTGCCGAAGTTGGAGAGGAGTCGTGATGAGACATTGCCAAAAGGCAGTGGACTTCTGCACTTGCGAGGCCCGCTGGGATTATTCCGACTTCCACGCCAAAGGCAAACAGCCCCTTTCTCCATGTTTTTTTTCTCTTTTTTTAAAGATAGCTTCCGTCTGTGTCCATGAAATGAGGTTTTTCACAGAAGCTGCAATATGGTCAGAATATGTTAAGCCTTTGGTGCGCATGAAAAGCTAACCCTGTCTGAGTGCTAAGTTCTGGGGCGTGCTGCATTCCTGCTTTGGCCTTTTTTATTAAATAAAAAGATTTGGTTTGAGGAAAATCTAGTAAATAACTTAATAAATGAAAATTAGAACACTATCGTTCTCCCCTTGTGTGCTTTTTAAAACTGCAGAGAGGAAAAGAACCAGAGGGGGAAACTTTGTGCACAAAGTGAAGCAGAGCAAACAGATAGTGGTTTTAGCTGCAGGGCTACACGTCTTTGAAAACAACCTGAAATTCTTCTCTTGTCCACAGCAATCAGCACATGCTGGTTTTCACACAGTAGTTCTTCTTCTTCTTCTTCTTCTTCTTCTTCTTCTGTTTTACTGATGCTGCACACGGCTGAAATTAACACACCGGCCCTGAAAATGACACACACACACACCGAGAGTATTAAAACTTTAGTAATAAACTTCCACTTTGCATTTTACTGCAGTTTTTCAAGCAAATTACACATTTTTTAAAAATTTCTTAATATTAAATAAAATGATTTGCATTTGATTTCGAATTTGCATAATTTGAAAACCTGTATTCCTGTGGGTGATATTTTCTATACATATTATATATTCTTTAAATTGGTAAAAAAAAAAAAAAGTATGATTCAGACAGCAAAATAAATCAATAAATATTGCGATTATATTATAAAATACTGATATAGGTCTCCCAAAATGATCCCCTTCCCCACCAACAAAAAAAATAAATAAATCAAAAAACAAGCTGAAGAAGATTTTCATAAACACAGCACACAGAGAACACACACAAAGCCTGTGTAAACACACCGGGATGGATATTCAGGATAAATCAAATGAAACAAATCTACACTGAGCTGAAATCTTTGTCTCAGCTTCGATCAAACGAAGAATCAACTGGTGACCCTGCAGCAGCGCTTTAAAAAAAAGTAAGCTTGCCCCTCAAAATAAAAGAGATCTCAGTCGTCCCTGTGCATTGTTTTATCTTGTGTGTGTGTGTGTGTGTGTGTATGTGTGTGTGTGTGTGTGTGTGTGTGTAGCTTTGCCTGAGCCTCTCTGTGCGGCAGCGCCCTGCTCACTAACAGTAGGCTGACTGGCACCAAGAGGGAGCTCTCGCACAGCGAATCCCCAGCAGCCCGTCAGCCTCCATCCTCACATCTCTGCCTGCATGAGCCTCCTCTCTCTCTCTCTCTCAGTTTCCTTTAGCCTGACTCCAGCATCATTCAGGTGCTCAGCTATACTTCATTCACTGATGCTGGCTGTGGAATTTGTCTTTGACTCATTGTAAATTATTAGGAGAAGTGACAACACGTCTCACCAGCAGATAAACAACACAGACTGTTTCCACACTCTTCATAAACCAACAGTTATTTGGGGAGGTTTAAAGCAGCTGCCCCCCTCTGCTCTGTAATTTGACTGACTCTTTATTACGCAAAGCTCGCGCCCTCTGGGAGGCGAGAGATCTGGTTCAAACACAGGCCAAGAGGTCACAGGCCACAGACCAACTGCACAAAAGGAGAATAAACTGGAAAATCCAGCACATGTAAACATTTTTGAATCTTCTGGCTAAAGTGGAGTTTTTGGCGTTTAGGTTTTGCGAATGGTCAATTCACACATTTAACAATAACAGCAGTACAGTTTGGACCCTGAACTTTCTGAGGTCGAGGCCGCTCCTGGGCTGCCTGAGTGAAATGTTTCTGTAATTCCATCGTTAATATGATCGATTGAGTTCTATACATTTGATTTTTTCTGGAAAATAACCCCTAAATCAAACCTTTATGGGATTTATGAGCTTAAAGAAGAAGAAAAAACAGCTGCTTTTTATGCAAGTCCTGCAAAACTCATGAACAGATACTGCGGCTACGACATCTCCCAGGGTTTATAAAATCAGGATTTCTGCACGGCTGCATTGCTCTGCAGGAAGAGCAGCTCATTGACTCACAGCAGCAAAGAGCAGATGAACATTTTATTTCTGCTTTTCAACACAGAGGCAGCTGAAACGCTTTGAAGATTTCATCTGAAAGGCCCCGATTCATTTCCTGTGCTGCATTTGCACCGACACGGTGACACGTGCACATGTTCGAGCGCTACAGCTGCTTCTTTCTCCTTCTGTGAAAACAAAAGCACATTCTTTCACATGCAGGCCTAACGCCGTCCAGGTGGATGCTTCCTATTGAGGCACGGCGGACAAAAATGACCAGGACTTTGGCTCCCGAGCTGCCTGCTGAATGTGGAGCTCAGCAGCCAGCTCCTCTGGTCCCGCAGCTCTTACAGTATCTGCTCTACAGTCTGGCTCGGGAGCAGAAGTGTGCACGGACCGACTGTGACAAGGGCTTTAGACAAGCTGGAGATTCTTCCATTTCTCATTATTTGGCAAGGCTGGTGGGTGTTTGGTGGAGGGGTGGGGGCTTTGCTCCATCTCTGCATGATAAGCCCCTCGACGTGTACCCTCTGCAACTAATCTCACACAGTCAACAAATAAGGCACATCAGATGCTGTTTTGGCCGCGGCCATCAGAGCGGCTAAGTTCAGTGGATTTTACGGGTTTTACGTCGCGGGGGCTTGCGAGGGAAGAAGCGTTCTCTGCAGTGGCAGAATGGCAGGCGAAGCAGGGGGATATGGTGCGAGGGCGAAGCAGGTGCAGCACAATACGGTCAAACCCATTCCAGTTCCCCTGTTCCCGGATGAACGGGGCCTGACTTGGCAGGGAGCGCTGCATTGTAACTGGGCCATGTTGGAGAGACGGAGGCCCACCTGTGCCACCCGCAGCGGCAGAACAATAGTCTGAATATGTCAGCATGGAACATCGGTGAAGGCTCATCAGACGGACGGCAGCGTGACCGCGGATGGACGGTCGGATGAGTCAGATGGGGAGGTGGAGAGGTGCGGAGACGAGAGGAGGGGGGAGTGGGTCAGAGAGGGTCATCAAATCCAAATGAAGACTGTGATTAATAAGGTTCATTACAGACACCCCGCTGGCTTTCAATTGAAACAAATGGAAACAGCTTGCAATAAAAAAATAAATATATGAAATAATCGAAATAAATGCTTTAAGGTAGTGATAATTTTTAGATTTTTTTTAACAACAAAATTCTTCTTTGGGTCTAAGACATGATAACACAAGGTGAAACATTAAAAACGGCTTAAAACAGACCTCAACATACCGTAGAGGTAAAACACCATAATAATCCAAGGATTTACGCACCATTTACTCACAGTTTTGTTCTGCAAGACTCTCAGCACGAGAAAAAAAAACTTCCAAAGTGGAAGGAATAATAATCTGATCGGAGCTGTGGCCACCTACGCCGCAGCCGTGTTAGGAGGCCCTCGCCTCGCGGCGTGTGGAGAGGAGCCGCAGAGGTCCACATTCGTCCAGTCCTCAGACAACATGTTTGTCACTTGGACTGTCGGCTCGTTACTTGAGGCACAGCTCCAGAAGTGAATTGGTGTGCGTGTGTTTGTATGTGTGATTTTGACTCTCATCTCTCGCAGCGTTCACACCCTGAGCAGCTCGAGTCCCCCACAACTCTTTGAAGATCTCTGCTGCACGAGGTTGTGAGATTCTGCAAACTGTTAGTGGCGACTAAACTCTGCGATATTTTTTTTCTTGCTATTAAACGAGCCTGCAAATGATAACCAGCAAAGCTTCAGTAAACTAACGGGGAATTTAAGGAGGAGTACTTTTCCTTCTTTTTGTACTCGAGTCGTGCATTTTCACAACAAATTCGAACCACAGATTGGCTGCCACATGTCTGCGTGAGGTTCAAACTTCACAGCACTCGCATTTTAAATCTCTGTGCCTTTCGGTTATATGAAACTGCAATATTTAAGGTGTCCCTGTCTACTTTTTTATTATTTCAGTGTTTTCATTTACTGCATTTGTATACTTTATGTTTGCATGTGTATATGCATTGACTACTGATATCAACTTGGAGAGGGGATGACTTGAGTCAACAAAGTCTGTAAGGTTGTGTAAACTCTTCAAGAAATGTCACATAACCTCAGAAAGCTTTGGCTTTAGCGAACCTGCTTTCATAACGTGTGTGTGTGTGTGTGTGTGTGTGTGTGTGTGTGTAGACTGCAACTGTTTCCAGAGTCAACTTTCTATTAAAAGCAACATCTGCACACAATCACTCGGGTCCTCGCGAACTTATTTAGAGTGAACTGTGTCTGCTATTGACATGGACACAGATGAACCTGGAATCTGAAGCGTTTGAAATGTTTGTGCAGGAAACGCTTTTAGTAAGCCGGCACAGCTGCGGACCCGGCTTTCATTTCACTAAAGAAGCGGAAAATATTATTTTCCGTTCACTGCCGAATACTTTCCTACGCATTAGGCACTGAATCTGCAGCGTTTTAGGACACGCGCAACAAGGGCGGACTTACACCTTGACAACTTTGTGGGTCCCTCTGTTGGCTGGAATGAAGCAAACCTGAGGACGTATTCCAGACTTTCTTGCACTAATTAAACAAATAACTTGTAAACCATCAATGATTTATAAGCTAAAGAAAAACTTGGGTTTGTCAGAACAAGTTTGAAATGTTTTTCCATCGGCGTTTTTGGGAGATTGCTGGAAATAAACACAGCTGATGGAGAATTAGCTGCTTTCCAAATGTTTGTATTGGCTTGGTGTATTAATTGATTGTATAGTTTGTCACATTTACAATATCAGAAACCAAAAAAAAGATGCACGAAAAGAAGAATCCATTTAGGTTACAGAACGAATCTCCCATCTGGACTGTAGTGTGAAAACACTTGCAAGCATGAGAGTTGTAATCCAGTTGCAAGATGCTTATTTTGCAGTGATAAGCTACAGGCTTTGAAAGATTTTATTACCAGAACAGAGACTTTTTTTCCACATTAGGGCTTTGCAGCGTATACAGTAGCTTAGTTAATCTAGGGCTTACTTAATCCAACAGCAACACTCATCACTCATTATTCCAACACTCGTCTCTGGTTGAGACAAAATGTTAATAAGCTGAGCAGCAAATTCATACTGCAAAGTACTCGCGTACAGTTATGCATGTTGCATTTCTCTTACAGTGACCACGTGTAGCACGAGGTCAGATCGAGGTTTTTCGTGATGCACACTCGGGCATCATAAGTCAGAGTAGTAACCCTAACAATGACAAAGATCATACGTCCAACACGACTGCGACAAATGTTTCTGACACTTATGAAATATTGTATCCATCGATCGTCCGCAAAATTCAAACCACTAAAGAAGCGACTTGTCCCAATGAAACATGTTCGCTGTATATGAAGCAGTAGCATGTGCACCCAAAATTTTTAAATAAAGTTTTAGATAATAGCATAAATCCTTTGTAACAACAAATAACAAAGCAACAATCAGCTTCCTCAGATCGGTAACTTCCTGATCCTGTTTTCGGACACCACCTCCAACATCTTGGACCGGAGCTGCTGATAAAAGTGTCTTTACTGCTCTGCAGCTCCAGATGATAGAGTCTGTCCAACCGAGAGATTAGAGACGGCTACATGAGTCTGAATACCGCAGTGTGTTTGTAAATGTTAGGGACCAGAGGTGGTCATCAGGAACTAAACTATCAAAATAAAAGTGAGGAGACTGTCCAACAGTCGTGCTGCTGCCTCAGAGAGATGAAAAAATAAAACTACACTTCTAAATGCGACAGGAAGCTCTGTATTTGGCCTTTCATGTTACTTTGACACACTCACCTCCATCAACAAACACAACTAGCTGTTCACCTCAACAGATACCACACCATTCTGTTGGTGCAGGAAACTAATATCAGTGCACCACATATGACCCCCCCCCCTTTGTATTAAAGGGCCTTACTGCCTTTGCATTGCCAGTGCATTACACACTAACTGCTGCTGGTGAGATCAAGGATAAATATGCATTTTAAGACTAATTCAATGACTATTTTAATATTCCTGTCATGACCAATCTAGTCCCGAGCCCATGTTCCCTCTCTGGGTCAGAGATATCGATAACAAACACTGATATCTTTCCAGATTGATTCACGGCACATCTTTATATCAATAATTGCAGATTCACTGTTTTCGTCTCAATCCTTTGTTTTGAATGAGATAATATGAAGTAAGGATTAGACCCCAGTGATTTTTTCTTCTTTTGTGAGACTGCTACACTTCACACTTTGACTTTAAGTAGATGGCAATACAGGGATGGATATATGCTACCATCCAACAGATGAGGATTCACCGGGTATCCTGCTAACTAATAAATATGAAGGTCCTTCAGGGACAGAATTTTATGAAAGATGAATACAAAGTTTCTTTCCATGTTCAAAAAATTAAGGAATCAATTCTTTAAGGTTTCTGAACTAAGTTATAAGCTGCTTAGTTTTAGTAATCTTAGTTTAGTAAACAAAACACCAAAAACAGACAAATCCGATACCATGTGACCATGTTGTTGTTTCCTGAGTTACATTATGGATGAACTTGATTTAACTTAATTTAAGCTCTTTTCTTAAACCTTGTTTAAGACTTCTGTGAGCCCAACAAAAAATGTAAACATTCAACTGATCCATTTTTAAATCACACTGACAGCAGTGACCTGAAGAGGAATAAAAGTTTAACTTAATCTGTTATGTTTTATAACAATTCCAATTTATATGTTATAAAAAACAGGAAAAATTAACTGACTCAATCATGCAAAATCAGACTGTATCAGTGCGTCTAAAGCAGCTGCAAATATAATTTTTGTCAGAGACCTGCAGGATGAGATTCTAGTATTTTTAAGATGTTTAAGCTACGTGAATTAAGCATCCCACTGTTACCATTAGACAAACAGACCGTATAAACTGTAACTAACACCACCGTGTGCTGCAAATTCACACAGTGATGTTCTTACAAACTTGAAAACATATCCACTTGACGTGAACTTAAGTCGATTTAATACTTTGTAAGTTTTTTTATTAGTAAATGTTTGAGACTTTTAAGAACACGCAGCCACCTTGTGTATTTCTGCAGCGTTGGTTCAAACCCAAGTACAAGAAAGCAAACGCTTGATTAAAAAAAAGGTGCGAACTATTCCCTTATGAAATCCACGATCTCCCGGAAGCAGCAGACTTCGACATGTTAAAAAACAACTCCACGCGGTGTCATCCTCCCCTTCGAGTCCCTGCCTGTCGAGCCTCAGCCACCAGACATGTGTTCTGTTTTACTCGGTGTCCTCTGCCACATATTGAACAAATTAAAAGTTCAAGTTGGACGGAGAAGCACAGCTGCACGGGGACAGAGGACAGAGCCAGAGTGTGAGCAATCCTCCCTTCATGAGGCTGCTGGCCCTCTTCTCACAGCCCCTCGTCCACACACACACATGCTCAAAGACACACACACACATATACACTGCCCACACAGCACTGCCATCTGGCCTGCTGGGAAATCAGAGCCACCTGAGACTCGGCCAAATACATGATGCTCGCTGACAACTCGGGCATTTCTACTGATTGTAAAGAGATGAATAAAGATTACACAAGCACATAAGGTACATTGGAGGAAAAAACAGTAACTCCCTTCAGTACTGCTGTGAAGTTTAGCAGCTCAGAAGAAGCTGGCAAAAAAGTAAGACTTTCAGGAGGAAAGTTCCAAAACAGGAAAGAGTTTCCGTTCTTACTTAATGTCCTTAAGAGCTGTGGGTATATGCAAACACTATAGTACAGTGAGCCACAATACTACACGCACTTTGATACTCATTAAACGTGCACACTGCATGGTCAAAAGTATGCAGACAGATAAAGCACCAACACCCGTTTTCTGGAGTAAGCTGGCCGCTGGAATTTGCTTCCTTTCAGTAAAAGATCCAACACTGATGCTGGGTGCTGAACTCTGAATATATCCCACAAGTGTCGGATATGGTTGAGGGTAGAGTTCTGTTAACTAGTCAAATTCCTCAACGTCAAAAGTGGTGTACAAATTCTTGATGGACCGGTCATATCTGGGATGCACATCAATAAAATATCAAAGTCACTGTTTCTGCCTTATACCTTGTTTCAGTTTGACTTTCCTTTACTGCTGGTTCGATATCTTTGTCTAACAATGCTGTGTTTTAAAAACCTAACCATGTCAAGTCTGAAAATTAGCTGAGGCTAGAAGTCTTGCATATGCTGCAATTTACTTTAATGGATCAATATTTGTATGTACCAAGGTTTTGCATAGAAAACACTTACTTTTTCAACAAGGAATCAGTGCATAGAAAGGAGAAAATGCTAGCACAAAGTCCAAGGAGTCTAATTCAGACCAGAAAAAAACTACTGCAAACCCAAAGTGCAGAAACTGCACATCCCTCGAAATGTTAACTTTAGTCCCAAAGAGACTGTTGACTGCATCACGTCTGCTGTGATATCTGTTTCATCCATTCATTCTCTTCCAGTTGTCCTTATGAGGGTCGTGGAGGTGCCGGAGCCTATCCCAGCTACCATAGGGCATGAGGCAGGGTACGCCCTGAACAGGTCACCAGTCTATCGCAGGGTTAACACATAGAGACAGACAACCATTCACATTCACACGTATGAGCAATTTAGTACTACCATTTAACCTAACCCCACTAACTGCATGTCTTTGGACTGTGGGATCTGGAAAGAACCCACACAAACACAGGAGAACATGCAATCGCCACACAGAAAGGCTCCGCCCAGAATCTCCAAATAACTGAGAACATGTTCTGTGAATCTTTAAATACACTAATTGGCCATCGTTTAAATATCACTGACACCTGTGAATTACATTGATCATCCTGTTGATTATACAGAGCTCTGCTGAGAAACCTGGGGCACTCCCCAATGGCTGCAGTCTCCCTCAGCAAGACAATTAAAAAAAAAAAGTTGTCTCCAGAAACATGACAATGATCCCAACCTGAAATAGCCACTGCTGTTCTATTGCAAGACACCTCCAGAGAGTCACTGTCCAACCGCTAATACATTAGAATAGCATGACTAGAACAGAATAGCCCTTTATTATCGTTGTACACGACCAACGAAAACACGGGTGCACCACACCAACTGTGCTGCAATTAAATATAAATATCCAGGTCTGTGTAGTACTAATATATACATTCAGACATCTTTAATAATCCAGTAACTAGGATTTGCAGTTGAAATTACATGATGATAAAGTTGAATTCTCTACACTATATTCACATTTCAGGGTTTTTGAACAGCGCCGCCGCCTTGCTTCTCTGTGAATAAAGCGGTGGATGATGGGAAATCGGGCTGTGATGGCTACTTGACTGACCCTGGGAGCAGAGAGGGAGTGAGTGACAGCTTGCAGTAAAAAAGTTACGCTAACAGGCAGCAGCATATGGTCTGCAGACTGTCAGAGCATTGCTGGCTCCCATTTCTTGCAGACAGGAGAATATTTCAGCAGAAAAGAGAATCTGAAGGCAGAAAAGAAAACGGTCGAGTTTTTTGGTCTGCTTCTTTTTTTAAGTTTCTGCTGCAAATTTGAAACTGTATTGATCAGATTGCGAGGATCTCGCAGCAGATCGAGTTTGTTTTCTAACAGTTACAGCAAGTCAGCGGCCAAAGTCAAAAGATCAGATCTACAGAAATCTGAGAGCTATTATAGTTAAGAACTGATTCATTTAATATTAACAAGAATGTACATTGTAGATTTTTTTTTCAATGTTTTTTCTCTGTGCATCAAACTCACAGCAGTCGAGCTTTTGCACGTCTTGGTTACACACTAGCCTTTGTTTTCCTCTGTTTTCCGCCCTCTGCCGCGACCCGGAGACGATAAAACAGATGCGTTTAACGCTGTGAAGACCCCAGCCCCTTCCTCGCCCAGTGTTTCCAGACAATACAACTGTTGTTGGCACTCTTGCATCTTTCTCTCTCGCTCCTCCTCTCCTGCCTGGCTGCTGTGTGCTCACCCTCTTAGTTTTTCTTCACTTCTTTGGTTTTGTTTTCATGCCTCGTACACGATCATCATCTCCACTCTCATTCACATCCCACGCTACTGCATCTACTGTCTCTCACAGTCCACGTGTTCATTTTGTATTATAGATTACTTCAACGGCAAAGACGTGTATCCTCCCCTTCGGTTGTCACAACTTTCAAGCCTAATTTCTTCAGCACACACATCAAATAAACACCTTGATGCCTGATGTTTAGCAGACAGATGTATCTACTACTGGGTCTATGCTGGTGGGATCATCTCAGCTTTTCGTAGCTCCTTTTCTACCCAACTTGGCAGAAAAACTATGAACTAACTACATCAAAATCTCCAAGAAGTCTGTGAGTGAGTACCCAGACAGAAAAAAGAGGAACAGCCATTCTTTCACTTCTAACTTCTTGCATGTGTGATCGGTTTACTTGCAAATAAAGCTAAAAAACTACTCTGCAGGCAAGGCAACCTTTCAGTTTCCTGCAGAAAAGGTGTAATTTTAATGCACAAATACATGTCAGCAAACATTTGAGGTCTGTGTTTCCATTCGACTCGGTTAAATTAGGTTTAACCACCTGACGATGAGGACGAGCTTGTTGGTAAGCAGGCGCTAATCTGTACCTGTACCTGTTCAAGCACGCAGCTGATCATCGTGCTCAGTACAGGACCAGCTAAATGTCTAACATGTACGTCCTGTAACAGCCTCTGCATCGTGCGTCTCTCGCTGCAGAGATAAACGACATCTCCGGAAGCAGCAGTACTGTAGGTGCAGCTGTTTCCTGCCCAGGCCTCCCGCCTGCTTCCACTCACCCCCATCCTCTCTGGTTTTGTCAGAATAAGTGCACATCATTGGCAGCTAAAAGCTCTGGGCACCGTCCCTCTGGTTGTTCCAGAGAAATGCCAATCGTTTTGGCGTCAACGGGGCCCTCACAGACGGCGCATGAAGGCACAGATGGCACTAATGGACGAGCAGAATCCAACCGAGGGACCGGGACAGAGCCACACCGGAGCGCCGTCCAAATAACTGTAGTGTGAATGTACTGTATGGCCAACGCGTCACTCTGCTCTAGCGGGGCCGGTGCCACGGCAATGCGGCATAAAGAATTTAAAATGATAAAATAATCATAAGAGAGGGAGACCGTGGGAGGATCAGCGTGGAGCGGTGCCAGGAGGATCAGACAGAGGAGAGATTGTTCCTGGGCTGATATGTGCTGAAGCGATTTAGACAGGCCTCATCCAAGTCAACCCACTCCAGTCCGACAACTGGGTATACAGCTAATGGACAGACTGAAACACTCTGTGCCAAGGAAGAGCCGCTTTATAGACTGCACCTTCTCCTGGTACAATGGTACTTTTGTACAACGTGCGAGCCAGCCGATAGCCTGTTCCGAGACCCGTGAGGCGTCAGACTCGCATTTAGACTTCTTTCTTTTTTTCCTCGTTGACGAAATCTTTCCCTGCGTTTCCACGTGATGCCCACATACTGCACAATTTTAACATTTGTTGTGTAATGCATTCACAAAAACACTCCTATGTCTCTTATTTAGCTAGTAGTGCTAAACAGATGCTTGTAGGAAGAACTAGTCACAGCTTTTGCTAGTGCTAAATGGCTCCCAAAAACCTGTTTGGAGCGCCGTGTACTTTTGATAAAAGTTTAAATACTTCCAAGCGGTCATGATACTTTATGTTTGAGCTTTTTTCAGCCGTCTGTGTGGTTTCTAAAAATGCAAGCGGCTTTCAAATAGGAGTAAAAAAGCAGATAAGTGGGCAGCTTGGAACTGGAAAATTATAGAACGACATTATAAAACTACTGAAATACATAGAAAAAGTTTCTCTGGTGCAAGTAGAGCACAATAAATATATCCAATCTGTCCTAAAATTCCAAAAGAGGTATTAAGCTGTTGCACACTTCAGGTAAAAACATGCAAACTAGCAGCACCTGAATTCTGCAAAAACAAATAAAACAAAAATGAGCCAGTTCTGCAGCGGACAGTCAGCTGTTTAGTGTCCCAAAAGCTCAGATCTGCAGTGCAACACGCTCAGATAACATGTGCAACACTTCTGAACAAGGACGCCAAACCAAAAATAAAGAAGGGGGGCATTTGTTAATTTTTCTTCTGGGTGCCACAGTGTATCAGTGTCCACAGAGAGCCAGTGGGCTCATCTGTACTTTCAAATTACGCGTCATCACCACAACTGTCCTCACAGAGAGGCCAGGAGAGACGCCACAAACACTCGGAACTGCACTAAAAACATAAGCTCACATCATGTCTCCCGGCCATCATCAACAAGCATCTTTTAGAACTTAAAGCGCGCTGAATATTTGTGCGTGTGACGCTCAAAGGAACAAACCTCGCTGCTGCTTAAACTTGAGGGCTGTTAGACATTTAAAGTAAACAAAGGCACCGATAATTAAATTATGGACAAATAGGATTCGTGTAGCTGCTGGACATGTCAGTGTTTTTTGCTCGAGGACACATCAGCACACTTCAAAAATGTGAAGCAAGGTAGCAGACAAACAGGTTTTTGCAGACGACACGACACAACGCTGGGGGATAACTAAACACCGTGCACGCTGGACTTACAATGCAAAATGCAAAATATTTCAAAGTTACAGACGGCGGTGAGGTGACAACAATCGCTCTGAGTCAGCTGGTGCAATTCTGGCGTTACAGCATGAACAGAAAGTCATTCCTGCAGTCGTCATCAACTCAAACATATTTTAATATCAGTGCATCCTAAAGCTAAATGTGGCAGAATAACACGTGTCCCTCCTCAAGGAAAGAAAACTTCCACAGGACAATAAGAAACGCACTGATGATATTCACAGACTTCATCAGAGTCACTCAGCAGCTCTGCAGCGTGAGTCTGTTTGCACAAGTAAAAAATACGATCTTTTTTCGTTGGTATATTTGAAATGTTTCTGCGTATGTGAAATCAGATACCAGTTTCATCATTTATGGATCTATAACATTCACAATAGGACAAAGAAATAAAGAATATGGGGATGATAATCAAGTTAAGAAAAAAAACTAAAAGCACTGAAAAAAGTCAAAGGAGGATAAATGTGCCTTTAAAATTTTACTATTAAACATTTTCTATTTTTTCAATGCTATGTTTAAGAATTTGACATTAGATTTCAGCTCTTTGGTTTCCAGTTTTCTTTGTAACATTAACGCCAATTATTTACATAATCAACGTAGTAACAGGACATCTTCAGGAAACCACCGACATACTACTTTCTTTTTTTAGTCTTAAAGGTTCTTTTTATACAAATATTGCAAATATCCATTTTGGACAAACTTTGTTGCCTCGAATGAATCTGTCAATATTTGAAAAACACAGATGATTCAATCTTCACAACCTATTTGTAAACAAAGGTCTTAAGATGACTCACTAGCAGCAATGTGCTCTTACTTCGATGCCAGTCGTGTTTTCGTCAGAGGAGGCAGATATATTTTCAAGTGCTGAAGAGCTCAGTTTGGAATGAAACTCTTTGATTGGCCTTGATTTTTGGAAAATGTCCTTTTAGTGTGTGTGTGTGTGTGTGTGTGTGTGTGTGTGTGTGTGTGTGTGTGTGTGTGTGTGTGTGTGCGCGCGTGCGTGCTCCTGTTCCCTGCGTGGGTCCCCCTCTTCCCCCTCCACCAGCGGCATGCTGGACGGGGTCACATGCGATCTGCTCTGAGTGGAGATGCAGGCCATGCGACAGCGAGGGCCAGTAATTGGAGTGAGCTGTCAAGATGGGGCGGTGTGTTTCTATATATATATATATATATATATATATATATATATATATATATATATATATATATATATGTGTGTGTGTGTGTGTGTGTGTGTGTGTGTGTGTGTGTGTGTTTGTGCACATGCCAGGGCGGGTCCCCTACTACAGGGTGCCACACATTAAAGTCCCTGATGAGACTAATGCAGGAGGAAACGGGTTTGGCATTTTGCCTGGTTGACAGGTGAAAAGGGAGGGCCGGTCTAGGTTGACCTAAAGTGCGTCTAGATAAAATCCTAAATACTTATTTCTACTTGTTTCACTTTTCTTGGTGTTATCCTCGAATGTGACACTTTTAACAGTTCCGTTGGATTTAATTTGCTATGAATATTCATATTTTTTTTCCTGCCGATTCTTTAAAAAAACGATTTCCCAAATCTAAAGAAAAGAAGCTCATATTTGTATCATTACTGAATCATTGATCCTTCAGACGCAATTAGCGGGAGCGAGATCACAGCCCCTCGTTTCTCTTTTAAGAGTTAATCAACAAATTAAAGATGCAGATTTGCAGCTAACGACATGCCGGCGTGAACTGCCAAAGACGTGCAACGCGGCGTTCGCGCAGTTGACATGATTAACTACAATTACAAAAAAGGTAAAACAAAAGCATTAATGGCAAATTGTGTCTAATCACAGACACAAAGGAGATAATTGCGTTGTGGGCTGATGAATTAGTTATTATTAGTTTCTCTGACAACTGTGGTTTATTTCATCTTTGCCAGGACGTGAACATCTGTAGCTGCCTTATTATTGTTGGGCGCTGACAGACAGAAAAGTTCCTTCTCCCACACTCAATTAGTCATTCGTGGTATTTAAAGCTTTCTTCTGGATTATTTTGTGTGCTAATAATCACAACAGCACAGTTTTCCTCCTAAACATTATCTTTTTTATTTCTGCAGCAAAAAATATGCCGTTTTAACAGTTAACATACACCTGATTTTTCGAAAGTTTAAGAATGACACCTTAAACCATCGCATTCACTGAAACTCAAAGGCAGAGGCCGGTTCTTTTTTTTTTCTTCCCTTTTTGTCATTTTGACTTTGAACTCTGTGCTGTTGTGTTGTATATATTCCAAAGTTGTTCTGCTTATTTAGCAGAGCTTGCGGCTGATTTACACCAAAGCTTCTGGGTGTATAAATCACAGCCAAAATCTGTCTTCACGCTCAAAGTTAAATCTGATTTTACGGCAAAAACTCCAGCTTTAAATCTCGACTGGAGAAAAGTTGTTATTTACGAGGCTGTAAACTACCACAGGGTGGAAATACGAGCGGGTGGCCGCAGCCTGCTACGGCGGGCGGAAAGGCTCGGTGATAAAGCATCTTGTTAGCTCTACTGAGGAAAATATGCTTATCAAGCCGCATGTTAATACAAGCAGTAAATAATGCGATCATAGGCCAGTGATGCTGGAAATATAACAGCGTGAGAAGGAGCCTGAAGCTACGTTGACTACAGGGAGGTGTTTGTGTGCTTTTCTTTCTTTCTGTCTTTTTTGTTTTTGAACATGGGCTACAAACTGTGAGAGCTGGGTTAACATGTCCTAAGCACAGGAGACACAAGCAGCAACCCACACACAAACACGAAGAAATATATATGAGAAAAGCAATAAACAAGTTTTTATTTTGTGAGCAACATTGAAGTGGATGTAATTTGGCTTCACTGTGTTTTTTGCATGTTAGTTTATCATCTTTTTTTCAAAATAATATCACGATAATACAAATTTTTAGTCCAAATTAATGCTGATGCTTGATGAATGAAGCCTAGGTTGGCCTCATATACACACCTGATTGTTAATGCTTGTCTATGTAACTGTTTAGATATACACCATACTGAGATACACTGTGTGGATGTTAATAATGTTACAGTATCTATTTTATATAGTGTCATAGTTAGTCCTAATACATGCATGTATTTGAATACAATGTATCAAATTAAAACAAATCCTCTATCTTTTATATCCTACTCCTCTCAGTGCTTTCAAATATTTCACCTTCAAAATAAAGACTGCAAAACATCTTATATATAAAAACAAAAAAATAGTGGAGCTACAAAGTCAAGCTCAGCTGCAAACCCTGACTTTCACCTGCCATGGATCATCTGATAAGCCCTCAAAACATTCAACTGGCTTTAGGATTCCAGACATTACTGCACATCTGCAAACCACTTTGCAACCCACCTCCACCCCAGCTGCTTCTTTTTCTCCATGTTGTTTCTCACCCACTTAATGTTGTATTTGTTGTCACTGTTGCTCTCCTTGCTTTATACAGGCACATCCCAGAGTGTGATGCTACCAAGCATATCCATTCAGACGGCAACAATCTTTTTTTGGACTATAGTGGCGAGTGGTTCAGTCAGGTTAACAAGTTATCCAGCACGTTCAAGGCAAACATAGTGTTACGCTTAATGTTGCTCAACAACTACGTAAACATCAGTAAGTCTGTTGTTATCATCATCACTTAACTTCAGGTCTCCATAAAGTTCTGCTGACACAAAACAAGAAATGACTCCTTAGTACATCAACAGTTCTTCACAAGGGGGCAAAAACTCTGCTGCTGTTTGAGCTCAAGGCCCAACGCAAACAGTTCTTATCATCATGGTAAAGAATGTCAGGAGAACATTACAGATTTATCTGCTGCGTTGTGTTTTAGTCATACTAGGTTCCCTTTGGCTTTTACCAAAGACTTTAAAGAGGAGAAAACAGAATAAATCAACTCTTTCTGATTAAAATAACCCCACTTTTTCTCTTTTATCACCAGTAAGTCTATTTTAGTCATCGTCGTCTGCTCAGCAGGGTAACAGTCCGGACACACTAGCCTGCCATCTTCTCAGGAATACGGCGCCTTTGTAACTTCAGCCTGACTGCGACTGAGTCACCTCGCTGCCTTTGGAGTGAGAACAGGCCCTTGACCTTTACCATGTTTTCAGAGCTTACACTCTAAAATTGTGAACAGGAGATCAGCAAACACATGCATAAATCACCCTTTCGTGTTTCAAACTCTGTACATCAAGACAATAAAACGTTCAATCAAGTTTTCGCTTCCGTTATAAAAACATTACTTTTGTAATTAGGGTTGCTCAATTAATCGAATTTTAATCTCGATTACGATCTGGGTTTTCAACGATCATTAAAAATGACTGAGCCGATTATTAGCACCTCCCTCGTGCTTTACTCTCGCGCTGCTCCGTGTGGCAAATCGAGCGCACCTCTCTGCATTTCGAACACGCGTCACAACAATTAAGAGGACCCGAGGGAAGCTTGGAAAGCTCGGAAAGCTAAGCAGAAGTTATTTGGAGAGGACAGGATAATGGCTGCTGAAGAAAGAATGCCATTGGTTGAAAAGAGGTAAAACGACTTCAGTGGTGTGGAAACCAATGTTCCTCTAAGCTGCGCACGACGCGCAATTGCGCTGCTGCTGGCACGGTCTCTGCGCACAGAAAATCTGCGTTGCGCACAAAAAAAATCTAACCTGAATTGAAATTAAAATTAAAACTTTAACAATTCTGTTTTGCAGTGTTAGTCAGTAAGTGACTGGCTGCTCCTGTGTGGGATTAGAACGATGCCACCTTATCCTATAGTCCAGCCAATAATGCGATTCACATTCGTATATACGCAGCCAATCAATGTTGTTGACAGGCTATGACAGCGTCCTTATGTGCCGACACCGGTGTTTTAACAAGCAAAGCGGGGTGGCTGATGTGCAGTGAAGCCATGTTAACGACAACGTGTACAACCATTGGAGATGTGAGCAGGACAGACGGAACAATTGACGGAAAAAGTGTGGACTTTATACCAGTTTTTAAATTGTGTTGATAGGCCACGTAAAACCAGAGTTATGATAAAAATATCTGCAATGTTTGGTTTTCTTCCTGAATACTATCGTTGTTTATATTTACTGCGGGAAGAAACGGTAAAAACGGCGTTTTATAAGGAAACCGCTCGAAAGCACTCTCCACCTGTGAGCAAAAACAAAACCAAAAAACCCCCCACCCTTTCCTATTGGTCGAAAAAAGTACCGTGTCGACCAATCAAAAAATGATATGGCAACGTGGCATCTAGTTGTTAAGAAACGGGGGGAAGTTTTAGGAGTGACGGCGGTGTTCTGAGATGTGAGAGATTTGAGACGTTTAGCGCAAATCTTGTGTAGTTAGTGTGTAGTTAGTGTGTAGTTAGTGTGTAGTGTAGTCAATAGTTTTGTTGTGTGTGTCAGAACAATGAGGCAGCTGCTGAATGTTACAGGTGTTACAGGAGTGATACATCTCCTGTTGTCAGGCCTGCAGGTATCAGGCTGTTGTTCTCCTTTATCTCATAGTGGACAGAAATGATTTTTTGGAGTGACACAAATAATCTGTGTGGCATCAGATTTGATGCAGAACAGCTGATTGTTCTGTAAATAGTTTGAAATGTTTATTTAAAAAAACGCCTTGGCTGCATTAAAAAAAAAAAAAATAGCTGCAAAAAACTTTGTTGTTTGCCAAACTGAGTTACTTTTTTGAAGTAGTAACTATATAATTAATTGCCCAACATTGGTCATTATATGCGGTATTTTGCAGACAGAGTTACAGGACTCTCTCCCAGACCACAGACTCATAATACAAGTCAGAGCTTTATGAAAAAAAAGAAAAGAAAGAAAGTTGTGTTTTCAAAATTGGAGTTCAAGTTATTTTTACTTCCAATAGTGTTAACATACTACACAGGTCATGAACAGGATTTTTTAAATTTTCATTGTAAGTGGGCTAAAGCAGTTAATTAAAAGTAGTCTAACATAAATGTAAATGCTGTAGTTTGATTATTTTAATAAACCATGTAACTTGGATGGATTAGATGCTGGCGTGACCACAGTGCACATGTCTGATGTCGCTCACAGTGGTCCAAGGGACGCTCAGGGAGTTTGTGTGTTCGCTCAGACACATGAAAGATTTGAGGGAACATTGGTGGAAACATTATGGGTTCGCGGAGTCAGACGTGGATCAAATATTGTGCAGTATTTTGAAGTTCACTAAACATAGATGTTTACATTTTTCATTTATTTTTTATATTGCAAACATTTGCACTGTAATCAGTATTTGCACACTATTTTATATTATTTTTTGACAATCTTTAAAGCCATTATTGTTAAATAAATATCATCAAATAATCAAGATCTCAATTTCAGTGAAAATAATCGTGATTATCATTTTTGCCATAATCGAGCAGCTTGTTCAAGCACACTTGGTGAAAGAGGCACATTGTGGCCAAGAGTTCACTGGAAAGCTACTCCTCATGCTTTGAGACAAAACTATGCTGAGTAATGCAAAGTGCAAAGTCAAGAGGAGTTTTCTTTAAAGAAAAAGGCCACGCTGTACTTGCATGGATTAGAGTGTGTTACACTTAAAGAAATCTAGATTGTTCAAGAACTCTCGAAGGCAACTACAGTTCTCATAGCTGTCCTACATGAACAGTGTTGGCCATGCTGGCAAGATATTGCCTGCAAACCTGTGTCAACTCTGGGTGACCTGGGAGTTGGTATAACAATGGGCGGGAGCCTTGATTTGCAATATGATGAATCGTTGCACAGCACACTAAAACCTTCCCTGAGGCACAGGAGTGAAATTAGCAAGTTTGGCAGGCCGGCGCTGCCTTCTCCGGCAGTCGCAGAGTGTTTCTTCGCAAGAGGAGGGCGGGCACTGCCTCTTTGTCTCAATGGAGACAAATCTTGGGCGGACTGTTTGTTTGGGGAAGGGGTGTGAACGGCACACAGTCCATCAAATCAATTACAGTCTTATGCAGACACGGCCTGGCTTGGCCTGGGCTGAGAGCTTGGCCCGATCTTTTATGAGGGGTTATGTGAGTCAGAGTGTTGCCACAGCCAACAGTCGTGACTCGTGTACTCACAACACCAGTATGAGCACAGAGAGGAGGGGTGAAAAGCTTGCATATGGCCAGAGCCAGCGTGTCACATTTGGGCTAGAGTTCACATTGGGCTCAGATGCTCACACCAATGAACTCGTGAGGATTGTCGAGTTGCGGCACCGCGGTCGTGTTTGAGATTTAGCAGCTTAGAGGCGGCGGCGAGAAAACTGTACCGCATGTACACTGACATCCAGCAGTCCAACTGTATGTTTCTATTAACCGTCACAACCAGGCGAGCGCTGCACATAGTATTTGTTTAAAACATGTAAATCTCATAGTGTACAAGGAATTCACAGCATCTTTAACACAGAGTTTACAAAGAGGTCAGACGAAGTCAGACACAAATTTATAATACAGTCAGAAAGGAGGCATGCAGCAGATAAAAAAGTGCATGAATGACTTTTTCCAGGTCTGAGTTTGAGTTAAGAGCTGAATCAGATTCTCCTGTTACATTTCTGTCAGCACTTCTTACATCAGCAGATAACAAGATTGGAACCCTTTCAAAACGACTGATGTTTGTATGATTTTGAGGTATTAAGTTTGTTCCATTCAACATTTGAAATTTAAATAGTTGACTCTTAAATGCATTTACTGATTACTGTAAATTCATAATTGCTTATGGTTCAGGAGAGGAAGAAATTGAGGCGTTAAACCATATTTTCCTGCAGTGTAGTGACTAAGGTGATCAGATATTTTGAGATATGTTCTCAGTTTCATAGTTCCAATAACAATATCACAAAACGTCTTCCCTTGCACCTAAAAGAAAATAGTTTAGTCACACGGCTGCCAGGGATTCCTGTCAGATAAATGCTAGTCATGTCACGTCACAGTCATTCTTCCTCGTTTTACTTCAGCAGCGATGAATGACTCCTTTTATTGCAGAAACAATTAGTTGATAAATAAAAAAAATATGAATTCACTTTTATCACTAGTTTAGTTTACAGATTGAGGTGATTAATTGAAAAACAAACAAACAGATGTTTGTTGAAAAAGATCAATATCGAAACATCCATCAGAACAATATTAGCTAAGAATCTGAGTCGGCCTCTAGTCAGAGACTCAAAATCTCCAAATGTGAAGCTCCACATGTGAAAATCAACTTTCTGTCGCTGCTCTTTTCACGATTTAAATCTCTGCAGTAACACTGATTGCACTGTTTAATTAATCGGGTTTCCAGGCAGTTGGTCAACACTCGTTTCAACTTCTGCTGCTGCCATGAGCAAAAATCTGAGCACGATCTGCATTATGGTAATTTATTTGCATATGCTGGAGACTACAGACATTCGCAGTTGCCTGCAGCCCGATCTCAAACACACTCAGTCTTAAGTGTAATTATTCAACAGCGAGCGGGTCCGTTCTCCATTGCGTGGCATTAAAAAGGCTAATATCACCGCCGTTTTCCTAATGGCGAGTTTGGTGGCCATGCAGTTCATTACTATGTGCATACTGCGAGTCTCGAGAGGATATTTCACCAGGAGGACCCACATATGATGTTACGCTAACTGGCCGAGAGCATGTCGCTGCACGTATCCAAGTTTTTTGGGGAGTCAAGCTGTACTGTTAGGGCGACATGCATGCTAATCAGCGGCGCCTCATTCTGTAGTCTTTTATTATGCGCTTTTCAACATAGCGTGTCAAGATTATTTCGTTTGAAGGAAAACGCCAGCTGTCATGTTTTATGCATTCGCTTTCAGTTCAGTTTCACTTGTGCGTAGCTGTTGGACGATGAAGCTTGACTTGAGCTTCAGTTTTTATATTTTACAGCGTACAGGTTTCATACATCCGCCGCAGATGCTTCGGCCTTGACTGCGTGCCAGCAGACCCTCGACACAGCGGCGATGGGATCTGACACTGACATAGCATCTGGATGGAAATGTGTTTGGCTATAGCATCATCTCATCTTTATTTCAAAGATTATGTCTAAACTGGTCTGTTTTGAAACAAATGGACTGAACAATTTCTTCTTAGGCACTACATCATTTATGAATTTATCCTCAATAAATAACCCAAATCTGAATGTGAAATGACCACAGGTGTGTCTATCTGGGCACTTTTTGGCAGAAGATGTAAAATAGTCTTCCAGCTCGTGCTTTATTTCAGTTTTTCTTACATCTATACACGACTGCACTGAACACTGAAGGGCAGTTTAAATCTTAATTAGTGTAATTTGCCATCATTTCAACATTTCTCCATACTGGTGCCAGTACAATGCATGAATCTCAGAAGTCAAGAAGCAAACCTCTTTAATTAGGACTTCTGGAAATAGAAGCTCAATACTTTTTAAGGGAAACGTATTTGTAGCACCCAGTGTGAATAACTCAAGAAAAGAAAGTCAGCGTAGCACGCCTGGCCAGGTCTGTTTTTTTTAGCAACTTATTCACTCATTTAATTTCTTTTTCAAAGCTGTTTTTTAAAATAAAAAAATGTGTTTTGAAAGAAAAATGCTATATTCACACACAATTTTTAATTCTAGGTTACAAGTTGCATGAGTCCAACAGATATCGTTAATTTACAAAGAAAGAAGAAGAGAAGTGCTTCATAGGGCTATTACAAAAACTAAAAGTCAGGATAGAAACTTTGGGATTTTATGTGAAAGACACGAGGTAAGAATCATAAGTGGAGCTAGCATTTCCACTGCACTTGTAACCGTGTTATGATGTGTGGCCTTTGCCTGCTTTATGTAAGTCAGTGTGGCATCTTGGAGAAAAGCACCCGACCTCTACTCCAGAAGAATAAATTAATAATAATATAATTTCACTTGAAGACTGGTTGCTGCAGTTTTTCCCACCACGATTTTACTCCAAACATTTAATATCTTGAAAATATTTGAACAACCGTCAGATCAAACTTGTTTCCTGATTAGGTCTCTGTCTCAACAGCACAAAGCAGCTTTAAGGAGCCAAAAAAGTTTAAAATTCAAGCATTCAAGTTTCGACTTTGAGTTTTGAGCCTTGCTAATATTTAGTCTAATCACAGTACTGGTCAGACTATGAAACCAGAGTTTGCACTTAAACAGAAATAATTCTTCGGGAGATGCAAACAAATAGCATGAACTGTACATACGGGCCTGATATGCAGGAGAATGGGTGAACGCAGATGCTGCAGAAGGCATCATGAAGTTCTCACACAGAAACTTAGATTATCAAGTTATCCTTGCAGTATCAAAGATGCAGTGAGACTAAATGTTTCCAATTACTTTAAACTAATAAGACATTGTCAGATAGAGCGGTTAAACTCCCAAATCCTTTAGAGCACGTGCAAAGATGCTGATGAAAGGCTTCACACTCACTCAATCACACACACACACTTTTTACAAATGCCTTTGGATAACAAGTCTGAATACAGATAATTAACAGTCAGTAAATGACAGCATCTCTCGTCACCCAGCCATAGAAATGATCTTATATCTGCAGAATACAGCACGACCATCATACATTGCATGAGTCTAAGTGCAGGGCAGCAATTCGCGTACTTGACCTGTCTAATTGGCTCAAATATACTGCCCCTGAAATCCCAGAGGCCACTGCACATAGACACATCAACACACACATGCTAATATCCCCCCTACACACACACACACACACACACACACACACACACACACACACACACACACACACACACACACACACACACACACACACACACACACACACACACACACACACACAGATTCAGATACACAGAGACCCCCTGTCCCCATCGCTTCCTCCTCAATAGCTCTGGCTTCATTAGCAGCGGTTTGCATCATCCCTGGTGAAAACGTCACATGTCATCAGTGACTCCATTCTTTATCACTTCCCGCAGTATAGACAGTGTAACCTTCAGAAACCTGCTGCCCACAATTTTACGTCTTAATTAGGAGCACTGTCAGTGGCACCCAGCGCCCCTCGTCCCGATGTGAACGGACAGAGAAGGATGGAGACGGGAAGGGAGTGTGAAAGACGAAGAGGAGGGCAAAGTCAGACACGAAGGTGGCAGACAAAGGCGGCGAGGGAGAAGGAAGGAAAAGATGTACAGTGGGAGGGAGAAAGAGGAAGTAATGTTTCAGACCTCGGTTTGAGAAATATGAAACCCAAACGACCCAACGTGTGACACTACGAGTGCAGTGGGCTGATAGCACAAAGACCTCTGTCCAGAGTTTGCTCACCTTAAAAAATATTGAAGGGAATTTCAAGCCTCTGTCAATCAGGAGAACCATTTAAGTTTTGTGCAAACAGAAAAAATGAGAAATGATCACATAATGATTTAAATATTGTAACTGCACGCGTTCCATTACTGCTTTTGTTTAACTAAAAAATAAGTTGATGTAAACTAACTTACATAAACTAGCGAGTTAGCACAAACTTCAAGCATCCAGTCAGACTGTCTTGATCTTTCGAGGCTTACGGTGCACATCCTGCACACACCTCGTCTTCTGCACAGGGACTGTTAAGCACGGCAAGCTGCTTAACCACATTTGAACCAGTCATGCTCACGTGCTTTGTCATTCCCCTGAAGGCCCGCTTTGAGACAGGCTAAGTTTGCAGATTTTCCTATGTTAAAAAAAACTCTAAAACTGACAAAATGATTAAAATATGACAATATTTACTTGAACACTAGGCTAATGCATTAATACTTTGATAATTTTAGCACCCAGGGGCAAGCATATTTAAATTTAGGGTCCAAAAAATGGTGATTAAGCGCTATAAGCTTGAAATTACTCTGCATGTTAAACATGTAAAACATTCCTTGCCTAAATACTGTCTTCTGTTTACTAGCTAAGAGTGTTTTGTTTTTAATCTAACTTTTAAACTTTACCTTTTACAATTTTTAAACGCCCGCTATTAGAAGCATGGAAAGTCAAAAAAATAAGGCGGATGATGGTTTTCTGCTGAAGAGATGAAACGTGGAAGTTGTGTTGGCTAATTGCTCAGCGAGAAAGAGTGAAAATCCGGCTTAGTGGCGAAAACACTGGAGACGCTTGTGTCCTCAGTGTGGGGACAGCTGACGGGTTAACACTATTAAGACTGCAGAGAACACAGGACTGAATGTGCATCTGTGCTCCCCAACAGTGGGATTGAACGCCGCTTTCGAGGCATTCATTCTGAGACACAGATACATAGACAGACGGACCACAGAGAAGCAAAGGGACGACTCAGGAACACAGATTCTTTTTGTGTTTTTATTTCTGCACTTCTATGGAGGCTTTATCTCGTTGGGAGCTCATCAACAAACACGGCTTCGAGATGAATTAAAGATTGTTTATCATCGCAGTATGTTGTGGTTTAGTTTACCTAATTTTTGCTCGCGTTTCATTCCATTTGTTTTAGTCTTTTTCACGTGCTTCTCTTTTTTATGTGCAGTACTGCACCTAAAAATAATCTTTTTCTGCACTTTTAGGCGCACTAAACTATGTATTTCTCGTGTGCCCCTCAGTAAACATCTGCTATTGTGCCTCCGGCTAACACTGATATAAATAAATGTCAAAAAATAATAAAAAACCCACTAAAAGATGCACTTGTGAGCTGTTGTACAGGCATTAAAGAAAGCCATTAGAGCACTTAAGCATTAATTAAATCTGTATCATCATTACTCAGTGTAATTGAAGTTGAGACAACCGATCAATTGTAAAAGATCACACTGTCATTAAGGTTAATAAGCTGTTTTACAAACTATCATCATTAACATTAGATAAATCTATTATAATAATAAATGACATATTGATAAAATATGTAGTAAAAATGGGGTGTGCTTCTGAAAAACGGCTACATTGGTGTGGGCAGAGAGAGAAACGGGTGAAATCGTCTTATAAAAATGAAACCTTGATTCTGTTTGTGACTGTAGAAAAAAAATAACTGTACTAAGGATGTTTCCAGAGGTGAGAAAGAAACCCCCCAAAATTACAGCTACATCTGGAAGCCCTTCAAGAGTGTTTTCAATTAGCTACTGTGCTGCTCTGCCAACTACTGTCACATCTGCATCTTTTCTCTCAATCAATTATGAAATGCTGTAATTTATTCATGAAATATTCAGGCTGCAGTTGGATAAAGAATTTAACCACTGGAAAGTAAAAAGAAAAAAAAAGAAGCTTTTTGCAGTATCTTACAGAAGACATCTGTTTAAATCACTGGGCATATACAGTGAAGAGTCTCAGGAGGTTGGAGTTTCTTATCAGAAACATTTTAATAAACTTTCATTTCTTTAATATATAACAGCCATATAAAAAAATAAAAGAACGCTCCGCTGCGTAAATAATGAAACCAGGCTTTAAGCTGCTTTTCTTCTCATCTAAGGTCACGGAAAAAAATTAATTAAAAGGTCAAATTGAATTCAAATTAAAGCATCTTTAAACAGCAGTTGAGCCCACAGTTTATGATGAAAGAGCTAATGCTTAAGTTCATTAGCTTAATTAGGAAGGATGTTAAAGAAACGACAGAAGCCCGGCACTGAAAGAGTTAACGAGGTGGAGCCGGTAATTGGTTGAGAAGTGACCCTTTCACGACGGGGCACCGCTAATTCACTTAAATGGCTGCTTGAGGCCGAACATTTGGATCGCGTGAGATACAGTCAGCACCGTGGGGACGTCTTAATATTTAAAAATATTAATGCAATAAAATAAAAAAAAAGGAAATATTTTTAATAAATCCGTAATTAACAATAATACGTTTCTGGCTGATTCAGTGCAGTATGCATCATATTTTGCGTTTATTAATTTTAACCATTACTAGTCGGTTTAATAGATACGTTTCAAGCCTGCAGACGAGAATGCTCGTCTCCCCCTGAAGGCAGTGACAGTAATTACACCAACACTCACACTGGTGTCAGTTTTATTCTCCTTCATCTCAGATGCTGTAACTGCTGCACTCTTCAGTCAGACTAAAACTAAGTATTTGCTAATATTCCAACATAACTGTCACAAATAAAGTTCAATGTCTTTGTAATTTGAATTTTTGTATTATAACGTCACGTTAGCATTATTAGCCAAGAGCGCTCAATCAAATATTCCAGAATTATATCGTTTTCTAATAATTTGTTACAGTTTTTGGGATGTCCACCACATTTGACCCGCATTTAATTCCCCAGATATGTTTTCATCACCCTGTGAAGCCTGAAAATGGAAACATGCAAACGGGGCCAGTACTGCTGAAAAGGCTTTATGTCTAATTCTGAAAAGACCGAGCTAAAAACTTTCTTTGAGATGAAAATGTCCAGAGGTGTGATGCTTTTGAGGAATGTAATATTTAAATGACCTTATTGTTACAAATTAGTCATTTATTTTGAGAAACTTTGCACCCTAAATACATAAACTGGGAGGGCATGTGCGGTATATGTGCAGTAGTCTGTTTGTAAAGCTGAGTGTACCTGAAAGAAACTGGACATTACTCCTTGGCACAAAAATCATTTTTCAATTTCACGAGCTCCTCATTGTACAAGCTGAGGTTTTCTTATGGCCGAGTGACCGTTCAAACAGATCAATGATGTAAAGGAGAATCTAATCAGGTTTAATTTTTATTGTTATTAGTATCCAGCAGGGGTGTCAAAGTGGCTAACCTGTAGGAGCCGTGTTATCGACACGATTTTGAGGAGCAACGGCAGCAGTAGAGAGAGGGACAGAGGAGAAAGGAGGAGGTTGTCGGGGTGTTTATCGTCATGAAGACACATTTCAAGCCTGCGAGCAAATGAATAGAGCCACATTAGTGACACTTCACTGCACCCTCTATTCACAATGGAAGAAAGAGGCTCACAGGGTGAGATGTTCATCCGGCCATTCGGCATATTTTCTCAGAGAAACATTAAAAACAAAGTACAAATATTACCAAAGATCAGTCGGTAGTGATTTTGATTCTGCTGGTAAAAAGTTTAATTCCATTACAGGACGAGAAGGACTATCATATAAGCTCGTGTGAGAGGCGATATAAGAAAAACAGCATTACCGCAGACAGGAAGGAGCGAGGATTAAACAAGTATGAAAACAAGAATTAACTTAAAGACTGCCGTACTGTAGCGTCACTATGAGAGTTACCATCTGAGGCTCAGAGGCACATGTTTACATGTTTATTCATAGCGTACGTCTGCTATCAAACGCAACGCAAACTGTTTAGAATGGATCTTATTGCATGAAGCTGCGTGCGAGGGCCCTTCACTACATATTAGCCGGCACTGTCACAACGTTACATTTATGTATACAAAATACGATGGGGCTAATTGAATATTCACTGTGAACATATTCCCTGCATAACACGACTCTCTGCTTTCATCTTTTTAAAAATTCAAATCGATGAGAGGAGAGCTTTAGAATATATTACTTCATGTATCCCCCCCCCAACCCCTATATGTCTGTCAGGAGGTGAGCTGAGGAGGAGGGCAAAGTGCAGGCGACAGAGCTGGCCTCGGCAAAGCTGACGTTAACAATAATGTAATTTAATTAAAGCCAAGATCCCAGCGGTCCTCGCCAAACGACGGGGCTTTGATTTTAATAGGTGATGAAGAAAAGGCTCGGCACACGGCGCCGCCGCCACCGCGCCCACCGGTCTGAGGGGTACTGGGAAAAAAGGCACCGGCAGGACATCAGTTCACATCGTATCAGGCGGAGGAGGAGGGAGGGAAGGAGGGAGGGAGAGGAGAGGGAGGGACAGCGGGTGCAGGTACCAGCCCCGGCCACCCAAATACAACAACACCGATCAGCTAATGGAGAGGAAAAGGGGAGACCGCCCAACTGGCGGGGGTGCTGGACCGTCCCAGAAAACAACATTGAGCTCAGCAACACTGGAAAATACTTTTGTTGCTGAGGATATAAAGCTGTGTGCAAAGTGGATTTGAGTGCAGAATGAGATTTAAGGGAGCAAGAAAAACACGAGCTAATCCAGCGTCAGACTCTTCACATGCTCAGAAATGACATTAAATCTGGAAGGATATTAAAGCGTCCAACAAACAGCTTGTTTTGTTCAGTTTTCTTTGATATCACGAGACAACACTGAGACTTCAAAAACACAAAATAAACAGATTCAAAGACACAAATAATTTATACTTAAAAATACGGAAAGAGTATAAAATGCACACAAGCTGTGTGTACTTCCCTGCCTGGACTGGTCAGAGTGTAACTGCATTTTAAAATGTCCCAAATCTGCGTCATTATTTCAATTAACACGTTTACGTTTGCTGTTACAGGATCTTTTTTTTCTCATTACCAAACAAATCCAAGAATCAGTCTCTGGAAAATTTGGAAAGATCTAAAATTAATTTGTGCATGTGTGCATGTGTGTGTGTGTGTGTGTGTGCGTGTGCGTGTGTGTGTGTGTCTGTCTCATGGTGATTTTCTCATCATTCTCCACATTACACCACTTTTCATTTTACTCCTCCAACCAGTCACCACCAACAACAATTAGCTTCGTTTTTATTGGTTAAAGAAACACACACACACACACACACACACACACACACACACACACACACACACACACACACGAGGGCCCCCCTTCGGTAATCCTGTTACCAGCCAGGTCGTGAAGCCGGACGAGGACGAGGATGTGCTGGGATGGTGGGGAGGGGGGGGATTAACATGGTGGTCATTATCAAATTTACAACCAGTCATACGGACATCTGCCCTACTTTTCCTCGGTTAATGTAAAAAGAACTAATCTGGTTAAGAGAGCGCGGGCGCGGCTCGTAAATCGGCGGCACTCTCTGCCATAGTTAAAGCTGTCACTTCTCTTGTGGGGGAGCGGCGGCTGAATGGAGCTGTCAGCTGGCTACTTGTTAAGGCTAACAAGGCCGTCCACTGATAGGACTAATGAGGCCCAGGGCCCGGCGCTACCCCACGCAGCCCACACCGCCACTACTACAGCTGCAGTCTCTGCTATACAATGCATACACCGCTCAAAGGCAGGAGGAAGGACAGAGGGCGAGCTTAATTTTCAGTTACAAATCTAAAACTCAGAAAGAAAGAAACATTTTTTGGTTTTAATTTTTAAAAAATGGATAAATTCTTTCTTTCATCAGCAGATTTTTTTTGGCAGATTTTAAAAAACAAAATACTAAAAACATCTGATTATTTTTATTTGATTCTTCTTACACATCTTTTTTTTTTTAAAAGGCAGGGTTTGGATTTGAGAAAAATATGATTTATACATAAGAAACACGTTTAAGCTCTGCAGACTGTCGACACATCTGCAACACTGTGACTTTAAACAACATCTAAATGCTGGAAAACAGCAAAAACTGAAGCTTTTTCTTCTCTTGCACTCTTTTGGTTGCTCTCATGGGCGGTAGATTTTCTGTAATCCGCTGTTACTAATTCCTGTAATTCCTTCTGATTAAAAAGAAATTATCGGTCACAGGTAAGCGCCCAAGCCGATCTGCAAAATGCCCATTAGGTTTTGTATTAATGGCTTTAAACCCCCTTTGAAAGTATGTGTAGGAGGACTGACGACAAAGCAGCCGTGATGAGAAACTGAGAAGAGTTTACAAACTCAACAAAAAGCTAAAGGACTTGCAGATTTCCCTGAAATGTTACATTTCACCGTGTTGGACAGTTACAACATGTCGCCTGTTGTCCGTCTCCTTCTTGAGTGAAGCCCACACAGCACATACGCAGCGTGATGAAGAACAACCCGCGCTTCTCTCTTAGCAGAGCAAAAAGCCCCTGAATTAATGCCTTCATCCTCAAACTGAAGGGATCATTTTAACAGTAGCTGAGGGTTAAACTTCAAGCATGAGCAACATTTGCAGCTTTGTTTTTCAGAGTCAACTCCAGCCCTGTTCGATAAAGCAGAGTCTCTTCTCCCAACGCTTCATTATTCGTGACGCCTTGGTTTAATTCCAATTACCCCTGTTAATTAGGAAATCTCATGCTCTCTGATCTCGAGGTTTGTTTCAACTTAATGTCATTTGCCAGGTTGTTTACTTTCGATTAAAGCCTTTTATTGTGAAATTAGGTGTTACATTTGCTTCAGCGAGGCATTTGTCCGTGCGACGGTAAACATCCTGACTGATGTCAACATGCAGGAGTCCTCCCACGTGCATCGCCTGGCGTTTGTGCCGCGTTAGCGTTGCTATCGACTCTTTCTTTAGGCATTTGTTAGCGCCGCATTAGCATTTAGGTACCAAATTATTCCTTTCACCGGCTGTGGAGAGAGCAAAACGGCCTTCTCCAGCGCCGAAACCCTACAAGGATGTGTCATGTTTTGGCTTCTATCAGGCATTTATTTTTACACCGAACAATACAGTTTGACGGCTTTATTAGTTTCAAGAAAGATGTTCTCACCATATTCAATGTGGCATTGTAATGCAACGAGACAAAAGCAGGGAAAGCGTGAAAGGATGAGTATGTGTGCATCTGTTTGTGTGGGTTTCTTTTTTTTATATTCAACAAATGTTTGCTCCGCTTTACATACTGAGACGAAGCGACAAAAGATGCAAAGAAAGAAGCTGCTGACAGAAGAATAAACGGTTTGTTGAGGGAGTTTTCAGCTCAGAGTAGTTTTAAAGTTCATCCGTTCTCTTTCACAGTATTTTTTTTATTCCCTGTATTGTATAAATGGGTCACTGTGCAGCTCTTAAGCCTTAACCAGCCTCCTAGTTTCCAGTGAAGTGTCCAGTGCAGCACTTTAAGGGTTTTAGTTGTTTTTTACAGGTTTAAATTTGATTGGACAATTAAATCTCAGTGGTATTCAGTTGTAGTCTACAACTGCATGTATTACTTTAAATCAGTTTCACATCAGTACATTAATAATACGTCTCTATAGGCTAAATATGAAGCCCACCACATGTAGCTGTTCATTGTTTTAAAACTGGGTTTGCTCTACATGTTCAGTCGAATGTTAGACACCAACACATATTGTAAATGAGCGGTCCCCAAACTTTTTTGTGCCACGGACCGGTTCATGTCCGACAATATTTTCACGGACTGGCCTTTAAGGTGTCGCGGATAAATACAACAAAATAAAACCAGGACTGGTACCAAAAAAAGATTTATTCATAACACACGGGAAAAGACCCAGGAAAACCGAGTTAATGATAAAATTGACAAAAAAAATAACGATAAAAACCCTGAAAACCATGAATTTCACACCCGAGCCTCGACTCTCGCGGCCCGGTACCAAACGACTCACGGACTGGCCCCGGGTTGGAGAACGCTGTTGTAAATGAACTGGCATATCTTTGTGAATTAAAGATCCTAATCGTTCATCTTAATCTTAGCTATGGTCATGAACTCTGGTTAAAAGGATGAAACTGTTTAATTTTCCTCTGCAGGAGTATCTGGGCTCAGACTTTAGGTCTGTAGACTCAGTGAAAGCTGCAAATGTACGACATTGGTCGAGAACTACATTAGGACATCGAATATGACTGATTACAGATTAAAAGAACATCACAATAAAACTCAACTAGATTTTCTTCTTTGTTGAAAACGTTTTTTATGTTTTGGGCATTTTCTCTGCATGATTTGCAGGCATGCAGAGGTGGCAGGAGAGCCTGTTATATCAGAATAGTTCAGTCCACTTTATATTTATAGATTTTAAATAACCTTACAAAGCATTTCTTACATGGTAGGAGTCACTTCCTGTCTGTAAGCTGCTAGTTTTTGTTTTGCATCACTGGAAAAGGGTTGACACTGAACCATTTCACCATTTATGGTTTGCGTTGGCACTGAGGCTGTGCCAAAATATTAGGTTACTCTGAGTTTTCACCTCAGTTTTGCCAACATGGTGGCGTTGCTGATGTACTGAGCAACTTTTCCAAGGCCATTAGCAATTTTCTTTCAAAACAACCAAAAATGTGTTGTAAAATGATCACTACTACTACTAAGGAAGAAACTTAATGGAGTCCCTGCTTCGGCTAACATATTGCCAGAAACATAAAACAAAATAATGGTACAGCTTCTTTAAGAAAACGCCTCCATAAACCTCCCAGTGCTCGTTAGACAGATGATGATATGATGAAAGCTTTTCTGAAGATTGTAAACATATTGGATTTTTTTTCCGCCATCAGTCGTTCACTCCTTCCACCATCTGCCATTGAGAAAAACTCTGAGAGAAACTTGAGCTCCATTTGCACTGGAAGAACATTTCCCACAAAATGTGACCCCGTGGCTCACGATGTAAAAATGCAGTGCAGAGGCCAGAAACAGGCTGCCAATCCTCTCAGCCATGGCCGTGTTTGTTTGCAGTAATTATAATCATGTCTCTGTAATTACTGATGACTTACTGATGTTAAAGGCTTAAATACTGAAACTGAAAAGCAAAAATCGTACTCCACTGTTTGCCTTGGCTCTATTTTAGGCAACAATAGTGTCACATCTTAACTGATAAAAGAAAATAAAAACAAGCAGAAAAACACGGGTGCACAACACTGAGCTGCTCAGAATGGAGAACATAAAATGAAGCATGTATTGCTGTGACCTCCATGCACCGCGCTCTCTTGCATGCCTGGCAGCAGACTGTCACCCCTGCCCCGAGTGGCCCTCGACTCGAGACGGTCCTTTTTTATTTTTTTTACACCTCCCTTTAACGTCCATAGCTTCCTCCCCCTCCTTCCCAAGCAGGTCTGTGGAGTTGCTCTGCTTGCAGTCACTTAATTAAATGCCGTCCACAACTCGATCAGTGGTTGTTAAATAAAGACACTGATGCTGTCAGAGAAACAAGCACAGGCAGGGAGGGACCGACAAACCAGCTGAGGAAGGAGGATTCGTGGGCTGCAGATGTTCTTCACGTCTAACTTTCAAACCTCCTTTTGTAGCATCCCTGTAGTTTGTTGTTATGTTTTGACTTTGAGCTATTCTCTTTTTCTTTAGCTGACGGAGAATAATCCCCTGATTGCATTTAGCATCTCTGACTGTTTTTCACGCTGGATGCGATGAGCTTTGTGTTTACTGTTCTGTTTAAAAGTATAAAACTCGATAAACGCAGAACCTTTGCAGAGGTTGGGATAAAATGACATCAGGAGATGGATGTGGGAGGAAACACAAGGCTTCTGTTTCTCTTCTGTGTCCTCTCTCTACCCCTGGGATCAGAATCCATCACCTCGTTAAACTACCATTTCAACGTTCAAGAAGGGAGATCCCCCACCCCCCCACAAAAAAATAAGTTTTTTCCAATAGCAATAGCGTCAGCTAATACTATTAACCTCCACACACACCAGCACACTCAGCCCACACATCCCCCTGGTGAGGAACAGATGAGCCTGAGAGGAACAAATGGAAATTCAACTGTAAACCCTCACGGACACACAAGAACTCAAAACGCCTTTTTTCTCTGCTTTTTTTCCTGCGTCTTGATCCGCAGGAGGATGAGGAGGGTTTAATGTATGGTGATGCACCCTGTTTGGACATTTTGTAAACAGCTGTTTTTAGAAAACAATACCTAGAATTCAGAGGTAGGCGGTGGAAAATGCAGAAAGAAATGCGTGCGCGCACACCGCCGCCTCTTCAAAAAGAGCCTGAGAGAGCATCAGAATAAGGCCAACCTCCCTCTCTCTCGCCCTCCCCTTCTCTCTCTGCCACCTTCCTCTACCTGCTGTCCCCAGTCGATCCCCGGCAAAACTTGGCGGCAGATGTTGCTGTGCTAAGTTGGCTCTGAAGTGCCTCCCCGGCTCCCTGGTCTCACCGACAACACAGTCAAACCGCATTAGATCTCTTTATTTGTGCCTGGGGCAAGTTCGGCACTGCAGCTGTGTCCACCCCCACTCTACCTTTGGTGTTGAAGGCCCTCAGGCGCTAAATGTGAGACCACAAAAAAAAAGGGAAAAAAAATTGTTTCACTCTCATTTTCTGTCTCTCTTCTGCATCTGCTGACAATCCAGCGGTCTGGCTCCGGGCGGCAGCACTGAGGGAGGGAGGGGGAGACACAAAAGGAGACTGCTGGGAAAGAGAAGGGGGAGGGATGGAAGCATGGAGAGGAGCGAGGGGGTAGCACGGACACCCGGGTCCCCGTGCAGAACAGATGTCTGCGACAACCTGCTTCCTTACACCTGTACGAGTCCTTGTAACCCTGCGGAAGCAGCGCGTTGAAAAATTCATGACCCTGGAGGTTTCCTGTCCGCCTTCAAAGACCGCTACCCTCCTTCCCTCGTCCCCTCCCTCTGCCGCCGCCGCTCTCCTCTCTCTGTCACTGTCTGCTCTGCCATCTACACCTAACCTGTCACTGGACAGTTCAGACACCTCACACTTTGATGAATCTGTTCAGAATGATATCACACGCGTCTCAGCGGGGCCAGGCTGGAGAAGCGAACAACAGCAGCGCGCACGGATTCAAAATAAGCTCTCTAACAACTAATGAATGTCAAATATGTGATATTTGCCACGAGAACATAGACGCATGGAAGCTCCCAAAGCATTTCCACTCCAATCAAAAGGCAACATGTGACACCAGCGCCAGTTTTTGTTAAAAGAGATGGTACTTTATCATGGAGATTGGAAAAATACTCAAATGGACAATGAAATGTAAAACCACACATCGAGATAAACAATCAGGTCTAGGCTCCAGT
The DNA here is from genome assembly GCF_013358895.1 of Oreochromis aureus. NCBI lineage: Eukaryota > Metazoa > Chordata > Actinopteri > Cichliformes > Cichlidae > Oreochromis > Oreochromis aureus. The sequence goes on along the minus strand of NC_052953.1, from coordinate 4,723,101 downwards.
TCTTTTCTCCCATGTTCCAGACATGATGTAGTCTCACTAGTGGAAATACTCTCGTTTAGGAGTATCATTAAGTCATTAAATCATTCAGGATGTCTGACCTGTAAGGATCCCAACTCCCAAAAAGTTTGAGAATTCGTGTTGTTAACAAAAGATTCTCAAAAAACTAGCCTGAAAATTGCTACAACTTAGCAGTTCACTGTCTAGTTTCAGAGTTAGAAAGTGAATCAAATCAGTCGAACGGTTCATTGGGTTTCATATTTGTGGATAGAATCAAGAATGAAAGACGGATTGAATCGGACGAAACTCGCATGAAATCAATTAGATGCTAGCAACATGGCTGAAATTAAACTGTGAGCCAGTAGGTGATTTAAAATAATCATCTAAAAAAACGTGATTAGGTTTTGAAACACCTTCCACTGCTTATCAGCTGAGAAATCACTTCAAATGCACTTCGCGGGCCTCTGTTTGATTCCCTCCCGCGTCCTGTGCGTACGATGTTGATCACAGACTTAATGTGGACGCAGCGATCGGCATGAGAATGAAGCGAGACTTCATCAGCAGCAGCCTTTCCCTCCTCCGGCCGACGTGCTTTGACATAACTTGTGTACTCACTGGTGGGCTTCACTCTGTTTCCAAACAGTTTGCTCAGAGCGACAGAGGTGACCCCTTGTGTGGGAATATCAGTCATCTTCTACACAGCTGGAGCAGCCGTGATGTTTCCACATTCAGACAGTTGGATGAATACCGGGCAGGGGAATTCCTGTCATTTCACGAAAACCCTGTACTGCAGGTAAATATGCACGTTTAGTCTCATCGTGAAGCCTTTTAACAAACTCAAAGAGCATCAGCCTATTTAACAAACTTTTAACAATTTATTTTGTCACTTCACATCATACTTGAGTTGTTTACGCTCTTGTAGAGAATAACTGGCTGATGCTCAGTTGCTTATGAAACAGATCAGAGACATCTAATTGACTTCCACCGATGTTCATTTCATGTCTCGACTAACTTGGTTAAAAGGTTGTGACTTTAAAAAGTCCAGATTACACATTACTACAGCTCACAGCACCTTAAGGTGTCGCCAATCCTAAAACAGAGCTCTATAATGTTCTATATTGATCCATCACTGATATATCAGCACTAACGGTTGAACTCAGGACTCTGTATTGTATCTCAGTATATCCACTGTCACACTGAGGTACACCACACTGTACAAATGAGCCAAAATTTGACTTCTGGTCGTCATGACAATGATGAACATTAAAGGAGAGAGTGTGGTTACTGTTGAGTTGAGAGACTATAACTACAAGACAAAAAAATCTCATATATATAAAACAGGTGAAAAATGTAGAAAAATGTTGTTTTTTAATAGAAAGAAAAGCAAAATATAAACTGAAGCGTGTCCAAATGTTCACATTACTACAGTTAGCCTATACTACATCAGATCTGCATAATTCAGTTCAAGTTAATCTCACTGTTTCAAACAACCTGTTTAAGCTCCCTTCCTCCTCTTTTCAAGCAGGGCTTTTGTCTGATTGGCTGCCCCTCGTAACCTCGTTTGATCAGCAGGTGGGTGGAGCTTCTGTGCTCACAATCAGAACTGCACGCCTGAGATGACCATATTAGGGATATCTGGGCTTACTGACATCATGCAGTACATAAACTGATTTTAGTACATACTTTGTTAAGATAAGCATCCAAAGTTATATCAGAATGATGGATGATAAGAATATCTGCTAATGTGAAGTAAGACTGTAAGACTCTATATTAATACAAACATCTCGCAAAAATCTCTTAAAAAACAAAAGCTGGAATTAAAAAAAATAAAAATCAGCATTGGCTCAGAAACATCAGTGTCTGCATGGCTTTAAAATACTTCCATTCAAATTTTGGCGACACATGTTCGAGCGAGATTCTGATGAATTTCAACCACTATATCTAAACATCTTCTAAAATGTGATCTGTCACATCACTACTCACTGGAACTATGAGAGCTGTTATCTATTTTTACCAGTGCATCTTCTGGCATTCTGAAATTTGCTAAACAGCACGGTGACACCCCGAGTAGCAACTGGCAGGCTCACAGCTGGCCCACTGGCTCGGGTTTTTTCCATGTTGCAAAACAAGACTCCACTTGAGAGATTTGTAGCCTGACATCATTCTCTAAACTACTAAAAGCTTGGATGGTTCCTGCTCTCTAACCTCTGTGATGAGGAAGATGCAGAGAACTGAGTAAGAGACATGAGGGAAATAATATATGTGCACCATACAGGTGCAGATTTTTTGGCCGGTTCGCCTGCACAGCTTGTGCCCGTGAAGCATCGTCCTTTGGAGTTTGGAAGAGTCCGGTGCTTTCTCGTTTAAGATTCACGTTTGGTTTTCCCCTGGCAGTTTTAATAGTAATACAGTTCTGCTGTGTAATGTTAAAAAGGAGACTGATGGGGAATTTCTAAAATTACCTCACAGACTTCAGAAGAAGAAGCCAAGGAAAAGCCAAGGAAGTGTTTGTGGGCCACAGTAATAACTGCTCCACTCGTCTGCAACCTGATTCTAATCTAACCATTAATTCTCACATTTGGCATACAGCACAGTGAGCACAGCAGATTGTATTGAGTTTGGATTGTAGTCAGCAATTAAAAATATATAAAAATATATAAAAACATCTAGTATACTGACTTAGCTGTGGTTTCTGTGCAGCGTTCTTTCTTAACCGCCCGTGGAGCGTCAGGTTTCACTGTGCCGATTTGTGGAGCCGATTTGTTTCCTCTTCTTTTACAGTGGTTGAAAAAAAACACACACCAAAAACCCAGAGCATAACCATATTAGGTCATCCCTGTCACGCTTCCTTCTGTGAGTATCTGCAGCTGTAGCTCACATTGGCTCCCTTAGGTAACAACAACACAAGGCACAACTTGTGCCAGCAGCTTCCTCTGCCGAGAGGAGCTGCGATACAATACAACAATAAAACAATGAGCTCTTAAGTGTAACTGTGGTGACTTTAAAGATTTGGAGGGATAAAAGTATTCATATTAAGGCATAGAGGGGATTAGGGACTTCATGGAATGGTTACAGGAACATTTACCACTTGAAAAAAGAAAAAGAAGAACATTCACGCTGCTGACTACAGCAGGATATTTCCTATTTTTGCTCCTGTGTACTATAAACTGCACTGATGACCACTGATGAGACTTTGACTCACTGCCTCAAGCTGTTGGTTTGTGCAACTAAAAAGCAGCACTACACAATCTTTGCACACGTGTATACCTCACTCTCAGTATGACTTCCTGCTGCATAATTCACCAATCGCAAATGAGTTTGTATTTTTGGCTAATATGCAAATATTTTGTTTCCATTAGAGCAAATTACCGGAGCTGAAAAGCTTCAAGTTTGTTTCAGGTCTGAGAAGAACATCAGGGATGAATTTTGACTTACCTGGTCTTCTGATGTGGGTCGCATGAGGGACACGCGGTCGTACTGCCGCCGCAACAAAGCCCACAAAGCATCGAGACGACCCTGATGAAGCACAGAAACAGCACTGTGTTGGTTGTCTTTATTTACAGAAACATTAAGAAAAAATATGCAAAATAATAAGGTGTGAGAATCAGAGCTTTTTTCAGATCATATTTGCTAAAGTTATCTTGTGCAGATTTTCAAAACCAGTGTTTCTACAGACTGATCTTTAAGGTAACGCACAAAGCACTAGACATCCATGCATGCCGTTTTCCACAGTAGATGTGCACTCATAAATGAATATTCAACCATTCTCTATTTCAAGAGTTTCACTTCATGGTAACATAAAAAAGACTTTACAGTTCATATGGAATCTAATTTGAAGCGTTTCCTTTCAACTACCCAAAGACAGCGTCAACTTTTAACCACAAGCCAGTTTTGTTTAGAGATTTTCACACGAGTGTAATTTCCTGGATGAAGATTAGAAAACTACTAAATGGGCCTTTAAGCTGAGACTTTTCCTATCAGTATCATTTAGAAGTAACCAAAGTAGGAAAAGAAAATTCCTAAAGTAAGTCAGTAACTCTTGGAAGACTACAGCAGCGACTCTCACCTTGATAGGAGTGTACCATTTGTTCTCGGGTGGACGGTTGGGAGCGGGCTTTGGAGTGGGCCGTTTGATCATTGGCTCCTCTACATCCTCTGGTATGGACACTTTGGCATTCTTTGCTTTCTCCAGCCGGGCCCCCTCCTCAGTAGAGCCTTTCTCCCCCCAGCGCACCTTGAACAAGAAAATAGAAACGTTAAATGAGGGCAATTGAGTCAGTCTGAGGAAAACTACAGGAAATAAGATTACAGATGCTGTGAGGACTGTTGCTACATTGTGACCACTACAACAGTGTGTCAGCGTGATAAGCCCGGCCAAACGACTCTTACTATGATCAACTTTAGCTTCAGCACTACAGCTTCAGTAAAAGATCTGTACATGTTGGAAAAATCACTTGGATTCTTTTATCAATAAGGACGTTTACATTTGGTATAATGTGTTATTGTGTGTGTGCGCGTGTTGGGGGGGTGTAGGGTGTCAGCGTGTGAAAGCAAGCCTGTGTGTTAAGTAAAGCTGTCCTGCTTTTTAATTGAATTCATCACATCTGTTACAAGGAGGAGATAAAAAAAAAAGGAAAAAAAAATCCACCGTCACATGAATGGGGAGAGGTGATTAATTAGCGACACAGTTTTCAAGCTGTAGGTTAAGCCGTGACAATATAGAACAGCTTTTCAGAATCATCTCTGGGATACATCGCCGGCCTGCCGCATCATCAGGAAAAGAGAAAGGCTGCCATGAATAAAAGATATGTTGTCACCTCAATAATCGTTTGAAATGTTGGCAGCGGCAAAGCGGCGGAGGTGGTTTTCTCAGCATGACGTCTTAAATGTGGATGCGGAGGAGAGGACGGGTTGGTCTCTACAAGCAACTCGTTATCTATCAGTGGGGTGACGGCGGGGAGGGAGGGGGGGCTTCAGATGTGGAGACGCGCCTGTCGGTGGGAATCAACCCGCTACTGGAAGAACAGAGAAAGGTAACAGCCAGGATTGGATCTCAGCAACACTCTGGGGGGAAAAAGTCAAGAGGTAGGAGCTCCCCGAGGATGCTGGGAAATCCCTGCCATGCCACCAACTTCCTCGGGGCTAAGTAGGAAGGAGGGGGAGGGGCAGCTTGCTTTTAAACCTGGATTCCCTTCGGAGGAGGCGGATAACAAAGCGAGCTGCCAAGGTCTGGAAGTTGAGACGGGGGAAGCGGAGAGGAGAGGTGGGTATGTCAAGTTGACATTAGCACTCAATCTTTCATCCCGGCCGCGACTTGATCCAATCAGCCCTCGACGGCCAAGGACGAGATGGCAGGGCCTGTCATGTCGGAGGCATCAGTGGGCTGACGAGGACAGCGGCCTGGCCGGTCAGTCAGCCAGTCAGTCGCTCGGTCGGTGGGTTTCTCCTCTTGATTCCTGTGTAACTCAACAAAGTTCCCACCTCGCAGAAAAGACTGAACATGATGATGCAAATTTATGGGACCACATACATGTCTCATTTCCTGCTGTCTGCACTTTGACCTTTTGAAAATTTCAGCTATTTTTGCTTGTTTCATTCAGCTTTTCACTAAGAAAAGATGGTTCGGAAGCAGCATGTTGGCCGATAGTCTTGAGTTTCTGACCTCCATCCGACTGATCCCTCCGGCTCCTCTTCCTCCGTAGTATGAGGCATCCACAGTTGGCCACTTCTTCTTGGGCAGCGGCTCAGGCTCCTAAGAAATAAACATAGCAAACAAAACCAGGAAACACATAGTTGTGTGTCAAATAAGAGTGTGTGATTCAGCCGGAGCCACGTGCAAATTTTCTTTCCATATTTATATGTATGACATTAATCAGCGTCAGTGTAACGACAAAGGGAAGGTAGTGCAATGATGTGTTTGCTATTGTTCTATTTTCTTTCATCCATATTTATCCCTACACACCCGAACCACATTTCCTTTCATCGGGAAGATGTCACTTTATCAGGAAGGAAGGGAAACGTAGGCTCTTACTCGGCTCCGCACGTGTTTAAGTGCAGAGGGGAAACCGTTCGTCTCGCTCCGCTGACGTTTACAGTTCCATCTGCCACGAACTGAAAATGCTGCAGTGGGATGGGATCAACTACCACACAGGGCAAAGCTTTTAGAAGCATTTACACTGTAATCCTGCGCCCTGCAGAAAAAAACTAAACAAAACTGTAGCATCATGTTAACGTGTTTGGCAAAAATTCAGCCAATGATAAGCCAGATATTTAAATGTCTACTTTAGGCTACAATGTTTCTGGAAATAAACTAAACTTTTCTGCTATAAATTTGTTCGTATTTAACAAAATAAATGTGCAAACATAAGTGTGCACATCAGTTTTTGACTCACTGAACTAACACAGCCAATTTTTTGCTTTTTAAAGAACTTATTTCAACATTGCACTCAACAACAAACAAATCCTCCCTAACAAAAAAATTAACTCCAAGGACCAAATTGCTTTATATTTCTTCACGTCAAGTAGGGGTGACTTGGGCCGCGACTTTGAGACCCCTGAGGTAGTAGCTCCCTGAGGATGCTGGGAAATTTAGTGTAAAGCTTTACAAGTGGTACAGCATTTTACCTGGTTTTTAAAAACCTGCAAATGATTTTCACCAAGGAGGTTGAGTAACTCCATCAGCATCTCTCTGACTGTCTAAACCAGGGGTGAGGAACTCCAGACCTCGAGGGCCGGTGTGCTGCAGGTTTTAGATGTGTCCTTGATCCAACACAGCTGACTTAAATGGTTAAATTACCTCCTCAGCATGTCTTGAAGTTCTCCAGAGGCCTGGTAATGAACTACTTATTTGATTCAGGTGAGCTGGCCCAGGGTGAGATCTAAAACCTGCAGGACACCGGTCTTTGAGGCCTGGAGTTCCCCACCCCTGCTCTAAATGTTATAGACAAGTTAAAATGGTGAGGCTTGGTCCAGCTTAGGGGGGATTAAGTATCACAAAATAACCTGGATCCACTTATCTGTCTGGATACAGAGATTCAGTTCAGGAATGGTGTGAAAATATTGATTTCACACAGTAAAATCTAAAATATTAGACCTCAGCTAGATACTTTGATACTGACTGTTTTCTCTCTGGAATTTAATTCACTAAAATAATCATTAAAGTCTTTTTCTGTTAATGAATCTCGTAGTGCAGAAGACGCTTTTTGATTCAGTCTTTTATGATAATCGTTGGTCAGTGAGGACGAAAGGTGTATTACAAGCACCAACTTTTCTAAAGGTATTTTTTGAAGGAACTGCTCATCACGTTGGGAAATATGCAAACTGACTTCATTTCATCATGAAAAGAAAGAAGCTCCATCACTCTCATGTCTGTGTGCAGAGCTGGAGCTGGGATTACTCTAGTTTAGCAGAAAGACTGAAATCACGGGGCAAACAGCGAGCACGCCGCTGTCCAAAGTTCAAAAATCCATCTACCAGCTCACTAATTAAAATGTGATCTTGTTTATATGATCTGTACATAAACAGAAATGGGACACGTTACGGTTTTAGTCTCGCTGAACTGCCTTAAGTTAGATGCTCAATGCAGCGATAACAGCCCTGTGAAATTCTCAGAGAGACGCTCAATAATCCTGATTCTCAAAATGTGCAAAGTTTCCCTGAAATTTCAGTGCTGCACCATTCTGAGCTCCACGTTTGCTCTGGAAGCTCTTCTGACTCTCATTTTCTTCTTTTGCACCGCACGTATTTTCAAACCTGAAAATAAAACAATTGTGACTCACGGGCGGTGGAGGACGAGATGGTGGAGGCGGCGGCGGCGGGTCCTTGATGACCTGGATAAACAGAAGAAGCAAAAGAGCGTCAGCACAGCCCGTCAGGAGACGCACTGGGACACACACAAACACACGCGCTCAAACCTCATCAAGACGAGCACAGACAAGGCTGACAGAGGTGATTCGTGACAGGTGACTGAGCCAAACAGAAACATCCCTGAGCTCATCTCACGGTGGAGACGCCGTCGCTGCCAGCCTGTTTTGCAGCAGCAACTGCTGCCCCATCGCGTCACTGACTGCTGATTACAAGGATTCTGCTTGTAAACCAACATCAGGGGCCCCCCGTGCAAAATAAAGAAAAGCTGAAAATCAACTTGTTGACAGGGGAGTCTTTGGGGCGAGCGCCGCTGCCCGTTTAGCTCTTAATTAATTGGATGGGGTTCAGTGCTTCCAAGCAATCCTCCCAATCATAAAGTCCTAAGGAGTTAATTAGCTCCAATGAGATACAGAGGAGGAGGCTTGGGCTCAGCTCCAAGCCCCGTCTGAAGGGAAGATGAGTGGCGGCAAACACACACAGAAAAACACAAGAAAACACACACACGCGCCCTCACCCACATATAACCAGGACACGACTCTCCCAGAGCAGAGTGACCGGCCCAGCGGCATTGTTTGTGACAACACTGGATGAGAGGGCACCTGAGGAGCAGGTTGTCCACAATGCGATTCCACTCAAGGACAAGATGCCTCGACCGGGTTTTTCAGATGTGCAAGGCAAAGCACAGAGCGAGGCCTGACAGTGACATTTGTCAGGTGTCAGTCAGACGCTTCACATACTGATGTCCGACTCTTTACTGAAGACGCTAGTGCCACTCACTCACCACAAACCCATCTGTGAGCGGGCTCGCGCTGGAAAGACCGAGACGCTTTATTCTTCGGTGTTGTCAGTCGCTGTAGGTCACAGCCGTTACACGAAAACACAGGCCTGCTTCTCTTCAGAAATGAGCCCACTTTCAGTTTATTTATGTTCTTTTTGCATCTTTAATGCTTTTTAATGGCTTTTAACAAGTTTTCTCTTCTTTTGTGTATTTTTCACAAGGAAACTAAGAGAAAGCATTCAGCCGGTCACCATACAAGTCAAGTTTTACACACTGAAAAAGAAGAAAAAAATCCTAGAAACACATTTAAGCATCAACATCTGGAATTCAATTATTTCATTATCTTGTGGTGCAGGCAGGAACATCAGGTCTTTCGCTGATTGTCTCCAATGTTTGACGCAAAACTCAACAGATGTGAGCCTCACATGTGGCTTATAAACAGACTAGAAGGTCTGTGGATGCACAGCTACTGAAATCCACAGATGATTACCACACAGAGCAGCAGTTGAAGTAAAGGACAGTTTTTTTAATTGTTGGGAGAAGTGCATCCAAATAAATTACAGCATGTGTCCTTCTGACCTGCAGCCTGTAGTTTGTGTGCACTGAGTTACATCTATTTAAGTGCAGACTTAGATGAGTTTCCTAAGAAGCTTGGAAAAAAAGTGACTGGACTTCTTTACATTTATTGAAAGTTGCTCTCCAAAAGTTGAATCTGTTCATCAGATGAACAGATTCAACTTTTGGAGATTTACTTTCCTGGATGATTGGTTAATTTCTTTCTTCCTATTCGAGAAACTTAAAGAAATCCAGTTGCTTCTCTTTCCAAGCTCCTTAGATTAGCACGATTGGATTACTCATCCAAGTGTCTACCTGATCCAGCAGGTAAAAATACCAATACAATCCAATATTTTGTACCTGCGATAGAATTATGGATGAAGCTGAACCGAATATTTTCACTACAACACGTTGGTGCTTTTAAGAGAGACCCCAGCCAGTTTTTTAAATGAACAAAGTCTCTGTTTCACGACTTGAAGTTCATCAAAGAGTGTAATATAAATGGAAGGCAGCTCACAGTGAAGATTTTAATTAACTAAATCATGAAATCTGATGATATAGCGAGTACTGCAGAATGACTGTGTGGAGATACTGTTGTTATTGTGGGCTTAGTGTGACATCTTAAAGTACAGTGAGGTCACAACCTCTTCTGAATAATGTCTCCATTATGAGTCAATTAATCGATTAACATGCTGGTGACAAAAAAAGTACTTTTATTTATTTAACTATCGAGTAAATAATTTATAGTGAAGGCAGGGAGACGTATCTTCTTACAAATTCAGTGACATTTTACTTTTTTCTGTTACTGTTTGTTAAAAATCTTCAAGTTTTGGATCAAAGTTATTCATCTGAAGTCATCAAATTGAGCTCGGGAGGTGTTAGGGGAATTTTTGGGACATTTATTCAAACCTGAATCCTGATACAAACGGAGAAAATGCTTCTGTTCACCTTCCCGCTCCTCACACAGGGGTGGACACAGTAGGTGCCCTATAAATGCAGTGCTTATAATTGCACTGAGGACATATCTCAACCTGAGGTGCGCAGCAAAGTGGAAAGCTGACCTTTGTTCATTAGTCATCAAAGACAGATACCACAGTGTCAGAGCTGGTTATGCATTTGCTAAAGTGGTTTCGGAGGGAAAAGGAGCGATGTAATTACGGCATATCATAGATCCTAACAGCTGTTTCATTCACTGTTAAGCTCAGGGACACTATCACACTCTCTGCTTACTGTTGTCATTAGAATAATGAAAAATAATCAATTAGGGTTAATTAATTGCTTTGTGACACACAACCGGCTGTAAGCAAATCTAGTAAAGGGCTACTGGTGGCCTCGCCATACGCTGATTAACATCATTTCAGCCACACCTTACGTTCACAGGATTATCTCTTTTATTAAGTAATTATGCAGCAGATTTCCTGCACATGTTGTGAGACAAATAAAGCATCACACAAATGACGGTGCTCTGCTGCTTCCCAGATACCTGATGGACAGATGTGAAGAGGAGCAGCGCGGTGGCATAATTAAAAACTAAACCACAGGATATTTCGCCATCTGACACAAGTCCCAGCGGCCCGCCGCCGCAGCCACGTCACCGGGGGGAATTGGACCAATCAGAGGCACTCGGGGTATTGTCCCCATATGGCCGTCTCCGTAAACGTCCAACTGGACTTTATAATCCGTTCGTTCCCAACCTTAAGCTCAAACCGTGTCGTGTCAAGCTGTTTTGGGAGGCTTATGACGACGGATCAGTGGCGGGTAGCATATTTGAAAGTTTAAAATTGCTTTAGGTCTTCATCTGCGGAGAAACTGTTTGTACAAGAACAAAACAAATAAAATAAAAAATCAACTGAAGGAGAACAAAGACGACAAAAGTTCTGCACGGGTACAGAAAATAACAAGAAATAATTAGAGATTAATAACATATTAAGCACCAAATGAGTCGCAAATGTGTCCAAAAGTGCATCCAATTTAGCGGCGAATAGTTTGTAATTTGGATAAACTGGCAATGTAATTTAAAACGGCATCTCCAATCCTGAATCCTTTGATTTGAACTAAAGGCGATGCCATTCGAGTTTAATTTCCAAACAAATCATAAACAAAGAAATTACCACTCCACAGCTTGTATGACCTCTCTCCTGGCATCGGTCCATGCGGGAGAGAGACGGGGAGAGAGGGATTGTGGGAAAGAGGTTGGGCATGTGTCTCTGTGTATGTGTATGTGTGTGTCGAGCGTGTGTGCGCGGCCTCATCCCGACTGCTGAAACCTGGCAGACTGGGGGTTTAAATATTAACAAGCCACACATGGCCCTCCTCTTCTGCCGCGTCCCTCGATGGAAGGCAACAGCAGCTCTCTCCACCAAGACAAACACGTCCACCGCCAGACATGCTGCAGGGGGTTTACATTTTAATGCCTTTGTTGGTTTTCCAAAATATGCTTCCATCTCATCCTGGATGGGATCCCTTCAGGTCCACAAAGCCAGGTGACGTCTATCATTTAAGGGCCGGTGCGGGTGAGCGGGAACAGCGGTCCGCCGCGAGGGTCGGCGGAGTAGAGGGTAAATTTGCCTTTACCAGATCTCAATAGAAAAAGGCAGAGGCACAGAAAAAAGAGGCTGCACACACCATCTGTAGCCCCTCTCTCATAGCCTCAAACGATAATCTGTTGTGGATTTTTGTAAACGGTTAAGCGGGGGAGACTTTATTTCCAAAGGGGGTGAGGCCAGAGCGAGGTTTTTAAAACGGTACTCTTTTCTTTTTTTTTACCAACTAAACCAAAGTTTTTTTTGACTCTGGACGAAAAAAGCAAAAATATTTTTCTAGTCATAAGTTATTGAAAAGGAAACAATTACAGAGAACTCCCACTTTAAGAGCAGATTTCAGATGAATTAATTAAACGCAGCCTCAAGTTCCACTTTAAAACACCCCGGACACATGGGACTGGAAACGTGGCGATTTGTGGAATTAATGAAGAACCTCCCAACCTCCACAGAGAGAGAATAACAAGCACGACCAAGAAACACAAAACTAAAAAAACCTTATCCCTAAGCAGAAACATTTCCACTTTTCAGGAGATGTTTGTCTCTGTGCTGTTTCAACATCCTTTACTCACTTTATGAGGATGAGAATCTTAAAAATAATCTTTCCTGTCACGTGGAAATAGTTTTTTGTCCGTTTCATATGTGGTATATGTGTGCATTATACACTCAGCCACCTTTGTAATTATACCTGTTGAACTGCCTGTAAATACAAGTGTTATATCAGCCAATCACGTGGCAGCAACTCCAGGAATTAAGGCAGGTAGACATGGTCAAGACGACCTACTGAAGTTGACTGTTGTTGGTGGCAGACAGGCACTGCCGGGATTTTCCCCTAACCGTCTCTGGGGTTCACAGAGAATGGTCCAAAAATAAGAAAATATCCTTTGAGTAGCAGATCTGTGTGAGAAAACGACTTGTTGATGTTGAGTCATAGGAAGGCAACAGAAAGTCAAACAACCCCTCGTTCCAGCCAAGGTTCAGAGGACGCCGCCTCGTAATGCACGACATGTCAAACCTGCATCGATTGATCCTGCCTGTATCAGCGGTTTGGAGTGGCGGCCTTTTAGTGACAGCTGAGCTCAGTTTAAAGGTCGCATTATTGCTGAGCATCTCCATCTCTTTGTGACAGTGTGCTTATCTCCTCACGGCTGCTTCACAGCACGCCGCGAAGCTCAAATCATCTCCAGTTTCTTGAACATAACAAGTTCACTGTCCTCCAAAGGCCTCCACAGTCACCAGATCTCAGTCCAGTCGAGCATCTTCACTTTTGTGTTAGTCGGGTGAGGAACAAACAAAAATCAGCAAAAATATTCACAGTTATCTTTTAGTGAAGTACACGCAGAGGCCTCTGGTCTTTAGTGGGCGGGGTTTTAAACAGCACAGACAGAGCTACAGTAGAGGGACGTTTAATTTAATCCAACTTCGGCCTAATGCAGGTTTAAATAAACAATATTAGCAGTACTGAGGAAGAATAAGAAATATTCATAATAGTGTATCTAGAACATGATTGAATAGATGTGTAAAAGTGTTTTAAGCTGAAGCAGGACATGATGGATTCTAATGCGATAAAACCACTAAAAGTCTGTGTGATTATTCTGAATCCCGTCAGTCCCCAGGTAGGCCCGACATTAGTCCTAAACAAACAGAGATTCTGGTAACTTTCATGCAATCTGTCACTTACATCTTTCTGCTGCTGGTTTATGTTATTGTTTTTAACAGTCTGTTTGTGTAAAGCGACTTCTCCACTTGTCCGAAAATATTGCATGTGCAGCAATCGGCCACTGGTCTGCAGGATGTGGCCTCTTCACATTCTTCCTGTTTGAGGTTGTTCCTCTGTGGTGTTGCTAAACCAGTGTGACTTATCGCGGTGAGCGGGAGGTGACAAGCTTGAACAGATGTTCGGCACCACTTCCCTTCGGCAAGGCCTGGTGAATAACCCGAGCCTGCCCGTCACCTCTTTGTGCTTTTTAACTGGTGATAAAACTCCGTCTTTCACCCAAATTAAGTCAGACTTTACAGGACAGTTTGTGCTTTTTCAAGTGACCTCATCATTTTCAGCAAGGCGAGCTGCATGTGCCGCAACAGGATGTTTACAGCTGTCAGAGCAATACGAAAAAAAAAAGTGGGTGATAGGGTTTATCCTCATCAGATTTACCGAACGAGGCAGAACAAAGAGCAGGCAACACTTTAGCATGGTTTTTCCCCCACAGTCGAGAACCTGCTCTCATCTCCACTCAAAGCCAGATTTAATTAATTTATCAGTTTAGGTTGACCAAACATGACCGTGCTGGTTATAGGCTGTGTAGCAGCACTCACCACTTTGCAACACAGAGGCCAGAACCACCACATGAGGGCCAGGGCCACGAGGAGGAACAGCACCAGGAAGACGATCGCCACCACAAAACCGTCCGACTGAAGGAGAAAAGGAAAAGACAAAACAGTCACACAGCTGGAAACAACTGGATGTGTCAAAGCTGGAGGAGAAAAATTAAAAGTCTGTTAGAAGAAATAAGAAATAGAAACAAAGGGGAACACGCGGTCGATAACAGCTAAATCGGAGCAAGTGTATCGTCTTACAAAAGAGCAGATGTTTCACAAATCTGTATTTTCATCATCAGGAATTGTGCGACTCCCAGAAGATGTTCCATATAACCGCAAAGTATCTATAAAACCATGACACTGCATCATCATACGAGAAACACTGAAAAAAAGGAAGTTCTGCTCAAACATAACAGGAAAACTTGTAACCATATAGTCAGGCCATGTTTTATGCATCACTTCCTCAGTTATAAAATTGGGAAACGCAGCTTCATGTTATTAAAGAAACTTTAAGTTTAATGTGAAATATGCACGGGTAGAAAATGCAAGACAGAAGATCAGAGCTCAGCATTAAACTCACACATGTGGTAGCAGAGATGGTGTAGGCACTCGAGATGAAAGACTTGCCGTTGTTTAGGCTGATGAGAACATCCATGGTCCTGTAAAGGAAGGACTTTAATTAGTATCAGAGGAAATTAAAGGAAACACCATTAAAAAAACCTCGTCTCACTTTATCCTCCCACGTTTGTCAGAGAAGAAAAACATGTTTGCATTTCCAGGGAAGTTCACTGTGTTGGAATTTTCGTCATAGGTTTTCTGTTTTTGCAAACTTTGTGATTAAAGATACTTCAACTTTAAACATCGGGTCTCAGTTGATATCTTTTTAATCTCTAAGGAGGACAAGCATCGTGCTGCAGCTTGTGCCGTTTCTGCTCGTGTTTTTTGCAACGTCTATACGTGCCCTCAGTCCTGTCTTACAGGTGCTAAATGTCACATCAGCAGTTTTCCTAAAATACTGTGGCCTCTGTGAAATGATTTTTGCCAGCCAAGTGACCCCCAACCAGTGCAGAAAAAAAATCAATTAAAAAAAAAAAAATCATAAAAATCCAGATTTAATAATAAAATGAAATTTTGAATATTGTAATTTTTATTATAAGATAATTCATTTACTAACTATACATGACTTTTTATTTTTCAGTCCCCTTTGGAGTACTGCAAAGTACCCTTAAATATACTAGGACACATGTTTCAGAGAACCCCCCACCCCCCTCACATAAGCTGGCCTTTAACATCATAAAGCAATGATGTCAAACTCATTTGACTCCAGTTGGTCCCACTTTGAGGAAGCAGTAAAACTACAGCATCACAGCCTATATGAAAAACACACACGCCTCCAAATTTCCTATTTTTTTAATAAATATAAAGAAGTCTGTTCTGAGCTGCCGACCTGCTTGCTGAAGGCTACTTCAGGAGCACATCCCCCCACTCTTTCCCTGGTTTCCCGTCCTCTCTCTGCTCTTCCCTCTCTAATAAAGCCTAAATGCCAAAAATAATTCTAGAAGCTTTTTCTATTTAATTTTCAAATTTAACGAGCCATCCCTGTACAAACAGCCTGAGATGTCTTCAGAAAAACACAGAATGTATCTCAGTTTTTGTACATTCAGTAAAGCTGGAGTCGTTACAATATAACTGAAGGATGTGAAAAGACACAAAATCATCACATGTAAAGCTTTTGTATTTAATATGAATCAAAGAGTCTGCTCAGATTTGCACACATTTTCACTGATGTGTAGTTATGTTGGTCATGCATCACCACATTGGGAACAGTGGTTTGTTTTTAACAAAAACATGTGTAATTAATGACTTCACTGCGAAGCCATCCGGTGGGCCAAACGGGATCATCAAATCTTGCCCCCGAGCCTCATGTTTGACACCGCCGTCTTAGAGGTACCAGCACTGTTTGGGAAGCTTTAATTGCTCTTTAAGTAATGAGTAACGAGTTGTTGCCAAGCAACATTATTATATTTACCTGTCTCTCTTCTGCCGTGCTACGTGTGTGTGTGTGTGTGTGTGTGTTTAGTCTATCTAACCATATGTATTGAGTGTTATTGAAAACAATTTTGTTCTCCCTGAAAATACTTTGCTCTGGATCAAGACTTTAAAAATAGAAGAGCTAAACTCCATTGTTGCTCTCGCAAATCCTGTTCTCACCAACGGTAATAAGTCCTGCAGTCGCGTTAGCACAATGCTCAATAAAGACAACAATCAGAATTAAATAAATGGTGGAACTCGGTGGGAGGAAATCCTGTCATTATCACATAATCATCATGTGTGGGTGAAGTAACTTGACTGGCAGTAACAAGGCTCCTGAACTCCGAAGACTTATTTAGAGAGAAAAATGCAAAGCCAAAATGGGCGCAATTAAAACCCTAATGATGAACGGCACCGCAATTTCCATATGTCTATTATGCCCAATCCAATTACCGCAGGTTTAATGAGAATTCAGGATATGGAACGAATGAAACGCCTGAAATATTCCCTCCGACACAAAAAAGAAAAGAGGCAAGAGAAAGAAGTACGCAGAGCGGTATTGTGTGCGAGGGGCCAGCTGTGAGTGCACGGTAGTGTACAGGGGAGGCCTGCATTAAAAATGGTGCAGTGGAATAATAACAAGAGTGCTCTCTTTGCTGTGGATTTTGCCTCAGGCAGTGCCTTGGGCCACCAATTCTCCTGTGGTTCTGAACAGATGAGCGACCAGACCATGTGTCCTTTACTACGCCGTCTAAATATTCGAAACTGACTTTTTTGCACCTCACCTTATTTACTGCGCTAAATATTTAAAATACAATGCAGCGACCTTTAAGCAGCATCCGCTCTGACACCTCATCCAACTTGTTGATGATCAGCTTCTGTTTTCAGATTATCTATTACTTAATAAAGCTATATTTAAAAAAAATTAAAATCTTTATTGGACATGCAGGTCTTTCATATTTAAGCAGCTGCTGCATTTTAGGCAATTCTACAGAGGGCAAAATATTCTATTCATTTATTCTATTCTGTTATGTGTGCTGCAGATACACTAACTCTTTTATAGCGACAGTCAGTGAAGGATTACAAAGTAGCAGGATGAACAAAATAAGATAAGATAAGATAAGATAAGATAACCTTTATTAGTCCCACACGTGGGAAATTTGTTTTGTCACAGCAGGAAGTGGACAGTGCAAAAGTTATGAAGCAAAAATTAGAATAAAATAAAATAAGAATAAATACAGTACACAACTGTACAGAATAGAATAAAATAAAATACTATATACAGTAGAATAAAATAGAATAAAATATACAATAAGATAAAAATAGAATACAAATGCTATATACAACTGAGTAAAAATAATAATTAAATGTAATGTTTGTTTAGTTTTAGGTCCCGAGCCGAGTCGTTTGGCCGCCAGAGTTGAGGGTCGGGTGTGAAATTTATGGTTTTCAGAGTTTTTATCATTATTTTTTTTAATCGTTTTTATCGTTAACTCGGTTTCCCGTGTGTTATGAATAAATCTTCTTTTTTTGGTACCGGTACTTTTTTATTTTGTTGTATTTATCCGCGACACCTTAAAGGCCAGTCCGTGAAAATATTGTCAGTCCGTGGTGCAAAAAAAAGGTTGGGGACCGCTGTTTTAGGTGACATCGAAATTTGCAGAATGCTACAGTAACACTGCTGCACTACCAGACAACATTAAAAAAGACAACATTAAAGAAAAAAGAAAAAAAGCCAGGCATGAAACGTTAGAGGACACAGCTCATCGCTGCAACCGTTGTGTCGGATGCCTCTCTAACTAACTTGAAACCCTTGGACTAAACTCCAGCCCAAAGCCCTGGAGCAGCACACTTAAACCACTGTGTTATACCTGTTCTTTGAGCACTGTCTGTTCCCTTGTTTTTTGGGGTTTTTTGTTTGTTTGTTTTTTGTTTTGTAACAATATCTGAGTGTATCTACATGGGTGAGTGTATATATCTATATCTGTGTGTTTTTGCACACTGTTCATATACGATGAGCATACATTATTATTACATACTCAATTTGTATTAATGTCCTCCTTTATTTTATTTTTCTCTGTTTTTGTTGTTTAAAATACTTTTGGAAAAGCAATAAATAAATCTTTGAAAAAAAAAAAGCCAGGCCTGCCAAGATTGATAAACAAATGTACCCAACTGGGATGAGATCGGGTCACTGTGAGGGCCATAGCATATGACGCACATCACTTTTATATAATTCAAGCTGCTCAATAACTCTTAGTCATGGTGTTTTTCCAATATTTTCACTGGAACTGACCGATTATGTCACTCTGATGGATTAACTTTGCAATTCAAGGAAAAAGCATGTGGGAGAAGTTTTCCTTCAAGCCTTTCTGCCAGAAATCATTAACAGGAAACTAAGAAACGGTCTGGTACTGCTGGGAAGGCTTTACTTGACCTGTTTCAGGTTCCTTTAAACTGTTAGTAATCTACTACCAGTCTTTAAACCTACACAAAGAAAAAGGCCTTTTTTAGACTGAAAATTAATGAATGGTAACTTTAAGAGTTGAAAACTTGATATTTTGAATAAGAACCAGTTTGCTTCCATCAGAAAACATCACTGGAAACGCTGCACGCCTCTGTAGCTCGGCGAAGATGTTCTAGGTCCCTGCATGTTAACTAAGCGCTCGCGCTGAATGGGTGAGGGGAGAGGCTAATTTAGCTGACACCATCAATCCGTGATAATGGTGGGCAGGTTGTTAATCAAGCTGGAGGCGTGGACCCCGCAGTGTGCAGGGGGGAAAGCTCCCAAGCGAGTTACACTGACGAACCCACTTCTCCCTCGGTCGACAACGCCGGACATCTTTAACGCACCACAACCCAACCATAGTGAGCGAGGCCTTTTTTCTCCTCCCTCTCTGAGACACTGACTGCTAATTTACCAAGTTACTGTTGAGTAGGCAGAATCTGCTCTGACACAAAGGCATAAGTCATAGATCCTGTTCTCTTTTACACACTTTTATTTCCATGAAGACGACCAAAAGAATATAGTAATTGCATGGCCAAATCTATTAAAGTGTTGCTCTAATGATTAGTCACTCTGCTGCTCGCGGAATATGAATCTATGGCTTTTTCGTTAGTCAGTTGTTAAAAATGTTTAAATGCAATACTAGCAATTTGATTATGGAGAGGGGGGGTTAAAAGGTTTAGAAGAATTCAAAGAGCCAACGCAGTAACTGAATAATTGAAAACAGAGCAGGCTGTCATTTAACTTTTCCACAGTAAAAGCCAATGAGTGACACTGAGGAGAGAGCTGCAGCTGCTGGTGGGTTGTTGGTTATGTTTGAATAAATGGGAGCTGAAAGGGCAGACTGTCACAGGGCCGAGGGATCGCTCAAAAACAGACACGGCTTCCCAGGGACACCGGTTGAACGACCGAAGGCTCCTTCCCACCGCAGACCTCTGGCTCCGCATTGGAAAAAGTTTGTCCCCAGGCTCGCTATAATTCATCAGAAGGTAGGCTTTCTGTGACGCTAAGCTTTGGTGATGCGATGCAGCTGGAGCGGCTGACAATGCTGACGCTAATGGCTTTCAAACTTCCCTTAAAGATGTGAAAATTGAGGAGGGTGAATAATTTACAGCAGAGCATATGTGGGGCCTGTCACCCGGCATCCAGGAATCATCAGTCTGTATGTGTTTGTGTGGCAGAAGTTCTGAAGGACGGGAGGAAGCTCAGTTGATGGGAGGGATCGCCTCACGAAGCCTGGACAGCAGATGAGACAATGTGGTCCAGACGAGACAACCACTATTACTCAAAAAATTGGCTCCCTATACAAAATTTGAATATTGACCGGCTTCTTATAACCAATAATCCAATTTTGAGATATTACCAACTGAGAGCACTTCTGATTGGTACTTTCAACTCTACCTACATTCCCTCTCATGGATGGATCTTATTAAGAGACAGGAAACAGGGTTCGCCGCTATTCTAGTCTAGAAAATGTGGCAAAAAGATCCCCAAAGTCCTTACAGTCATGTAGGACAGGGATCGGTTTAACCATCATTGAAGATCAAAGGTTGGACAGATTTACTGAGACAGTCAAAAAGGCTTTTAGAGATATCTGTATTACATTAATGGAATTTAAAATCTCCTACCAATTTTACAGCTAATCAGAAACACCAAGAAAAAAAAGTTAAAAGAAACACCAAACTCCTGGACAAACCTGACTAACGGAGACGTAAAGCAGAGAAGGGTGACATATGTGCACTCGCACTAAGTGACCTGCACCTACAACAGGTTTGATCTCCCAGAGTTGAGTGAATTTGAACAGAGTGATTAGTGAGTGAGTACCCAATTTCCTTCGGGGTCAACCTTCAGGATCAATAAAGTTTTATTGAATTGAACTGAATTGATTAAGCATTGGCGCTGTTAAGTATAAAGTGCCCTGGGCTGCTCGATGAGGTTGGCCCAGGCACGGTGGGTCGGTTCCAGATCCATCATGTTCCATCAACGGACACGAAGCAGGCCTGTGCCGCAACATGAAGGGAAACTCAGACAATAGGACATTTCAATCAAAACATCTTGATACCCCCCGGGGAGCACACGGGGTGACGGTGTTCTTTGCAGCAGCATATCGGCGTTAGCTACTGCACCTGCTGTGTAAAGCAGCTGTCCCCTCCCTCTTCAGGTATTTTTTTCTTTCCACCATTACTGTGAGAACACTTCGTGAGGAGCCCCAGCGGGGTGTGCGGGGTCTCCTAATGGGGATGCGCATGGAGGGTGGGAAGAGGGAGCATAGAGTGTCAGCAGATGCCAGAGTTTCAAGCCTGATGCCACAGCTGTCAGCACAGATGATGCCTCCGCCGTGAGTGCTCCCGCACAGCTCGATGACCGAGGACGCTCTGATTCCTGGACGCCCAAGCTAGATGTGGTGCCGTGTGCCCCGGGACCCCAGCGGGACAAGAAGCCGCAGCTGAGCACCTCAGCTCAGTCGACTGCTGTATCTGAAATATGTTCCCCAGCAACTCATATCTGTGAGGCAAAAACAAAAATTCAAGCAGTGCTCGCCGAGGACAAGGCCCCATGTGTAACAAAACATGGCTGAAAAGGGGGAAAAGGATTGCGCGATGAAATGACAATTCTTCTCCGGCTGAGTAGAGCCGTGTTAAAGGAGCATCCTTTGCGGCGACAGTGGTGATGGAGCAGAAGCAGACAGATGGAAGGAGACGGAAGTTTCTGGGCTCTGGAGTTCCACGCAGGTGGTCCGGGGTGCAGGGATTGTCACTGCATGGTGAATTATTTAAATGGAGAGCACGGAAAAGGGAACGGCTGCATCTGTCGCACATCCTTTTAAAGCCCCTCCAGCAGATGTGTTTACTCACCACCCGTACCAGCTAACTACTTAATGGGTCATCATCGGCAGCCAAGAGTTAATTAAGCAGGCCTTTTGCAAATGGCGGGTACGTAACATCAGTGTCAGCTCAGGTCCTATCAGGTGCTGGAGACCTGTGAAGTAGGGAGTCCGCTTCATCTTTTTACAGGCTGAACCAAAACATTGTGTTTGGCTGTTCTGACCTCGACTCAGGAGAAAGAACCTGGACAAAGTCCAGCAGACGCTTTGAAATGCTGAGAAATCCTCAATGCTTCTCAAAACTCTATAAAAATATAAAATATATGCATGGCTTCACAACTTTATCTGTGCAGTAAAAAATTACAGAAGTATCACATGACCTTTCCAGAATTCTTAAGAAAGCTTTTCAACTTCAGGCTCCTTCTATTCAGTTATTTTCAGTGCTAAAATAATCAGACAATAAATAACCAGCTATAATTATGATCTAATATCATTTTATTTTATGCAAAATGGCCAAAATGATCTTTCAAATTTCCAAAATATAAGAATTTATGTTTTTTTATATTAACATCACTGAATTCTTCCCGGTTGAAGAGATTAAAGGTACCTAACCATATGATCTGGGATCTGGGATTTTTGTAGCATTCAACTAAGAAAACAAGGAAAAATCTATTAAATCCATCAAATAACGACTTGATAGATTTATCCACAATCAAAACAACTAATAGTTATATAGTGATGTAAATGATCTTTTTCTCCCTTATAAAAACATGAAAAGACCTTTTTAGTCTTTATACATTGAAAATAAAACAGAAAAATAACTAATTCCATCTATAAGCAGTACAAAAAACACTGAGGGGTTTTTTTATGCATGCGTGTGTACTGTACAGGTCTGCAACCAAAAAACTGCATAGGATTTTTTGACTGTCTTATAGATTTTTACTCACTGAAACCAAATTTTAAAAATTTTCATCTTGTAGGGTCTACCTTACAATATAAAGCGCATTGAGGCGAGTGTTGTTGTGGTTTGGTGCTATATAAATAAAACTGTATTGATTTGAATCTCGATAGGTTTCCTTGCAAAACTCATGTTCTTAGTGTAATTAAGCGCATAGTTTCCCTTAAACTGAAATCTGTTATCTATACTTGAGTCAAAAAACCACATCCAATAATGATTTCTTACATTAATTTAATACTGAGACTCAAGATCAAGATCAGCAGGTCCCAACAGGTTTATTTTGTTCATAGTGAAAGGTAAGGAATCTTAGAAAAATTATGCATAGCTAACTGTAATAAAAACAGAATTTTTTTCATCACTGTTTTGCTTTTTTTAATGTAAACTCCTTGTATTTTGAAAAAAAAAACAACTGTACATAATGGATGGAAATGGAGATCATTTTTGGATTCAGCACCCTAAAAAACATAAGACTGACCAAAAATATCCCATGCAGCTGAAAATATTTTATTTTGCAGACCTGTCTTATTAATGCATTGATGTATGTGTCTGTATGTGTATTTTTCCATCTCTTCTCTGTAGTTTAGGCCACTGTTTCTCTTGGGTATAAAAAAATGACTCTGTTGATGATAAAGAATGTCTGAAAATATCATGTTTTCATGAAGACTTTAGATTTTTGACATGAGCGGATTAACTGAGGTGAGGTTCAAGTTGATGTAGTTACGTGTAGTTACGGCATCGCCGCCCTCATACTGTATTATACACAATCTCATTTAGAGCTGAAAGACCTTCAGGAGCCAGCGGCACTCATAATCATACATTTTTGATTGGATTGCAGTCAGCAAGGACATTAAAATCTGTTGTTCCATCTATAATGCCTTAGCGATCATCTGCTATGGTTTGGGATTATAAGAGATGCCGTTAAAATCAAACAATAGCAGCGCAGGCTGGAATAAACGCGTATTTGCACTGTTTTCACTCGAGTGTTTGCGGCTTGCATGTATGGGGTGTTTGTCTCTTCTACACTGTTTACTGCGTCTTTACGCTAACGTTTTAACATACAGCTAATTTACAGAGTTAGGAGCTGTTTATTTGCACAAAAGACTTTTGAAAAACTGAAAA
Source organism: Oreochromis aureus (assembly GCF_013358895.1). Taxonomy (NCBI): domain Eukaryota; kingdom Metazoa; phylum Chordata; class Actinopteri; order Cichliformes; family Cichlidae; genus Oreochromis; species Oreochromis aureus. The sequence goes on along the minus strand of NC_052953.1, from coordinate 4,699,608 downwards.
AAAAAGAAGAAAATGTGCACGAGAGAAACCAATGTTTCAGTAAAACTTTAGAGCTGTGTGATAGATTTAAATAAAAATAATAAGAAAACAAACAAACGCAGAGACCTGAGCCGCACAAAAGAAGCTTAAATTCTCCAGAAACGGGAAGTTTGCTTTTTTGGGGGGGGAAGATTCTTGATATGGGTAATGTAAGAAAGGGGAAGTAACTACTACAAAAGGACGTGACTTTATATGCATCTGAGCCTTAACACAAGAAGACACACATGATTCACCGACTGAGTTAAGCTTCCCGAATTCAATATAAAGCTGAAAAACAAACACTGAGATCTGGCATTTACCCTACACAACATTCCTTTCTTTCCTTTGCCGTAACAATTTATAGGACAGCATATTGAATCTATTTAGATTGTCCCTATTTGTAGACGCCAGTGCGATCCTGTCATCGAGACTTCACACGTCTCTTTCTGTCATCGTGCCAAGATGAAAACATAAATGCATCTATAGAAACACAAATGAGCTACATATATCATGTCATATGTTTCTGAGAACATGCTTCCTGAAGACACTGCTGCATTTCCAACACAGTGAATATTTACAGCCAAGAAAGTTCACTTTTGTTCATGCTCACCAAGTGTTATGGCAAAAAAGAATATACTGAAATATATATATTTACCTTGAATAATTTTAAATGTCTTAATTAAATTAAAGGTGAGCACAGAAGCATAACGTCTAGCTGACCTCGCCTTTGCATCATAGCTGGAGGTCTGTTGTGTTGGAGCTCTACATGATATACACATGAACTTCTGCCCGATCAGGTGTTGAGCAACCAAACTTAGCACACAAGTACATCTTAGGTCAGTCTGTGGACATTGTGATGTCATCATGTTACCTAGGCAACTACTTAAAATGTAAAAAGTAAGGAAGAGATGTAAGAAACACCCTTCTACCTTTCTCAAGCTGAGTGATCCAAACGTTAAAACGCTGTTTCGATAAAGAAAGTGTGTAATAAAAACATTAAAGCCACAGCTGTGGACAGGACTGCACACATGACTGACAAATGTGTCATGTTAGGTGATGGTATCTGACCTTCAATTCACAATTACAATAAAATAATTACTCTCAGTCAAATTGATGTTTCTTCTTCATGACTCAAACAAAAAGATTTAAGTAGAACAGTTACAAAATATTTACAATAATATGATGCTTAACATCACTGTTAGCATAGACTCCACTGTTTGTGACGGCTTCTCCATATACGACAATAATGGAATTCCTCCAACAATAAAACAACGTGCTACTTACTGTCCGACTTCATAGAGCTTCGGGGCGGGACACATCAGGTAATCATTACGCACCGTGCTCGGCTTCTCAGCTGGAAGAAATAAAAAAAAGTTTTGTTATTAACTTTGCAGATTGTTTAATGAGGTAAGTATGGATTACGGATTGTAACACAGTATCTGTTTATGTATCTGTGCTTGTGCTATCAACACAGCCGAAACATGAAGGGAACCCTCGATCACTACAGCGTAACACAAAGCCAGTTAAACTTCAGAGAAACAAAACTGTCCTGTTAGAAAGTATAAACCATCACGAATCCATGTCACCTGCTCTGGTGTGATTTAAAACAGAACAGGTCCACTGGAGGACCAAAAACAAGACAAAACAGAATTATTTTTGCTGTTGGTGGACACAGACCATTGCTCTCTCCTTACCTTCCTGACCGATTGTTCTCTAGTTCTGGTCTACTGGTAACATGAGATGGTGACTGCGTCCAGTTCAGGTTGAGTTTGCGGTCTCGCCCAGTATAGTCTCAACAGTGTGCAGCAGAGCGGTAGTTACATAAGGAGAGCTGCAGAGGGCCAGCATCAACCCAACAGTAAGACAGGTATCTGCTGCTTTGTGAGAGGAGGAACAAAAGCAGCGCTGCCAGAGCCCTACAGGATGACCTCCGCTCATGGTGAACCTGCCAGTTCTGGGGTTCTCTGGCAACCAACAAGCCTCTGTGAGCCTCTGTGTTGTACAGACCTGCATAAAAATCTATCCCATTTGACTAAAAATCAGGGATATTGTCACATTTTAACTTACTTTTAACATTTTAACTTTTAACTTGTATTAATGAACATTTCTTCTATGCTCAGGATTTTTTATCCTATGAGATTTTGGAACTGGGACTCAATTGAGCACAAAATAAACTAAATGATTGGATTATAATCTGAGAGCGTTCATCAGCAAAAACCTGACAAAAACCTGAAGCGTCTCCAGTCACAGAGGTCACTCCGATGATTGAAACTTGTTCCTCCTTTTCTACAGAGGGATCCAACCGGTTTGACTGAAGCATCTGCTTCACATATGTGCTGTGTTCCATAGCTGCCATGATGCTTGTCCATAATTATAAGGTGCCCCACTGTTAAAAAGGTCTGGACTGAACACATGCAAAAGCCAGTAAGGGAATAAATAGCCCCAAGTGGGCGAATGTGAGACAGCCTAAACTGAGAAAGGACTAACAGGAAGACATCTGCTAATGGCCGCTTCCTAAATCAGATGAATTTCTTTTTTAAAGGGAAAAAATATGTTCCAAGTATTTTAGTCAAGTTGAAATGTTGAAAATCAAAAATAACTTGTCAAGGATGGAAGTGTTGTCATTGGCAGTCACCGATCCCACAGATCCCACGGCCAAATGAGAGCTTTAAAAGATTGGCTCGAGGTGCCAAATCCCGTTTGCTTCCTAAAAAAAGGATTTCTTATCAGAACAGACTGCAAGCACAAAATAAGGAGCGCGGTGACCTACTGTACATCCCCCCCTTCCTTCTGTTGAATTCAGATCACTCAGATGAGTGAGATAACAGACATGTCCGGGCCGGGTTTGTTTTGCCATTTCCGACCTCTGAATATTTCATATCTCAGTGAGATGAAGATGTTCCAACTCATACGGTATTCCATGTCTGTGTAGCTCACGTTACGTCCTTAAAAGACAATAAATCCTCATAGTTTTCCCACTATAAATGAACACACGAGATCCATTCATAGAGTAGAGCAGTGGAGAAAGAGGGTGGAGGTCTGTTAGTGCGAGTGTGGCTCTGGGGAAAACTTTAATCAGAGTGAAGATAGCTATTTCAGGATGCAGCGTACAAAAACGTTAAACACAATTTGCTGAGCTCAGTGCAGATGGAACACTTACTGTTTGCTTTTAGGACATTGCTGAGATTTTGGGTTATTCTGCAATTATTATTGCAAGTTTTGGGTTATTTTCCAAATTTTTGGAAGAAAAAATGTCCACAGTACACATTTTAAGGTTTGATGGTTGCTTTGTTCTTGCCCGTGTGTGCCTTTTGTCCCATCTGCCTCTGCTCTCTTCTCTTTCCCCTCTAACAACAGATGGAAGCCCGTCTCTGAGCCCAGTTTTGCTGGAGGTTTCTTCCAGTTAAAAGGGAGTTTTTCTTTCCCACTGTCGCCAAGTGCTTGCTCGTGAGAGTTCATATTATTGTTGGAGTTTCTCCCCATCGCGTATTGGTTTTTACTCTGCAATATAAAGTCCATTGAGGCGCCAGTACAGTAACACGTTACTGTAATCTGATTACTTTTTTCAAGTAATGCATAATAAGGGATTACTATTGCAAAAAAGTAATTAGATTACTGTTACTTTTCCATCTAAGCTCGCTAGGTTACTGCGTTACTAACTCGTGATTTTGTTTGTGTGCGACGTTCGTGGCAACAGACGTGTGTAGATCAACAATGGATAATATGGAGTGTGGGAGAGAGAACGACCATGCCGCATTTAAAGAGTGGAAGTACTCACATTACTTTGAGTTTGATTCTGTAAAAAGTGACAAAAACATTAGCGTCCGCTGTTCACTCTGCATGGGAAGAAAACTTCTGTCTACAGAGAAAAAACCCCTAAACTTCTGAGCGAGCAGCGAGCACGCCGCCACGGGAATGTGACATTCACAGAGAAACCCGCAAATCCTCCCACTGACATGACCGCTGTGGCACTGGGCAAACCTCCACCTGCCCCACTCCTGATAAACAGGTGACAATAGATTTAAGAGCGACAGGACTCAGAGCTGCTGAATATTTGATCTTATTATTTTCTGCTGTGTTTCACTTGCATCTATTTGAAAGAGTGCAAACATAAAAATATTTTACTTTTATATGCTGGGATATGTAGAAAATAGGCTTAAATGTTAAAGAATTTCTTCAAGTCAAAGACTGTTGCGTATAATTTAATTTTTGCTTGATGCAATGTGCATAAAATTAAAAGCTTAAAACTAATAAAACAATTTTTACAAAGAGACTTTTTCATGTGGTTACATTTTTTATGATGGATTATGCAGAAAAAATAGAACTGGGCTGAAAGTTCTTTTGCTTTATGACATATTCAGGTTGTGTATCATGTTTTCAAAAAGTAACTAAGTAACTAACTAATTAATTTGAAAATAAGTAATCAATAAAGTAATGGGATTACTTTTTTTAGAGAAGTAATCAGTAATTAGTTACTAATTACTTTTTTCAAGTAGTTTGACCAACACTGTTTATATAAATAAAGAAGACATTTCAGAAGACGTGACGTGAAAAAAATGCCGTGTGAGCAACGGGAAGATTCAATTTAATTTAATTTTGAACCTTTTAGTCAGAAGATTGGGAAATATATTTATTGGAAGGAGCAAAGAAATATGGGTCATGCAAAGAAGAAGACTGTATGGACAGGATGTGGTAGACAGCCACATGATATTGTCTTCATAAAAAAATTCCTTTGCGGGCATGCTGACTTCCTCTTTATGATTTTCGATTTCCCTGGTAGAGTACTTTTAATACCACAAGCAAAATTTAAACTTACGACACTATAAAAATACAAATCTGAGCAAATATTTTCAAAAGTTTTAGATGTGAATGTGTTGTGTGAATAACAGGACTGGGCCAATGATCATTTGACAGCTTAGCTGCAACGATTACTCGGTTGTGCAGGATGTAACGAGCTCGTCAGGACATCATTCTGGTCATGGGTAATCACGATTATATCTGACAATGTGGCTTCAGCAGTTCATTAAAGGGGAGTTACTGTCCTATGATTGGAATCTGTGGTGTATATTTAAGAGCCATTTCAAATTATTAATCAATAACTGTGCAGAGTTGAATACTGCACGCTCACCATGTTAGATTAGTTTGCCAACTAACGCCCATCAGTGACAGTTTACTGCACACACCAGTCCAATTAAGTCCACCCGAAGGAACACAGTGAGTTATGACATTAAAAGACTTTGAGCACCTCACTACATGGTGTATGTAGATAAAGCTTTTACTCTGGGTTTTCTCCACTTACTGAAGGTTTGCTGGCCAATGATGAAGCTGCAGACGACGCCCTCATTGCTGCGTCCGAGGGCAAAGCCGTTCCCTCTCAGGACAATATCAAAGGACTCTGTGGAATGTAAACAAACAGCAAACAAGCTCGGAGGACGAATTTTAACCAAAACATATCAATCTGAAAATTCCAAAAACTCGATCAGGATTTACTTACGATTCACACAGACACTGGAGGGCTCCACACTCAGGATCTCTGTGCACGATCGCTTTAATATCTTGAGGATAAGAGGGGAAGGGGAAATGAAATGCAAACATTACTGCTTGATGGCTGAGAATAAATACATCAAGTCCTGGCCGTTATCGACTCTGTCAAGTTTAGAAAACAGATTAGAGTGCAACACCTGAGAAATGTCTTGCTCCTCATCTGGACCTGGAGGCTAAAGGAGAGCACTGAATATCAGCGGTGAGGAGAACAGGAGGTAGAACAGCAGCTGTGTCAGCTTTTATGGGAAAATTATGCAAGACTATTACTGTTCCTCACTTCGATTAAAAACCTCGGGGATCCTGCATTACCATATAAAGAGCCTGTGTGAGCCCACTGTCATGGAGCCGCACTATCGGCTATGATTCAATAAATCAACAAAGGACAAACTATGCAAATCCCAGTACACAGTCAGTAAAAAGAAGCATATTAACTGCAATATAGGACACTTGAACCTTTCATTTGATGTTGGGTTAAACTTCAATCTGAGAAGTGGAAGACCAAAGTGTTTACAGCAGCCTTATTAAATATGACGGTTTGATATGGAATTGTTAAAAGGGGAGAGGGTTGTAGATGACAGCTGGGAGGGAAAAGGATCTGCTGCTGTTCCTCTGTGCCACTATTTTCCCGGTCTAATTACTTCGTTGGCAGTGCGATAGAGAAAAAAAAAAAGGGGAAATAAAAAAAAAAAAAACAACTGACTGTTTGCCTCCCTAAGCTTAAAATAATGGGAGGACCTCAGGAATTACACAGTTTTTCCATCTAGTGAAATTTTCCACTCGAAGAAATTCCATCTCGCACGCACAGAAATTTTTCACTTTTAAGGAAATTTTGGTAAATTGTTTGGGTTAGAGGATCCACAAACTAGATCCTCGGTGTTTTGAAGATATTAAAATATAAGCTTTGAATGCTGAGATTAGAGGCCTCCGTTTGCTTCAACTCAAACAGCAGCTATTCATTTCTCTGGGATCTAGTGACAAACATTATTTACGGGCTGCAGAGGGAAAAGGAGGCAGGCGTCCAAATACCCAAAGTCATCCAAATATCTCAGCCAGTGTTGTAACTGGCGGGGGTTTCTGCAAGGATGAGGCTGGTCTAATCACTTTGTGGAAATAATTAAGTGGAAAGGTTCATATGGCAATGAACTTTTTGTCATATGCATTATTTTGCAGTAAAGTGCCGCAAGATAACAACTAATGGTGCAGAGTTTAACAGTCCAGTAGGAAAGGAAGTTACTGATAGCACCTGAATTTGGGGCTTTCCCAAAAGGCCTGCAGCTCAGACAACAAAGGGCCAGTGCACAAGAAATAAACCAGGGTGCAGAAACCCAACTTTGCTGAGCTTTTTCCTGCGAGTTTTGTCATGCTGGTCACAGAGGCGGGGTGGATCCTGCAGCAAAAGGCTGCACAGATGATCTCAAATCCTCAAAATCCAACAGAGAAGCAAGAAGGCCAACTAGTCAGGAATCCAGTATTACTAATCAGAGAGGAATGCTCCTCGTTTCATTTGGATGCTGGAAGCGTCACTGCACTCAGCTCCTCTTCTGAGGGGATGAGCTTTTTTGTTGTTGTCCTGGACTTTCTCGGACAGGCTTTCAGGCGCTTTGGATAACGGTTCGAGCGTCTCAAGAGCACAAAAACACGCAGATGTGCCTTTAATGGCACGAGTGCCCCTGTGAACAAAGCTCTCTTTCTGATAGAATAAACAGACTGAAGCATTTTCTTCAAAATATCAGTAATCATATTCACCCTTCACCCCAAAGTCTTTTATCTTCTTCTAATCTTAATTGTTACAAGCTGGATGTCTGTACTTCTTACAGTTGACAGTATTCTTGGACTTACATGTGAGAACATTTTCATTTTTGTGGTTACTCACACTCAACAATAGTTCAACAACAATTACAGCTGCTTTTAATGAATCATGGCTGCACATGCACGAGCGAGACTCTACTAACAGCAGCTGCAGTGCTTAAATTAAAAGCTTTATATGTTTCTGTGTTTAAATAATCTATAAAATGAACAAATTTATAAAGAACTGGCATGAAGTATCTCCATCTCTCCCGTTTATCTTTGGATTCATAAGACAAAGGTAGAAAGCAGCAGTTTCCTCTACATCACAGTCGTTTTGAAAGTAGAGCCATCAATCATAGCTTGTGGTTCTTTGCATCACACAGAAACAAGTCGCACCCTTTAGCTTTGTGCGCTTCCAGCTGCATGTCTGACAGCAGCATTTAGCTCTGCTCTTTTCCTAAACACTGCTGGCCTTTTCAGCTCATGTAAGTCCAGCTCGGGTCAGAGTGCTCTGCAGGACTCTGGGCTCACACTCATGTCAAAATGTTGCCATACAAACCCCCACCTTGGCTGACAGCATTCAGGCTAAAAGCTGCAGCACATGGAAAGTATAACTAACTGGCTGGCAGAGGATGAGGAGGCTGCTCGAGAAACTTCATTTAAACAATGTTTAAGGGACTCTTACTCTCTGAGGGCGACTCGCTGATTTCTGTGTCGCACTGGTGGGTTATACCAGCTTTTATTTTGAAAAAATCATCTAAAAAAATAAGAATTAGCTCTACTGAAGCCCTGCTGCTGCACTCACGCCTTGTGACACAATAAAAAACACAGCGTGAAGCGGATGCTACATGGACAGTGACTACTTGTTCCCATCCCAGCGTGTAATTTGCGACAGAGTGGCTAAGACATTTCCCTCTTTGTGTGCAAAATGAGGACACAGCGACCAGTTATTTCCACAGACATTTTCCAAACAGTGTAGCAGGAAGTCCACTGAGGTTTTGCTCTAATTTGTGAGAGACGTCCATGAAGCCAAAGGAAACAACTTTACTCAATTGCTGAATTGACAAACAGCGTGCACTATGTTAGCAGCGGAGCTGTGCCTGCACACGGAGAAGAGAGGTTTAGCTGAAACCCACAGCTTGTTAGTCTACCACACGAATGACAAAGCTACCTCACAAAGACACAAAAAAAGAGACGTCAGGCAAACTTACAGAGTTGACAATGCTTTTGAGAGCGTGGAAGCCATCTTTGACAGGAAACACATGGTCTTTGGTGTCCGCAATTTCAGCAAGCTGTTGGAATCACGAAAGAATGGAGTAAACAGGGAGCAGTGCTGATTTAACACGGCTTTCTTCTTTTTCTCTTTTCCTCTTTATGACTGAGCTCTGTCTTTCCTTTCATATTATGGGCAGGAGGAGACAAACAGATGGCATGACTGTGGCAAACACTTTGCTCAACTATAAAAAAAAAATTGCAGCACAAATTGGGAGCAATATTGCCATTGTTTTTGACTTAAGTTCTCATCACAGGATGGTTACCAATGGTTACAAGGGACAGGCCACCATGTTGGAAGAGTGACAGTAAAAGTGCAGACAGCACTGAGCATCGGTGACATTAGAGGGAAGAAATTCTTGACATCACTTTACGATATGAGCACAAACTCATCATTTGCTGCGGAGACAAATAATAAATACAATAAAAATAGTGTGAACGCTGTGAGGAGCCAATAAGCGATTTCACAGCCAACAGAAATGGTGCTTTTACTCCACAGTTTCTAATTACAACAAATGCTCACACTAAGCCTTAATAGTTACACTCCTGTGTACTCTGTACTGCTTAATATAATCTTCTCATGGCTGCGCGACCCTGCCGGACTGTCTGTGTGTAAAAAACATCAAACAATTGTGGCTTTTTTCCAACATTTGTACAGAATAACTCGGCTGAAGCCATGTTTACACATTAAACATCGACACGCTAAATCAACCTTTTAGAATTTGCTTCTCTGGCTTAATAATATAAACACACTTTAACGATTACTGTATGATCACACTTTCATTTACTGTGTATTAGTTTATTTTTTGGTCATATTGCTAGTATCAAGTATTTGTAGAGTCATTAACCTCAATTTAATGTTATTTTAAAGTTCAGAGCGGTTTAAATTTCCACGTCTTGTTTAATGTTGTGAAAAATAAACACACGATGAGCCAAAAATATTAGCGTGCACGCCCTTTATGCACTCTATTATTCCATTTCAAAAGGAAGCTTGTCCAAAAATAAAAAGTATAAAAGTAATAACTGATCATATAATCTAAAAAAAGAGTAAATATTTAAATATCATGCCCTAGAAAGTCATGTACAGTATTCCAGCTTATTTTGGGAAAATAATGACTGACCACTGGGAATGAAAACTAATATTACCCTGTAAGACCCAACAAAAAACAGACAGAAAATTCTGATTTTTTGGAACTGAGATTATAACAAAATCCACCATTTTATTTTGCTATATCATGCTGCGTATGATATATTTTTATTATATATTTTTTGTATCACATTTGATATATTGGGTGTTTTTGGCAACTTTTTGTTGCCAATGTTAATTTTAGACAAAAAAAAAGTTTTGTCCATAACATTTTGAAATCATGGAAAGTATTGATCGTGTTGATGAGATACAGGTCTCAGAAACTCATGTATCAAATATGATACAAAGGGCATTATAGGGTTAAGATCAACACCTGAAAGCAAGACTGATTTAAGATGAGAGAACTGGTCACACGTGCGGGTGCAAGAAAAAAGCTTTGGATTAGACACATTTCTGCACTGATTATTCATGAATTTATTTATTTTAATCTAATTCACAATGACACGCTGCAGGCTGAAAAAAAAGTGAGCCTTTATGCTTACAAGTTCTCCACGAGCTGCTTGGACTGAGGTGTTCCTAATAATCACAGGCATACAAAGTCTGGTTACTGTCGAGCTCTGCGTTTCTTGAGAATAGCTGGGTGGTGTAAACTAAGCTTTGATTACAGCAGCTTTCACAAAAGCAAGAAGCTGGAAAAGCCTACAGAGGAATTTCTAATGAAGCGAGTGGAAAGGAACCGAGGGGTCGTGTCCGCAGTAACTGCAGTAACTGACACAGACCAAAGGAAGCTTTGCAAATAAATACTGCAGCATCTCTCAAGTTTCAACAAATGAGACTAAAGCTGGGCTTTCCTGTAAAAAGCTGTACAGTGGAGGACTAAAGGAAGTGCGCTCTGCATGACGGAGGCAGCATCATGGTTTGGTTTAGCTTTGCGGCGTCCTCGTACGCCTTGAAATCGATGAGTAAACACTGAATTTACAATTGGATCAAGCTGACAGGATGAAGACATCCCAGAAATATGGCTCCGGGTCCAAAGCTCGTCCACATCATGCAGTAGTTATATGAATGACTACATTGCTTTTTCTAGTGACTATGGCTGCTTACTGAAGCATTCAGAAAGGTAGAAAAAGCACAACTATTTACATGTTAGAAGTATTTTCAGCTGGTGTTTGTCTATAAAAGCAGACGAAGAATCAACAACATTTTAAGAGTAATCGATGCAGAAATCCTGGAAATTCCAAAGACTTCACATGTTCCCTCAACTGTACATCCGGTGTTCCTGGCATGAATTCAAGCTTTAGTTCCCGAAGACTCTGTTCTCTGCTTTAATGTAAATTATTATTATTTTTTCTGGCCACCATCAAGCTTTTAGAAGGTGAAAATTTGACAGCGAGAACACTTTTAGGTGTCCTGCTACTTCCCCTGGTTTTTCCACACAGGTAAAAGCACTGATGTTGTTTACCTTTTCCTGACACTCTTCCAACACGCCAATGTGTCTTACACCAAAATCGTAATCACTGAGCACACATTCAGTGACAGACTCGTCTTATGTTTAGATTAAGATTAAAGCCCTCTTACCTGCTGCTCATCAAACTCTTTGATACCCACACAGTAAACACGAGCGCCATATTTCCTCGCTTCGTCAGCCTGCAGATCAAATAAATGCGAGGATGATGTGCAACAGGTTGAAATTTAAAAAAAGAAAAAGAAAAAACATCATGAAACAGAGTGCAAATAATCAGATGAACAGATACTTGTGCAACTGAATAAGTGAAAAAAAGGTTTTTATTTTTTGCATGAGGAAAATGGAGAGTTTAATTTTAAACTACGCTGAGGTAAGAAAGCAAGGGAAGGGGGGAGATGAGCTACATTTAGAGCTGTGGTCAGAATGAAAATCACCTGCTTTACAGTCAGTTCATGAACATAAACCGCAAGCTTCCCGTCCGTCAGAGCCAGGATGATGCTGGAGGACTTGACCGACTGTTGCTGTATCTGCTCGGTGGCCTGCGAGATCAGATCAGTGATGAGCATTTTATCAGATTTGTGTTTTGCGATTACTTTACCTAGTAAAAGGAGGGAAAACTAACCTGTTCGATTCCCTTGTGCATATATGTTTCACCTGCTGGAGTCACATCTTTCAGAAGCCGCAGACCTTCCTCAATCTTGTGTCTGAAAATGTTGACGATATAAAGAAACACTTAGCGGCTGGCGCCACGTGTTGACACACAATCACATTTCAGCGTGTTCTCTGGCAGTACTGATACTGATCTGTAAAATGTCTCTACAGCAGCTACATGATGACACTCTCTATTCAGGCCAACATCAGCTTTGTTGACTACAATATCATCATTACAGTTACGCCACCATTTAACATTGGTGGCTACTGTTCCTGTTCTTCGTATCAGTTTTGCTGTTTGGCTTAATGTTCAAAGATAACAAAGACATTTCCAACATCTTTAAAAACCACTTATTTTATTCTTCATAATAAACTCTCAGCATCAGCCATGTTCCAAAATGTTTCCAGTGCAGATGCCAGTGTCTTTTCACGTCAGCTGTGCATCCCCTGTTTTCTTAATTTGATATTAAAACAAAGTTTCACTTTCTAGAAATAACACACATCACACTTTTGTCTAACGTGTATTTATGTCATTTTTTAAAATGGTGCTAAATTTTGATGTGGTTTTGATGACCACATGCCACTTGCCAAATTATTCATACCCTAAAGTGGTAAAAACCAAAAAATAAAAGACACTTAAAAATGCTTTTATTATTATTTGTCAAAGTATTTAATATTAATTTAAGGAATTGGAATTCAGATCAAGTAAATAAACATTTTTCTTCTTTGGGGTTAAAATGCTAAATCAATAGTTATCATGCAGATCATCGATCCTCACATTTAAGCTTTTTAGCATGATGAAAACGTGAAAATGCTCAATTCCAATATTAAAATATAAAACCCTTCTGCAATTTTAGTTACGAAAAACAGCAATTATGCATGAAAATATGGTTACCACTTCATGCATAATGCCCCTTATATATGTATGGTCCCCGCCGTGGGATCAATAAAGTCTCGTCTTAAATAAAGGATGACTGAGTTTGGAGACTGTGACAAACTCTGAAAGCTTCTTACAACATCATCTCAAAGCTGCTGCCAAGGTGGTGATGAAACCAAAATGAAAAAATAAATAAAAACAATGAGCTGTACTTTTGTACATGTGTGTGCCACTGAGGGTTCACTTCAGAGTTCGATACCTTTCTCCAGTCAGAGGCAGCAGGATTTTGGCTTGGCCTGAGAAAACGATGAACGAGACTCTCATTCTCGGACTGAAAAACAGAAGTGAACAGGGATTCGTTTTAAAGAAACAAACAGAAACAATGCTCTAAATGTCTCATTTAGCTGCTTGTTTTAAATAACAATGGCAAAATTATCCCTGCAATATGATACGTTTTATTATCCTGTGAAAAAATCAGCACTTCTGTCCTTTGTCGTCTTTATCAAACGATCGCGGCCACAATCAAACACGTGAAGTTCTCAGACTAGCTGGGAATGTGTCAGTGTGACAGACAGTGTTATATAAAGCTTTTACATGAGTTCAGTTCAGTTAAAGGGAATTAAAGACGCATTAATAATGAACCAAACAGAAGGGGCTCTTTTAATGTCAACTAATATTAGTGGATGACTTAAAGCAGCTTCTGTGGGACTGAGGAAGTGATTAATAAGACAGGAAACATGTTGTGGTTATGAGTCACGCGTAAACACACGAACAAACACAAACACACACGCGCACGCACACACAGAGGCGCAAATATAGTATAGAACATATATATATTTTGTACCTGTGACTTTTTAAGGGTGTTAAACGACACGTTGGACACTTCGATGTGTGTCTGACCAAAGAGTGTGGCGTCAAGTGTTCGCAGTACAGCCAGTGCTGTTTACATTCAGCACCGCTCTGTCATCTCCCAGCACTCGCTCGCCGGCTCATGAATTATTAATAATTTATTTTTTTAAACAAACATGGCTGGTTTCTGAGTCCTGTACACAACCATGGTGACATTCCCCAAAACTGGGCTTAATAAAATTACATTAGAACTGAAATTAAAGACATAAAGCGAGAAATACATGAAATAGAATATATAAAATTCCATATATTTGTACATGGACAAAAGCTCTGACTAAGCTGGATTTGAAAAATGACAAGATCTGACCAGTACTGGGGGAATTATTTAGTTTTAATATTAAAAAACAATGATTCCTCAATATTTTCATTTAAGCCAACATGAACTACAAGTGCATTTCTTTAGTACGGTGTAAGGTTTCACTGTAAAATTCAGTTAACAAACTAAAATCCAAAGAAGCTTTAGGTAACCACTAGCAGGGCGTGACACGTTTTCACTCGTGCTCACTAGAATACTGAAATCAATCACAACGGCGTGATGGGGTTGTCGGTTAAAAGGAGCACAAAATATCGAACAGGCTAATTAAATATTCACTAAACCTTTAGAGAACATCTACAAGGGATTTTTTATTTTAAAAATACTAATGATGAAAGAAATATTTCTGCCAACAGCCGCCTAAAATATGATTACAAGGAAGTGGGTTTGAGAAGTGACCGCATTGAGAGACATTCATGCTAAATGTGGCGTTCACTGTAACACATTTTCCTGTTAATTTAAAATAAAGGAGTACTGGAAAAATAGACGTGTCATCGTGAGGCTGGTGTCCTACAGTTTAGCTTTTCAAGCATCAACTGTTTGATGGTGTAAAAAAGACCAGACCACAGACAAACTGCGAGCTGCAGAGCGAAACGTCCAAGTCAACTGAAAGACAGAAGTATCTCACGCTGCAAGCTTGACCTTAAAGTTTTTATCCTGTGCATAAAGGTAATAGCGATGCGATAGAGCTCGTCGTTCCAATCAGCGACACAATTTAGGGTGAAAAACATCGTGCAACCGTGAAATCACAGGATGCTATAAGTAACCAAAGTAAGGGTACTTCTGCGTCGCTTAAACAGTACTCTGGTAAGTACTCAATTACATGCACTCGGTTACTTCCCACCTCTGCTACAGACAGAAAGCACACGGATGCCATCCCACAGAGCGAGTTAAACTTCAGATAATTAAGTGTTTCCTTCAGAGATCCGAAGCCTTCAGAGCATAAGGAGAGGTGCTGATATTTCTCACCCACATGACACATGGCCCAGTCGCGATCCTCCCCCGCAAAGATAGCACAATCTTTAAGCCACACGGCCAGATTTGGCAGGGAGCGGTAGCAGCCGTATACATCCACATCCTGTCTGCAAGTTTCAGGAGTCATATGTGGACTAAAAACTAACCGCGCGCAAGTCACAGATGAGAAATCGTGGGTGGTGACTTAACGTCGAACTTTAGGTTTTCACTGGAGCTTAAGATGTTATTTGGTACCTCTTTAGCAATACTGGGATCTTTTCTTATTTCTAAGAAAGACTTGGGATAAAGACGCAGTTGATGCCAAGGACAAATCAGAGGGTGGTGTTGGGTTTTTTTTTCTTTGAGAATGGTGGAGAGGGGGGTGATGAAGTAGTCCAGTTTGCTCCACATGGCGGAACAGAAGTGCTCTTGGTGAGCGAGCATTGTTTAGCAGATTGTCCTCATCGCCTTCCAGTGTTCTTTTGCTTTACTGTACATTGTCTGCCTGTCAGCCGTTCTGTGGTGGAAGCAGGGGATAAGTGTGGAGCCGGACCCCCCCTGGTGCAAATGGCCATTCTCACAGCCCAGAAGACTGCTCCTCTCTGCCACCCACTCCCACCTGGTGCCTTTGCTATTTTCTTCAACCAACCACTTCATTCTGGCTGGGTCGCTACCGTCTGTACTGTGCTGGCAGGCGCCGTTTGACTCAAACGTTATGCAAGCTGAACGTTTCAAGCCGGTTTCTGCCGTTTTGTCTTTTTAATGAATTATGAGCAAGACGGATGCCATAGATTCTGCACAATGATAGTTTGTAAAACAGGTGGGAAGTCATTTAAATCAGTGCAACTGGCTGGAAGTAACGGTGTGAGCGCTTGAGTGATAGACATTTATC
This sequence comes from Oreochromis aureus, assembly GCF_013358895.1. Classification (NCBI taxonomy): domain Eukaryota; kingdom Metazoa; phylum Chordata; class Actinopteri; order Cichliformes; family Cichlidae; genus Oreochromis; species Oreochromis aureus. Next base: position 4,683,838 of record NC_052953.1, on the reverse strand, counting down.
CCATAAAACCACCATGCTGATGTCAAACAGATGTAAAACAGAATAAAAGGCCTTCTTCCATTTTCCCCAACTTATTCCTCTTTCTTTTTAAACATCCGTAAAATGTGAGAAAATAGGAAAATATCATACTCGCCTCACAAACCGGTCAGTAAGGTTCTTCACAAAGGAATATATCTCACGCCAGTCATTAGCAACGCTTCCAGACCTGAAAACAAGAAAACAACAGTCAGCTCACAGCTCATCGGTTGCAGCAGATTGTGTGCTGGGGAGTAAAATACTGTACAGTATTTGTGCTTTGTACCACAACCACAGTTGGACATTTAACACCAGCCACATGCTGGATAATTGTGCAAAGTCTGTGTACTACAGCAGCCACTTCAGCTGTTAGAATCCTCGAACGTTCACACGAGGCTTGCCTCTCTACAAATGTAGTTGGCCAACAGATCTGAAATTTAACAGGAAGTTACCGGGTAGAGGTTGAGGCAACTGAATGCAATTTAACTTAATAACTGGATTAAGTGCAGTTTGTGCAGTTTTGTAACACTGGAGTTCTCCGATGTCTGACAGGCCCGTGGCGTGACATAGACGAGAAATGCAGAGAAAGATGGAATAAGGTGCGAGTGCTTGTTCTACTGTCTTTTGTCTCATTAAAACTAATTAAGTGTTGGTAATTGCCAAAAATGACACATAAATTTTCCAAGGTGGGTGTGAACCTATAGCCCTTGGCCCCTCTCACCCCTCAGTAAGTCGATCTGACCACAATGAACAAAGTGTGTAAAATGTGCCCTTGATATAACGACAAAGAGGTAATTAAACCAATAATTACAATTCTATGTATGTACGGAGAACATAAAAAAGAAGAGTTTGACCGTTAGGAGGCTCATCTTTCATGCCACCTCTTTCTCCTCCCTGCTGCCCATAGACAAGGTCACACACAGCGGAGGAAAGAGGCAAGAATAAAGAAGTTTCACTCTACTTTGACAACGCTGGTGACTCTGCATATAATTAGAAGACAGTTCTTTGTGGCTAAACATTGGTTTAATAGTTAAAGGGATGAGAATCGCCTCTGGAGGATCTCAATGTCATCGTCTTTGTTCAGTGCGATGCTTGGGTTTAATGATAACTGGCTGGAGCAAACAAACAAGTTTTAAGTTGTTGTCATCTTTGGTTTAAAAAAAATTATAATGAGCAATTTTGAATGTTTATTTGCATTAAGCTCCCAACTTAATCTACTTATGTGTTCATAACAATACAAAAACATCTTATTCTGAGTGTTTTCTTTTTGGTGTATTAACATTTGGGTTTGCTCTTGTAACCTGGTGCCAAAATTCACAGAGATTAATTTGCATATCTTGATGCGTGCTCAATCATCCAGGTAAGTAAATCCCAAAAGTTGATTCTGTTCATCTGGACGTTTTCAGTGGGAGAAACATTTCGTCACTCGTCCAAGTGACCTCTTCAGTCTCAGCTGACTGCAGGTTTCCCCAGGAACTGACCTCCCAGCCCATTGTTCCTTCAGTGGGCTGGTTTCAGTCATTGTACTGTTTATAAGATTGGGGAAACCTGCAGTCCGCTGAGACTGAAGAAGTCACTTGGATGGAAGTCACTTCCACCAAGTAACCAAATCAGTAATTTCCATCTCCTGTTTGCTCTTCCTGTGATATGGAGTCTAACTAGCGAGCGCTGCAGGGTCATACAGCATCAGCTGATAGTATCTCCTCCTTCAACCTGTTTTGATTAGCTGGTGTGTTGTTGCACCTTTTGCAGGGATTTTCTTGCTTTTGGAGTTTGCAGAGGTCGCTCTCATAGTGTTGAGCTAGCCTCCATTTTAAATAAACTATCTCAGAATGATTTAACAGGCTGGAAATACCTGTCTTTTATGTTCATAAATCTTTAAGGCTAATACAGCTCCAGGTGGAGTATGCTCAATCCACTGGTTGCAGAATAGAAACCATTTCAATCAGTGTTTGGTTTTCTTTGACATCACACTGAGGATGTACAGGCTGGTTGCCAAGTGTGAATGGAAAAAGATGAAAAGTGAGGCTAAAAAGTGAAGCTAGTGCAGAAGTGCCACCAACCAGCATTTTATCTAATGGCCTGCAGTGGTGACTGCACTACTGGAAGTCTATGGGAAAGTAGCTCTCAGTTCTCTTGCTCTGTACTTTCAGTAAACACTTGCCCGATGGGTTTTTGGACTCAACTGCTAGTTTATAAAACAGGAAGCTCACTTGTAAATGTTGGTTCCCTAATAGAGTCCAAAAGGATTATGATTTGTGTTACTGTGTGACTGACAGATGCTCTGAAAAGGGTTTTGAAAGAAGAAAGTAAGGCAGTGATTGCTGCCACAAACATTACAGCACAGTCTTATCAGTTCAACCAGGAAATCCTAAAGTAGAGCCATCATAGCTGCGCAAATAAAGTAAACTTAGAGATACTGCAAGCTGACAAGTAAAAAACACTAAAGTTCAGACTTTTTACATTTCAAACATGTAAACTTGCATTTGTAAATCCAACAGATTCGGCAAATTTATAAAAAAGAAATGCTGAACCAGCAAAGCTGTGTGCACGCCGTCAAAATTGTGCCAAAAAACTTTGGTCATTATCCTGTAATTATGCAATTTTATCCAGGGCAGGGTGGGCCAAACACAAAACGGCCAGGCGAGCAGTGTTTCAACTCAACATGATGGCACATGTCCAAGCTGTGGGAGGATGGGATTAAAAACAGTTGCTGTCAAGGCTGTAAACTCTCCTTCATATACAGGAGGTCTTTTTGCATGGCACTACTTCTGCAAAGCAGTTTTGCTGAACTGAATGTGGCTGTGAAGTCTCTGCATGTGTGATGTCTGCAGCAGGGCTGTGAGAGAGTGAAAGACAGGAAGTAACGCAGCATCAACATCTGCTCGAAGCTGCTTGCACTGGGTTTGTTGGTGCACCATAAGGGTGGTTTTGATGGTATTCGAGGATAAGAAAGGTTATATGTGTTAAAACTCACACTAGTTGATGCTGTCACATAAAAAAGGTTTTAAAGACTTAAGTCAAGACTTTAATCAATGACTACAAGACATTAATTAATTGATTAGAAGATGCTCTGCTGTCACATCAGATAGTTGTTGCTATGGATACTGAAACAATGAAACAACACAGCAACAGGTGAGAAACCTTCATTCTTCCTCTTCTCAACATTTCAGCATTTCCCAGAATGATAACATTATAAAAAGCCCATGACATGTTACTGACATGTTACCAACTATGCTCTTTAAACATAGCATAGATGTTATGGTTAAAGTCTGGTTAACGTTCAGGGTGCGAAACTACTTGTTCAAATTTGGATGAGGTCACGGTAACGCTTGTGTGGTGGTATGAGGTTTGTCACAGTACTCGCTTCACCACATGCAACCACGAGGCACTGCAATACTCCACGTAACCAAGACACAGCCCGAGAGTATCATTCACTTGAGCGGTCACAGCCCAGGCTTGATCTCGAGTTCACTTGTTGTTTTTTTAACATATCTGACCTTAGTCCCGAACATTTATCAAAGTTTTTTACAGCCGAACAGCCAAACAGAGGCCTTTTTCAAGGCCTGTCATGAAATCTCCAGAGACATAAACTGTAAACTGCCAATGCATCATAATCATCATCTGCTGTTTTTAATTCATCCAAAGTTCCTGCAGCTGCAGACCAACTGAAGGCTCTACATTACATTAAAAGGCAATCCCAGTTTCCATTTCCACTTTTTAGTTATAGTTCAGATTAAAACTTCACACTGAAAACTAACAGGAGATTAGACATGCAGCTGACAACAAGCCAGCTAAACAACAACAGCTGGTTAGAAGGTAAAATTATATCAGCCGAGTCTAAATGTCTCTGATAAGCAGTGCTATTACATCCTCACTTTGTATGAGAGTTTATTCACTAAGTGTCTGAGTCCAAAACTTCAGAAACGCCGGCTCACAGTCACTGACAGAAAGGTTCAGGATATTCACAACATCTCACCTCAGTATCAGTTCAATTCAATTTTATTTATACAGCATCAAATCACAACAACAGTAGCCTCAAGGTGCTTTATATTGTATAGTAGACCAACAATCTTATGACCCCCTATGAGCAATCACTTTGGCGACATCAAACTCCCTTTTAACAGGAAGAAACCTCCGGCAGAACCAGGCTCAGGGAGGGGCGGGGCCATCTGCTGCGACCGGTTGGGGAGAAATAAGGAAGACAGGACAAAGACATGCTGTGGAGGAGAGCCTGATATTAATAACAAGTATGGTTCAGCGCAGAGAGGTCTATTAACACACAGTGAGTGAGAAAGGTGACTGAAAAAGAAATATATGGTGCATGATGGGAATTCCCCAGCAGCCTACACCTACTGCAGCATAACTAAGAAAGGATTCAGGGTCATCTAATCCAGCCCTAACTATATGCTTTAGTAAAAAGGAAAGTTTGAAGCCTAATATTAAAACCTGAATCATTGGACAAAAGTCAGCTCCACTGACTTTCACAAGGCTTTACATATTTGCATATTACAGTTTTGCATATTGACAGATGAAACAAACAGCAGACTGACAGTGACTACAGATGACTGGGGGTCAGAGTTGTTTGTCCTACAGTGACCACCATAACTAGGATTATCTACTTGAATTGGGAGGTGAAAGAAAACACAACTTATTGATTGCAATCTGCAAACTTCTGAGCAGTGCGATTTTACACACTGCCTAATTTCAAAACCCTGTGATGCAGCAGCAACAGAAATGAGTGAAGTTACTAATCTATCATCCTTTGTCATGCTGTAATTCATGTGATACATCATTTAAACTGTTGTGCAATTTGCCTTGCATAACTATGTACATGACTCTTAAGCCGCAGTTAGGGCTGACATATTTGCTGCTGTGAGAATGAACGGGATGCTAACACAGTAAATATAACCTTTTATACTTCCCCGACCTGCTGTAGTCTTCTCCTAAATGTATCAAGAAAATAAAGACTGTTATACTTCTGGAAAAAGAAAATATGATACAGAAGCAGGTTTTATCACACTAGTAAACTCCTGCCAGGATCTAATTGATGCATTTTTGAGATATCAGTAGACCTGAACACAGACTCGTGCCGGCAGCTTATTCACTTTGAATATGAACCAGTCTCCACTTGTAGCAGACTCCAAAGAATGTAAAAGATATCCAGCTAGCCATAACAACACCAAAGTAAGCATGTGCCAGGAGTGATCAGTTTGCACGCTGTCATGCATATTCCTTCTTTATACTGTGAGTCTTGGCAAATGAACTTGTAATCACCTTCAGTGATAAGGTCTTTTACATCCACAGCTTTAAGCACTCTAGCAAAACAACAGTATATTCAAAGCACAGGGAAGCTTCATTAGAGCTGACTGTATCCATCAGTCGCCTCGCACACACAAACTTCAGCAATAGTTAGAAATCCACTTTGAATCCCAGCCAAACAACTTGAGTGTTGGAGATGTTACCAGAACAGATGACATCTTTGATGCAAAAACTAGATGACTCCTAACTGTCTCTTTGCAAACATGAATTTAAAACATGCATGGATGTGTGTGTGTGAGACGGCAACCAGACTGGACTCTGTTAGCTCCATCACTTCACAGTTGATTATTGTGTTTCAGTTGTATAGTTAACCATTACATGTCAATTCATTTTTATCATAACTTAAAGTGCTTTAGTTTGTTACGTTTCCCTCCCCCTGTCCAACCCCACTTCTGTAACAACACATTTTTACCCCAGTCAGCCAAATCAGCATTAATGGGGCCTGCTGCTGATGTCAACAGATGGGATTCAGGCAGAGGTAGTTAGGCCAGGCCACTCCAAACTGGATGTTTGGATATTAAAACTAAGACTTCATCAGCTGCAAAAACTGCCAACTCTCACATGGGAATCCATGTGACCCCCTTGGGAAATAAGAAAATAGCTAAAAGTGCCATTCAGTACCAAAACAGCATCACATATAAGTAGATTTATTTTTTTAAATGTGAAAAATAATAGATAAAATGAAATAAATGGAATGACTAGAGAGTATAAAGTTTGCAGTGAAACTAAAGTGGAGTAGCAGGCACCAATTGGGGCCCATCACTTTAAACAACCCTTTGCCCCCCCCTCCCTTAGGTAAGCTCCTGGCTGTAGCACTTCATCTCCATAACGCATGCTGACCTGAGTGTTTTTTCGGCCAGTAACAGTAACCCATTGTAAACCTTATAGTGCCACAAATTTATACAAAGTCTGCAAAAAATACAGGATATGTTGAAAACTCATATTCCTAATCAGGTCGCAGAAAACCTGTCCACCCAAACCAAACTATCCCACCATCATCATCCCAGGGGCGCACCGGCTCGTCCTCCACAGGCAAACACCAGAGTTCATAACAAAAAGCAGCTACACGCATGCATGCTGCTGCAGCACGATCAGACAGGAGTCATCTAGAGTTCACCAGCTCTGTCTGCACTTTTCACTTACTTGTCTAAAACAAAGTAGAGGTCGTACGCTCCGTGACATGACGCTTCTTCTGCCCAGCAGGACGAGGCGAACAACCCGAGCAGGAGCACCGCGACCGCCGCCGAAGTCCAGCCGCTATGTCCACGCACAAGTTTCTCCTCCGCGCCAAAATATCGTGACAACTTTTCCCGCATGTTTGCGACACAGAGAAACGATAAGGAGTCGATGCTCGCTGAGAAAAATCAAAGTTTAAATGAGTTTTCGGGGAGGAGGAGCTGCATGTCAGACTTCTCCCAAAACAACCAAGTTAACAATTTGAGCAACAAAATCAAGGAAATCACCGTCACGTCACGTCACCGGTGAAGTTTCTACATCGTTGTGACTCACTGCTCACTCACATCCTCAAAAAAATCAAACCTGGCGACAAAACACGCAAAACCCCAGACGGAAGAAACCCCAAAATCTCAGCTTTTACCAAACTTCACCGAGACAAACTGTGAGAACTTTGAGCTTCCTTCAAGAGCTGCTCAAAAACTCGTACTGCTGAGTGCTGGAGGCGTAGCTTTGGTACAAAATTAATCGCTTCTTTCGAAGTTCCTGCTTCGTTTTACAGATGTGCCCAGAAAAGAGCTCGTGTTGAATTTAACAAAGCTGGTAAATGGAGAGAAATGTTCTTAATAAGCACACAATAGATGCTTTGTTAAGCGGTGGAAAGGAATATTACTGTTACTGTTTTGTAAGTAAATTGCAAGACATTTGCCTTTTTTAGGTTTTTTAATATGAAAATATAAAAATATGCAGATTAAAAGTGCTCATCTTCCCGAAGGCCATGCCATCATCACTCAGGTCCATCATTTTACTGTAGCCTACAGCCTGAACGCACTGAAGGTGTTTTAACCTGGACAAAATGGACAAAATCATAAAAATGTAACCATCCAAGAAAAGTGACAGGTCAAGCATATAACTTTGATCATCCAGTTAAAATACACTGTGCTGCTGGTAAACCTGTCCAGCCAGTCATTCTGCCCTAATATTACTGCCAGTGGCGGTCCTAGCCTGTTTGGCGCCCTGGGCGAACACTCCTCTGGCTGGCCCCACACACACACACACACACACACAAAAACATGTTAAGGATTTAACATAAAACTGTTGTCCACACACACATATGAAGAGAGAGAGAGAGAGTATGCATAGTATGCAAACGGCTACCAAACAGCCATCATAATTAGGTCATACAATGAGAACAGGACAAATCAACAATTGACAATGACTAATTAATATTAAAATCTGTAACATAATGTATTGTTTGGAGTTTAGTCTGTTACTGTTACTATTTTTACCATTTCTTCTTGGGGCAACTGTAACCCACATTATTTCCTTAGGGATTAATAAAGTATTCTGATTCTGATTGTTTCAGGATGACCTGCCATTATCCAATGACACATCTGGTTACCTGCATCTTCTGCTTGTTTCTCCTCCGCTTCTTTTCTCTTTTTTCTAAACTGAGCACCTGATGGCTTTGAACTTTTCTTGTCCATCTTCCATTCGTTTTAATTTTGCACTCCAGTATGAACACCCATCCCTCAACCAGAGGATCACCACAACATAACCTAATAGACCTACACCTTAGTTCACAGATTAACTTTGTCTAGGGTGTATTTCTGGGATTTCACACAACCCAGGATTCAAATCATGAATACATAATGGGCTTGGATTTACAACATTATGAATGAAATGTGCTCTATTTGGAAGCAGCAGGTCTCCCTCCCCTTTCGACGGGTTATGTGTGAGACTTTAAATCATCAAACTGTAAATTATAAATTTTAAATTGTTATTGATCCCTTTACCCCGAGTCCTAAAGTGTATATTTATTTTCTTACTCTACTATATATATTGTTTGTTTACTTGCACTGCTGTAACTGGAGCCTCGTCGTCTCGTCTCTCTATATACTGGACTGTATGTAGCGGAGGTGACAATAAAGTTTACTTTGACTTCAGCAGCGCGCAGGCGCACCGAGGGCTCTCGCGCTCAGTTTTCGTGTATAGCATTTCGAAAAACATCGGTGCAAATTATAAGTCTGTATCATAATGTCCGGTGTTTTCGTGTTTGTTGTTTTGTTTTTATTTTGTTTTATTTTGCGAGTTGGTTATTAGATGCTGCTCCAGCCGGTCAGAGAATCCCCCGCCGCCCCGCCCTCTCCTCCCTGTGCCGCAAGCAGCAGGCGCACCTCGCAAACGGAGGGCGCCCTTACTCCCAGCAAATGGGCGATAGAAAACCGATTGGTGTCTATGACATTCCCAATATGCGCTGGCTGCCGTCGGGGCAGCATGAGTACGAGCATTTATTTATTTATTTACTTTTTTTTTTTTTTTTGCCGATGCCCGTGATGCCGCCCCCCATCACGATGCCGCCCCGGGCAACCGCCCGTGTCGCCCGTATCTAAAACCGCTACTGATTACTGCAGACCAAACACCCACCTGCCTGCCTCCTCCCACTGAAATGGCGGCCCTGATGTTACAACCTTTAAAAAAAGAAAACCAATGTTTATTTCCTCCAAATTACCGTCTACAAACTACAAACCGTCCCATCTGATTAAGCATCCGCAGGATAAGCTGGAACAAACCAGATACAAGGAAGTCCACCCCACACAGCCCACAGGATCCACTGATCCACTGCCAAAGTTCCTGAACGTGCTCGGAGTTAACGAATGGTTTTAATGATGTAGCTGTAGGCTGTTAAAAAATAAACAATAAATATGACATCACCACAAAACTGCTCGCGACTAATATGGTGCTGATGATGAATGTGTCATCCACTGACCTATTTTTTTTTTTCTAACGTTTGCCCAACTTGGGTAAAGTGCTGTTATTCTGACGGCACTTGAAGGCGTCATCAGCCTCAAGTCCAGTCCAGTGCGCATGCACGAGATGGAACCAGCTGTTTCTTATGCAGTGCTGGAGTTCCTATTGCACACACCCAACATCTGTATCACCTTATGAAGAGGACTACACAATAATGATCACATAAGAAGGATAAAGAATGTTTTTGTTTTTGCTCTGCTCAGATGTCTCATCTTTCAAAAACCGCGGAGAGACATTTCAAAAGACTTGGTAACCTGGTGAAAAAAATTGTGTTTTTGTTGCTCTTAAACCAAATGGATATAGTTAGCTATTTTGGCTCCAAGGCTCCAAAGCTTCCTGTTGCACAGGGAATCTATGGAACTGAGAGAAATGATTAATGATTTATGTTTTCAGGCTATGAAAGCTGAAATAACCACACATGCTTCAGCTTCTCCTTTTCTCATAATGACACAATTTCCCTAAATTCTTATGACATCTGAGTTAAGAGGCTTTTGTTGGAGCACTAACATTAGCTTGGCTGCAACATGCTTCATTTCAAACTGTATGAACACGTGGCGTACAGAGAAGGCATCCAAAGCTCTTTTTCCAATACAGATCGAACAGTCACTCCAAGGGAAGCAGAAAGTCTGCTGGCTACACAAGCACAGGAAGAGGCTGCAGATGTGAGGTCCACCATGTGTGAAATCCAAGATGTTTCACAAAAAGATATTGCTTAAGGACACACATGCTTTCTTAATTTTTTATTGTGGCATTTGTTGCAATTTTTACGAGAATGAGAAGCTTTAGAAGCCTCTCCTCTCATTTGTTAATCTCCAGTCTGTCTCCTTTAGATTTTATATAAAGTGCTGTGGAAAAAATATTTGGCCCACTTTTTGAATTCTATTTGTTTGTTGCATAAATTACAATCGTGCATTTCAGATCATCAAATAACTTTTAATATTACCCGAGTAAATAAAAATGCAATGTTTAAATGATGATTTCATCTACCAAGAGGTAATAAAAGCCATCCTAACCTACCTGGACCTGTGTGAAAAAGTGCCTGAATAATTGATGGTACCAGCCTTGGCAGTTAGAACTGCAATTAACTGTTTGCAGTAGTTGGCAATAAGTGGAGGAGTCTTCACACACTCGTCTTTGCACTCTTCTGGAGTGGAAGGTTTTCCAGCATGAATGGCCTGTTTAAGTTCATGCCAAAACTGGGACTTAATTGTTTTTTTCCTTTTTTAGCCATTCCAAGGTTGATTTGGTGGTGCGTTTAAGATCGCTGTCCTTCGGCATGACCCAAGTGTGCATGAACTTCAGGGCAGAAACTGATGAGCGGACATTTCCCTGGTAAAGAGCAAAATTCATGGTCGCATCAGGTCATCCTGAAGCAGCCCCAGGCCATCACAAAAGTCCCAAAGGTCTTGGGTAGACGAGCCTCCCATGGATGCCATTTTTGCATCATCTCCTCACTGATGAATCACAAATACTGACCTCAGCTGAGCTGCGTGAGATCTGCAGTTCTTTAGATGTTGTTCTGCTTTCTTTTGTGACGTCCTGGATGAGTTGTTGATGTGCTCTTGCAGTAATTTTGGTATGATAATAGCTGTTACCCTGGCTCACTGCAGTCCTAAAGCCTTAGACTACTGTAATTCTTTATTATCAGGATGTCCTAAAAACTCGCTGAAAAGCCTTCAGCTGATCCAAAATGCTGCAACAAGAGTCCTGACAGGGACTAGAAAGAGAGAGCAGATTTCTCCTTCCCTTCATTGGCTTCCTGTTAAATCCAGAATTGAATTCAAAATCCTGCTCCTCACATACAAGGTCTTAAATAATCAGGCCCCATCTTATCTTAAGGACCTTGTAGTACCATATCACCCTATTAGAGCACTTCGCTCTCACACTGCAGGCCTACTTGTTGTTCCTAGAGTATTTAAAAGTAGAATGGGAGGCAGAGCCTTCAGTTTTCAGGCCCCTCTTCTGTGGAACCAGCTTCCAGTTTGGATTCAGGAGACAGACACTATCTCTACTTTCAAGATTAGGCTTAAAACTTTCGTTTTTGCTAAATCATATAGTTAGGGCTGGACCAGGTGACCCTGAATCCTCCCTTAGTTATGCTGCAATAGGCGTAGGCTGCCGGGGATTCCCATGATGCATTGAGTTTTTCCTTTTCGGTCACCTTTCTCACTCACTATGTGTTAATAGACCTCTCTGCATCGAATCATATCTGTTATTAATCTCTGTCTCTCTTCCACAGCATGTCTTTATCCTGTCTTCCTTCTCTCACCCCAACCGGTCGCAGCAGATGGCCCCGCCTCCCTGAGCCTGGTTCTGCCGGAGGTTTCTTCCTGTTAAAGGGAGTTTTCCTTCCCACTGTCGCCAAAGTGCTTGCTCATAGGGGGTCATATGATTGTTGGGTTTTTCTCTGTATGTATTATTGTGCGATCTACTGTACAATATAAAGCGCCTTGAGCCGACTTTTGTTGTGATTTGGCACTATATAAATAAAATTGAATTGAATTGAATTAGAAAGGGCTTGGTAGCACTTTCGAGACCAGTGTTGGGACTAACGCGTTATTAAGTAACGCGTTACAGTAACTACGTTATTATTGTGGTAACGAGCACGGTAACTAGTTATTATGCCCAAACCAGGAACGCGTTACTCGTTACTGGGATTTAGAAAGGCTCGTTATTCGTTACTGTGTGGTGGCTATCGCGAGCTTCCACAGATTCAATAACATTAGCAAGTGGTGGAAGCCAGCAGGTTGATGAAGGAAAAGGGAGGCAAGAGGAGAGACCCGAAGCAGCCGCCTGTCCGAGAGTGTCAGGTGAACTGAACTTCAGGTAAGAAGTTATGACCTGCAGTCTATCTGGGTCAGATATAAACCAAGTTTAGGTGGAGTTTATTTTCGTTGTGCTGACTTTTTTCGTACTGCGTGCTAGCTAGCATGACAGAGTTTCTATACAGCTGGGTGGGTGCTATGTTACTGATGTCGAACTTTATTTTGTTCATACAGTTAATTATTAGAGTTGCCAAACGTGCCCTAAAAAACGGAATCGCCTTGTATTCAGAGAAAATATTACGCTTGGTATTGAGGTGAAAAGGAACAGTTTGTCCCGGACTGTAGCTACAATAAAAAGACACAAAGCTGGATTTATTCTGTTTACGCTGTCAGCTGCCTCTTCTTCTCTCATTCTCTCCCCCTCCCTCTCCTGTTGCTACTTCAATCATGAAACTGATCAGTGATCAGCTGATCGGCTTTTCTCTCTTGTTTATTTATCGCCCACTAAAGAGGAATCCAGCGGATGTCGCGCTAAACAACAGCAGCACGTTTAAGCTTGATCAGCTGTTGTTAGAATTTATTTAATATTAATTTCTAGTATCAGCTGATGTTTGCTGGAGCCACAGCTGTAAAGCTGCTGGTCATGATGTCGGTTTGGTTATCTGGTGAGAGGGAAACATGAAGATGAAACCAGGAGATGTCCTTACTGAATCATCAGAGCTGAACAGGTGATGGAGAAACAGGTTTACCTTTTAGGTGACATGAATGAGTTGAAGGAAGTTATGAACTGTTTCTGAGAGACAAATAACACCAGGATCCTTTTCTATGTAGCTGACAGCTGGTAACTGTGCAGGGGCGGGTCTAGCAAAGTGTTGCCAGGGGGCAGGTAGGGGCATTAACAGGGAAAGGGGGCACAAGGAAATACTTTTCTTTCTTATTCTCATTTAAAATGTCTCGCTTTTAAAAATATAATTATCTGAGTCTTACAACAAACAATTGATAGATTGATACATATATACCATCAGAACAGTGTACATCACTGTCACAACAGTGTTTATTTTCATTCAAAGGCTTTATGATTTTTCCTATAATGGTGGGCCGGTCTCCAGTCAAGATGCCCGGGATGATTTTTTTTGTCCCAGTCCAGCCCTGGATGCAGCTCATCTGCAGTCTGGTGTTACCTACATCTTCCTATTCAGAAGGCAGAATTTCCGAGTTCTGAGTACAGTTGAAAGCACCACGACTGCAGTTTTTGTGTTGGATGTAAAAAGCAGGCTAGAATCATGTGGCGGTCAACGACGGTCCAGGCGTGGGATTTCTCTCGTGGAAATGTGCACATTATTTTTTCCTTTCTATTGGTAGGTGGCACAGTGCACTTGTGGCAAGTAAGCAAGCTAGAAGACTGGCAGTCTGGCTGGGTATCCAGTTACAGAAGCAACACATTAACAAGAGAATTCTGAGTAAAACCAAAGTTACTTTCCCTAGTAACTAGTTACTTTGAAAGTAACGAGTAACTTGAAGTAACTGAGTTACTTTTTAGAGAAGTAACTAGTAATGTAACTAAGTTACTAATTTAAAGTAACTTACCCAACACTGTTCGAGACTGATAGATGTCAAGGGCAATAACTTTTTCACAAACAGCCAGGTAGGTATGGATAGTAAAACAAATATGAAAAACAAACATGCAGAAAGAAAGAAAGAATGAAAACAAATGTTTCCTCAAAGAAGTGTGTTATAGGCAGTTTAATGGACTTGATGTGGTGGCCATTTGTTTTTTCATATACATTTTCAGTGCTTGCAAGGATTACAGATGATGATCTGAATCAGATCTTTGGGAATTCGTGGTTGGATTTGAAATTAAATTTGCGTTTACACTCAAGGGGCATCACAGAACTACATCGGCCTCCATCATCAGCATAAATGGCTCATTGTGCAGTTTTAAATCCCCCAACCTGGACGACTTAGTGCATTGCTCTACACATTGATCTACAGTGGGAGCTGAACCGCCACCCCCCACCCCCGTCTCTAATTCTGGCAGCGTACCATGGAGCTGTATGCATAAAACAAAAGCCATCCTCCACCCACCGAGCCACACAGCACCATTTAACCAAATGCAATATGAACATGTGGCCAAGGAGCATTCCAAAACCAAGCCTTCAAGGGAAAACCAAGACAGATAATGCAAATGTTTTCACAGTTGTATCTATTGACTCTAGATGAGTAATTAAGTTTCATAACTCCTTCATATCTCAGTAGCTTTCCCCTCAGGTTACATTCAACACCAGTTATACATTTCATCAGGTGGTGTTTTACGCAGGAAATTCCAGGTTTGGTCGTAAGTGATGAGTCACGTCTTTTGTTTGAACAAGGTGCGTGCAGCTGGCTCTGCAGTAGATGTGACTCCAGGCTATGAAATTAATGCCACAGCTGCTGTTGAGCTCTTCCTGCTTTACCTGTATCTGCTACAACAAATGTTCCAAATAAAGGTAGATTAAAAGATTTTAAACACTTACTGCAATTTCTGCTTATCGAGGTAGCTCCCATCAGCACTGAAACAGTGCCTATATAATATCAAAATCAGAGGGGCAAGACTGAGATGGTTTGGACAGTTGCAGAGGAGGGATAGTGGAGTGGTCAAAGGAAGTTGAAGACGGAGCTGACAGGCAGGAGGAAAGGAGGAAGACCTCAGAGAAGATTCAGGAATGTAGTGAAAGAGGATATGCATGGACAGAGGAAGACGCTAGGGACAGGGTGAGATGGAGACAGATGGAAGCAGCTTAATGAAGAAGAAAAAGAAGAAGAAGCTACATTCACATAACTTCATTTCTCTCCATCTCCAAGTTAAGAAAAGTACATTTATAAAGTACACTGACATATCATGAATTTTATTTTGGTGCCATAACAAACTCATAAAATCAAGCAAGCTGAATAGAGACAAACATGCCAATCTTTTCAATAAAGAAATTTATCATACATCAGTTATGAAACTAGCCTTTTCAACTGCTAGGGCATAAGCATTCTGGAATAACTCTTCCATGTTGTCTTTGAAATCTATCAAAACCTAACTCAAACCCCTAATCATCTAACCCTGGATGGGTTACCTGTGATGTGGATGTTAAGAGGTTAAACTAAACTAACTCTACAAGGACAAGGTTGCCACAGTGAAATGTTATTTTGAAACTATCGTAAAAAGATTGAGATCAAGAGGTCCCAAGGCATCAGTATTAGGGAAAAAGTTGAAAAAATCATAACTATATCACGCCTCGGGAGTGAGAAGGGGCAACATACTTATAAGGTAGAGACATGCAAGCGAGGGATGTGAAGGAATTTGGGAAAGTAGCTTAACCATTATTGATTATAAAAGATCTATTTAGATAATCTCCCTCTGAAATTTACAATGTTTGTAGTGTTTGAAAGCCTTTTAAAGCCGGAATTGACAAATCTGCTTTAAAGACATTCAAAATAAAAATTTACAATATTGTGTATTTCTGATCTGAACATTGCAAATGGCTGAATAAAGCTGAAACAACACTATTCTTTGGAAAGCATTACTCATAAAAATCATAAAATGCCAGCAAATACGTTAGAGACGACAGTAATATAAAAATACTGATGTCCACATCTGCCTGTAGAACTGCTCGTTGTTTACATTTTCTATTCCGAGGAAGTACTTTCACCTCATTTAAGTATAAGAACTAATTATTCACAGCGCAGCTTCTCCTGAAACACGGATTACACAAACAAACTGAACCCATTTTCTTTTGTTTTGCCTCATTGTGAAAACTACGCTGTCACACAACTCCATATCAGTGAGGTAATTACCATAACACACCTCATCAAATCTGAATAGTCCAGAGAACAGCAACACACGATTATAATTATCTAGCAAATCAAAGTCTAATTAGATTTTAATTAGAATGTTAATTCTTTTGCACGCCATTTGGTTTCCGTATATGCTAGCTAACTTGATGTATCCTGAGCAGAGCCCCACAAAACAAAGAGAACAAAAAGAAGAAAAACAACAAGCATGTATTTCCCATTATTTGGGAAATGTAAGCATATACGAGAATCCAGTGGCTTGAGAAAATAGTTGTTGTGCATCAATTTGTCATGGGGCTGTTAAGGTGGGGGAAAAAAATCAAAAGCGACAGTTAAAACAATGCTAATTTATGTAAGCACTGAGGTGTTGAAGCTAATCAAGAGATAAACCCGTGACAAACAGCAAAATCACAAAAACAAAGAAGTACTTCTAATAATCTAAATTATTAGGATTTCAAGTGCAGGTTCAAAACATCCTTGGGGACAACACACGAGTAAATATT
Organism: Oreochromis aureus; assembly: GCF_013358895.1. Taxonomy (NCBI): domain Eukaryota; kingdom Metazoa; phylum Chordata; class Actinopteri; order Cichliformes; family Cichlidae; genus Oreochromis; species Oreochromis aureus. The sequence goes on along the minus strand of NC_052953.1, from coordinate 4,667,430 downwards.
TGGACATTTTTGCTTAAGGGGTCCATAGATATGTAAATCACTCAACTTATTCCATAAAGAGGAAATCATATTCTGGGATTTTGAGAAAAGAGGATGTAAAATTGCAAAACAGGATGATTTTTCTGTCAGCGAAACCTGTGCTGGGAAACAGATCCTTTCCTGTTATAAATGAATAATACAGATTCACAGCCTGATCTAGTTTCAGCTTCTTTGACGCAGGGTTTGGTTTTCTGGACTTGTGAATCGAGTTAATTTATTAGTGTTTTGATCGTGAAGAGTGGGTTATGTTTTCTAGTTTAGTGTTTTTGTGCTCGTGAGTTTTCTGATTATGATATTTATATCTCTTGTGATTCAGGTTTATTTGAGGTTGTCTGGGCTCCTTTAGCGTTCGCCCTTTCGGTCTTTTCCTCAGTGTTTGTTCGCCTCACTGTTTCCCTCGCTCTCTTCTTTTTTCAAGTTGTGCATCTTAGTCTGCGTCTCAGTGTGTTTCCTGTTTTATTTTGATGGTCCTTGTCTCTTGTGTTTTAGGTTCAGGTTGCTTCCCTTACCTCATTATGTCTAGTTAGTGCCCTCCGTGTGTCCCAGCTGTCTCTCCTCTGCTAATCTTCCTCTTGTGTATACATTGTCTCACTCTCGCCTCGGCCCTTGTTGGAGTCTCTGCTTATCAGTCTTCTTGTCTTCCTAGTTCTATGTTTCCTTAATATTTCCCAGTTCAGGTTATTTGTTGCATTTTGTTTCTTTCTTTTGTGTACTCTCATGTCCAGCCTAAATAAACAGCTCGCTTTATGTTAACTCGTTTCAGTCTTTCTGCATCATCTGCATTTGGATCCACACGCAGCTCCACACAATCTGCAGCTCGCTGATCTTGACATTTCTCTGCGTGTCAGTTTGATAACAGCATCAAAGTTGGGTTTCGTGTAAAGTCCTAAGACCAGTTCATTGCTGTCCTGTGTGAGGGATATGAATCTGAGACCTCTACATCAACCAACATTTATGAAATGTATCTGTACACTGTAGTGTCAAGGGGACATCCTGGGCTTTCTCCTGATAGGTGTGTCTGAGGCAGGTAAATTTGGAGTTAATGGAATACTTTCTTTAGCTTTTCTGGATGCTAGCTTTCTCTATGATACTTAATTTCTTACATAATATCAGACATAATTGTATCAAATAAATTGCACTCATTAATGCACAGGGCGCAATAATGTTAACTTCATAAACTATTACAACTATGAACTATTCCAGATAGTTCGGCAGGGTGTAAATGTATATTATAAGATACATGGTTTAAGGTGGTGCAGTGTAGTTATGTGTTTAGCATACAGAATATATTTCTTTACTGTCCTGTAGGAAGGAGATCGTACAGCCTGGTCCTTCAAGTTGACACACCTGCTTTGAGTTTATGTATTTTTATCTTATAAGAGAAAAACATGTTGTTGTGTAAAGGTGTTAAAATATCAGGGCACCTCAAGAAAACCAACCAAAGAAGTATTAGTCACAATAACGGAGATCCATTGAGTCTAATAGCATCTATAACTCATAATTACCTTAATAACTGTTATTTTAGCTTGCTTTTTCTCCTTTGAGAAAGCACTGTTTGTCACTAATGGCATCTTAAGTTGAAATTGAGCACCTTGCCCAGAAGTAAACAGCATCTATCAATCATGACTTGAGGCCAAGTGTCAAAACACACAAAAGCCAAGTGTGTGTGTGTGTGTGTGTGTGTGTGTGTGTGTGGTAATTATGCACACAATGACCATCTTGAGTTGCTTTTAACAAGTCATTTTTCATTTCGAGTAACAGGCAAACTCAGCTGCTCCACATCACCTTCAGCATGCCGGATGTTAGTGAAAGATAACAAAATGTAATAAACTTTTTTGGTTAAAGTCATTTTGCTATTTAGGAAAAGCAGCTTGCGCTCAAATACACTGCGCACAGTTACAAGCATAGTGCGCTCACAGAGAAGTGTATTTTTGTAAAACTCTTAGATTGCAGAGGCAACGCAGGAGAGAAACAGGAGAGAGATTTTCTCTGGTGGAGAGGAGGACCAATGACATCATCACACACTAGGACAGCTGACGCCGTGCACAGAGGATCCTCAACACATTTCCATTTGTTTGCAGTTTTCCAGATGGATCATGCTTTAAAACCAGCTGCACAAGCTGATGAATGACCTGACCCTCACAGGCCCAATCGCTCAGTGTCCTCCTCAGTCATGCTGGTTACCATGACTGCAGCAGCACTAAACTGCTGTGAACCCGAATAACTCAACTGAGCAATAACTTATCAGTAATACGGGTGGTTACATTTTTCAGTACCAAGCCATATGAATGAATTTATTATTACATTTTTATACATAGTTCTTGATTTTCAGATGCTCAAAAGTAATTGGACAATTACTGACTAACCAATTTAATAGCCAGGTGAGGCCTTATTATTTATGACAAATTTAGGAGATCTGGACTTGATTCCAAGTGTTTAATTTAAATTTTGTAATTTTTTTTTACTAGATCTATCAATGTGAGGTCCAGAAAGATATAAATGCAAGTGAAGAAGCCAGATCAACAGTGTGGTACATCTGTAACATGAGATATTCAATGTTTAGATCAACACTCCAGCCCAAAGACCACAGAAGACAACAAACAGAATTACTTCCATGTTAAGGCAATAATACTTTTGGCCGGACGGGGCCGTCATTGTCAGTCTACAGGCAAGAGACGCCTTCCTGAATGGAAATCCAGAGGGTTTACAACAAGGTGCAAACCACCAGTTACACTCATCAAAAACAAAAAGGCCAGAAGGTGAAAATTTTTATCCAAGTATTAAAAAAATTCTTATATTTGACTCTAATTATGTTTGAGCCTCTGAAAATGGCGTGGGGTGTGGGCTGTGGATACAAATACCTGTAATGCCTTGTTAATGTAATTTTTTAAAAACCCTGAAGAAGTACTGGACGTCTTAACCGTTCTGATTGTAACAGGTTCATCTGACTTGGCTCGCTGTGTGGTTTAGTGCATGAAGATTTTTCTTCAGTAAAGATTTTTCTTCTTTGGTAAGTTGGTCAATTCTGTTATTGTATGAGTCTCATACTAAGCGTTAATTAGCATATATCTGTATATGTGAGTTGGATCCCTTATGACTCAGCATTAGCTGATAAGTTAGCCCTCCACCCTCCTGACAGCTTACTTTATGTGGATTGTTAGGATGCGTGTTTGAACTGACTTCTTTCAGGTTCACACTTCTACATTCCTGCACAGCAGGCCTCGCTTAGAGCACACATCTTCACTGACTCAACGCTCCCGAGAAGCAGACATTAGCATTTAGAGAAGGACGGGCAACGAGGCATCGTCCAGATAATGAAATGAATCCACGTTTGATCCTCTCACCATCTCCCGGTAATTGTTCTTGATTCCTCCTTTGTGTTTCACGCTTGACTCCCCACTTATATCAGGGCCCGCGTACCAAGACGTGCTCGTTCCCCCTATCAGTGACAGCAGAGTTCAGTGATTAACAAATTAAGGATCTTCTTTGCCTTAATCTGTCTCGAGGCTTTTTTTCAGTTGGCTTCTGCAGAAACATGTTTGGCAATGACAGCGCCTCTGCTTCCATATTTAATTGGATTAGAGGGAAGTCGGGATTAATACACTCGCCGACTGGCGTCAGGGAGGGATGAATAAGGAAAAAAACAGGTGATGAGGTCGTTTCAGAATTACCTCATCAACTTCTTTTTACTGCGCTGTTGAGATGTCGAGGATTTCTTTGGCGTGGAGTATCACGGGAGGATGTGAAAGCCTGCGTGCAGGCTTATGGATTAATTTGGAGAAACGTTAGGCTGAACTGATTAATGTCAAAGTAGGAACATTTCCTGATGTTCAGCAGTGGGCATGAGGCTGTGCAAGGTTATGTTCATTTGTCTAGTTAAGTAAGACCACGTCTTTACATGCTGGGATGTTTGGCATCTTTTAAATCTGATAATTTTCCAAGTTTTTAACAACACAAGCAGCAGCAGCACCAGTTAGGGGTTCAGCATCCCCACACTGATTCTTCTGGCTATGCTCAGATAGCTTCTGTGTCTGAAATGTAAGTGCCATAAGGCTGCATTCTTTTTAACGGCGAGCAGGAGACGACTCCCGTGGAAAAGTGTCTCCTGTTATTCAGTCATCTGGAACCTTTAGTACATGTTTTAATCTTCCCTTCAATGCCTCCAATGAAAACACATATTTATAGGTTAGCTTTCCGTTAATCTTCTTCCTTTTATTTTGGGACATAGCTTGCAACTATTTGCATGTGTAGAAGTGCGTGTGCTGAAATGAACGTCGGACTGAATAGCTGATTATTTCTGTGTGTCTGTATCTTCAAACATATAACCTTTTCTTTGATGTGTCGCTTTTACTGAAACTGTGTAAAAAACTGTGAAACTTTGTATCTGTGTTTTGAAAGTTATTATTATTATTCTTAGGATTGATCCATATCACCAGTAAGTAGTATTTCCCCCCTTCCTGATTTCTTTTTTTTTTTTTTTTTTTGCATATTTGTCACACTTACACGTTTCAGATCATCATTTGTTTGATGATCAGAAACATTTAAGCAAAAAACAGCTGTGTAAAATTGGCATCAGAGTCACAACCAGTCAGCAGGTTACACTCACTTTGTCACAGGTACGTTTGGATAGTTTTTCCCTCTTCATAAATGAAACAATAATTTAAAAACTTTATTGTGCATTTACTTTGTTAATCTTTGTCTAATATTAAAAACATGCATAAATTTAATTTTGATATTTCATCACTTTGAGTCCACAGTAAGCCATGTGTTACTGTCTATGTTAAATAAACTCTGTGTTGATTAAATGAGCAAAATAAATGTAAGTTTAAAAAACCCGATGGAGGGTTTAATAGTTTATACAAAACATTGCTCTACATCACAGCACAGTTGTGATGATAACTCATTGTCCACCACATGCTGTGAGACATGAAATTGAGGCTTCATTAAGGACAATAGGTTTAGTACATTTTTTTTGCCTTCCTGTTTTGTCTAAAATGATGAAAGGAAGGATGGGAGGAAAGAAAGGAAGGAAAGGAAGCCAGATTTAAGTGTGGTTCATTGTTGCCCTTTCCAACTGCGTTCAGTATTGCATCATCACACATTAGATCAGCACATTTTGACATTTGATTTTACAACTTTTACTCTGAAACGTTTCTTTACTTATGCGAGTGTTTCTTTTCAGAGTAATATTTATATTACTGGGTGGAATCATCAAAGCACAAGAGCTGGCTGACAGATTTCCATAAAAGTAAACACTCTGTGGAAGTTATGATCACATCCAAAACAAACACAGTCACACAATACAAAGAGAAACGACTGGTTCATATCAAAGTATTGAATGGTTCAGTGACAGGTTTACATACTAGAATAACCCTCATTTATCAGGTTCTTTAACCTTTACAATTAAGGACAGCCAGCGTTTGGTATCCGTCCACCTCTGCCTTTTCTTCTGCTTATCCAATTCAGGTTTGCAGGAGAGCTGGAGCCCATCCCATCTGGCACACGGTGAGAGGCGGGGTACGCCCTGGACAGGTCACCAGTCTGTTGCAGCGATAACACATAAAGACAGTGTTTGGTATCCTAGTACATAAATATGGTTATTCTATATAATTTGGGAAAATATGATCACTGACCCAAATAAAAAAAATCCTCTATAGCGGAGATGTCAAACCCATTTTACATCATGGGGCACATACAGCCCACTTTGACCTCACTGGCTGGATCAGTGAAGATCCCCTTTCTGTCAGTGTGAAGAAGTTTAACCACTCAATCCTTCAATACATGTGTAAAATTACAGAAAAAGTACCCAATTGCCTGGACTGTCCTCTAACTGAGTGGACACACTGTAAAAAATAAATAAATATAAATGTCTATTGTAGATGGTGATAAATCAGATTTATATCTATAGAGATTGACAGACCACGTGACTTTCGCGCATTGCATGCCGGGAGGTGAAGGCAGGACATTTAAATTACCGCATCAAATGCAAGCATTTGCAGCACCGCAAAAACGCGTTTTTCTCACGTTCCAATACCGTCTTGCTTTTTCTTTTCTCTCCAAAAAATAATGTACAAAACGAAGGAGAACAATGCCGGTCCGTGCAAAAGACAGACTCGAGGAAAAGGCAAAGAAAAGGTACTTGGAAAAAAATCAAAGGAGTGAAAGGGTTAGACCCTTACGAGCACACAGACTGGACAAAAGACATCAGCGTGCTGCCCAACTTTAACCACGCCAGATTTATAATTACATGGTTCTTGGAGTGAGTGCATACACTCATGACGTTTTAGTAACTTCAGGTCACTGCAACAGGCCCAGGTGCAGTTCACGGACGGATGGGTACAGGACCTAGAAATGCACCGTGTTGAGCACAAGACCATCGTGACGCACAACGGTAAGTTTACCTGTCTCACAAATCGCCTTTCATAAATACACATTCGTGAACCGCTTATAAATAGGACCTTTAGCTCACGGTAATTAATTAGTAGTGCAAAGAATATATGGTATGCATTACAGAAATGTAGCAGTGATAATAATATTGTATGCTGTAATCGTACTGGGCAATCACTGAGACAAAAATCTGATGAATCCGATAAAAACCAAACGCATTTCCGTCGACTTCATGCGGCTGTCGTTAAATGCAGTTAATAATACAACAGGTTCTTGGCATTTTTTGTTTCTTTTTATCGCTGTGTAACTTATTTCAATTGAAAGCCTTAGTACCTCTTGCCTTGGGTTCCCACAATCCTTTGCGTTTTTACCCCTCAATGACGCCACATTTTCAATCTCTATTACCTAATTGCCTTGAATGACCCCAGAGATTTGTGAAAATACATGTAGAAGTGCCTTTCTTTACATCTTCCATAGCTGTCTTCTTGGCTAGATTGGAGTCTTTGGCGGCCGATTCTGGCCCACGGACCATATGTTTAACAACCCCACTCTAAAGCTTCCAGCAGCTGCCAAGTGATTTCAGCTAAAACTGGAAATGATTTCCTACTAAAATATTGTACAACTGCTTGCTGACACAAACAACTGTAGATGCTAGCTCCCAAATAATAACAACTGGCCCAAATGTTGCCCACATCTGGTTTTCTTTACTTCATGTGCGTGTGACTGCCACACCTCGACCACAGGTCTACCATATATGTGCCAGGTGTCCGGTGTGCTGTGACTTATGGGGTCAACATCTGGTCCAGTCAGCATCTGCTGGTTCCCATAGCAACCTCGCCTCATCACTTTTGGTAGAAAAACACATTTGCCAGTGTCACAACTGAGCCGTAAGTGCCAAAAGCAGGTCAGATTGGACCCAAACATCAGCACTGTGGGATGTGTGCTAGGCTAATACTGTATCTAGTTACTGAACTGGACCTATTGACTTTTTTTGGAGTATTTTGTGTGACCATCAATTTGCTTTTCTATGCCAAACCAGTCATGTCCAAAACACCTTGCTACTTAGCATAGTTTATCTGTATATGGAGTGTATAGATACACCTTGGTAACAAAGCCTGATAGGGTTAGCTCTTTAATTAGCACTTAGTGGAAATAGAGGCTGACTATAGTGCTTAAGTTGAGAGTTCACAAATCAATGAATGACACAGGGTGGCTACGGATACAGTATATTATATATACACAATTTAATAAATGATCCTGCCATTAATAAATGACTGCCTATAATAAACCTTCTATTAATAAAGACATAAAGGTTTTATTTAAGATTAGCTTTGGTCTTTTTGGTTTTCATGCTCATAGTTAGACGTTATCATCTACTGCAGCCTGGTTTCAAACTCATCTTTACCAAAACTGAAGCAGCTTATACCTGCTGCCTCTCTCAGTTCAGAAAACGCCGCCAGTCTGTAAAAACACAAGCATCAGATTGCATCCATCTCTTTCCTCTGTCTCCCACTCCCACCGGCCTCCTCCCTGCTCTCTGTGTTTTATTTACTTGGCTGAGATGCAGCGTTCACGCTGGCAGCTTTGTCCATCAAAAGGCACCTGCTCCTGGTGATTGTTTGCTCACCTTCCTGTCCAGAGCGCTGCAGATGAGTGTCAGCAGTCTTTTTCTCTCACCACCTTTTTGTTATTTTTCCACTCTGATGAAATGTCTTCCAGGCTGACGGCTGCCTGTGCAAACGTCAGGTCGGCTAGTCGTCCCGAGGCAGGCCTGTCTCAGAAAGAGTCACTGAATTTCATCACTGCATTACGTCTACCACATTTGGAGGAGGTATTTTGTTGAGACTCATGCTTCAGTGTGTAATCTGGGAATTCAGTCTTGCTCAAGGACATTACAAAATGTTCAAGTCTTGATAGATACACCGCCCGCTATTGCTGGGGCCGATCCTGTAAACTTTCAAGTACAAGACTGCCTCTGAAATCAAACTCTGATATTAAACTCTGTTGACCATGCAGGTCTACAAAGTAAATCCAGATTATGAGTAATTGTGCCTTTCCATAACAAGACTGTGGTATAATTATTTAGCAATAAATTGCTAAATGAAGCACAAGTTTCACTTACTTATTGCATTATATTTAGCTTCTTTGTTCATGCTTTACCATTACCTTTTAATGCCAGTCATATTCATGCAGGTCTATGGTGGAGCAATTGCATACGCACGCTCCCTCCAGTTATCCCACTGCAGACTTACGCTCATGCATGTATCACATTTTAGGACCTTTAAGTCTAATCAGCTATTAAAAGTAAGCTCATATAGAAAATGTTTATGACAGTCAGAAAAAATGCATTAGGATTTCAAGAAAAGAAAAAGCAATTTCAATAAATATTTTCACCCTTAAAAATAATGAAGAAGGTTTGTGCATCTGCAGCAGAAAAAAATGCTCCCAAAAGACAAAGTAAAGTTGGACGTGGCCCTGAAGCTAAAAGACTGTATGTGATGAAACAAACGCTTACATTTCCTCATTCCTGTACAGATATTTGATAGCTGAACTGATAGCTTTACTTTTAAAGCCAGAACCATGATAAAAAGGCACCATGATGCCAGATATTCTAATTTTTTGAAGCTGGAGTGTTTAAAAAAAAAAATCGTTATTTTTATCACATTTGCTACATCTGGCATTTTTGTGCAATTTATTGCTTAAAAACTTATTTTGCAAATTATTACATTTTTTAGAGGAAAAAAAAAAATCTGAAACACTGGTTTCAAAAATTCAAAAACTTACAGGGTTAAAGTGACTTTCTTCAGTATGAAGTAAATGTTCAAGTAGAAATGCTGCGTTGTGCAAACATTTGTCTCTGAGTTTAAAAAAGTAGGGTTACTTAACAAAAATATCCAAGTGTGTTCAACAGAATGATCAAATAAGAGGCACAGAATCAGTGAGCGGAACAAAGAAAGACAAAGAGAACAAACAGCAAGAGCGCAGCCACCCAAGCACAGTGGACGAGGCTTTCGAATAGCTGTTGCTTCACATGTCAGGCTGAGGTGCGGCTGAAGACTGACGGGGGCTGATTGGTGAGGCCCATCATTTCACAGCTTAATGACCGTCCCACAGCACCCTGTCCCTCGGGGGGGGAAACAGTTTTTAAAGAAGCAGGAAATCCACAAGCCTTGCTGTCACTTAAGTTAGCAACAAATAATCCGTCCAACCTCGTCACCTCTTCTGCAACCCACAATCCTCTTCCCCCCCTGTTCCACCAGTTCCAGTTCAAATTGCCCCGGGCGCTTGGCGCAAGATAGCGAAGAACAATTGCCGTGTTCACAGTTCATCTTGCCGATGTTTTTTCCAGCCTGTCACAGAAGTCTTTGCACTTTTCCGGCTTTAAAAGAAAACTTGCTAGCACATTGTTGTTTTGTCATGGCTCAGGAGAGAGTTTGACCTCGGACAACTTTTCAGGAAGACAGGTGGCCTGATGAAAGTATCACAGCGCAACATGCAGCATTAAACTTTAATACTAATTAAATGCATGTACACTGAATACTTCATGCATCACTAAAGTGAGGATATGCGGTAAGTGTTGTGTGAAACCTTTCAGGGAGAAATCTCTTCACCTCTGCTTTCCTCCATTGTTTTTTTGTTAACTTATATTGAATTAGCCATGGTTGTCTTTCTTTGAGAAATTTGCAGTGTTACTAAGATAGAAATTTCATATGATCATCCAGTTTTCCCTCAGAGTAAGGACACATTTCTGTTTGGCATTAAACAAGAAGTGCATGTTTAAGGTTTTGGTGCAGACACAGGAGCTTCTTAAAATGTTATAAACATCATATTAAGAGGAGCTACTCTGCTTATGTGGATTTGTTTGCATTCCATTATTTTCATTGCTGTGGAAAAAAAAACTGCAGTTCCACTAATGGCCACTTGAGACTGACTCCAAAAATAAGCCCGCAGACTCTCATAAAATGCTTAAAAGACAGAAATAAACATGTTTAGAGCTAAGTAGAAAAAAGGCTTTTAGTCTTTATAGTTACATTGGGTAATTTGTTTTACAACTTTCCAATTTTTTTCCCCATGCTTCACCTCCACTCATTTGAATTAGCAGGTATCTGTGTCTCACTCTATAAGCTGTGTAGCTATATAATTGAAGCTACCATTAGCCCACAAGTTAGCACACCACTCTCCGGTTCAAATGTGCTCTATTCTGGATCAAAACAAACAAACAAAAAACCAAAAAATACCTTTTTTTTCCTGTGCATTATTGATCTAGAAAAATAAACGACTAATAACTTTTTACCTTCAGGAATCATTTTTAAAAATTGCTCCATTTAAAAAACTAATTAACAATCTAAGATTAGATTTGTTGTATTAGCACGAAAAAAGAAAAGCTGCAAATGCAAATAAACTCAACTCAATGATAGATAAATGGACTGGATATGTTAACAAGATACCTGTGATTTCTTTTATTCATAGTTATATATCGTATAGTTGTAGTTGTTGCATTGTAAACTCTTCAGCTGCTGATGTTGGGTTTACCAACGCCTGCACTTCTAGAAAAATACCTCTCCTCCCAAAGTTTGTAATCTTTGTCCTGTTACATTTTAAACTATATTATGGACTGTTGGATGTTAGATATGATGAGATATTCATATCATCCGCATCTATATCTGTTCCTCCACTTCTGCCTGAATCAATGAACACCCCTCCCAACATCCACAGTGCTTTAATGGATTTACCTAAGCAGTCACACTTGACTTCCCGTGCCGACATACCTCCTCACTCAACTTGACAAGCTTGCCGGTCCACATTTACGCTGACGACCAGGAGTATCTAACGCATGTGACAAAGTCTTCAGACAGGCTACGGCGGCGTGGGAGGGAGGGAACTCGCGTGCTTCCCCCTCAGCGTCACATCTCTTGACAGGTGCCATTTTCAGTACTGCACATCGCCCTTGTCGCCAGCCGACCGCCAAGTCCCCATCAGCTTTGCTTTCTCACCGCCTTTTCCTGCTCAGGTTTCCAAAGTGCAGACTGGAGACAGCGGAGGGAGTTGGCGCAGTGTCGCTAATGATTAGCAAGGAGGGTTTGAGGGCCAGCAGGCCTCCGCACGAGCAGCAGTGATAGCTGAAGAAGACAAAAAGTGAAATAAGAAACATCCTGAACTTAGTGCAGAGTTGCAGATGAGGCTGAAGTGGAGATGATGCTCTCTGCCTGCTGGTGTGGAGATGGTAATGCTGGCAGCTGGCACCAAGACTACACAAGCAGTGGGAGTGCAGAGCTGAAGTGTACCAGTGTTTTGTCTAATGTAGCGCTGATATTACTTCAGAGGAAGGTTGGAAACTTTAAAAAATTCAGTCTGTGTAAAATATATTTATATATATATATATATATATATATATATATATATATATATATATATATATATATATATGTGTGTGTGTGTGTATGTATTTATATATATGAAAATTTACATATGAATTCAAAATATGATATTGTTATAGCCTTACTTATCCCATTTAAAAAAAGGAAAATATCTTTCAGGGCTTTAAGCTGAGTTTGAAGATTTTTAGGGCAAACCTACAGCCATCAGCTGCAACATTAAAATCACTGAAGGGTGAAGAAGAATTAATCTCCAAACGTTAGGTCCTAACATTCATGTGTAACCGGTGTGTTTCTGCGTTGTGTCTGACGATAAAAGGTAAAAGAAAGAAAGAAAGACCTCCAAGTAAATAGCTTGCCCACTCCAGCTCCTCTCCCACAGGGGAATTGTAGAAAAGGGGCTGGCATTTATTATTACACTAAACATAAAATATGCATTTACACGTAACATATTTGATAAAACAAAAACAACAACATGAAATCCGACATACCTGACGATAAAAGGTAAAAGAAAGAAAGAAAGACCTCCAAGTAAATAGCTTGCCCACTCCAGCTCCTACGACCAAATACAAACAGTGGGGAAGAGGGTTAGCTCAACCCACCACAACTTCCAAGCTAGCAAGAAGTATATATATCCATGCTAGCATTTATGGTCCTTAAACACATTTATGATACATACATACTACACACTTGTAACGTCTAACAAAAAACAGGCTTAATAATGACAATAATTGAACTAAAATCACAATCAGAAACATCCAGGTGGCCAAATATGCATTATATGAGCGTTTTACAGCGTTGGGAAAGAAATTACACCAACCTCTCCCACAGGGGAATTGTAGAAAAGGGGAGAGGCAAAAGGGGTACACTGTATTTATAAGGTTGCACCAAAGAAGGAGAAAAGAATGAGGAGGGGCTCTAACTGACATAACTACAGGTTTGGAGGTCTTAAAGGTCAGGTATAAAAGGAACGGTTTGGGGGTTTAGAACACATTTTGTGTAATTATAACAATGTGATTTATGACCCTGTTACACATGCATATATTACTTTCTTTTCTTTCAACACAAAGCACCACCTAAACCTTCACCTCCATTGGCACTCCACAATGACAGCAGCCTCCTACAGGAGCACTCAGGAAGAGCCCAGCGAACATGCTAAGAAAGATTAATACTCCAAAGACTCCAATGCAATCAAGTGGAATGTGCTGGTCCATGAGACCCAAATGTTCCCCTGTCAAGGTCCTGGTGACAGACATCTAGCACTCTGTGCTCTTTTGGCTCAGAGATGGCCCAAAGGGGAACATGAGCCAGGTGCTTTTAGTTATGTGACCAGTTGGTGTACTTTCTGTACTTTTTAATAAAGTACACAAGAGAAACAGAACATCTACAAAAGCATCTTTGGAGTGAGACAAAGGTTTTGTGGTTCAGACACTATATTAGAGCTTCGGGTGTTACGGAGATGCTCAGATTTCCAAATCCAAATTCTTAGACTTTTAAGCCTCTTCATTCTTAAGTCATCATTGCTGACAATGCTTACGCTGATTGTAAAGTTATGTGTTTTCTTAAAGCGTGGCAATCATGAATCATGGAAATCATAAACAAAGAAAATCATCATTCTAAGTGACGCATATCTCTGTTTTTCCCCAAAACACAGAGTCAAGGTAGGTTCAGGGTCATCGCTCAGGCCTCAGAGGGTTAAGAGAAAAGGAAACACGAGAAAGTAAGTAAAAGGCCAGCTTACCATGTTTGGAGCATGTAAATGATTATGATTAGTGCAGGACAAAAATGGATGGATGTGTAAGACTGGCACACACAGAAGGGAGAGTTGCGGACCCAAACTACAGACTCAGAGGCAGGACTGCACTCAGAACAGATTTATTGGTGAGTTTGCAGTCAAACAACTAAACTGGGAATGCTAACTGGGAAATACTAAACAGACAGGGAATTACCTTATGGACAAGACACACAACAAGAGGGAAATTGCGACAAGGAACACAAAAAGACAAAGACAATATATACACATGAGGGAATCAGGGCAGAGAGGAAACCCCTGGGAACACAGCTGAACAAACACTGACTAAACACAGAGAGAGTGAGGGACACACTGAAAATATAAACAACCACAGAGACATGACTATACATGGGGCGTGGAACAGAGAGGAGGCATGACAACAGAAACCTAAAGATTAGATAAGAAACTAAGGCAACATCATAACAATACAAATATTAAACAGAGGGATAACAAGTATAATAACCAAAACAAGGAACAGAATCTTAACCTCAGAATATGAAATAAACCAAAATCAAAAGTCCAAACACATAAACGCTGGGTCACAGACCCAGGGCCATGACGATCCAGAAAGTAGACATATCCTTGCAACATGAAAACTTGCTGAAACTGCTAATTACCACAAACTGTAGTGGTCGACTTGAATGGACACAGCTGATTCTGATCAAGCGAAGACCACTTGGGGCTTTAGGGCTTGCAAAATTCATCCATCAATCAGCGTCACTGTATATTTAATGCTTTTCAGCCTGTAAACATTGCTTCTGCCTGCACACTTTGCTAACATCTCGACTGCTTTTATTATCTCTAGGTCAGTTTTGTTTTCTGCTATTGTCATGACACAGCGTGAATTCACATGGGTCACAATAATTAGTGCACCCCCATACCTGTGCAACGCTAAATACTTAATAATATTTTTATTATTTCTCAATTTATTATATCTATGTGCTAGTGCTATATCTGTGTGCTATGTGCTCTCAGCCTTGCATTTTGCTTGACCCTAGCAGAGTCTCCTCTCTTATTTATTTTTATTGTTTGTTTTTTTTTGTCAAAAAATTATACAACACATGTAGATACTTGTGTGGAAACATATGACAGAAACTTTCCCTGCTCTGATCGGCAGACAGTGCTGATTAATCACTCCTCGTGTGAGCTAAGATATACTGGCAGAGGTAAAATGAAATTTTGATTCCTACAGTTCTCCAAAGTGTAATCAATAACATCGACACATTCTGGCCTGCCATGCCTGAGTAAGTGAAAACACATGCAAGGTATTGTAGAAGTATCAGAGGATTCATGAATAATCATGTCCGGCCAGGCAACATAAGTGAATTCAGCCGCTGTTTAGAGTTTGGAGGACTGAAAACACAAACAGTCCTCCAGCTCAAACTCCTGTAACCTAGAAAGAAGCAAACAAACAGAAATCACAGTGACAAACTGTACTGTACCTCACCCAGTCTGTAGCTTTGGCTGAAAGGATGAGAAACATCTGATTAGTTCGCCTGCATATGTTTTATTTCATTTCAGCTACAATAGCATGAAACTGTTATTACTATGAAACTCATCTTACATACCTGTCATGCTGGCTATTGTAATAGTTTTCTATTTTTCCATTTTAAAGATATGTAGAGTACTTGATGATGGCACAAGAATGCCAGCTTTGAAAAATTCCATAAACTCGTCTTCTAGTTTAACTTAGCCACGACTCCAGATAGTTGCTGTGCTATCGGATGCACTAATCAGCATTTATTTACAGCTGGTAGAAGAGCGTAGAGTACGGCACCAACATGTGAACACCTCTCCTAATCCTGCCTTACAGGCCAAATCGCACCAATCCCTGCTTCTCCATGGTAGCTCATGTAAACAGTCAGAATGATTTACCTGACACTGGAAAAATACTTGGTCGACTTTACTGATGCAACATTAATAGGATAAATTAATGCCAACTCTTTTGACTCTACACCCTTAAATGTCCAAGACAACAAAGGTAAGATTTATGTGTGGTAGTTTTTTTTATGCTAGCTATGGAGCGCTAACCTTTCCTTCAACAGTGAATAATTTATTTGTTCTTCACCTCCCCACACAGCATTTACTCCATTATTTACAATGGAGTAATGTTTTGCCCACCAGGATAACGAGTTGGTCACATGAATGAAAACTATGGATACAGTAAACTTGGCTACCTGGGGAAAACTTTTTTGTTTTGAGTGCTAGTACAACATTTTCCTTTGCAGGGGATAGATTTCTGTACTTTTTGAACAGAAGTTTATCAATCTTATCCCTGTCACAGAGAGGTTGCAACAAGGAATAGCTAGGACATACTCCAACTGTAACTGTAATTTATAATAGCTGTGAAGCCAGACATTGTTAATTTTATACTTGTGTTTGTGAACCAATTAAACAAAAGAAATGTGCTAATTAGAGAGCTTAAGAGATGTTGCCAAGCTTTTAACTTTGAACAGAGCCAAGCTAGCAGCTTCCATTCCTTATGTTAGCTTTGCTATTAGCTTCTGACTTCTGACTCTGTACATAGGAAATTGTACCAAACCTCTCAAAATGAATAATTATCCAAGCTTATTTATATAAAATATACTTTGTACTAACTGATAGTTTTATGCTTTACTTTTAAAATGCTGCCTCTAAACCTGATATCACAAGCTATTAGCAACAACAGTATGCTAACCACCAGCTAGGTTAAGTAAGGAATTTGTGCAACCTACTATAAAATGTATACATTTTACATATATATGTCAAGAAATGAAGATGATTATTAACCTTTACTTGAGTGGGGGCAAACTTTACTTAAGAGTAATACCAGGAAAGGTGTTTAGTAAGATTTATTTGACTTTTATGTAGCAATGTAACTGTATTATGATTGTTTATATTTCACCTAACATTCAATCTCACCAGTTCATTAGCACCTTTGGAGTAAAATGAGTGGCCCCCTTTTCTTCAGTATTTAAAGAGTTTGTAATCATTAGAAGGTGAAACCTTGTGAAACAAAGTTGGATGCTGTCATTGCATTTTTAGTTCACCAGGCTGCTGTTTCTTCAGCTAAAGTCCCATCTGTGACTTCACTCTCTGAGGAGCTATATAGGACCATCAGCTAACAAGCCCCATCTCAGCCTGAAGCCATGTCCCTGTAATATACACCAGAGATCCGCATCATCTCTCCTCACATGGAATCCCTTTGAGGACAGGCACGGCACAGCACAGTTTTTTCATCTCTGCCTACTGTGTGAACTTTTAATGCGATTACCGGCCACATAGGATGACACGAGTCCAGGCCACGGCGTCCGTTTTTCCAAAGCTAACATAAGAGGTTTGGAAAGATGATCGTCAAATATCCCTGTACATCCCTCCTGGCAATCAATCTAGCCTCCTTCGTTGGTCATCCTCTAATTTTCAAAGGGTCACTAATCTAATATTAAAGGGCTGTGACAGTAATGAGCACTGTGGATGTGTGGTCCAAGGCTGTGGGATTAAATGGGTGCACTTACAATACCCGTAAACTCAGGCCAATCTCAGCAATATTTAGCTGGACATTGAGCTGCAGTGCCTGAGCCTCAAGTCATGTTAGCTTAACACCAAAAGGCACTCAAGTACAAGGGGGTTGGGAGGTGTGCATGTACGTGTTATGCTCCATTAGTAGCTTACATTCAAACTGAGTCCAAACACTTAAATGGGTTGCATACTTGGCTTAGCAGTGAAACGTTTGCTGCCACCCAAAGTTACTTCAACCTCCTGAGGCAGTTTAAACAGATACACCTGAGTGCTGCCTCAGTTTTCTAAACTCTGGAGTTAAATAACCAGGGACTCATTCACCCCCACTGCAATTATAGAAGACTGCTTTATCTACATGCAAAATGAGGAAATCTCTTGTGCTTGCAGTGAAACAGCTATTCTGCAACTACTCCTTGGTGCTCCATCTATTTGTCTGTGTAATTGTTTTATCTGATATTCTGCTTGGTTTGAATCTAAACTCTTAACGCCAAACCTTATTCTTGTATAAAACAATCAGGACTTGAATCGTGCCACATCCTACTCCCCACTCTGCTGCCTTTTGTTCACACTCGCTTTCAATTTTTGCATGCTGAAGGCCAAGAATATGAGACCAATTAAAACTCAGAGCAGGGTCTTACAACCATCCTCTCTCCTGGCAGGCGTCCTCGTAACACGTTGCACATTCTTTGCTCCAGAAAGCCTTGTGCTCTTCGCCCCATTTCCCAAAACCACATAAGACAAAAGGGGGCTGGTGGCTTGGGGTGCGTGCCAAGCTCAGATGCGCAACAACAAAGACAAAGGAGATCACAGTGGGAATTAGGGGATTCCCCAGAGAGCAGAAGGGAGGATGATGGTGTTTATGAGGTAAATCTGCTGTGAAATCTCCCCCACATAGAAAGTGTGCAGGACAACGCTGTCTGCTTAGGCCTGAAGTGACAAGAATGAGGTCGATGTACCCCGGGCACATGACCCCCGAGTAAGTCCTGAGAATAAGGTGCCTGGGGCAATTGCACCGCTTCGTCAAACTCAGAGGTCACTCATTAAGGCCAGGATCCCTCTCTCAGCCTAAATGTCTTGAAGGAGTGGCTATTTCAAAGCAATTATGGTCAGACATGGTTATCCATGTCGACCAGGGTCAGAAGTTAAAGGATCCCTGGTGACTGCTTGCATGTCCTGGGATGGTGCCCCCCAATTCCCCCTCCTTTTGAGGCTTTACTGGAAGAGTGACATTTTCCTTTTACATTATAGTCCCACCTCGCAGGCTGCACAGTACTAAACCCATTTGTAAGGACCGAATGAATAAGGATTTCTCACCTGAGGTTTTGGACCCGTATAGGAGTCATAAAATAAAATGAAGATCTCACAATTTAAAAACACAGTAAACCATATTTATAGTATTTAAGCTTCAAGTAAACAAACAATTTAACAAACTTCAGCTACACTAACGAACACAAATAAGCAGCTTTGAATTTGATTTATTTGAGTTAATTTTGAAGTATAAGGAGTTTGTTTGCCAGAGAACAACATGCAGAAGAACAAAACAGATGCATTTTTTGACATTTATGCCCATGTGGTAACCTCCCTACTAACAACAATTAGCTCTCAGAACTCAATTTCTGACAATTACAAAAGAGCTGTTTGTATTGAAACAGGGATTATCATCAACACAGTTCCTTTTATCATCGTGTCAGAACTTCCTTAAAATGCACAGTCGGGGCATTCCAGTCTAACCACGGTACATAGTACTAACCCAGCAAAAAGTTTTGTTGACACTAAAAAATGCTGAGATTAGGTTAAAACATGAAACAAGAAAAAAACACCTCTTAATACTAGTTTGGTTCTAAAAGAAAGGAGATCTGAAGGATATTTTTCCTCTCCACCGCATTAGACACTCAGCAGATTTAGACCCCAAAAGTTCTTGTTACAAGGAAACAGCGCTAACCACTGCACCACCATGCCAACTTAGCATGTGGGAAAAATAAGCCAAGAGTAAAGCTCACCATGCAACAAATGGGAAACATAATTTACATGTACATACAAATAAAAAGCAGATGCATGTTTTTTATATATATATATATATATATATATATATATATATATATATATATATATATATATATATATATATATATATATATATGTAGATATCTCTCTCTCTCTCTCTCTCTATATATATATATCTATATCTATATATATATATATATATAGTGGCCTGTTCACAGTAATTTAACAACCAAATAAAGTGTTTATCAAGGATGTGTTAGTGTCTAGCTAAATTTTCACTTTTTAGCAGTGGCTACATTATACAGTTTATAGACCTCAGTCAACAAAATTTGTTCAGTGGGTTAACATAAATAAAAAGGTGACTGTTCACCTCTCACTTTTCTCCCACTTTTAGATGTAAGGATGTCTTGAACTATTTCATTTTACGTATTTGTAATCACTGTTCTAAATGTTCAGTTTCAGGCAGTTTTTTCTACTTGTGGTTATCAATCATGTCAGTGAGGCACACATCCAAGTCCCGCCTACCAGTCGTTTAAGTGAAGCAGCAGCCAATCAGAGGAGGGTTTGCTTAAAGTGAAACACTTGTAACACTTGTAAACCGTACCACCAGTGTTGTGTTTATGACTTGCTAAATAACCCATACACAGAGCGCTGACCAGGCTCGAGTAATGCAATGGTGTTTTTGAGCTTAACATAAATAAATAAATAAATAAGACAGGCATTGTGTTGCATTGCTAGTGATGGATGAATGGCTCTGCCTTGCTAGGTTAACAAGAAAGCTTGTTTTTCTTTGGCTATCCAACTACTACTACTGGCACAAGGTCATCTAGGGCGTGGCGTCATTTCTAGTGCTGACATCCAACCTCTGAGGAAAAAAGCATGACTAAAAATCAGGAGAAATGAAAATAATGATGTCTAACTTTTTTATGAGAAAAAACAGTTAGATATGGGTTAAACAGGTTAAAGCTGTTCTTGTTCAAAACATATAAATGATTTGTATTCCTGCTCCTGCAAAGTTGCTTTTTTAAAATTGTTTTTCCAGATCCAATCAATCCTTGCTTGCTTCTTATTTATTTATTTTTAGGAGCCAAAGCTGCACTCTGGTAAAAATGTGTCATTCCACAACACGCGGATCTCTGGGGCTACACACATTTGTACTTGTAAATTTGCAGCTCATGAATGTCCATGATGGAGGTCTTCCTCACAGAGGCCTTTTTCATGTCACTGTCAAAATAACTCGTTAGCTCCCGGAAACAGACACTTTTTCAACCCATCTTTTGAATATTTCTCGCTGGACACGATCCAAAAACTTTCCCAGCCTGGGCGATTGTCCTGGGAGCGTTCATTGGATTATTTTTTTTGTTTTGATTCGGTTTTTCTAGTCTGTCAGTCAACCCTCTACCCCCCTGAATTCTCCTACTCTTTGCTGTCTCTGTGTGTTTCTGTCTCTGAAAGGAAACTTTGATGCACTTATGGAATGCAGTGCTCTCTGCTCTCCCTGTGCAGGGAGCCTGAGAGGGGCCACACACCCCCAAACACTCACAAATTACACACCTCAGATGCCCTGCACGCAGCAGCTGTGTCCCAGTGCTTTAAAGGAAGCCTTCCCCTGCTCTGCTCGCTGCTGGCGTCCGCATGCCACTGCCCTTCGGGACCCTTCTGTGCTGTTTGCTGCTGTTGCCTTTGATTTGCTGCTCTGTGCAGCGGTCCTGCAGCCATCCCAGACCTTCGTGGGTTTGGAGGGGTGGATCTGGCTGTATGGTGTCAGTGATGCTGACAAGCCCTCCTCAAGGTATTCCACGTCATCTGTCATTTTCATCCCACATGTTTTTAACTTTTCCTTATTCCTCCCAACCCGCAAAATTTTAAACAGACTCTGAACACACAATCATGCATTTTTTTTTACTACAGTTTACATTTAACGATGCACATGCACTGAAATGTGTAAGAAATGTTTTATTATTATTTTTTTTTGCATTTTTCAGGTTTTATGGCTTTGGGGATGCAGAAAATCCTAAAAGAACCAGAAAAATTAGCCAGTATTTCTTTACTGTGTCTGTATGGATCTTTTATATTGATGCATAAGCTCTCAGAAAAACAATGTTACGAACCCCAAAACATTAAAAGTAAACTGCCATCCAAAATTTATTATTTCTGGAATACCACAATAATTCAGAATTGTTTGTCTAATCCAGACGATATCGCTTAAAACGTAATTGCCTGTACAATATAAAACTTTCTACTACTTCAGAATTACACTACTCAAACAATTTGGTCCTTGCAAAATATTTTTGAATGTACCAATGTGAAAAGCAGGGGAAACTGTTCAGATATTACTCTGAAAACTTTCATTTATTCTCCAAATTAAATCAGTTTTACTCTTAAGAGATTCACTCATTAGGAATTTGCTGTTTATACAACACAAGACTACACTGTAAACCCGAACAAGTTGACTGAACTTAAAACTTTTGTGGAAACCGATTACCTCAAAAGATTTAAGTACACAAACTCATCTCTTCTAAGTATGGGGGTACTCAAAATGTGTATTTATTGTTAACCTAAAAATTTAAAATTATATTTTATATTTTATCCATTGAGCTTTACTCGAGGACTGTATACTTTAATTTCAATATTTTTGTGTTTGTTGTAGTTTATTTTGATGCAACACAATGCAATTATATTACAACCTAAACTCAAATTATGATTATTAATTAAAAGATATTTATGTTTCAATGTTTGAGTGTAGACTACTAAAAAAAAAGTACAGAAATTTAGTTACTTTACATTTTGTTTATTTAACATTTTTTCATGGAAATTTAAAAACATCACAAATGTTTTTATAAAACCACTAACATGGACATGGGCACCATAAAGTGAGCATTATAAATTCAGTGTAGAACATGTACCTTTTTATAAAATCACAAAGGACGACATCAGTCCTAATTGTATCTTTCCCAAAATACACAAAAATGCAAAACAAAAAGTCAAATACTAATCACTTTTCTTTTAAAAATAGAAATGAAAAACAATTTTTTAAAGTGGG
This sequence comes from Oreochromis aureus, assembly GCF_013358895.1. NCBI lineage: Eukaryota > Metazoa > Chordata > Actinopteri > Cichliformes > Cichlidae > Oreochromis > Oreochromis aureus. Next base: position 4,645,292 of record NC_052953.1, on the reverse strand, counting down.
TACAAAGAAAGACGATCAGCTTCCAAATAACCAGAACTGGCAGTCAAGTATAGGAAAATTAGATAAACTGATGGAGTTAAATCCACCCAAAGCCTGTAGTAAACTTTAAGTGCTTTAAATAAAGTGCTCAGTAACAGAGTGCATGTCCTAACAAACATTGCCTTATATTCCTTAAGAGCATGTAGGCAGGGTCATCAAGCCCCATGAAGATATTTTGGACAAAGGTAAATGTGTGAACGAGCTTCCTGGGGTAGTCTAAATGCAGAGCATAGATCAAGCCAAACAATAAAGCAAATGCATCTGCAAATCTGGGAATATCACGCATCACCTAGTCGCCTTTCACCACAACAGCCATGCTTGTAAAATGGACTGGACTGGGAAGCGCTGTCCTTAACCACTGTGAGAAGGGCAACTGGAGTGTCAGTGAGGGTCGGCTCATCCAATGCATCCTCCTGGAATAGACACAGTATCAATGGTAAATGGCCTGTATTTGTATAGCGCTTTACACATTCAGTCATCCACACATTCACACACTGGTGATGGCAAGCTACATTGTAGCCACAGCCACCCTGGGGCGCACTGACAGAGGCGAGGCTGCCGGACACTGGCGCCACCGGGCCCTCTGACCACCACCAGTAGGCAACGGGTGAAGTGTCTTGCCCAAGGACACAACGACCAAGACTGTTGGAGCCAGGGCTCGAACCGGCAACCTTCCGATTACAAGACAAACTTTAATCTCAGAATTCTGAGTTTTTTCTCAGAATTCTGAGATTAAAGTCAGAATTCTTTTTTTTTTCTTTCCAGTGGCCCTAATCCTCTTCCGTAAACTTTTGAACGATGCTAATGAGAAGGAAAAAAACCCTGCCGAACAATGAGGCTGCTGTTGTAAAAACGCCAACTTTCTTGCGTTGGCAAGGGGTCATTAAAATATCACTAAGACCCTTTTTTTTATGTGTGATTCTTATTAAAACTGTGTTTTAATCGGTTAAAACTGTAAAACTGACGACATAATCTATGTTTGAAAAAGAGTGCGAACAACAGGGAACAGCTATTCACCACCTGGGTCTGTGCTTTAACACAACAGCGCATTCGAAAAGAAGTTCTTGGCTGCAACATACTTTTTTACGGAAAAAATAAACATAACGAAGGATCCGTTTTACTTACAAGTTTCTCCAAATGTGCTCTCCAGTCGCTCGAGAAGGGCAGCCATATTGAACAGAATTTTCTGTCAACGTCGTTCAGGTTGGGGAGAAAACGTGATGACGTAGTTGACGTACACATGCGGAGCTCAGAAAAAAAACATTATTTACTCAAAAATCATAATTAAGAAAGCAGTATTTACTCTTAACTTCTAAGCCATGTACAATTATAACTGAATCATTAACAGAACAGAAAAGTTTTAAGTTGTTTCAACTTTGTGAGGAATTTCAATTGTTATTTCCACAAACTTTATAAGTCAGGTAGACTGTTGGAGTTTACAGTGTACAATACAGCGAGTAACATTATACCAGGACCAGGGCCTATCTGCTGTAAAACACACCTGGCTATCACAGACATTTATCAGTGAAGATGGCCCGCCGATATTAATAATATAGTACTAAAAATGTGACAGTAACATATAATAATAGTGCTGCAGTGTTGGTCTTCATTTCTTCATTTCATGGAGTTTGAGTTTAACAGATACAATAATATTATTGTCAGCCTGTTAGTTGTTGGTCTGCTTTCATTTTTTAATGATATCACTATTATAATTTTTTTTTTCACCCCAACCAGTTGCAGCAGATGGCCCCGCCCCTCCCTGAGCCTGGTTCTGACGGAGGTTTCTTCCTGTTAAAAGGGAGTTTTTCCTTCCCACTGTCGCCAAAGTGCTTGCTCATAGGGGGTCATATGATTGTTGGATTTTTTTCTCTGTATGTATTATTGTAGGGTCTACCTTAAAATATAAAGCGCCTTGAGGCGACTGTTGTTGTGATTTGGCGCTATACAAATAAAATTGAATTGAATTGAATTAATTTATATTATGCTGTAATGTGGATCACATAATAGGATATCTGCAGCTTTTTAGTGACCAGTGAAAAACAAAGATTGATTGTCACATTTTTACACCAGTTTTGGTTTTTTCTGTTTTCTTTTTTTTAAGTAAAACACAAACACACAAAATGTTGCTTCAAGTATTTTCTGTATTAAAGTCATAATTCACAGTAAAAATGTTCAAATTTCAGTTTTATCAACAAACTTTTTAAATCAGGGAATTCAGTCTGTTTGAATTATCGCTGTTGTGTGAGACAAGCAGAGCGAAGCCAAGCGGAGCATTTGAAGAGTTTGGAGGATGCTGCCCTGCCCTGACAGAGTCAGACATGCAGCTATCTCCCCAAAGTGTGTTTTTGTGTGTTGGGTTGTGTATGGGAGGATGCCCTGAGGGCAGAGGAACCTGGAACATTAAGCCTTGCCATGGCGGTTCAGCGCAGCTCTGAGCCTTGAGCCGCTCTGGCAGCTTGCCTGGGGTGGAGGTGGCAGCGGGGGTGGCACAGGTTTGGAAAAAGGACCCTCAGCTCGCTCCTCTTCACTCTTCTGGGACGAACAACCCACTCCCTGTCTGAGTCGGTGGAAATGTTTTTGTCACTTTATTTTTGGAATCACGTACACCACAGAAGGGAAAGCTGGCCTATGCGGCCTTTGTTTGACGGCCTTCATCCAGAACAGAGAGCAACACAAATTATAAACGTTTTGGAAGATGGATGCAGATGACCGTGCTGTGTTCAACTGCTGGACAGCCTTTTATGACGGTACCTTTGAAAATCCGAAGTTAATGTGCACGTCCTGAACACCGTTCTTCATGCTGAGAATATTTTATTTCGATGACGTCTCAATATCTCAAACCAGAAAGTTTGCTTTAGGGCAGGAGAGGGAACAACAACTCATACCTCTACAATAACCTAACAATCAATCACTGATAATTTTGCACTTTGTTAGCAATTAAATCAAAGTTACAATACGACTTCTCTGGTTTTAGACCCCTACCAGTCTGTGATACCTGTTGGTCTACACTCACACTCAGGCTAAGTCCACACTAGCCCGGATAAATTTGAAAACGGCGTTTTCGTCTGAAAGCGTCCACACTATCGTTTTCAGTCGTTTACATTGAGTTGTGTGTCCACATTGAAACAGCCCAAAACGCTTACGTTCCAGTGCTGCGCATGCGTGAAACACAAGACGATTCTTCCTGCCTCATTTCTGTCTGCCGTTTATTTACTTTCCGGCTCTTTGAAACGTTGCAGCAAAATGTCGAGGAAAAGCACCGAGTTTTTTAAATGGACTAACAATGAGGTGGAATTGTTGCTGCGAGTAACACAAAAGTACAAAGTTGCAAAAGCGAATGAGAATTAAAGAATTTGAAGAAAAGCTGTCTGGAGCATGCACAAACTGATATTAATCTTTAATAGGGCTGTCAAAGCTGAGCGCAAACAAAACAGCTGCTGTGTAATGCCCTCTGCTATCTTAGTTTAATCGGTCACATGACTGCATCACATGACTAAAATGCGTCATTTTCGAAAAGGCTCCGGGTTCGCTGTCCACACTGAGACGCGAAAACGGCATTTTCAAATGTATCCACTTTGGAGAGTGTTTTCAAAACGCTGCGTTTTCCTTGACCGAAAACGCCGTCTCAGTGTGGACGAAAGCCCAAAATGGAAAGAAAAAGATGTGTTTTCAAACGAAAAAGTATTAGTGTGGACATGGCCTCAATCACTGTGATTGAGCATCATACGTTACACCACTGGGAAGGAGGTGCCAGCAATAACCTACCAGAACAGTTGGTGGTTTATCCTAAGTCGAAATGGTGGGTTGTTAAACCTTCATTACTTCACCGTGTTGTGTGTGGAAAGTTCTTTGGGCTCCTATTGGTCAGGGTTGCTGTTGAAAATGTCACACACTGTCAAAGAAGCGCGACTGGGTTTTAAATTTTTTCTGTCAAGGCACCGAGGCATCCCGGCATCATGTAGCTAGTTATAACCTGGCATCACCTGCGATCCATCTTATCTGTGGTCTACCATAGTTAAGCCTAAGAGTACAGATCTGTGCTCTTTCAGAGATTTTATCGCATAGTGATTAATCTCTGGCTGTCTTCCATACCGTGTCTTTTGTCCTGTTGGTAAAATAGTGTTCAAACTCCTTTAAAGGACTGTTTTCACAATCAAAGTTTTATTCATCTGAAAAATCCAGATGACCCGTATAATTTAAGCCCTTTCATGTGTGTATGGAGCCAAAAGGAAGTTCTTGAGCTCAGAGAGCAGGAATGCCAGTTGTTTAGGCTCATTTTGGACTTGACGGAGAATAACACTAACGCTCATGCTCATGCATCAACATCTGGTTGCTCCATGAAATAAGTTGAGTTCTTCAGTTCTACTTGATAAATCAGTAGTCACAGCACCATGGAGTCCAAATGTGAAAGCTAACTTTTGAGTAAAAAAACATCTAGAAAGGCATTTACAATTTCCGATTAACTGCAAGCAGCTGGACAGGGTCTAATCTTTATATTTTCAAAATATACAGATAATGAAACAACTACCAATCCAGTCTACCCTCTGAAGAAAAATCCACAATTGTAGGTATGGATTCTAGGATCTGAACCAAGTGTGAAAACTGTGACAGACCCAAGACCATTCTTCTTCTGGATCAGACCCAGGTGTGACAGCAGCTTTCACACTTAAACAAATGTATTGAATTCTCAGGGCGAATCGCCTCAGGTTCAGTCAGCCTGAGTGTGAAAACGCCCTTAGAGAGCAATCACACCTACGTTTCATTTTCTTGGAAGAGCTCGCTTCGTTTCATTTGTGTATTTGATTTCTTTTGGATCGCACAATCTAGCCACTGACTAAGATATAAGACAAATATAAAGCCTTACAGGAGCTTGGACCTGTTATTTGAAAACATCACTCTTCATCATTGGCTGACAGTGACACTGAACATTAGCCAGATAGCAGCCTGAAATGTAGGAACTACAGACTTTGAACAGCAACCAATTTTCTCATCTACACATATGGAGATGTGTTTTGTGTTGCACCTTGGTTTGAAAAAACGATTTACCAGGTAGATATTCTGTTAGAGAAACATTTCCATCCAAGTGATTATGTAGGCAGCTGTAGCACTGCTTACAACTGAAATGATAATAAAGTTGAAAAAGTCTAATTCTGATTCGAGTTGTACTGGCCTAACAAAGTCTTTGTTAAGGCTCACTCTGGGACCTTAATGGCATTTTGACTAGGGGAAGCAGGTCTTGGCCAACTAACGATCTCCATGACAAAAACGTTTGGCACAGATATGCCAAAAACAGATAGGTTTCCTTTTAAAAGACTACTTGAGACCCTCCCTAAAGTGTGAGTCAGTCCCATTAAACCAACACCTTAAAATGCTCACATTTAGAACAGATGTTGGTTTACATGTTTCAAATCACCGACCTCAACCTCTGGATTGTTTGTCTTGTTGGTGCCTTTCGGAGCATTTATTTATACCATTATGGGTCATATGATATACAGGTACTAACAGCTAGTCCAAGAATTTTGTACTCCAGTGAGAGAAATTTTAGTATTTTATTTTGATGTTAAGTAATACTCATCACAAGTATCTTTCTCTGGGTAATGCACCCATATGCTCCTGAGAACCAGCCTATTCATTTATGTCCTCTGTGGACATTTGATTTTGGTCCATATCTTTTGACTTAGGTGAGCTAGCCTACTAAGTCCTGGTGGACTAAATAGAGGACATCCTGGGCTTAGCTCTGAAGAGAAAGGAAATCACAAAAAAAGTTAAATGGGAAGATTCTGTTTTCCCTGGTTCTCAGGAGGCTAGATCATATAACTTCCACTTGCTCACCAAGCGAGCTTTCGTTAGCTGTGTACTAATTCCACCCTCTTAAATGAAAAGTAAAATGAAGGCTTTAAAACAGAAGCTCAAAAACCAGTGGGTGACATCATGATGGCTAGCGAGCTTTGCAGGTGCCATAAAAACTTGCTTTAGTAGTTTCATAGTGAGAAGTGTGTACACTTAACTGTGCTAACTTTTGCTGTTAGCTTGTTACTTGCTACACGTGCAGGAAACCCCACTTTGGTAAAGTGGAGGCTAAAGGCTAATCTGCTGATAATGAAACCACAACAGAGAGATGCTGCAAGGTATAGGGCAGTACCTTTTTCCTCTTCCATGTTGGCAGTGCAGTGATGAATATGTATACATTACTGTGTGTTGTTTCCTTTTTGGGGGGCACAAATTCATTATATCTAGCTGGGATCATCCGCATGTGGCATCATGCACCAAATTGATATGGCAAGGGAACCACGCTCATTCTGCTTGAAATCAGTACCAGGTGCCACTAGTGTCATTACTAAGACTGGGAGTGCCAAACACCCTCTGGTGTTCTTGCTGTCTGTTTCCACCTTGGCATGTCTTCCCTGAAAATCTGTCCAGTGCAGTCATTCAAACATCAGAGTCGTGCAACAGTAAATGCAAAGAACGCTGTCATTGTTTCCTCTAGTGCAAAAAATTGCACTTCAAACAGCCCCTGTTGGCTGAGCTGCCAATCAAACACGTTCTGCCCACTCACAGGTCTGGAGCATAAAGGAGCATTTCACATGCATCTCCAAAGACGCGTCTTTTCTTTTCTTTGAGCAATTTAAAAAATTAACAGCGACCTTGAAAATCCCTTTAAGAAGTGAATCTAAAGAGGACCAGTTGGAGACATCCTCAAGCACCTCGGTGATGTGACGCCTGGTGGTATTGTTCACACTTGACCAAGAAAAAAAAACAAAAAACAATCGCAGGTTGACCGACGCGAACACAGTCTTAGCTTCTCTTTGTTCCCTCTTTCTTCCCCTCTTTGGTCCTCATTTCTCTTTCTTCCTCTCTCTTTTTTCTCTTTGTAGTTAGAGCACCAGAAGCTGTGGAGAGAAGAGTCCAAGCCGGCCAACAAAGCTATTGAAGCATTACTCCCCCCTTCCCTCCCTCCCCCATCTCCCTCTCTCTCTCCCTCTGTTTCAGGCCTTGCTGTGTTTTTGGCAGTTACTACTGACCATCATGAACGTCATTGCCAATTTTTGTGAAAACTGGCACATATGGCAGCTGAAGTGCCATATGCCATACAGAATATTTTTTGGCCGTTTCCCCCATTTGTATAATCGCTGGATCCGGTATAAAAGTGGCTCATTATTAATTCATTCCTTCCCAGTTTTTTTCTCTCTCCTGTTTGGTTCCCCTGTGTGGGTTTTTTTTCCCCTCATTTTCCTTCATTTTTTTCCAGGTTCGTTTGATGTCTAGGAGGACAGGAACGACAAGTTAATTTAATGTGCAGTGTGGGGATTAAAGCGTTTGCTTAATTCAAAGCTAAATGTAGGGATTATTGCTCGTGTGCAAGTCCATCTCTGTGCATTAATCTTGTTTTTATTCTGCTGTACTATAGCACAAATTAGGTTTTAAATGCTTAAATACTCCAGTGCTAAATTGGTTTATTGCAAAAGTGATGCCCTGTAGAGTAGCCAGGGTTTTAAAGGATTGCCCTAATAGTCTTTATTTTTCTAATATTGAAAAGTCCAGTGAAAAATTTCCTATTAGCAAATGATGTATTCATCTATTTTGATGTTACGTGCTAATTTCTGTTTAATATTGTGAATTCCTATGTTTAGCTTTTACTTAACCAAGCAGTTTTAATTTGTTCTACTTGAGAAAATAAAACACTTCCTGTGTGACGGAGGAGGACTTTAGCAGCAAATTTAAGAGCTGAACTGGCTGAAGGTTGAGTCACTGTTATATCACTCAAAGTCTGTTGCCAGACTGACATTTATTTATATAAACTTGTGATTAAATGAGCCAAAATCTCTTGGACGCACAGATGCCTTTTACGGCTGCAAGTTCTTCCCGCTCTGTCTCACATGAACAGCTTTCGCATTCCTCGTCCACTATCGCAGGAATTGTTTCCTCTTGTGTGTCTCTCCGTCTTACTGCAGCGCGCACACACTTGACACACAAACGGCCCACACTTCCTCTCTGATTCTTCCTCACAGTCGCTGCCTCTCTTCCTTCTCCTCTTCTGCCCTCCTTTGGAAAGAGACTGAAAGATCTACTCTAACGCTCTCAGCCTTCCCAGCGTTTCTGTTCGTCCATCATGATGTCAGATTTTGGCTCTTCTTCATCGCACCTGGACCGTTAACTCAGCTCAGAGCTGCTACATTTGAACACTGATGATGTCACTAATAGATAACCAGGAGATCTGAGGCTTTGGGCCAAAGTCACTCCCTTCTCTCAGTGATCACATAACAAACGCACAGCAGTTCAGTTTTCAGGAGGTTCTCAGTAGTTTTGGTTTATGGCTCCGCGTGCAGTGTGACTTTATTCAGTGACTTTTCCTCAGCTGTTCTGATGAGCTTTAGTGGCTTAATACAAATACTTCTGATTTTTTTTTTTTTTAATTTCCCCTTCTTATTATTTCTTGCACCCAAAAAAAACAAGCAAATAAAAATGAAATATCCTGAAGCTGCATCTGTACAACTGTTTTAGAAAGCTGTCAAAGTCAAAGAAAATCTAATCAATACTGTGCCAACTTACAATTATTAAGCTCCCCCTGGCTTTGACAACTTTGTATTTAATGATAAGCTGTGCAACATGACACCAGCTTTAAGATATAATCTTCCCACAATTCCAGCAGTATTTTTGCACAAACACAAAAATTAACCTGCAAATATTTGAGCAGAAGAAACAAGAAAGGTCTGTGCGGTGCTCAGGAACCCGTCTGTACCGGGGGCTAGTTCATGTGCAACACAATGAACTGGCAGAAAATGAAACGTAGTTCCCTCCCAGCGAATAAATGATTTTGCGGCTAAATTGATAACATCAGAATATTAAGTAAAAGAAAAGAAACATTAGAGGCACACGAGGCAATGCTTCATATCAGGATTCAAATGTAAATGTTTTCTTGCAAAACAAAATCTGTTATTTCTGCTTTTTAATCTTGCTGCCATAATAATAAGAGAAGCACATCAGAAGTTTATCTGAGTCTTTGCATTAAATGACTCCTTCATGCTCTACACCACACAAAGAAAAAATAAGATGAAATGTGAACTAAAAGCAGTTTTAACATGCTGCACCTCAGCAAGAGGTCAGAAAGTTGCTCTGCATTGAAAGAGAGAGTTTGATAGGTGTCATATACACCCTGTGTGATGGTAAAATAAGAAAGCGTCCAGTCTCCCCTTTATTTTATTCATGCGGTGTGTGAACGAGTGATTTTTAAAACATATTCATCTCCACATTAAAAGTGGACGGCAATTTATTAAACATTTTTGCAGAAAACAGTAGCTGTCAACACATTCACAGCTGAGAACTCTGACTCTGTCCGGGTGAATAACCGTGCTTTCCTGTGATGTGTTTACCCATCGAAGATCAATGCATTTGTCTCTCGAGCTGCAAAGCAAAACATGCCTAATATTTGATGAGACGCCGTGACAGGAAGACAGTGGGGACGGGATGCGGCGCTGCCAGTTTCTGTCTGCTGAAATCCATTTGCAAAAGCTTCTGTTGTCATTCTCGTGATATGCCGGATGAAAGGAAGGGAAATTAACTTATCATTACCGGAGAATTTAGTATTACAGGGAGAAGATTAGAGACAAAGTTTGTTTCTGAAGTTGCTCAGGTGTTTGTGAGGAAATGTTCAAGAACGCCTGTTGGTGCATGATAAAAATATGATCCTGTCAAAGTCTTTCTATAATTGATGGCGCGGTGGTGATGACCACAAGATTGTTCCCACAAGGTGTTGCATGATGGCTGTGAATTAATAATGGTGTGGGTATCAACCTGCTTTCCTCATGCAGTATTAATTCATCAGGTAAACTGACCTGATAGAAGTTTTAGATGAATACAGGAAAACATGAGCAACTTTTCATTTGATCAGGGTATGTGTTACAAGTTTAATTTTTCAGGTTCTACGACTTTTTTTGTATATAGTTTGTCATGATAATGAAACAGTGTAAATCTGAATCGATATTTCAGTTTGAAATGTGAGTCTCATCTCATTGGTCTGATTTTTGGGGTCATTGTCACAGTTTTAGTAGCTCTGGGCGGATGTCCTCTTCTTCCTCCTTCTTACGAACCTCTGATAGGCTAAACCTGGTTTCACTAAAAACGGCTTTGTTCCTCCAAGATGACCGATATCCATGAACTAGCATGCATGACACATATCTCAACCCAGCTACCCTGATCGACATGACAAACCGTGAAATGTTGGCAGCAAAACTGGTTTATTGGCTTGGTTGTTTGAAACTACCGACAGCTGTCACAAAAAAAAGATTGTCGTTTTGAATTTTTATTAAATTCTTGGCAGTTCTTGTTAAACCCATGAGTAGTATATTGCTAAATGCTTGGTTATGGCTAGGCTTGTAGGCTACATGCAGATTCAGCATAAATTCAGGACCCTCATTTTTTGTCATTTTGGATCTAAATTGTGAAGTAAAGTGTGACAGTGTTTGACATGAAAAAGTTAAGTTATACATATATATATTGCTTAATTTTAGTGATACCTCAATCAAGACCACAAATCTCTTTTGGTAGTTTTTTTTCTTCTAACTGAAGACAATGAAAAAAACAAGAAAATTATCCAACACATAACTTACCTTTGAAAATATGAAACTGGAAAAATGTGGGGAGTACAAATAAATACAAAGGTCCTTTTAGTTAAATGTCTTGCAACTTGACAGCTATGTTGAAATGCTTCTGTGTGGTTATTTTGAAGCATGATCTAAAGTAGGTTTTTATTTTAGAGCTCACCTGGACATTAAAAATATTGTGTAAAAAATCAGGTGTCAAAAAATGGTTAAAAACTTTCCTGACTTTGCCTGAAAAGGTTCGAGTCCCAAATTTGTCTCACTTCCAGTTTGCCTTTTGACGTGCTAATGATATTAGCAAAATGCTAAATTTACCACAAGATTTCTTTAAATCTCATAATATTTTAAAAGTGGTAGGTTTTGCTTTACTAAATTGTATCTTAGTTTGTTTGTCCTCACTACAACATTCAACCCAAAGCCTAATATTACTGTGAACATTAAGGATGAAGATCTGCTAAACAAGTACATCTGTGAGCAATGAAGGATGCTCTCAGTAGAATTCAGCCTTAATAAATAAATGTAATTTAGTGATTTTATTGCCACAGGCATCACTGCATCTGTTCCACTTTCCACGTGTGGGATCGACAAAACATCGTCTATGGTAGAGGAAACGCTTTTACTGAGATCAAATTTACACTTTTATTTCACTTTAAAAATTATTTTGCTGTTTTTTTGCAGTTTTCTCTTAACATGTGAATATGTTGGTGTTAACTACAAAATTAGAATAAAATTTGAGTAGAAACTGAAGAGAGATGCTCTCAGGGAAAACTTCAGTTTCAAATGATCCAGATGACACACGCTGCTGTGCATTTGTGTCTTAAAAGCACACACAACACATTTTATTTTACCGTTGTTTATCGCACAGACATGCCCCTGAATAATTTTTTTATGTTCATGAAATTAAGTTTCTACAATCTTCCTAATAACCAGCTGATAGCAATGCCTGACTGGAACACATTTCGTGTTCGTTTCTTTATTTTAATTTTAATTTTTGGATTGTCGATTTTGCTCTTAAGTGTTGTATTTTAATTTTTTTGAAGCCACGACTATTTTGACAAAGCTCGATGAAAAATACAGTATAAGTTAAGTGTGTTGGATTTTTCACAAGCACACAATGTCAGGCCAAATACCGGCAGCTCTCAGCAAACTGTGACAACTGTGTTTTATCCTTCAGGGGTTTGTATTGTGTGTGCATTTATTCCCCTCCGAAAAATTTGGGTGCACTCCTGATCACTCATGCCATGACAGGATGCTTCAGCTGATCTGTACTCATATTTATCCACAGCACACACTGCAATCTCACACCATCTGTAAAAAAGAAAAGTAACTGAAAATGATGGGCGTTAATATCTGAAGGTCTGGAGAGGACGATTATTTTAAAAGATTCTATTTAGTATTAGGTTTTAAAAAAAAATGTTAACGTGATTAAACTGAAGAGGAAATGATTTTGTTTTTCACGTCCACGTCCTCCTCTTGCTTCCTTTCTGACTGAGAAGAGCTTTACTTTCTCTTCAGCTGAAACTAGAGGGCGAAAGATCAGCTGTTCTTTCAACTAAAACTGGAAGCTGTTACTTAAGTGTTGTCTGTTTTTTCTAATATGCAAACGTTACTTATGAAACTAACAATAATCACTAAAACATCATCTCAAAAACTGCCTGAAATACCAATAAATACTTGTTTTTTTCCCCTTTCCTTTGGTAAAAGCTTGAGAAAAGCTTTTTGCACTTTAGCTCTTGTATAAGAGCAGAATTTAGTACAAGTGAGGAACCCAGTTTATTCAGATAATAACTGAGCTGCAATGCAGAAACCTCCAATTCTGTGTTTGGGGTTTAGTGTTATTTTAGTTATCAAGTAAACCACTACAGTGGGTCTGGGAAGGCAAAGTATTCCTAACCTTGTGTTACCGGGATGTGTGATTTCTGTCATTGGAAAATCGTTTCAAGTCTTGGCAATCAAGGAACCAAAAATAACTAACTGACCCACAATAAAAATAAATAAATAAACGTTCTATTTCTCTGTAAAAGCTGGGATTAAGGGTTAGGGTTTGCCCCATCAGTGGCTGATGATGTAGACCTCACAAGATGATTGTAAGCATTAATTAGAGACTGAGCACAGAGAATATTAGTCATGTGGTTGATTCATACATTTTATGTTCAAAGTATATTATGTATATAATGTTCAAATAATTATTGGTTACATCATTTTCTTTAAAAATGTCTATAACACCAGAAAGAATTTCTTATTGGACTTCACAACCTCAGTTTTGAGAAAGGGCCTTTTCACTACTATCCTCTTTCTTCATTTTTAGCTTTTCATCTTAAAATGACATGCAAGTTGAAAAATTAATGCATAATAGTACACATTTGATTTTTTTTTAAGTAGCTATATTAAGACTTTGGTCAAGTCTTAGTTGGGGTACATCTGCAGAAATCTCTTGCACAGATAAAAGTAATGCCTTATTTTCAAATAGACATTAAAAAAGTCCTCAGTGAGCTGTACCTGACCTGCAGCTTTATTTCCATCACAATAGCGAGCCTTCACTCAATGCAAATTATACACTGGCGCCCCCTAAATGAGCCCAAACACAGTACAGACAGCATCAGCAGCACTGACAGCAGCGGCAGAGATCCGCTGTGAGAGACTGCCCGGGATACCCAGGCGCTCTGACCGCATGGAGAACCGGCTGGCACGGCGGGAGGCAGCGGGAGCGCGCGGTGCCCCCGGTGATGCCTGCTCAGCTCAGAGTCCAAATTCCAAAAATTAAAAGTGGTGCGAGTTAAAACCACAGAGAAAGTTGGTTTGTTGCACTGAGCAGTAGCACCGTGCATAAAGGAGGCTTGGAGCCAAATTTGGAGGGGTTGAAGTGATGCTTTATTGGGTTAACTTAACAACAATAATAATGATGATAATAATAACGATGATAATAATAATAATAATAATAATAATAATAATAATGAGGAGGAGGATAATATTCACAGTAATAATAATAAAATAATGATGGAAGAACATTTTTATTCTCTCGACAACTCGAAGCTGCTGTTGGCTTCTTTCCTCTCCCCTCACAATAGAAATCTTCAACTTAAATGTCACTTTATTCCGACCAATGCAACCACCAACTATTGTGATCTGAATTACAATAATAATGGGCGGGGGTGAGAGGGGTCTTTATCCCTCCGCACATCCATAAATCGCACGAAATGACAGTCGGCCAGTGAAGAGTTAAAGGGAGGAGACGGAGAGTGACACGCCTCATTGGGTAGATTATGTGCCGCAAACAAAAAGTGTGTGTCGGTGTGCCAGTCAGCCAGAGCATCGGGCCCCATCTGCACGCCTCTCTCTCCCTCTCTCCCTCTCTCTGTCTGCTTTTATCCGTGCAGCTCTCTCTCCCTGCCCCGCTCCTTCACTGCCAGTGTCGGCGGCAGCAGCAGCAGCACTGTCACTTTCAGCACACTGGGGAGGAAATGTACTGATACTACTGAGCAGCCCGGGAGCACATCACCATCTCCATCATCACCTCCATCACCGTCACCGCATCCCCCCTCGCGTCTTTTCGGGGCTTTTTTTTCCCGGATTGATTCGCAGCATCGCTCTCAAGTCGTTTGTGGATTATTGTTCCCTCCTCATCGACGGAAAGGTAGGTCTGTGACGTGAAAGCTGTGTGTGGTTCGGATAGTTTTGGAGCTGGATAAAAGGGGTGGGTTGGGTGGGGGGTTCGCTTTGCGCGGCACACGTTCTGCAGAATAGAAAGCAGGAAAAAATGGAAAAAAAAAATAATAAAGCAAACGCAGATGTTTCCTCGCTGCCGCGCTCAGTCACAGCGCTGATTCGGGACAGTTTCAGTGGATGGGTGAAACACCCCCCAGTTTCAGCTCACCCCCACCTGCAGCGGGTTTGGAGGGAGAGGGTGGCTGCTTTCCTCCAGTTTGGATGTGCAAACACGCCGCTCGGTGTCTCTTTTTATTAATTCGAGCCTGGCCTTGACTCATATCAGTCACCCGATAATTTGTGAGGATTTCATCCACCTCAAGCGACTATTTGGGTTTCTTTGAACATAAAAAGGTTCTGTTTAGTGCCGGAAACAAATTGTTTAGCTTCGCATCGCAGCGCCGGGAGCCGCGTTGGAAAGGCGGTGTGCGCAAAAATGTTCCAGAGAATCTTCCTGCTGCTGCTAAACGTTTACGAAGTTACAAAATCCTGTAAATCAGCCGACTTCAGCGGCAGCTGTTCTTTGTTATTTAATCAAATTTCCACCCTTCTTTTAAAACAATAATAGTAATGATAATAATAAATAAGAACAGAAGCCAAACCAGAGGAGAGCATCGCTTTTTCTCTTTTTGCACCCACAAAACAACTGCGGATCCCGGGGACAAACAGACGGTAGCTCATCTGTTCCCACCGCCAATCACCGGCACGAGAGCAGTTATCAATATCAGCCAGTTTATTTCTGAACTGGATCACATTAACGCGCAAAAGCCACGTTTCTCCCCGACTGCGCGCAAAAGTGCACAGACCTTAATCCCAGCTGTGGAGCTTTTAAATGATACTTTAATAATTTTCTAATTAATGGCCTCATTTATTTGCACGAACTGTGCCAAGACCGTGCCTCGTGGACTATTACTATTATTATTATTATTATTATTATTATTATTATTATTATTATTATTATTATTATTATATATATAACAGCACTCTAAACTGTTAATTAGAGTTACTCTGTTATAGGCCCAAAGTACAACAGTAAATCATTTTTATTCATATTTTGCAGTTGCTAAAATAAACCAAACAGTGATCAGAGAACATTACATACAACATATCATTTCAACAATTTAGGAATGGCTGTTTAAGGAAAAGCTCTTTGTCTGAATTTATTGTTTGTATTTATTTATTTATTTCTGGCGTCCTTTGTGCCTAATTTACGGCCGAACAAATGTGCATCAGGTGCAGGCTTCCGCGCACAGATTCTGCTGTATTTAAACGCCAGAGGAGGAAGAGGGGAGGAGAGGCGGGAGTGAAAGAGGCGCACCCGTCTAAACACACACATGCAGAGGTTAGAAAGGGAGAAAAGAAATAATTAACTGGTCGTGCTGCTTTAATTACAGTCTCAGAGGGGAAAGTGGCGGATTATGGTAATGAGGCGACATACGCTGCCGCTTGTAGAAAGGAGAGAAAGGTTGGCTGACATGAAATCACTGACTTTGACAGTCCACTTGAAACCCATTGGACATGCTCTCTCCGTTGGACGTGCTCGGACCTCACCAGCTCCTACTGAGGGTGCCGTCCTCTTATTATCCCTCTCGTTTTTTCTCCTTTGTAACAAAAACAGTCTTCAGACAATGTGAGAAATCCAACAAAACCAGACACGATATTAAATTAATGAAGACAATATTTATAGAAAAATCAATGATCACACAAGCGTGAAGCACAGTGAGCTCACTGGAAAAGTAAGGATGTTAAAAGTGACTCTGGGAACACTGTAGGCAATAAACGCTTTAACAGGAAGCACCTGGAAATATTCAAGCCCCAAACTTTTTAAAAATATTTTTCATTTTTCTTTCATCAGGCAGAGAGGGCATTGAGGGAGTCCGCGGAGGCCTTCTGATGTTAAAATTATCATTAATACTTATTATTATATCACTTATGCGAAGATTATATAATAATAGTCTGATTGCATTAATAGCCGTGTTTACTATTATTAACAATAAAAACCTTTCTAGATTGTTTTATTCCTATAAACATATAGCTTATTTTTACAGAGAATATTATTATTATTATTATTATTATTATTATTATTATTATTGTTGATAATAATAACAAAAATAAATTACAAAATTCACATGATCACTTATCTCTGATTGATTTAATTTTTTATTGTCGAATTGTTTATTGTGATTGTTATATAATCGGATATTGGGAAACTACATCATCAATATGCTGAAGGTGTTGCCGTCATGAACTTATTACGTGGTTTGAATAAATTAAAAGGGGGGAAAAAACAGGCCCCTTAACGACGCCCTTGACAGCTGGTTTAGCCAATCTGTCTAGGAAGAGATTTATTTCCTATCAGCTGGTACAGCGGAGGGTATAATCCACTAAATAACCAAAGGTTAGGCTCCAATGTGTGATTTGTTTTTGCTTGATGAATATATTAAAGAGGAAATTACGCATTTTGGGGATAAATAACCCCCCAAAAGAGGAAGTTTGATGATTTCCGTGAGACATTTTTGAGGCCTGTACTGACGCTGGTTTCTCGTGGTTCCGTGTGTCCGCAGTGTGAAATGGAGGAGTCCAGCTCTCAGAAGTTGGTGTGGGATGGGGACGCCAAAGCGGTGCAGCAGTGTCTCACGGACATTTTTACGAGCGTCTACACAACGTGCGACATCCCGGAAAACGCCATTTTCGGGCCTTGCGTGCTGAGCCACACGTCTCTGTATGACAGCATCGCCTTCATAGCTCTGAAATCCACCGACAAACGCACAGCACCTTATATATTCAGGGTAAGTGGAGCTTTATTTTGATCACAAATTTGAAATAATGTTATTTTAATACATCCCTTATACAGGGTTTAATTAGCTCAATTTTTAGTAATTATGACTGAAAACAGATTTTACTGATTGGCATCTAAACAGGCCTAAAATGACAATTTATTTTATTTCTGTGCAATAATTAAATATATCCCTAGAGATGAAAACTAAAAGGCTAAAACAAAAGGAGGAAAAAACAAAAACAAAAAACATCTATGGTCACTAAAATCTTAGTGTCATACTAGTAGATTTTGCTTATTTTTAATAGCTATTATAATTTGCTTAATTTCAGGTGGAAAATTAGATTTATTAAAGCAGTGTGAACATTTTTTGTCTTCCCTGAATTATTTTTTAAAACTTAGATTCCAAACTGTAAAAATACACGTCGTGCCCTCCTTGTTTCTGCAGCAGTTTGGGGGTAATTCTCTCTTCCCATTTGCATCTAAAAAAACAGCCTGAGAGGTTTATGGGGGGGAAATGATTTGAAATTAATTATTTAAGTATTAACCCAAAATGCTCTTGCTTGATGGTACAGGTGGACACTTCAGCGGCCAACAGCACCTCGGAGGGCTTGATGTGGCTGCGGCTGGTCCAGTCAGCCCGGGACAAAGAGGAGCAGAACCTGGAGGCCTACGTGAAGAACGGCCAGCTCTTCTACCGCTCGCTCCGACGCATCGAGAAGGACGAGGAGTTGCTGGTCTGGTACGGCAAAGACCTCATCGACCTGCTGCTGCTCAGTTCCAGCAGAGTGCCTCCCAAAAGCAAAGGTGAGACATAAAGACAGTAAAGTGTTTCGGCTCATGTTTAAACAATCACATTTATTTTATTCTTCTTTTAGTTTTTACTTTGATTTCACCGGATGTAGGCTTCACTATTACGAACAATGCACTAAAGAATACCTAAAGTTATATTTACTGCAATGCATTTCAAAGGTCATATTCTTGAAGTATTATTCAGTTTTTAATTTTCAACAATTTCCATTTGTCCTCCGGTTAGGTTCATCCCACCACTCCTGTCCTGACTGCAGCCAGCGGTTCCAGTTTGAGTTCCCTTTCTTGGCCCATCTCCGGTTCCGTTGCACCAAGAGACTGCAGAGCATTGGTGCAGTCGACGAGGAGCACAGCAAAGACAGCAGCAGAGAGCGACCAAACTCAACCCCAACCAGGACCAGCCCAAAGGTGGTCCGTTCCGAAGGCTTCAGCAGTCCTCAGGACAACAATAAACCCTCCACAGACTTTCATAACCTGGCCAGGGATCTAGAGAACAACCGGACCAGCCCGCCGAGTGACAAGGAGGCTGAGATCTGCAGCGAGAGCTCGGGCAAGAGGAAGTTCTCCGAAATAGAGGACAGGGAGTGCAGAGGACCCAGCCTTCCGCAGTCCAAGTCTAAAGACGAGCTTGCAACGTCTGTGCAGAATTACAGAGGAGCGTATGGCCTAGAGGAGAACCACCGGTCCTTCTCCCCACCAGGCTCCATAGAGCTGGGGGAGGTAAAGCGCAGCGCCTTTACTGAGGTTAAGTCAGCCCAGAACTCTAAACAGCACAGCAGCAGCAAAAGCCTCCAGAGCTCCAACTCTGAAAACAAAGATGGAGGTCGGCCCAGCAGCAACCCCTCGGAGAAGCACCTTAACATCAGGTCTGTGCTGTCGGAGACGCAGCCGCCCCAAAGCTCGCCCATGGGCAGTGCTTTCACCTCCGTCAGCCAGCAAGGAGGTGGCAGTGGTGGGGAGAGGAAGAGTGCCTTCAGTCAGCCATCTCGCTCCTTTTCGCAGATCTCACCACTGGTGATGCCACCCAAGCTGCTGGACTGCCACCCAGCGGTGGGCGACACCATCTCCTCCAACAGACTCTACCAGGCTGACCACCTTGCTGCCAAGCTGCAGGGTGCAGAACTGGGCGCCAACTGCCCCGTGCCGGGCGGCATGGCCAAGCAGAACCCCTTTGTCTACGCCACCGCCTTCTGGCCCAAGAACTCCGGACCTATCCAGCTTCAGATGCCCTCAGCTCTCACCCTGCTGCCTCCCTCATTCACCTCGCTCTGTCTGCCCGCTCAGAACTGGTGCGCCAAGTGCAACGCTTCCTTCCGCATGACCTCAGACCTGGTTTACCACATGCGATCCCACCACAAAAAGGAGTACTCCATGGAGCCTCTGGTCAAGCGGCGGCGCGAGGAGAAGCTCAAGTGCCCCATATGCAACGAGTCCTTCCGGGAACGGCATCACTTGTCACGTCACATGACCTCCCATAACTGACTTTTTAAAACTAACAAGGACGAGACTTTTGTTTAACATGGACGGATTGTCAACCTGCCTGGATTTAAGCACTCCGACTGGAAATAGACCACTTAAAAACACAAGAACACCCCTTGCACTTACTTTCACTTTGGACTTTAATCTTTGAATTCCTTTTCTGTCTGTTTGCTTTTACTCCCCTGTAAAAACAATTAATGTTTTGGGTGTATGCAAATGCGTTTTGACTTCAAAAATGAATCTATTTATGAAAAGTTCACTTAAAAGTTTGAGAATAAGGGAAGATTTAAATATGTGTAATTGTACAGTAAGTTGTATTTTATATCATATAAATGCAAATATAGAGAAAAATTACAAATGTAGTCATACATCATGGTTTACAACGCAGCAAGTTTTTTCATGTCTACAACGAATATGGACACAAATTGGGGATATTATGTCAGACTATATTTCAGAGTGCATGTAATATTAAATGATATTGATTTAAGATGCAGTCTATACATTACAATGTAAATAATTTGTTTTATTTGAAATACAAAGTGTAATATTTTGTGTCAGTGGGGAATAGTTTCAGTGTTTCTTCCTTTTGCGGAAATTTACTACTTGATAGTTTATCTAATCATGTTGAATGCATTGACAATAAAATAGCTTTATTTTCAAACTGTGGCCTTCATGGATTTTTTTAACTGCAACTCATATATTTAAAAAATCTTTATATACTCCGTGTTTTGTATTCATAAATTAAAACATTAATTGATTTTAGGGATACAAAAAGTGGACAAAACCCAAAGGTCACAGTTTTTGACCTTATTTACTTTTTTTTTTTATAAGAAATTGATTTTATATATTGCCAAAGCTCAGTGTTACTAAAATGAAAATAAACACATTATGTAAATGTTTCCAACACACTCAAAAATAAAGACGTTATTACAGTTAATATATCTGATGATAAAATATTTATTGTACATTATATGGATATATGGTTACCTACTATGTTTCCTCCCTGAAAATTATCATTGACAACGGGCATTATTATTATTATTATTATTATTACTATTATTATTATTATTATTATTATCATCATCATCATTATTATTACAGCCATTGTCTTTATTTAAGTAGGACACATGATCCACTTAATTAAATTTTAAAATAAAAAATAAAAAAGACCCTTTATCATACCTGCACATTGGGTGTTTCCCGTTGATAATATGGTCTTTTATTTATCGAAATAAAGTTTATGTAAAAGAAAAAAATATACATAAAATGTTCCGACTCTTTTTCAGTTTTTATTTTTATTTATTTATTTATTTATTTATTTATTTATTTAAAGCAAAAAGTACGTGGACATGACCTTCAGGCTTCTCGGTAAGCGATCTATTGCTTTACTGAATAAAATCCGTGCCGTACGCCTACATTTACGATTCGTTTCCATGAAATCATTGGACTTATTTTTTTTCTTTGAAGAGCCGTGAACTGCCAACAATGGGCTAAATGCAAAGTTACAGAGAAGCCACGAGTTTCCCATAAATCAATAGATGAAAATAATTTACATTTCTAATTTTTTTAAACAAGCCGCAAACTGAAGACAGCAGTGAAGTGCTGCTGTAAAACACCCAAATAACAACCATCTATCAGCCTGACGGTGACCTTTAATCTGCAAGCAAACAAAAAACAGGGTGATAGAAATTAAAACGTGATAATATCTTTGGATCAGTACTCTGTATTTCCACCACGTTATGAAAAAGCAAATATTTAAAACAATACCACCGGGTAGGGAACGTTTCAGGACACGAGCTGTACAGAAACTGGTTCAAGGGCGCCATCAAGTGGTCTGTAAGCAAACTGCACAAGAGAAGATCCCACTGTTCAGCCATAACGAGTTAGGATATATATGTGTAAAACTAAAACCCTTAAATTATATGTAATTTAAGATGTTTGTTTTTAATGAGGCATCACACTCATACCTGTATCCATGACAATATCCCTATATGACCATGGTTAAACTCTTCAGGCACTGTATTGTGAATATATTTCTATTGTTTCTGAATACTAAAATACCAACTGTCCCAAATCCACTGTGACACTGGTTCTTGGAGGAATGAATACCCAAACACTAAAAGTACAGAAGCATCAAAGACTATGGTAAAATATCACAACCATAGTTTTCCCAGACAAGATGGATAAAAACGGCAGTGCAGAATAAGAGAGGAAGGATGCCTGTTTAAATAAGCAGACAAAGGATATTTATTAGGTCATCTTCTTGTGTAATGTAAAGCTTTAGGCTGAACTGCATCACTCAGGAGAGCAAAGAAAAACAAAACTAGAACTGGAGCTGCAGTGAGAATGTGCTGAGAGACGTGCTGGATGGAGAGAAAACGCACATCAAGAGATAGAGGCTGAGAGGAGTGGATACAGCAGGAATCTGTGAGGCTCACATGATGATAAATTACAAACCGGTGCACATGTCCGCATGTCGCATCTCTTCTCAGAGCGACACACACCTCCCACTACAGCAATCCAAACAGGTCAATCTCACCGTAAAGGCATGCGATCGACGGGAAGCGAGGCCATCGTTAACTATCACCGCTCGCCCTCTCCTCATAGCCCGGATGCTCCTGATATTTTGTACCCTCGTGCTTCGCTGCTGGTGTCATCGTCCCACTTGGGCCCCAGCTTCCCCCCCGTGTCACATTTGTCACTGCATCACTCATCGCGCAGCAGCGCGGGACAGTTTATATCTCTGCTAAGCTGGCACTTCCATTTGGCCTCCTGCCCCAGTCACACTACATTTTTACATTTCAGGCATTTAGCTGACGCTGACATCTAGCAGGGAAATGAACAAACAGGTACAGCGACCTCAGACAAGTTCAGTTATTTGATAGGAAACATGGCTTCTGGACCCTTCTTTGGTTTTAGTTTGTTAGTCCAGCTTTAAAACTTAAGATGTGTTTCAAACAAACACTGTATGCACAAGATGGGAAGATTTCTGCGGATGTAAACTTAGAAGAAGAGAGCTAAGATTATTTTTGTTTAATGCAAAACTCGGAGGACAAAACGTTTTGTCTGCTATAGTCATAGTCTTCCATTGGTTTCGCAGGTTTGTTCATGACTAAACCATAAGATGCAGTGACTTCTGAGCTGCTTTGCTTCCTGTTTTTGTAACTGTCTGCTCCACCTGGGTTTATCTGTATTCTCTTTTTCTTACCTGTGCCCAGTCTGCCTTCTAGTTTGCCTTTTCTAATACCCACCTGTGGTCTTGTGTTCCCCTTTCTGTTGTTCTTCTGGATCTCTTTCTTTATAATAAGATGCTGAATGGATAATGTTATGCTGACAAAAAAAGCACTGATTTATCAGGAGAAGAGGACCTTGACAGTAACACTCTTCAGTTTGACTTACAGAAAAAAGTAATATGTAGCAGGATTATTGATATTTAGTGAGGCTTGACTCACTTGATGGGAGGAAATCAGGACAGAGGGGAGTGCTGTAGGTGGACTGCTGTCAAATTCAAATGTTGGCACTGATTTATTTCCTTCTAAAGGTTTCTGCATGATGTAGCTTTACTTATATAATCCCCTAATGTTAACTAAGAAAAGTCAGCACTGCCATCTCTCTGTGATAACTGCTGCATGATCACATATGTTGTCAGAAAGTGGTCAGTTAAAAATTTCCCGAGTTGTGACTTTGCCTGAGATTTTAAACACATTCCTTCATTTCACTGAGAGAAAGAGATGCACCCTGAGTTACATTTCAGTGCACTTACAGTATTAAGTTTATTCTCATGCAGCTATGGAGACACCACATCAGCTTGTAAAAACATGTCTTCTGCAAGCATGGCCCTGTTACTGTAATGAATGACAGTAGCTACAGTACAGTAGTCTCATATTTGGTGATGAGCTCTGCAGCTCAGGTTCCAGGGGCAGTGTTTTCTAACCATTACAGCTTTAGTGAAGGTGTTGGTACTGCAGAGCACATATGGCCTGACCGCATACAACACATCCGGTTAGAGCTGCTGCGAAATCCGACGCTGAACCTATAAATGAAACACACACTGAAGGTTTCTATTGTAGGAGCCCCAGTAACCTCTTGCTTATATTAAGTATAATTCCAGTGGACACGCTTTTTAAACACTTAACGTGTTTCGTATTCTCTGCGACTGACACTGAAAAACCTGTGCAGTAAAACGTGGTTTCAAACTGACTTTTGACGATCTCAGATTAACAGGAGCCACTAACGTTGTTCCTGGAGCATGTGCTGAGCTCAGGAGCTCCAAACACAGGTGTCCTGTGTGCGCAAAGAGTTGGGACAGCGGGCTAACAAGGCTGTGAAAGAAAAACTCAGATCAGAAGTATCGATTTCACACAGCGTGAGTCCTGGCCCGCGGCCCTGCTTACACATAACGCAAGCTGTTTTCAAGTCCTAATCCAGGGTTTACGCAAGGCCAGTTCCTCCTGCTGCTGTCTGATGTGATATCGCTGTCATATCATTATTTTTTGAACGTCTAAATATATACAAACAGCACCATCTCCTGTGCACTCGCGCTATTTCTGACTCACAATGCACTCAATCTACAGGTCTGCTGACAGGGACAAATTTACACATCAAGTCCACCCCGTGCATCTCGCTCTCTCTGAGACTCTACCTGTCGTCTGAATCTCGGATTGTTCAAATTGTGGCAGAGTCTTGAGATAGTAGTGCAGGTTACACCTGTTTCCCAGCCTCAAGCTCGTTTTGGCTAAATACAGTATAAACAGCTGCACTTGTTAAAAAACAGCAGTACAATGTAAAAGACCCTTAAATAAATTTACATTTATAGGCTATTTATTAAGGACTACATAGGTAGTCATAGGACTCGACAGGACCACAAATATGACCTTTGAGAAGTCACTTGGATGAGTGACGAAACGTTTCTCCCACAAAACGCTACGTCCAGATGAACAGATTCAACTTTTGGAGATTTACTTTCCTGGATGATTGAGAATGCATCAAGACGATGACCTTACCAAATTAAGTAAAATGCAAATATTGTAATATTTACATTGTAATTTCTCCAGCTTGAGCATACGTGCTCTTAAAAGAATGCGGTTAGACGGCACTGCTGGGTAATGCTTTGAAGACTATTTATGTTAAAGGTTAAAGCTAAGAGAAAGCATCTACAAATTAAACAAAAAGCATTTGAACATTTTTGTAATTAAACAATCATATTAGTGGACGTTAATGTTTTAAACTGAATTTTATCAGGAGAAAATCATTTAATCCTCACTTAAAAATAAAAACTAAAATCCACTAATTTCACATTAACAGAGTTGGGATCATTCCAAGAGCACTATAAACATCCTGTTCAGGAGGAGCCAGAGATATGCTGCTCATGATGACTATTGTTATTTAGGTTTGGTAGAATAAGTAAAATTTAAGATCATATATTTTCTGCATTTTTGAGGATTTCTTCCTCACATTTCCACTGGTTGAATCTACTTTCAGCTGCTCCCTTACAAGCCCTAAACAAGAGGTGACCACAGCTCTGCATGTTTGATTTAGCAGATTATGTTTAATTTCTGTCTCTTATTTCCCTCATTTACATGATCTAATTTGTATAAAACTTTCTCTTAGCTGAAATTATCCATATTCTGTTAGAATATGGATATTCTAACAGAATATGGATAACATTAAATATATAATTTTTTTGTGACAATACTTACATAAAACCACTACACTCAACATATCCTGTACAAGTTTCAGGCTGATATAGGCATGATGAGATTATGGAGGCTTTGAAAAGAACGGAAAGAAAAGAAAGAAAAAGCACCGATTGTGGAGGAAAAGAAGTGGAAAATAAGACAAACAGTGACAGGACCATTTTGGGTGTAGATGTTCATATGTTGACATCCTTATCCTGTAGCTGAAGGTTGAAGGTGTGTGTGTGTGTGTGTGTGTGTGTGTGTGTGTGTGTGTGTGTGTGTGTGTGTGTGTGTGTGTGTGTGTGTGTGTGTGTGTGTGTGTGTGTGTGCAGGCTGTGGAGTGCATGTGGTACAGTGCCTGGAACCAAACACTTCAGAAAACAGTTATGCAATTTTTTAATGATACACATAGAAAACAAAACTACTTGGAAAAAGTGGTTAAAGACAAGTTTGTTGTGTAACACTGATTGTAGTGATTGTTGTAAAAGTAATGAGTGGTTGTGTATTTTCAGCATACTGGTCATATGATGTAGAGACGAGCTTCACGCAGCCAGAGCCAGTGACTCTGACTGTGGTCGTGTTACTTTGTTACACATTCTGCTGCTGAGGCCCCCCTCCTCCTTCCTTTTGAAGCACATCTCCATAACAGCCATAGCACACAGTTTTCTTTGAGACCCGGTTGGCATGTTGTCCCTTCCCCCCTGCCTTCTGCACCCCCCCCCCCACATGTCATGAAAGTCAACCCAACTTTATCAGTCACAGCAACGACCGCAGTGCTGGATGACTCTGTGCTTCTTGGCTCAAGATGAATGTTGGCCTGTCATGTGCCCATCTTTCTAGGACGATGGCTAAAACTGCACATGATATCTTACTTCTTTACCACCAGTAGCCATCCACTTTAAACTCACGACAACATCAGCAACACACACAAACACCCAGTCCCTACTAGGCAGTTAAAAGTGCACAAAAAGAAATAAAATAACCTGAATGGTTTGCAAAATTTGACAAAAGTCACCAGGTACAAAGTGGGAAAGAAAATGGAAGCACAAAAGTGTAAAAATCGGATTTAAAAACATGTCAGAATTGTACTTAAAAAGCAATTATGTGAGACAGGATTTTACAAACCAAGCAAGGACTTGAACAGAGCATTAACCAGAGAACCGCACTGTAAAATCCACAGATCAGTAAACAGATCAGCAGCAGACAGAAAAAATGACAGATGATTTTTTTTTTTTCTTAATTCAATTCATTTTATATAAATATATCACAACAACAGTTGGTAAAGATTCTACAATAACAGAGAAAACCCCAACAATCAAACGACCCCCTATGAGCAAGCACTTGGCGACAGTGGAAAGGAAAATCTCCCTTTTAACAGGAAGAAACCTCCAGCACAACAAAGCTCAGGGAGCTTGTCTGCTACCAGTTGGGATGATGGGAGGAAGACGGGACAAAAGACATGCTGTGGACAAGAGCCGGAGAGTCTTTCTTTGTGAAATGGGTGGCTGGACTTCCATGATTATGATCCACACTGACCAGCACCGACTTGCGGCTGACAGCTTGCACAGTATATGTTACACAGAGACCTGGACACAGTGTTGCCACTGGTTTTCAGCAGTGTTTCAACTAACTACTCTCTGCAACCAGAGAAGCAGCATACCCTCAGACCAAAGTTTAAAAAATAAAAACTGCTAACATGATGCATGCTAATGCTACAAGCTAGTGTTTTGGTGTTGGTGCTCAGAAAAGTCTGTCATATTTCTGTGATGTCATTATATCATGTCATGTGCTGGGAACCTTTTAGACAAACAATTTTCTTTCACGTGACTGAGTCAGCTTTGGTGTCAGTACCCAGGTCTTCATAATACATCACGGTGCCATCTGAGGTGTTTGCTTTATGGTATCTGTTGTTTGTTTAGCCTCTGCCTTTGGTGAAAGCTAGTTATCAAAGTAAAAATTGTAGCTTCATTTATTTATTTTTATAAGCAATCTGGATTTATTAGTATTTTCTATACTGTAAATAATGACCAAAAAAATACCTAAAACATCAATATCAAGTCCTGGTCTTGCTTTCTCTTGCATGATGTTGGCCATAGTGACCACGTGACTATGGTTAAATGATTTAGAAAGAACAAATTAGAAAGAAAAAGTGCTGAAACATTGTTTATTTTATGCTTTTTTCTTTACAATTATGTTTATATTACCTGCCTGTTGAGTGTATTTGTCCAGCACGTATGCACACGATGGCATCTAGTGAAAATGCGACCAAGGCTGGAGTGGATAAAAGAGCATTAGCATTTTATCAGGATGTGACTTTTTCTCCAATTCACATGATTATTTTTGATTATTCCGTTTATAATTATCTGTTGAAATTCCATCCATCCATTTTCTATTTCTTATCCAAAGTTTGGTCACTATGGCGCCAGGTTAAGTGCAATATCCCAGATGTCTCTTTTACCAGGTCCTTCCAGGGATCCTACGATGCTCCCAACCCAGACAATATATATTTTCTCTGCAGAGAGTTGCAAGTTTACTCAGGGTCTCCTCTCAACTGGGTGTGCTTGGGAAACCACTAAGAGAAACCACACCGGAAGCATGATAATCAACAGCCTGGACCACCTCAGCTGAGTACTTTTGAAGTGAAGGAGCTACAACTCTACTCCGAGGTTTCTCCCTAAACAGCCAGAGGACACTCATTTCAGTTGCTTCTGTCCAGAAGTCATGACAATCGCATTAATGCAGATGTGAATCAGTCTGCAGTTTCAGCAAAACACTGTTTTCTGATACAGATGGTGGATTGCCCCACCATCACTGCCAGTCGGGTGGAGTTGTTGCGCCAACCAACAGAGTTAAAGATTTTTAGCATCCAGGTTACAACCTTGTTCATTTGTAACTGCTCAAAAATCCAACAGGCCATCACTAATTACGCATTTTAGTTGGAAGTGAAATAAAAGGATGTATTTAGAGAAAATTTTGCTCCTAGAAATCTCCGTGGAGGCTCGTCCAGCAAGGAATTTATCCATGCTTTAAATCATTTGGATCGCTAAAAACAATTTACTTTGATTTTTTTTTTTAAATGCAAGTCCTACTTTCAGGAAATATACCCAACCTGCTCCAGTTCCAGATGCCGCATGTTGTTGTAAGTTCTACTTTTAGATATGTATTCAGTGACTGAAGAGCATTTTCCTCTTGTCAAAACCATTAGTAAATCAAGATGAAAGAAAACGAAAAGGCCGCATAAACACATATGTTAATCCTGAACTGTCAAGACTTTGTTTTGTGGGAGTGCATGCATGTGTGTACGCTGGGAGTTCAAGTGTGTGATTAGACCCAGTGAAAGCTCCAAATGAAGATGTATGGTGGCCCAGGGGTGGGCCAGATTCAGAGGTGGATAATGGATTAGAGAAGATCAGTGTTGCTCAGTCAGGCTGTTTCCTGTGAGGAAAAACAGACCAGATTTATCTTCTGTCCTCCAACCCATGGCCACCCAGGCACCACTTAAAGTGAAAAAAAAAAGGATCTGTGTCTCATGTGTAAATATCTTTAGAAGGGACTTTATCTGTGGAAAAATGGATGTACCATTATGAGTTGACCAGAACAGAAAGAAGAGAAGGAGAGTTTCTCTTTTGATTACTGGCAGATGTGTTTCTGGCATTTCAGGAGAAGTGAAAAATGCTAAGATTTAGGTTTTTACTGCCCCCCTTTCCCCCCGCCATTAGTGCTTTTGGAATTACTGCTGTACCTGGCTCCAATTTGGAAATGTGCATAATGGAATTTTATGTGTCAGCTGGTATGTGACACAGGGTTAAAATGTAATCCATTTTTGACTGAAAACGAGTCCATAAACACTTAAATTCCAGCTGTCAGCTGGAATTTGAAGCACACAAACACGCAGTACCAGCTACAGGCACAAACTACAGCTCCATTCCTTTCTGCTGGATGAGCTCCAAGTCTAGGATTGCAATCAGCTGCTTTTCAGCTGTTTTACCAGGAGCTGAGGACCTCCAATAAAGTCTCCACAGGGAACATTTCAGCACCTGAAATCCATCCAAGCAGTACACTTCCACACCTTAGTCTCAGCAACTACACTAGAGCTCTGCAGGAATGTGATCTGGGCCTGGGTGGACATGGCTGGTCTGCTTACTGGTGCAGTTTCACTCTCCATGTGTGCACAGAAAGCTGTTTCACACGTATGTGAACTATAGGACAACCTTCTCTATTCTTGGCTTATATTTTTCTTAAATTAGTACAGTTCATTGTGCCTCAAATCCAGGCTCCGCAACAGCGACTCTAGCCTACAGCACATGGGTCACCTGTTCAACCAGGTGAGCTACAGCAGCACCATCAGTTGAGAATCTTGGCCAAGGATGAGCCACCCTGCATGGCTGCCGATGTGGTGCAATGAAGGCCAATAAAAAGCTTTTTATTGTAGGAAATCATCCTGATCAGGAGATCTCCCTGTTCTAAATCCAGTTGCAACAAAATGAAGAGCTGGAACATGTGTGCGCGCACCGTATACGTGCATCAACTGCAAGAAACACATGTGCAACACACAAAACTGCCCCTCATGTGTTGTACAGACTGGCACAAACTGCCCATTTGTTCAGTGGGGTGTGATGAATCTGTTCAATACATGATTAATTTCAAAGAACCAAACATCAGTAGTGATGAGAAACCTCCTTCTGCTTATTTGTGTAACATAAACATGATTTTTCTTCCATCCATGTCTTGGTTATGGTTGAATTTTTCTCTCTTTTAATTAGATTTTATCACAAAAAATGATTAATACTTTTATTCATAAATGAGAGCATTGAGAGTGTATTGAATTAATAACCTAATAATGCAGCGTGTCCACCAGAGAATGAAAACAAACCTAAAACTTACCATTTCTGAACAATAGAAACTACGCTGAAATGAGAAAACTGGGTCTGGAAACTCACTGAAGCTGAAGCAGCTGAGACACCACACACACACACACACACACACACACACACACACACACACACACACACACACACACACACACACACACACACACACACACACACTTCTTTTCAGTGCTGACAGGTGGAGTATCTGTAACAAGTGAACAGGTGCTGCTTTGTGGCTCTGCCAGGAGACAGTGAACTGAGAAATCCAACAACAAACAAGCAGCGGTGTTCTTGTCCTGCTAATTACCGTGAGAGCTCTTTGATTATAACCTTAGTCTGAAGTTTGGTTAAAAAGCTCCCGAGCCCAGGTTTCGCAGATCACATGCAAATTTTTCATTTCCCCCTCCGTGACCTTCCTTTTTCCTCAAACTACTAAACTTCTTCTAATTTCTCAGAGCTGTTTTTCAGGGCCAGCCTTGAACTTTGGTTAAAGGGAAAGTTCAGGGAAAATGGAGATCCGCTGGGACTCAAAGAGGTCACCAGCAGAATTAACAACACAGCCAGTGGCAACTACTGGACATCTCGGCGGGGCTCCCGAGAACGTCTGATGGTAAGAAAGCACTGATGAGGGTGAACCACAGCATGTTTGTGGATTCAGTGAAACACTTGACGTAACACTTCTAAAAGTCAGTACAATCAGCTGGCAGTAATTTATTTCTGTGTGGCCTCTTCACACTGCTGGGCATGCCTACATTCTTGTGCAAAGTAGTATAAACACTGTAAATCATATATGGACACAGCTGATGACTATGAGAATAACTTGGCTGACCCCTTTAGTCATAGATGAAGCCTTGGGCAAGCCACCACTGAAAAGCCTGATGAACCATCCTAAAATATTAAGTGACCAAAGAAAGTGTACACACAAACTGAGAGTCCACAAGTAATTTCACTCCCACGAAAGAGCTCAGAAGCATAATAATATACAACAATCTCAGGCACAGCTCATTAATTCTGACCCATACACGCAGGACACACAGATGCTGAAACTAATGCATGTGTTCATATCAGTGTAGGTCTGAAAATGCAAAGCTTTAAGTTTTATGTGATTACTTTTTTCTCACATTAGTTATTTGCACACAAATGCTACGATTGTTTGAGCAGAGATGAACATGTCTTTAACGAACATGGATCCTACTAACATCTTTGTGGGTTAGCAGCATAGACTGTGTGTAAAAGATGACCTTACTCTTTGGTACGTCAAATCCCATCATGAAACCTGGTTCCTAATAATGTGTGTCATCAGCCTACACAAATTTGGAGGCTTTTGATACACATTAGTGTTAGTTTGGGCAGTCTGTTGGAAATTTTAAACAGAGTGCCCAAATCTAGTACTACTCACTAAATATAAGCAAGTGGATGCTCCACAAGTTTTCAAGTATACAGCGCTGAACTGAAAACCTGTTTGTGATTACTATGATTGTCACAGTGGCCTAAACTGGTAACAGATACTATTTTCCTTTACAGTTAAAGTTGCAGCTTTTGAAGTGTGTTCATTGTAGCAGTAAGGCATAATTTTTACTTTGAAGGAAAACACTCACTGTTCCTGGTTTGCATCATGTTTCAAGTATTGAGTCAGTGTTTGAAGGCAAGTCAGTGTCTTCCATGCAAAATATTCCTCCTCCTCAGATACATCGTCCAGACAAATTTAAAAAAAGTGCAAAGATCATAAAGAAGAAGAAAAGTCAGGGAAAAAAAGCACAGAAAGAAAACAAAGAAATAATTACTAACTTTATAAATAAAAGCATTTGTAGGTAAATTCAGTCCCCACTTGATTAAAAAAACTGATTTATTTATAGATTCATTACATCCTTATTTAGAAGGTTGTAGTATTTCCAACGTTTCACAAGTTTGTGAAATAATTTCTTTGCAAATTTTTAGAAAGGATAAACTTTATACACCACTTGTAGCACAGTCAGCCCAACTTATACATGAGACAGAAGTCTTTTCTAATCTCACTTTTGTAACATTATTCTCTTTTTCCTTTTCCATTTTCAGTCCCTTGTTGATTATTAGCTTGATTATTAGCTTAAAAGATATTCAGAAATCCTTACATTTTTTCCGTTAAGCTTCTCAAGTAACATAAATGAGATCATTTTGCCAAGCCATCCAATAAAATTGACTTTTTCCTTATTAAGAATTTAGTCTATAGGAACTTTGTTGATATTGTGATCCTTCCAAAATCCTACGTGTCCATGTCCACCCCCACTGGGAATGCTGTTAAACTGGGTTTCCATTTTTGATAACAGTTCTACAACGCCTGATGGAGCTGCATGCATCCCATCTTTTCAAACCCAGAGTTATACTCATAATAATACTGTAGTACGACTGCTCTCACACTTCTTCACTCTGAGCACATCTGTATGGTGCCAGTATCATCCATAGGACATAATGTCAATGTGAGACCATACCTGTACTTTCATTGTTGCAACCTGCCTTGAACCTTATGTAACACATACATTTACACCATGAGAAGCCAACCAACGTTCAGTCAGCACTATCACCCAACAGTAAGAAGCCTACAGCTAGTCTGAAAGTTATTTATATGAATCTTATGACCTTAAATATTGAGTTTGCATTGCAGATATTTTGACTTGTCACAGTAGGTTTGCCATTGAGTCACCTACTTTAAGTAGGTAAGTAGAATAAGCAGAGTCTTACTCATATACCAGTAGGTACTGATATATCAGCTAATATTAGCTACTTGATATACTTGCCAAATCAATAGTTAATATACTGATGTCCCTCTCTGGCCGTTTACAGTTTGTTCAATTATACAGGGTGGGCCATTTATATGAATACACCGTAATAACATGGGAATGATTGGTGATATTAAAGTCCTGTTTGTGGCACATTAGTATATGTGAGGGGGCAAACTCCTCAAGATGGGTGGTGACCATGGTGGCCATTTAGATACAACTTGGATACAACTTTTGTTTTTTCAATAGGAAGAGGGCCATGTGACACATCAAACTCATTGGTAATGTCACAAGAAAAACAAGGCAAATCCAACACTGAACCAGTTTCACGAAACTTAGCAAGCAGTTTGCTAACTGTAGCATGGGAGTTGGGTGGTCTCGTAGGGTGTCTTGCATTGAAATCTGCTGCAATGACCTGGTTACTGCGTTCACCAGATATCAACGCAATTTCGATCCGCTCCTCATGTGTTAACCTCTTCGACATGTCAATGGCTGTGAACAAAGAGAAACTTGTAAATAACTCATGAAAGAATAAAGTTACGTTGAAACCAAGCACACCATTGTTTTTCTTGTGACATTACCAATAAGTTTGATGTGTCACATGGCCCTCTTCCTATTGAAAAAACAAAAGTTGTATCCAAGATGGCCGACTTCTAAATGGCCACCATGGTCACCACCCATCTTGAGGAGTTTGCCCCCTCACATATACTAATGTGCCACAAACAGGACTTTAATATCACCAACCATTCCCATGTTATTAAGGTGTATCCATATAAATGGCCCACCCTGTATATCCACAGATCAGAACCTACTTCAGTTAACTCCGGTGTACCCCAAGGCTCTATCCTGGGGCCTTTGCTTTTCATTATTTATCTCCTACTAGGTAATATATGCAGGATACATAACATTCAATTTCACTGTTACACAGATGACACCCAGCTCTACTTCTATTCGGAACCCACAGCTACACTCCCATTAACATCCATTTCTGATTGTTTAAGTAAAATCAAAGTTTGTTTTACTCATAACTTTCATAAAAGAGAATTTATTCTAATGGGCTAATCTAAACCGTCTCAAGCCAAACATTTTTCATTATTATTATTAACTCTGTTGTCACACCTTCCCCTCAGGTTAAGAGTTTGGTGCCATCCTCGACAGTACTCTCTCTTTCACCACTATCACTCGGTCTGCTTATTTTCATCTTCGCAATATTAATCGCCTTCATCCTTCAATTACTCCAAACAGTACCGTCATACTTGTCAATGCTCTTGTCACATCTCGTTGACATTATAATTCTTTTCTCTACAGTCTTCCTCATAAATCTCTTCATAAACTGCTGTTACTTCAGAATTCAGCTGCTCGTATTATATCCAGAACCAGATCCACTGAACATATAAGACCTGTTCTTAAACAGCTCCATTGGCTTCCAGTTCACCTACTCATCAAGATCCTCCTTCTCACTTTCAAAGCCCTTCATAATCTTGCTCCTCCATATTTATCTGATCTTCTCCATACGTACTCACCCTCTCATACACTTTGCTTCTCTTCAGCATCTCTTTTGTCTGTTCCATCTGCTCACCTGACTATTATGGGACTCAGAGCCTTTAGTTGTTCTGGCCCAAGACTTTGGAATGACTTCCACCAGATCTCCAGACTATAAACTGTCTTTCTACCCATCCGTTCAGAACAGCATACCCTTCATTATAACTTAGTCTACACGTTGGTTAGTTTTATAGTTGTGATTTTATTTGTTTATTTATTTGTTTTTATTTTGCTGTACTAATGTAAGATGACCTTGAGGGTCTTTAAAGGCACCTGTAAATAAAATCTATTATTATTATTATTATTACTACTACTACTACTGTGATCTATGACGGCTGATTAAATTTTAAAAATTAAGGAAGGGACAGGAGAAGCACTCTTATACCATGTTATGAGTGTTGGGGTTGCTGTAATTTGTCCACCAGAGGGCACTGTGCAATTTCCCACGTGGCAACACGATGACCATCCAAGTAATGCTAGAAAGTTTGTAAATGAGTAATTCACAACTTCTTGTGACAAAAACAAAACACTTAGACGTCCTTAAAATCTCATGTCTGTCTGGCTCTACTAGTGAGCCATCACAGTGAACCACTATTCACACAAGGAGGACCTTCTTGTTTCCATGATGGAATGTAGACATTGTTGCTCTTTGCTCTTTGATCCAGAGCTCCAATGCTGAAGCTTGAGAATGATTTTATGAAACTCTATGTTTTCTGTGAGCATTAACATAATAAAACTGCCTTTCCCGCTCACACTGATGCCCGTGCAGACCGTTTGAGCACCACACAACATCAGAGGACCATTGCCATTAAGTTGACGACTGAGACCTTAGCTGGTCGGATGCTGCCATACAGTGCCGTCGACCCTCACATTGATCACCGTCAGTGGGCTCAGACGGCTCAGGGGTGTAGCAGAACCTGCTGTCTGCTGTTTGCTTAGACTTAAAAGCTGCTAAAAGCTGGGATCAATCGGGCGGGAGAATCAATCAGGATCATCCATGTTTATACGACTCAGGAGGATTACCTCACTGTTACTGGAATGGCCTCACAAGAATGGCTGCCCATTAGAACAGTGGGACTAAACACTGCCCTGCTGTTTACATAAAACGTAATGTTGGCCCGGCCTTGGCTCTGTGTGCCAGAGACAATTAGAACTCTATACAGCCTGTAATCCACAGCCGGGCGCAAGCTAATCAAATTCAGACATAGCTGGGCCCCTGAAAACAATGAGGGATGGGATTACGACAAATGTGTGTGAAGATAGAAAATTAATAAGCTTAATACAAAACATGTGCTAGGGTGACCAAGAGTCAGAGAGCACAGGTTCAGATGGACGATTTTAAACTGTTCTAAAGTTTGGCACTTTGGGCTGGCCGACAAATGTAATTTGAATTGAAATGGTGCAGGTAAGGAACAGGTAGATCATACCGTGTGCCAGAAAATATACAATTTAATGTATTTATAATAATGCACATGTCTGTGTCTTTTTTTAGGTGTCCTTTCATCAGAGTTTTAAAAAATCTACTAGGATCTAATTGCAAGTTGATCATAAAACACTACTACTGCTACTGGAGCAAGAAAGGAGGGGATGCTTTCAGAGAGGAAAAATTAGTTTTTGAAAGATGAAAAGAAGTTTGAGGGGAAGTTTAAATACTTGCATACTTCCAGACTTACACATACTTCTCAGTGCTTTTGAGTGCAGGAGTACTTACAAGTACCCAGATGCTGTAACAGTCATAAAATCAAAAAATCTTGGTTATATAGCAGAAAGCAAGAGCCTATCAAACAACTATCAGCCACTATAGTTTTATATCACAAAATGTATGGTCTGGCATGATAATCATGATTAAACCTAATGATCATTAGATCTAGAGCAGTGGTTGTATTGAAAAGTGGGTCTGACAACCCCCCCATCCCCCACCCCACCCTCAGCCGCCACTCCCCAAGACACCGTCTTTTCAAGCATTGTTTACTAGGGAGAGTACATAATCCAACAAGCACATTTGTTTGAGCCATACACGGGGCCTTATTATCCCTTTGCTGCAGCTTAGCAAGAAAACTATGTCACATCTCAAAAAGGGAATTTCACACCATAAATAAATAAATAAATACATTTGACTTGTGCAATTCTGCTGGACAACTGCTGAATCCTCCCAGGTTAAACTAAATGGGATGGCTGATGTGTTTTGGTCAGGTTTTTATTTGTCATGTACACGTAACAAATCAGAAAACCAGAAAAAGGAAGATTCATCTTTCACAAGACAAACACTCAGACTGTGGTAAACATCAGCTTTAAGATGACAGATTACTATATCTAATCATTATTTTGATTTTATTTTCATAGACACGCATAGTAAGAAAAGCATAGCTGTTATCAGTTACATTAAGGAGGTTCCCTTGACAAAAAGCCAGAAAGTAAGAGGACTTTGAAGTTGAAGCATCCAGATTGATCCTTTTATAATTAACCCATGTTTTTCTTTCTTTGATGGGTCAAAATGCCTCTTTTATAAGTAAGAAAAACATAAGAAGACATTTAATTGTTTACAGATTAAGGTTTGACATCATGTTTATCCTCAGAATGACAGCTAGTGTAGTAAGCAGTGAGAACGGGCACTGACTGGAAATCAAGCAAAAGGCAGTGATCTCTGCAGAAGCTGTTCACTTGTGTCATTTCAGGTTTACAGGAGCTGTGATCTTCTAACAAACCTTTTTCACTGACCTTGAACAAGTAAGATAAAGCTTGACATAAATAAATATGCAATTCTGTACAGAATCACTTAATCTTGCATCTTTGTGTTACTGGTTATAAGGCATGTTTTTATTTGGGGCTTTCAGTGTTTGGGCACTTTTCCTGGTGACATCCACTGCAAAAACAGCCATCCTAACAGTGTCATTCAACAGGTTCAAGGGGATATAACTTTTGAAGTAGCAAAAGTCATACTTGGGTGGAAGGGAGGAAGAAATGCTATACATAAATATGTTACTCATATATTCTTCCTTATTTTATTTATTTATTTGTTTGTTGCATTAATCCACACCACAAAAAGATAATTGCATTGTCTCTCCCGCCACTGTACACTGCTCAGAATACATTAGTCAGCTTGGCAGACGTTCACCAAATGTGTGGACGCATCAGATGAAAAGGTGGACTGAGGCCTATAAATACGGCTGCCTGAGTGTCCGGTGAGCCAGTGTTTAAATCCTGCTGTACCACCTGAGGATCTCAGCCCGAACCTCTCTGAATTCACTCCTGCGAGCGGTGTTTCATTGTTGCCGTCCGGTGTTTCTTTTACGGAAAGAAGCGCCCACAGCGAAATATTTTGTCCTCGTCGCTTCAAGTACGAATTAATCGCGTCCACGCTCTATTAACATGTCGTTTCCCTGTGCGTAAAATGCCGCGCTTAGTGCGTCCTGGCGCGGACGATTGCTTGGAAAATGTGCAATGTCTGTCGCGTTTCCTTCACGCCCTCGCTGCTGAGCAGGAGTGGCATCTCGGCGACAAAATCTGGATGAAAGAGCGTCCTTTAGAGCTCAGGCATGCATCGAGAAGTGAGATCATTGGCGTTATAAATATCCCCGTGCCAACAGAACCACTCCAGCTACTGCAGCCGGGGTAATGCCTAGGAGCGCTGCAGGCAGTGCGTGCGCACGGTTTCTGGTGCTCAGATCTCAGGAGCGACACCAAAATGCTAGAAGTAGCCTTGCGGGTGTCTCCTTTTTGAAAGAATGAATGTTCCTCTTTACCTTCTGACCTTCGCTCACTTGATTTGCACCGCTGTGGGAGCACAGCACGTTTCTTTGGAGCGCCAACTTCTGGAGGAGGGGATCCGTTCGGGACGCAGGACTTGCAGACTCTACTGTAGGGTTGGCATCGGCTTCCATCTCCAGATTCATCCCGACGGTAGAGTCAACGGCAGCCATGAGCCCAACCAGCTGAGTAAGTCATTCAGTCCGGCCTCACTGTGCACGAAACAGCCTAACTACTAATTTATGAAGGTCTGAGGCGTGGATGAATCCGGTGCGTCCCGCTGAGAATGCGCACTTGGATCCTGTGTTTGTTCCAATTGATCCCCGTTCTGTCTGCAGCGATGTCTATTTTGACTGCCATCCCTGCAAGTTTGAACAATGATTTACACATGAAGACGGTAAGGAGCGCGCTGCTAAACTTAGGCTGTCCGAGCCTGTGAAATATCTGAGCAGGCATCTGTTTGACGAGCCTTGTTTGTGTCTCTCCGGGGATGTTGGCAGGTAGACTATTTGTAGAAGTAACAGGTGCAACAGGATGTGTTGGACTGCGACTCAGCACGACTGACATAATCGCAATAACGCGACAATATGCACAGAAAAAACCCGATTTCCTTTAAAACGTTTATTGTTTGTTGTACCTGCAAAGTTAATGGTTTGAACTGCAGACTAGCGCGCAAATAAAGTATTAAAGTGAAACTGATTTTCAGATGATTTAAGAGAAATGAGATTTTGGAACCACAAACAAATGCTGAGTATGTTTGCAGTGCAGACATTAGACTTAAGCGTCATCCTGCACGCTGGTTAAGGCTGAAATTCTGAAATATTAATGATCATAAATGACAAAGATCAAACAATTAAAAGTTGATATTTGTTCTTGCTGATAAATGCATAACAGAATTCAGGAATCACAGAGTAATATAGTTAAATGTGTAGGTTGGGTATGAATCTTACATGTGTAAGCTTCTGTGTGTTTCTGAAGGGACGGACAAAAAAAAATCCCCCTATGGATTTGGAAAATTGAAATTATGACTTAAAATGTCTGGGGTGTAACCATTTCCTCTTGTTTCAAATTCATTTACACCTCTAAAGGGAGATGACTATCATCACAGTTTCACTAAATAATCTGACTTTTAGAGCATGCCTGGCAATTTGAAAGCTATTTGTTCACACTAAAAACTCCTTCACACTCAAGTGGATGTTGACCATGAACACCAGTTTCCAAGTGACAGCACAAAGTAATGTGCAATGTGATTGTAAACATTTATCTAAATAAAAACCCTTAAGGGAAAATGAACTGTTAAATTTAGCTGTTTCAAAATGCAAAAAGTCGAACCTCCCTGTCTATGAAGTCCTGTGTCAGCTAGGCCAGAAAACTAAAGCCATAAATCAGACTTTCAGCTTTTACTGCACCATCAGATCCTTCATCGCTCATCCGTTGACGAAACAGCAAAAGCTCACCGTGAAAGTGCACTTGTGCCTCCATTTCATGGTCCCCTTTAGAAGAGTTGTCAGGTTACATGGATTTCAGCCATGTGGTTTTGAAGCCTGCATGACAGGGCAGCAGACAAGCAGGAGACTGGGCGTCTTGGATTTGTAATATGAAGATTCTTGTACCACCACGCAGCATCAGATTCAACTCTCAGATTCAACTCAAATGCTCACATTCGAGTTTGGATGCGAGACCTTTCTGCTTCAGGACAGCGGTTCTTTATTTATTTATTTATTTATTTATTTCTGTGTGGGTCCAACAGTGTGTGTGCATTTTTGGGGAGTTAGTTTAACAGTTCATTATATTTAATCTTTTGTTTAATGCAGTGGTTCAGGGACTTCTTCTGGCATTGACCACTTCAGAAGCAAAAAAGGATTTATGCCCCACACCCCACAATTTACAGTTTTCTCAAAGTTTTTATCATAAAAAGAATCTGATTTAAATTTTAGTGACATAAAGATCAGCACAGTAGCATTCACACAGTCTTGCTGTTTATATTTCCCTCATAAATCATATTAAGCTTAGGTTTTCTCTATACTTTTCATATGGCATTCAGTCAGTACCCTCACCTGCAGTAGTCTCTGAGCCTGTGTGTTGTTCCTCTAAATGAAAAAAAAGGTTTATTTATCCAAGTTTATTCATGGCTCAAATACTCACATAAGCCATCAGCACAGCTAAGGTTTAGTTCAACATGACACTCATAGGGTTACATTCTTATCACTTAACCTTGTAAGACCCAATCCATCAAAAAATAGCCAGAAAATTCTGATTTTTTGGAACTGAGATGTTTTTCAACCCTTATAACAAAATCCACTTTTTTGCTATATCATGCTGTGTAGGATATATTTTTATCATATATTTATTATATATTTTTTGTATCAAATTTGATACATTGAGTGTTTTTGGCAACTTTTTGTTAACAACAAAGCAGATGGCAAGCATTGATCATGTTGATGAGATAGAGTTCTCAGAAACTTATTTATCAAATATGATACCAAGGGCATTATAGGATTAACAATATCAAGCTTTGTAAGCAAGATATACTAATTTACTAATCATAACTAATGGAATAACTTTGTGGATGGTCTGTTTATGTAGTTAGCTCCACTACAAATCATTGAAAATCCTCCAAACGTGGTCCAGTTCAGTGGCACGTGCATTTGTTCAGAAAAGTTCATCGGGTGTATTTGATGCAAATAACAAACACTTTGCACATCTCCATAGCAACACTTTAACGGTACACTTTTACATTTGCATAAAATGTTTTCATTAATAATAAAATGGTTTTGCTTATTATTTTTGTATGAAGTAACTTTGGTATTTGTTCCACTACCACAGCCATTAAACATGCCATGAACACTGAAGGAGGCCATGGTGTAGGTTTGTGCCTCAGGAGGTGTTCTTCTGTGGCCCCCAAATATTTTATGCACTAGTATCCCTCAGAGTTTGGTTCTTACTCATAACAACTGATTCCTCCAAAACAGCCCATAAAAATCTTTCGTCATAGAGATTTGGAATAATTAAAGATAAAAATACTGCTCCGTTTTCCCTTTTATCTATTCATGCAAACACTAGCGATCTAAAGAAGCCTACTAAAGAGCCCACTAAGAGATAAGTCTCAAAGGTGCAGCTGAACAGGATAACAGCGCTGACATGACAGCAGAGTAGATCACGTCAAAGTCTGTTATTCGGAGTGAGGACGAGCAGCAAGAGACAGAAAATCACAAGACGAGTAAAAATACATCCTGTCACCAGTCAATCATCAGATCATGTTGTTTGTCCTCTTAGGTGTCCTGGAGCTCTTTGCGGTTTCTCAAGGGGTCATCGGTATCAAAGGGGTCTACAGTAACAGATTCCTGGCCATGAATAAAAGAGGACGGCTCCACGCAACTGTAAGTATCCCCTCAGTTCCTACACTATTAAATTCACTCAGCACATACACTGTGCGGATACTTGAAGGGGCACAAAGCAAGTGTTGACTGGAATGTTGTTGCCCAATTAAGCGGCTTTTAATATGATTAATTAGCTATGTGCAGTTTGGATTTATAAAGGTCAGGGCCTTTTGCTAACGTTTACACTGTCATATATGCTTACATACACTGTTAAAAAAAACATCTTAAAAAAACGGTAATATTGAGGCAGCTGGGGCGCCAAAATACTACCGTAAATTAACAGAAAATAACTTCCTCATAAAAATACGGTTATTTTCAGTACTGACAATAGAGTTCGTTGCACTAATTTTATATGGGATTTTGCCTTTTCCAAGTGCTTTTAGACATTAAATTAGGAACGTAACGTGATCAAACAATGAAATTACCTATAAACAAGGTCAATGAATGTGGCAATATGAATCATAATACGTAAATGTACAGAAATATACAGTTAACAGTTGGTTTAAATAATAATGGATTGCGTGCCCTGGGACCGAGGCGAGGCTGCCATATCGCACCATCGGCCCCTCTGGCCATCACCAGTAGGTGAAGAGTCTTGACCACGGACACAACGACCGAGAGTGTCCGAGCCGGGGCTCGAACCGGCAACCTTCTGATCACAAGGCGAACTGCCAACTCTTGAGCCACGATCGCCCAAACTAGCAATGATAATAATACTTATGTGATGTAACACAAGCTTATAGGAATCATGTTATGTATTTTTCCATAGCATTACATTTGAATTCAACAGTTCAATCTTTCAAATAACGGACAGATATTTGTGAAATCATGATACATTTGTGAATGTATTTAACAATCTAAATATGCATATGTACAGACAAATACATTTAATAATCATGAAAATCATGTTTTATTACATTACAGTGATTTAACGTTAATTGACATTTGAAATGTGAAGTCAGTCTATTTACATAACTTTAATGATATTCTAGAAAGACAGTACAAAACTGTAAAATATACAGTAAGATACTTTGACATTACTATTTTTTGGAACAGTGTATTGTATGTTCATCATATTATTATTGCTGGCTAGCTGCCTGTTTCCATATCAGGCAGACACAAATCAACATTATTATCCAGCTGCAAACCTGTAATTTCAATGTATATTCATCCACAAACTAATAAAGTAGATTACACAGAACACTAGCAGTGATATGGTGAGCGTGGAATCTCAGTGAAATCTGGTAACTTGCAGTGATGATATGTGAAATAACAGCTGGTGCCACAAAAACTGTAACTAATAACTCAAAATGTCATCTTATGTGGTTTCTTCCTGTTAAAAGGGATTTTTTCCTTCCCACATTCGCCAAGTCCTTGCTCATAGAGGGTCGTCAGATTGTTGGGGTTTTTTTCTGTATTATTGTAGGGTCTTTACCTTACAATATAAAGTGCATTGACATGACTGTTGGTGCTATACCTGTAAAGTCTATATAAGCTACCTAAAT
This sequence comes from Oreochromis aureus, assembly GCF_013358895.1. Taxonomy (NCBI): domain Eukaryota; kingdom Metazoa; phylum Chordata; class Actinopteri; order Cichliformes; family Cichlidae; genus Oreochromis; species Oreochromis aureus. The sequence goes on along the minus strand of NC_052953.1, from coordinate 4,602,406 downwards.
GAAAAAAATGAAGACAAGAAGTGGATACAGACAATAAAACATGAAACGCTATCTCAAGAAAGAAGTGGGAAATTTGGCTTCTGACATTCAGTATGCTAATGAGTGTAAAAGCATTTGGTAATGATCTGTATGACGCTTGTAAATCTTGACAGAGTATATGATCAATTATTCAGAAAGTACCATTACAGTACCATTGAGTTCACCAGCTAACTATAGCAGCTTGCTAACACACAGCTAGCTTTAACTTTCTAAGAACAAACTACATATGGAGACAAATACCTGGTACTTGTAATTATGCTCAAGTGTTAGTCACTCACCTTGTTTGGTTAATGAATATGCCACTCAGTAGCACATAGTGTAGTGCACTGGTGACTGCTGCTGCTAGAAATGGGGCTGTCAAGAAGTGTAAAGCTGGATGAAAGCGGCAAATTTCTTATAAATCATCCCTGCAAAGACCTGAAAACTTTAAGTATTGTTTTTATTGACCACTCGTCGTGCTCCGAGACTTCCTGCAAACATAAGCTCAGCACCAGAATTTATTAACAGTTATTTTCTGCTGGTATGGTGCTGCTTTCTGCTGGAATCAAACATCGTTTGGACTCGTGGTGCATTTCTTCATTGTTTGTTTTATTTATTAGTTTGTGCAGCTTTATATCTGTGCTGCATGACAAAAATCCCCAAATCTGACATCAGCATGTCATGGCACACTGCTGTAATCTGTAGGCACAGTTTTGAAGATTTTCAAATTCCCCTGAACACACAGTAAGCCCAAATCTACCCACAGCAGCTTGGCCTTGCCGCCGTGAGCAGGCCGGACAGCCAACAACCAGCCGCACTGACGAGTCATCAGCGGGAGTCTTGGCACGCACAGACATAGAAGCAGCTCCCTATTAGCATGTGCTAATGTGAAGAGCAGATTAATTCCAGTCTGGGACGTCTGATAGTATAAAGAGGAGTGAGCCATGAACTGAAAATCAATATGCTGAGTAAACAATCAGCTGGACAAGCAACAATCGGAGAGCCGGAGCGTCTGTGAGCTGCGGCGGTGCTCACGCTGAGCGATTTATGGCCCCTCAGCTCCCGGCATTGTTTCTTGAAACCATGTCAGTGGGAAGCGATGCAGCGTTTTCCCTCAAAGTGAATTCTCAGCCACAGCTTGTTATTAAAATTATACACATGTGACTGTGTGCTATTCACCAGCAGAGATTTGTTAACCAGCTTATATTAGCCCCGAAATAAACTTTTTCGAGGTCTCAGTTCCAGTGTTGGGCAAGTTACTTTGAAAAAGTAATTCAATTATAGTTACTAGTTACTTCTTAAAAATAACTTCTTAAAAAGTAACTGAGTTAGTAACTGAGTTACAGTATTCTAAAAGTAATTAATTACTTGAAAAGTAACTATTGCGTTACTTAAAAAAAAAAAAGAGTATAATTGGCCATTTTTAACTACTTTTGATTTCCCTCCACATTTTACCTTTAAAAACTATTTACTTTGCCTTGTTTGGTATCATCCTTTTCAGCACAACCTCGCGTGCCTGAATTTACAGTCACGTTTTCATTTTGACATACTGTGTTAACACAATTGATCTAAAATCAGACAAAAAACATAAAATCAGAGTAGAAAAAGTTATATTTTTACTGTAACAACCATAAACATCTTTAATGAATCATATTTCATAACTTCAAATGCAAATATTAATTGTCAATTTTAAAATCCTATGCACAAGTTTTGCAAACAACAAAGTTATTTGCATCCATTTACCTTTTACCCTTTTTTAAAATAACCATTTCAAACTATTTACAGAACAATCAGCTGTTCTTCAATAAGATGCCACAAATTATTTGTTCCACTCCAAAAAAATAATTTCTGTCCACTATAAAGGAGAACATCACAGCCTGATACCTGCAGGTCTGACAGCAGCAGGTGTATCACTGCTGTTTCTACCTGGAGACAGCAGTCGCCTCATTGTTCTGACACACAACACAAAACTATCCACAACACTACACACTAACTACACAAGACAACACATTAACTACACACTCCAAACACGCTAAACGTCACAAATCTCACATCTCAAAACTCGCACTCTCTCTTTCTCTCTCTCTCTCTCTCGCCGTCACTCCTAAAACTTCCCCTGTTTTGTTTTGGGGTTTTGCTCCTAAGCAGAGAGTGCTTGCTAGCGCTAACGTGGCGAAACTATTGAGGAAAAAAACGCCGCGTATATCTTGTTTATCATGACTCTGGTTTTACGTGGTCTATCAACACAATTTATAAACTGCTATATATCACCTTGTTGCTTTGTCTTTAAGTGGTCATGTGATTAACTTACCACGACTACTTTATTCTTCCTCAGTCAAACAGCAGCACTCATGCGATTGTTTTGCCCCCTGAGCTCCAGGTGTTGTGCTAGACAGTGCTCGTGATTACCGTCCGCGGGAGCGCGCAGCTGCTTAAAGCTGTAGCGTCCAGATTACTTACGTAGTCAGCTACTTCGGTGTGACTGATATGATGCGGTAAGCTGGACACAGCTTCAACCGTCTGTTTGTTGAAAAATAGTAATGGACCGCATTTTCTTGTTAGTAACTGTAACGGCGTTGTAACGATAGGAATAGTAACTAGAAAGTGCATTTTCTGAAGAAACTGCAGTGTGAATGCTTGAATCTGAATGTATGCACTGAAATGAATTAATTGCTGAATTTTAAGTTAAAAATGTTGAATGAGATGAAAAATACAGAAATTTGCACCTGAAAACAAAAAAGCTGAACTGCTAAAAGCTGACATCCACAGAGAAGTAGTTGGAAAAGAGCTGAAAATGTTTTAAATGTAAATTAGAAAAACCTAAGAAATGAGAAAAGAAAATTTAGAGTCAGAAAACATCTGAATGAATATTAAAAGTTCATATTCTTTGAATCACTGAATGACTGAAATGTGATCCCTCCACTTGGATCCACACAGTTTAAAAAGTTTATATTTCTGAGCTTTGAAAGACATGCTGTTGGAAAGAGAACATCGATGGCGACGTTTTGAGGGTAAAATGATGGCTGTAGGGCAAACACTGTGGACACAGCAGCAGTTGAAAGAGAAGTGTTTAAGATGAATCTTGGCACAGTGAGAGAGAGAGCTCGTTAAGCAGGCAGGTGTGAGCCTGGTTGCTATAGTGACTGCACCCAATGGCCCCATACACACGCAGACATGCACCTCACTTTTGCTGCTTAAAATGAACAGAAAAGTCAGGCCCAAACAAATCGCTCCCAAATGAAAAGTACAGGTCCTATTGACGAAATTCCTTCACCGTGAGCGGCAGCAATGTCCAGTCTACCTAATTCTCAGTTTTCATGCCTGTGGAGTTTATTATATGGACGTGGTGACAGTGTAAAAACACCATGCTCTTCTGATTTTCAAACGAACTTTCTGAGCCATTTTAACATTGGAGTCTATGGAGGAGTTGGAGGGAGGAGGCTGTGCTTTGGTGACATTTATGAAAGAACCATAACACCTAGTACAATAGTAAACACATTGGATGAAAGAGGACAGCGATGGCTACGTTTTGAGGGTAAAATCATACCTGTAGACCAAACACCGTGGACACAGCAGCAGTTTTAAAAAATATTTTCAGATTAATTTTTTCGCTCCTCTCACTCTAGCAGTTGAGCCTTCTCACTCTAGCCCCAACATTCCGTCCCATACACACCCATTATAAACTCTGAAACGGCTGAAAAATCATCATGAAACTTAAACTGGAACTGAAGAAAAAGTATAATAGATATTGAAAAGATAAATACAAGTTGAATAGTTGAATGTGTTGTCTTCGTTTTAAAGTTTGAATGGTGGCTCTATGTCAATGTATGTGGAAGTAGATACAGTTTGAAAATGAGTAAGTTGAATGAGGATTTGAAGGGTCTCCCCATTGAAATACATGGGAAATTTTTGTTGAAAAAAGTTGAATAAAATTAAAAATATAAATGTTATGAATGAGAAAAATAGAAGCAGTCATGTCCTAAAGAAGAGGAATCTAACGGTGTTTGAATGGTTTTTCTAAGTTGAACGGTTTTGAAGGAGATAGATGCACAAAAACGTACGGAATATGATATAATAATAATAATAACTAGAAAGTGCATTTTCTGAAGAAACTGCAGTGTGAATGCTTGAATCTGAATATATGCACTGAAAAGAATTAATTGCTGAATTTTAAGTTAAAAATGTTGAATGAGATGAAAAATACAGAAATTTTCACCTGAAAACAAAAGTGCTGAACTGCTAAAAGCTGAAATCCACACAGAAGAAGTTGGAACAGAGCTGAAAATGTTTTAAATGTAAATTAGAAAAACCTAAGTAATGAGAAAAGACTATTTAGAGTCAGAAAACATCTGAATGAATATTAAAAGTTCATATTCTTTGAATCACTGAATGACTAAAATATGATCACTCCACTTGGATCCACACAGTTTTAAGGTTTACATCTCTGAGCTTTGAAAGACACGCTGTTGGAAAGAGAAGAACGATGGCTTCATTTTGAGGGTAAAATGATGGCTGTAGGGCAAATACTGTGGACACAGCAGCTGTTGAAAGAGAAGTGTTCAAGATGAATCTTGGCAGAGTGAGAGAGAGCTCGTTAGGCAGGCAGGTGTGAGCCTGGTTGCTATAGTGACTGAGCCAGGGGCTCCATACACACGCACACAGACATGCACCTCACTTTTGCTGCTTAAAATGAACAGAAAAGTCAGGCGAAACAAATCGCTCCCAAATGAAAAGTACAGGTCCTATTGACGAAATTCCTTCACCGTGAGCGGCAGCAATGTCCAGTCTACCTAATTCTCAGTTTTCATGCCTGTGGAGTTTATTATATGGACGTGGTGACAGTGTAAAACACCATGCTCTTCTGATTTTCAAACGAACCTTCTGAGCCATTTTAACATTAGAGTCTATGGAGGAGTTGGAGGGAGGAGGCTGTGCTTTGGTGACATTTATGAAAGAACCATAACACCTAGTACAATAGTAAACACATTGGATGAAAGAGGACAGCGATGGCTACGTTTTGAGGGTAAAATCATACCTGTAGACCAAACACCGTGGACACAGCAGCAGTTTTAAAAATATTTTCAGATTAATTTTTTGCTCCTCTCACTCTAGCAGTTGAGCCTTCTCACTCTAGCCCCAACATTCCGTCCCATACACACCCATTATAAACTCTGAAACGGCTGAAAAACATCATGAAACTTAAACTGGAACTGAAGAAAAAGTATAACAGATATTGAAAAGATAAATACAAGTTGAATAGTTGAATGTCTTGGCTTCGTTTTAAAGTTTGAATGGTGGCTCTATGTCAACCTATGTTGAAGTAGATACAGTTTGAAAATGAGTAAGTTGAATGAGGATTTGAAGGGTCTCCCCATTGAAATACATGGGAAATTTTTGTTGAAAAAGTTGAATAAAATTAAAAATATAAATGTTAAAAATGAGAAAAATAGAAGCAGTCATGTCCAAAAGAAGAGGAATCTAACGGTGTTTGAATGGTTTTTCTAAGTTGAACGGTTTTGAAGGAGATACAGTACAAAAAACGTACGGAATATATAATAAAATATAATAATAACTAGAAAGTGCATTTTCTGAAGAAACTGCAGTGTGAATGCTTGAATCTGAATGTATGCACTGAAATGAATTAATTGCTGAATATTAAGCTAAAAATGTTGAATTAGCTGGAAAATACAGAATCTTTAACCTGAAAACAAATGTGCAGAACTTTTGAAAGCTGATTTTCACACAGAAGAAGTTGGAAAATAGCTGAACATGTTTAAAATATAAATTAGAAAAAGATGAGTAATGACAAAAGAAAATTTAGTCAGAAAACCTCTGAATGAATAACAAAAGTTCATATTCTTCTAATCACTTAAAGAGTGGAATTATGTATTATAAATCTCTAATTCATAAAAAAAATAATAAAAATAAATGTAAAACAAATTTGTTGAATTGAACTGAAAAGATGAACAAACATTCTGGAGAAAACACAAGCTTTAATATACAGCATAATGTTTTTCAGACATATACACATGTGTATATCATGTTTAATGGTATTACGTACATCAATTTGTTTTGTATGTCATAGAAAATAACATAAAATCTTAAGTCATATTGTACAGCTTCTTTCTGAAAAGGACTTAAATTAATTCAACAAATGTTTTTTTTTTTCGAAATAGAATAAAAATCATTTTAAAAGAGACGTTTGCAATGTTTTAAGGTGTTAATAATCTGATCCTGTCATGTGTCTGTTCAACTTTAGTTTTTGGCACAGACTCGATTCTTAAAGAACAAATTACCAAATAATAAACAAATAAAATTGAAATTAAAGTAGCTATTTTTGTTAAACACTTCACAGGAGAATAAATAAAAATAACTAAATTAAATAACCAAATAAAAATAATAAGCAACATATGAAATACATGAAAATTCAACTTTTAAAACCACAATCCTGAACCTTTTAAATTGTGTTGGTTTCTTAGAACATGGCTGAACAGCTGTTTCTATTGGTCTACTTAATCTACTGATCTGTCTACACATCTTTTATTACTCATTCTTTTTTATGTTTTATTGTAAACAGTGTCCACACAGTGGTAAAAGAGAACTGTATAGAGATTTTGAGTAAACTCAAATGAAAGCCTAAGGTGGTAACACAGTTTAACACATAAAAATAATCAAATAAACACATTAGTCCTTTTTGTGAACATGGATAAATAAGTATCATTAGTTTACAGCATTGTTCAGCCATGCCACTAAATGCTTTTTAACACAGTGTTTTAACCTGGGCTCAGACACAAAGTCACAGATTTAGTTAGTCCCTGACTTTGAGTTGTGGTTATGACTAATTATTATACACAAGGCTTTATCTATCTGAACTCTAAGGACACAAATATGAAAAAACCTATACTTACCAGCTGATACCCCGCACTACACACTAGGTGTGCCATGTGACCTGAAACTTTGGTACAAACTCATCATAATTATTCTGTTAACACTGTTTCTTTAACACTGTTTGTGTTGCTGTTCAGCAGTTTAAAATGTTTTAGATTGGATTACATGGAACAATTTGAGTTCTCTTGGGGGTTTTTGTGTGTGTTTTGTTCTTAGCAGATTTTTTTTTAACATACTGTAGAATTCCAGTTACCACATTTCTGGTCATATGACATCCTGAGTGCCCACTTAAAAAAATCCCCACAGTTAATTCAACAGTAAAACAAAATAAAAATATGTTAAATAAATAAAGGTTTGCTCTGTGATGAAATATTAAATAAGCATACATTGTACAGAGCTCTAACAATGAAAACAATCCTTTAGCCTGTTGATCAGAGAGAGGCAGTCATTATGTCCATTTAAAACCTGTAATCAAAGAGCACAACGTTTCTGTGAAACTATAAAGTCCCATATGATCCTCATCATGTCCAGTGACTTCAGAGTGGATCCTCCCTGTCATCCGGCCAGTGTTTGATGTGTGGCAAGCAGCACAGAAGCAGGATAGCTGAGGACTTTAAAAGAAGAGCAGAAAACAGGAACATATGTAGTTGTAAATGTAAATACCGGTGATACTTGTCAAAGGGAATAAAATAATGAAAATGTTAACTTACACACTCATTTAGGGAGGATCTTGACACTGCACAGAGGAGGCACAGTCAGTCTGGCAATGATGGTGATCTCAGGGATGTTTTCCTGCAGCAACATTCCTGCCAACTGGCCATATGATCCAGAGTAGTTGGTTTGTAATGAACAGAAAGGTGTATATGTTAGGTAGTGTGCGCTTGGAGCTGGTCCTAAGAAACAAACACATCCTGTAATAAACTGAATACCTTTAGTAGTGCTGCTGCAAATATAAAGCCCTTCTATCATGTGTGGTTTCAAAGAAGATGTTTTGGAGGCTCGGTCACAGAAACTGTGCAGTCTGTTCAGTCCTGAGTGTCTCAGCTCTGAAGGGATGGATCACAGAGGAAACACCTGAGTACAGATATTAAAATACACTCAAAATAACACTCCTAAGGTCAAGTGAAAACACAATTTAAACACTTTACAAAGAATTAATACGTTTTCATGGAAATAATGTCATTAACCCTTTTTGTTGTGAGTAAATCTCACCGACTGCTTGTGGGACAAGCTAGAAGGAGGACTTCTAGATGTGAAGTCTCACGCTCTGATCGTCTGGCGAAGATGGTGATGATGAAGCCTCTCTGATCTGTGGCATTACAGTTTCTGGCTGCTATGTGCTTCACACTGTTGGATTGTACATGTGAAGCTTGGAGAAGACACAGGAGGACTGTGTCTCTCTTAACAAAAAAAAAAAAAAAAGAAAGAAGCCTAACAACCTCCCACCATACCTGCCCACTCAACTCCCACCCACCCACTCCACTCAACTCCCCAGCCTCACACCATCCAATGTCTATACAAATGTAGGGTATCAGCTGGTAACAAAAAGCAAGTGTAACATATGTAGTGCATATGTAACACTGCTGAAACATTCTGGCCAGAAATGTGCAGTTATCAGCCAGTGCATTTATCAACCCAGACCCACCCTGATAAATGCACTGGCTGAAACATGATAAAAGCTCATAAAATGTATGTTTCATCGTAAGATTTGTCCAAAAATATAATCATATACTTTTGAAAAAGTTTAAAGATTATAACAAACTGAAATCAATAACATTTTTGTAAATATTATTTCAAAATAGAGGCACAGATAAACTGGCTTAACTGTCATTATTGCTGTAATTAGGTTTTTCTTTTCTTTTTTTCTTTTTTTTTTTTTTTTTTTTTAAAAAGCAAACGTTAGTCTGTGTTGTTCTCTCAGAAACAATGAAGAAGCTGTTGAACATTTATTTGTTGTGTGGGCAATCCTCTGGTCCACCCTCCTCCCTCCCAGCCACAGTGAGACTGGGGCAGCCTGGCAGGATTTTGAAGCCTGGCTGCAGAGAGGATATGCCTACACTGTTCGTTTTAAACTGCTATATTTGATTTTTCTGACATTCATAGATTACTGATTTTTAGATTTTCTGTAATAAATAAAATTGTCATATTTTACTGATATCATTATTTAATTCATTTAATTGTATTTTATGTAAAAATTCAAACATTATACTGCAATGCAGGGCATTTTTCTTAAGTCAACTTTTAAATATCGCTCTACTTTCTTAAGTCATTCAAAAATATAGAAATTACTTACTGTAGTCAAAGATCTAGATCATGAATCATCACAGGACAATACACAGTATACAGGGTCATGGTAACTATAGTAGGTCTTCATGACTCCAGAATGGAGACATCGCTCTGGCTGAGAAATGAAAATTAGGTCAAGCAGTGTGTTCTTCTCTGTGGTAGGGGTAGTGATGACCTGTGCATATCCCCTAGACTCAAACAGCTCCAGGATTGGTTTGTTTGCACTGGATAAAACATTCTCATTAAAATCACCACACACTATGATGGGATGACAGTCCATGATCTCTAATGAGTCTAATAGGCTTACCAGGTTTTTCAGGAATGGCCTCAGAGTGTAGTCTGGAGGTCTGTACACAACTGCAATCAGTGCACTGACTGGTGCTTCAACCTTTAAAGCCAGAAATTCAAGGTCAGTTACATTATGGATGTACTGTTTTTCATGCGCTTGAATGTCACTTTTCACATAAACAACAACTCCACCACCACTTCTGTTTGCCATCTGGGGAAAGTTTGTGTAGGACAGGTGTCTGTTGCGTTTGAACAAACTGTAATTTTCAAGTGGAGACTCTCTGCGACAAAAGAGCCCCGCAGGTGTGTTTTTCTGTTAGGCACAAAACATCTGCTAGACACAATTCATGGTGACTCTTGATGTCATTAATGTGAGCTGGCAGTCCCTCTGTGTTATGATGAACAATGGTGAAAACGTCTGACCTGCTCAGTGTTTGTCTCACTTGTAGAAGAGGCATCATGTCATCAAGGTTGGCTTGTCTCATGTTCTCAAGCGCTGCAGTGATTTCTGGGTTGGTGAATATTTTTTCTCCTCCATATCAAGAAGATACAGTCCACTGAGAGGCGTCACTCTGCTGACAGCTACGTAGGCCATGCCGGGCTCAAAAATGCTCTTAAGAGAGACAACAGCTGATGTGGTTGTCATACCCTGTACCTTATGTATTGTACATGCAAAGGCCAGCTTCACTGGGAACTGTCTTCGTACCACTCCTTTCTGCTTTAGATTCTCCTCTGCTCTCTCAATGTACACCATGTCGTCTGCTGGTGTGCGGTTATTCTTTCAGATGTCTCATTATCCATTTTAAGTCCAAGCTTGATGATGTGTTGGTCATTTTCAGAGTGAACTACTCTAAGTAGTTTTCCAAAAGCTCCATTAACCAAACCATTTTGTATGTCAATGTTTCTGGTGAGCATGACACGAGCTCCTTCTGCAACTTTCAGTGTGTCTGGTAACTCGTTTTTACCTCCTTTGAATGGTCTGTCTTGTAGTGCCATTCTGCCAGTTCTAGGATCCTTTCTATAATCGTCTGCATGGATGTCAATGATATGAGTATGGAGCAGAGCCAGTGTTGCAGAGTTGTGCGCATCCACTTCTTTATTAGTTGCAAAAATGTGCAACGCATCAGTCGGACAACGGGCTGGTTCAGTTATGGCCTGTGACAACAAATTTCTATCTGCTTCATAAAGCACATCCAACTTTCCTTTCACACGGTTCTGTTCAGCATCTCAGCAAAGACAACATCATCTTTCTGACGCATAATCTCAGTCAGAGTGATCATCTGAAAATGCTCCCGCCACAGGTCGATCTCGGACGGGTCGTGCACACAGAGAGGTTTAGACTGTCGCACTGGGGTAGCTGATAGAAGTCTCCAACAGCAATGACTGACATGCCTCCAAAGGGTCTCCGAGTCCCTTTGATCTGTTTGAGTCTTGCATCTACATATGCAAAGAGATGTCTTGACACCATAGACACTTCGTCAATGACGATTATTTCAGCATTCAAAAGTTCTGATCTGACTTCATCCAGCTGATTGCCAAGTCCCTGAATGGGAGGTTTTAAGCTTCTAGGGAGCTTGAGAAGAGAATGCAGTGTTGTTCCAGAAATGTTAAATGCTGCAGTCCCAGTGAAAGCAGTTAACAGGACAGTGGGTTTTGATATATCAACGTCGTCTGCATATCTGGGCACTTTGCTCAGTATCTTAGATGCTTCTGAGTAGATGCATTTGATAAGATGTGATTTTCCTGTTCCAGCACCACCATTAATATAAAAGAAAAACTGCTCCACATTCAGAGCACAGACTCTTTTAATGCACCAGTCTCTAACTGCATAAAATATGCAGGCTTGCTTCTTATTCAGATTCTGAAACATCTGACGTAACAATGTGGGATCAATAGCAGGGGTTCCCTGATGGCTCTGACTTCTGTTGAAGCATCAGCCTGACGGCTGTAGTCGGGCACATCTTCCTGTTCATTTTCATTGTCTTGCTCTCTTTCTTGTTCAACAAGTGGCAACCTTACGAGATCTGATTCAGGTGCCAGATTACACCATTAAATCAGTCACACCTCTGTTCTGCTCATATTCCTCAACAGCGCTCTCGATCTCCTCACTGTTTTTCTCATATTTTTCTCTGTTTCTTTTGACAATGTGTTGCACGTATTCAAGATGGTCAGTACCTGGTAGCTGTACACAGCCAGCACCATAGAAAGCCTGATAGGTTGGCAAAGATGGTGTTTTCAGTTCATGGTCTGAGCGATGAGGAAGGTACAGTTTAAGCAGTCTTCCGTAATATTGCTCTGGATGTTTTTCTTGTGAGCAGCGGTGAAATCTGATGACAGCAGGCTTATCATTTTGCGCCTTTGCACAAATCCCATCTCATTGAGAAGGGCAAAACATCTTTACCTTTTGTCTGTTGGCCATAGACAATCCTGCAAGTAGCAGCAAAGTCTGCCATGCACATCTCCTCATACTCTGGAGTTTCAGGTCTGGCTTTGTATTTGTCATTCAAAGATGTCATCCAAACATTGGAAGACTCAGGTGTTGTGTTGTCCAGAACTGACAGGGGACGACTCATTTCACTGGATTATCATCAGTTGGTATGAATATTACAGCACGTGAACATTGCTTCATGTGAAGACCACATGCACGAGCAACACACTCCTGCGCACTGATCTCTCGCTTCTTTGAATATGCCTGCATGACGGCTCTCATTTCATCGCACTCATTTACACTGTCCTTATGGGAGTTCTCAATGACAGTTTTCAGGTACTCAGATAGCCCGCCCTCTTTTTTTTGATATATATTTCATTAAATAATTTGCTGCGCCGAAAGCATCTAGAACAAAGCTTATGTCGATATTACTGTTCCAGGCTTCAAGCAGATGTGGATTATAGCTGTTTATCCAAGAGTCTTTTGGATCACGCTTTAGTATGATCGTACTCCTTGTGTTCATTTTATTCAGGTATCGCTCATATTCTGCATCGTCAACTTGCATCTTGCCAAGAGCTGCTCTAAACTCATGGAAGCAGTTTCAGGTTCATTCAGTAGCTGGTTCAGTGGTCTGAGCTTGTTCTTTGCTGTTTCTACCTCAGTTCATCATCCTCACTGGGTCTTGTGATCATTGTGTCATTGCAGGGTGGTTTGGGAAAACCAAAAGCGGCACCGGAGCTTAAACTCCTAAAACACGTCTTTGTGTGGTTCTTACTATGTTTTTGCACTTCTGTAACTTTCTTGTAAAGTTCAGGTTGTTTATGTGGATCAGGCAGCTGAGCTGTGATGTATTTGTTTATAAAATCCACAACAGTTTGCTCATCATCCTCCTCAAACACAGGAGCACCTTCTACCCACAGGAGGCAGTGTATGTGTGGGCTTCCTCTGTGCTGAAACTCGACTCTGTAAAAGTAGTCAATGACTTTGCCAAGTGGCTCTGCAGGAGATAAGAGTAAATCTCTGAATAATGCTTCAACTCTCTTGTCAAACATGCGCATTGTTGTGACAGGATTGCTTCTCAGGATGTCACACTTTGCTGACCAGTCGAGTCCTTCAAAGTTCACTTGTTCACCTTGCTGCCTTGTTATTGCTTCAATCACTTCAGGCCAGCGCATTTCAGCAGCTGAAAATGTGCAAAAGAACGTGGGAGTTCCCAACTGTCTGATCATGGCAAAAGATCTCTTGTTGTTTTCTCCCAATAGGCTGGGGTTCCTCTCAGAGGCTGCATGAATCTCACTGCATCTTTATTTCGCACCAGTTTCTCCACCTCATGTTTATCTTGTAACATGCCTGAGGTTATTTTTCTCCCATCTCTGGTCAGAGGCTTTGCCTTCCTTAACTGGATTGTCATGCTGGAAGTAGCCAAGTGTATTTCAGTCACAAACTGTGCAAAGAACAAATAGTTTGTGTCTTTGGCAAAACGATCATCAATGCAGAAAAGTCTTGATTTGAAATACCCACTGGGGATACTTTGATCAGCCTTCTTTCATCAAGTGTGTTTTGGCCTGTAGGAAACTGCACAGGGAAGGCCATGGCCTCCAGTTTAGGTGTTTTGAAAAAACTTATTGGATTGTTTCTCTCTGCAGGAGCAACAGAGTAGATTCCTTCACTGAAACATAATATCTCCTCAGCCACATCAGGGGCTGCAAACAGGACTTCGAGTGCAAAACCACCATTAGTCAGTCCATCTTCTTGCTCTGAATCATCTCTCATCTGCTCATGTGGTTGTTCACCATCACAGGATAACATGTCAATATCCTGTTCATTTTTTTTATTTTGTGCTTCACATAGTGCATTTTCTCACAGCTGTCAATTTCCATTAAATCAGCCTCATCATAATCGTCCTCATTCATGTTTTCATCATCATCATCCTCATCATCTTCATCAGGAAGTGTTGGATCACACAGCTCAGCATCATCTCTGATGCTCACATCCTTATACTGTGGATGAATCTGCTTGAGTTTATGCAGTGCTTGCACAAGTTTAGACCAGCTTACAGTCTGAAACAGCTGATGACCTTTGTCGACAAGCGTCTCTTCAGTTTTACTCTCATGACCTGAGAATTAATTCTTAATCGAGGCAATGCTTCAACAGTTTCCTGTACCTCTGATGGGACACAGACCACATTTCCTCTAATTGCTCTCTGTCTGCCTTTGGGAAGAGGAATAATCTTGGCAAATGGTATGCACTTGGCTATGAGATGCCTCTCCAGGATGTTGAGATCAGACAGTTCAGCTGGAATATCAGCAAGATCCAGTTTATTGGCAACAGCAAGTACTGGCATGGATCCATTTTAAGATGATTGTGGCAGGTGTGACAAATCCACTCTCTCTTTCTCTCATCAGGCACATTGCACTGCTCATTTCTGCAGTTTTCATCACAAACATGAACAAACCTTCCTGTCAAACATGTTGCAACCACATGTGGGTTTTGACATAATTTGACCTTATGCAGGGTCGTACTTGGTTTGGAAATGAAGCCTTGAAACATACAGTACATGGGTATGATGGTCCAACTTTGATATGTGATTTGAACACAGATATGGCCTCATTGATCACACTGTTGTCACTCTCTTGGGTTTGTCTGTTCACCCATCTGTATTTCCTTTTTATTTTCATGGCACATCTCATGTTGTGCATAATCCTGAATGCAAGATTACTTTGATACCTGTCTCGCATTAGTTGTTTCATTAGTTGTTTGTGTCTTGCTCTGAATGCGTTGTCACGTGCATAACGCTGAGTCACTCGAGATCTCTGTCTCTCTCTGAATTCTGGGCTTTCTCGATACCTTTTAGTGATATAGCTTTTTTCTCCTCTCTGAAATCAGTATTCTCATAGTAACGTCTTTTAATATATTGTTTTTGTTTCTGTCTAACTTTAGCATTCTCACTGTAACGTCTTTTAACATACTGTTGCTGTTTCTGTCTGAATTCTCCATTCTCATAGTAACGTCTTTTAACATACTGTTGCTGTTTCTGTCTGAATTCTGCATTCTCACAGTAACGTCTTTTAACATACTGTTGTTGTTTCTGTCTGAATTCTGCATTCTCACAGTAACGTCTTTTAACATACCGTTGTTGTTTCTGTCTAACTTCAGGATTGTTTTTATATGCCTCGCTTGTGCAAGATTTTTTTCTTTCTTTGTACTCTTTATTTGAAGCATATTTTTGTCGTTCTTTCCTTTTTGGTTTTCTTTTCTCTGATTTCTGGGTTTCTCTGATGCCATTAATCTTCTTTTCATTTTGTGCCTTTGTTGTTTATTAACTTTTTCAGTTTTTGTAAAACTATATCAGAAAGATCACAGGCAGCAACATTTTTTATTGCAGCATTTGATTGACATGAAAAAGCATCATTCGATGGAAAGAAATTAAATTCACTGCATAGTTCTTCAGTTGGTATATTAGGAGGTTCATTCTGATCTTCATATGATGTGAACTGAGTCATGTGGACTTCTTTTTGTTTCACCAGTGGCGTACAAATGGACATTTGACAAAAGATGTTCTCAGTCAGACCAGTGGTTGTGTTTCTCCTTGGAGTAGAGGGGTTTGCTTCATCAACAGTTGTATCAGCGTGAGTAGATGCCACAGCAGTGGCAGCTGTTGGTCTGCAGACTGTGTCTGTGATAGTATCACTCAGGTTGACTGTGCTCATACTGTAGAACTGCACAGGCTTCAGCTCATAGTTACAAGAGGGTGATATCTCCATCATTTGATAAGAATCTTGTAGCCTCTTAATCATGTCACTGAGGAGTGTAAATTTCAGCATCACAGCTGTACCACGATTACGTGACTGTAGTAGTAGAGAAAGACCACTGGGTGTTCTGGGTGTGGGTCAAAGAACCCATATTCGCCTGATGTGGATCTGAACACTGCAATACACAATCCACTCATAATCAGTAAGGCATAATGCACATCTGACAACAGGCAGCTCAGTCCTGCTTCTAAGCTGAGAAAGGTATCTACTGCTTCCTCTGGAGGTTCTTCAAATGTCCCATACCGGGAAGGCTGTGTCATGTCGACATGATACATAGACCTGCGACATAAACTTTGTCTGGCAGCTCATCGGTTGCCAAATGAATACTCTTGGGAATCTTTTCTTTGCCTCTTTGTACATCACATCACCTTTATCCAAGACCAGATTAAGGTCAGCTGTAGTCATGTTTTCATTCTCATGAAGGAATGCAAGAAATGTGAGTGAGTTACATGTGCACTGGTGGTTTCTGGAGTCTCCATATTTAGGATGTGCCTGGCTGTGAGATGCACAGACATGTGTTACAGAGGGCTGGTTTTCAAAGTTCACTCTTTCTGCATGAGATGGTCCTGCCACATCACTGTGATGGCCTCTTTTCAACAAATCAGCATAACCCACCTGTGGGGCACTTGACACCTCATGTTGTTCACTAAATTCATGCTGCAGTCCACTCTTTACAGCATCAGCATAAGATACCTGTTGTACATGTGCAGGAACATGTTGACCTGCCTGTTTGACACTGTCAGAATTGGTCTTTGTAGACACACTGTCTTCTGCAGAGCTCTGAGGAAAATCACACTCAGCTTGTTCACATATTGGTACACTGTGAATCTCATGGAACTTCTTCCAGCGTTGTTTTGCAGCTTTTGACTTTTTCTGCTTCCTTGGCATTTTCACACACCTGCAAGTGTTTCTTAGTCTTCAGAAAATATGTTCACAAGATAAGAGTGGCACACACCAGGAGATGTTGTCTTTGTTTTATATTTCAGTTTTTATTTGTCTGAAACAGTTGTCTTTCATTTGACAGTTTGTTCTTCAGTCGAGAGAATATTATGTACTGTCTTTATTGGCTTGGCACAACTTAGCAGCAAGCCCAGAATGAAAAACAGGTAGAGAGAAAATCTAGAAGAGAGAACAGGCAGAGCAGGAGAGACACGGCTGGGAAATCACAATCAAACCGTGAATTAGAGTTTTCTTTGTTTGTTCAGTTTGTTCTCAGGTAGAGGCAATATATGCACTCTTTATTGCTTTAATGGCTTGGCATTTTTCAGCAGCAAGCCAAGAGTGAAAAACAGGTAGAGAAAAAATTTAGAAGAGAGAACAGGCAGAGCAGGAAAGACACGGTTTTGAAATCAAACCGTAGAGTTTTCTTTGTTTGTTCAGTTTGTTCAAAGGTTGAGGCAAAATATGCACTCTTTATTGCTTTATTGGCTTGTGCATTTCTCAGCAGCAAGCCAAAGAGTGAAAAAAAACAGGTAGAGAAAAATTTAGCAGAGAGAACAGACAGAGCAGGAGAGACACGGCTTTGAAATCAAACCGCAATAAGATTCTTGGTTTGGCAAAATTTCTCACAAACCACAGGGTGAAATACAGATGGAAAGAAGGCAGAGACAACAGGTGGAGCAGGACAGAGGATAGAGGGGTTGGGGGTTGGGATGTGAGAGAAGACTGGAGATCTGGTCCTTGTTCTTCTTCTGCACACTGTGAACAAAAAGGAGAAAAAAATAATAATTTTATTAAAATGATATCACATGGTAATTGTATGAACTAATTGTGACTACTGAAAAGGACAAAACAAATATTCAAGCTAAACTGTTGTTGGCTGCCATGTGCAAAAAGTTGCATAATTGGGCACTTTTAAAAGAATAAATATTTAATTAAATTCAGCAATAATATTTTAAATACAAATATGATTGAGTGAATCATTAACTATTCACATGTAATGTGACGACAAAAATGTATGAAAAAATATTTTAGCCCAATTGTTAAGCTGCACTTATGTGTATTTATTATAAAATTGTGTTTAAAAGGTCTAGCACAAAGTTTGAACCCATCACTTTACAGCTTATATTAGTCAGATTATTTTTTATTTTGGTCTACTTCTCTTACAGTATGTGCACACCTACCAGGCAAAGCACAGGTGTCAGTCAAGTTCCTGAAAGTGTAAGGCGAGAAATAATATGTTAGTTGTCTGTACAGTGTTATCAGACTAACAGAAATACATAACCCACATGACATGATACACTGAACTTAGTCAGCAGGGTAATTATAGAGTAATATAGCACACCAGCTGATACAGCAGCCATTTTGTAATTCAAACTAATTAACTGAAGTATTTCCACTTATGTAAGGCTTATGTAGCGCTACTGTTAGACTGTTACTAGTCTTAGCATTGCTGCTAGCGCTAGCATTCCTGCTAATGTTAGCACTTCAGTTAGTGTTAGCATTGCTGCTAGCACTAACACTCTTACTGTTAAAACTGAGCGACAATGGCAATAATAAAGCTCATTTGTTACTTTTGTCTCACTGACCGCCAATAAATATCACAGGAATATCACAGTAATATTCTTTTTGTCAGTTAACAACTGCTAAGGCTAGTGTTAGCACTATAGCTAGCGTTAGCATTGTTGCTAACATTAACATTGAAGCTAAGCGTTAACACGACTACTAACAGCAAAAGTCATAAAGCACTCTTACTGTTAAAACTAAGCCACAATGGCAATAATAAAGCTCATTTGTTACTTTTGTCTCACTGACCGCCAATAAATATCACAGGAATATCACAGTAATATTCTTTTTGTCAGTTAACAACTGCTAACACTAGTGTTAGCACTATAGCTAACGTTAGCATTGTTGCTAACATTAGCATCGTTGCTAGCATTAGTATTGAAGCTAAGCGTTAGCACTGCTGCTAACAGCAAAATGTCATAAACCTATATAAATGATAGTGAAGGTTATTCTTTTTTTTTTTCTTTATTCTTTGAACTCTTTTAAACTCTGTTGGACTTGATATGTGAGTTTAAATGTCAAACATGTATTTTACCATCATAAAAATAAAACAGTGCAGTACTGAGTGTACTGTACTTACCACAACAGAGAGCAAAGCGGAATGACGACAGTTGGTCCAGTGATGGGTTGAAAACAGATGAGGCGTTCAGGTGGTGCTTGGAAATTTGACCATCAATTTGAACAGCAATAATGAGTATATACATGTCTGTGTGTTAGTCTCTGTATGTGAGAGACATAGAGATAGAGGAAAAAAATATACTAGACTAGTGTACAAATTGGTACTTTTGTATAAGCGAATGAGTGACATACAGAAAAATATGGCAACTGGCATTACATGAGCAAATAAAAGTATTTCATCTTGAACTGTTATGTGGGTTTTATTTTAAGACTACTTTAAGTTTGTTAGTGGGGAGATAAACTATACAGACTATAAACAGAGACATTAAATGAGATTAGATTAGTTAAACATTAGTTAAAATGTGGGAAAATCAACTACAGACAGGTAGATGCTGTAAGCTTTAATTATCCAGTCAGAAAGGATGATTTTAAAGTCATCAACTGACTCCAACTGCCCAGATCTGAAAAACCTGTGTGCCAATCACAATGCTCTACTAGTTGGCATATACTAACTACTGACCCCTGTCAAATCTGTCTTATTGTACCTATTGAAAAAGTTAATCTTACTACAACTGCTTAGATGCAGCAGACATTTTAGGTTTAACCTTGGCAGAGTGAGAGAGAGCTCGTTAAGCAGGCAGGTGTGAGCCTGGTTGCTATAGTGACTGCACCAATGGCTCCATACACACACACAGACATGCACCTCACTTTAGCTGCTTAAAATGAACAGAAAAGTCAGGCCGAAACAAATCCTTCCCAAATGAAAAGTATAGGTCGTATTGACGAAATTCTTTCACTGTGAGTGCCAGCAATGTCCAGTCTACTAAATTCTCAGTTTTCATGCCTGTGGAGTTTATTATATGGACGTGGTGACAGTGTAAAGACAGCCTGTACTTCTGATTTTCAAAGGAACTTTCTGAGTCATTTTAACATTGGAGTCTATGGAAGAGTTGGAGGAGGAGGCTGCACATTGGTGAAATTTATGAAAGAACCATAACACCTAGTATAATAGTAAACACATTGGATGAAAGAGGACAGCGATGGCTACGTTTTGAGGTAAAATCATACCTGTAGAGCAAATGCTGCGGACACAGCAGCAGTTTTAAAAAGATTTTAAGATTAATTTTTTCGCTCCTCTCACTCTAGCAGTTCAGCTGTCTCCTCTAGCCCCAACATTCCGTCCCATACACACCCATTATAAACTCTGAAACGGCTGAAAAAACATCATGAAACTTAAACTGGAACTGAAGAAAAAGTATAACAGATATTGAAAAGATAAATACAAGTTGAAAGGTTGAATGTCTTGGCTTCGTTTTAAAGTTTGAATGGTGGTTCTATGTCAACGTATGTGGAAGTAGTAGGAGTTTAAAATTGAGTAAGGTGAATGAGGATTTGAAGGGTCTCCCCATTGAAATACATGGGAAATTTTTGTTGAAAAAAGTTGAATAATTTAAAAAATATAAATGTTAAAAATGAGAAAAATAGAAGCAGTCGTGTCCAAAAGAAGAGGAATCTAACGGTGTTTGAATGGTTTTCTAAGTTGAGCGGTTTTGAAGGAGTAGGAGTACAAAAAAAAGCGTCTGAAATAGATAATAATAAAATAGAATAATAAAGATTAGAAGAACAATACTGTGAATGCTTTTACAAGCATTCACACTAATAATAAAAAGTGCATTTTCTGAAGAAACTGCAGTGTGAATGCTTGAATCTGAATGTATTCACTGAAATAAATTAATTGCTGAATTCTGACTTAAAAATTTTGAATGAGATGAAAAATAGAGAAATTTTCACCTGAAAACAAAAGTGCTGAACTGCTAAAAGCTAAAATCCACAGAGAAGAAGTTGGAAAAGAGCTGAAAATGTTTTAAATGTAAATTAGAAAAACCTAAGTAATGAAAAGAAAATTTAGAGTCAGAAAACATCTGAATGAATATTAAAAGTTCATATTCTTTGAATCACTGAATGACTGAAATGTGATCCCTCCACTTGGATCCACACAGCTTTAAAAAGTTTATATTTCTGAGCTTTGAAAGACATGCTGTTGGAAAGAGAAGATCGATGGCGACGTTTTGAGGGTAAAATGATGGCTGTAGGGCAAACACTGTGGACCCAGCAGCAGTTGAAAGAGAAGTGTTTAAGATGAATCTTGGCACAGTGAGAGAGAGAGCTTGTTAAGCAGGCAGGTGTGAGCCTGGTTGCTATAGTGACTGCACCCAGTGGCTCCCATACACACGCAGACATGCACCTCACTTTTGCTGCTTAAAATGAACAGAAAAGTCAGGCGAAACAAATCGCTCCCAAATGAAAAGTATAGGTCGTATTGACAAAATTCTTTCACCGTGAGCGGCAGCAATGTCTAGTCTACTTAATTCTCAGTTTTCATGCCTGTGGAGTATTATATGGACGTGGTGACAGTGTAAAGACAGCCTGCTCTTCTGATTTTCAAAGGAACTTTCTGAGCCATTTTAACATTGGAGTCTATGGAGGAGTTGGAGGAGGAGGCTGTGCATTGGTGACATTTATGAAAGAACCATAACACCTAGCACAATAGTAAACACATTGGATGAAAGAGGACAGCGATGGCTACTACGTTTTGAGGGTAAAATCATACCTGTAGAGCAAACGCTGCGGACACAGCAGCAGTTTTAAAAAATATTTTCAGATTAATTTTTTCGCTCCTCTCACTCTAGCAGTTGAGCTGTCTCACTCTAGCCCCAACATTCCGTCCCATACACACCCATTATAAACGCTGAAATGGCTGAAAAAACATCATGAAACTTAAACTGGAACTGAAGAAAAAGTATAACAGATATTGAAAAGATAAATACAAGTTGAATAGTTGAATGTCTTGTCTTCGTTTTAAAGTTTGAATGGTGGCTCTATGTCAACGTATGTTGAAGTAGATACAGTTTGAAAATGAGTAAGTTGAATGAGGATTTGAAGGGTCTCCCCATTGAAATACATGGGAATTTTTGTTGAAAAAAAGTTGAATAATTTTAAAAATATAAATGTTAGAAATGAAAAAAATACAAGCAGTCATGTCCAAAAGAAGAGGAATCTAACGGTGTTTGAATGGTTTTCTAAGTTGAACGGTTTTGAAGTAGTAGGACTACAAAAATGTCTGAATAGATAATAATAATAATAAAATAGAATAAAGATTACAACAACAATAGAATGCTTTTACAAGCATTCACACTAATAACTGAAGTGCATTTTCTGAAGAAACTGCAGTGTGAATGCTTGAATCTGAATATATGCACTGAAAAGAATTAATTGCTGAATTTTAAGTTAAAAATGTTGAATGAGATGAAAAATACAGAAATTTTCACCTGAAAACAAAAGTGCTGAACTGCTAAAAGCTGAAATCCACACAGAAGAAGTTGGAAAAGAGCTGAAAATGTTTTAAATGTAAATTAGAAAAACCTAAGTAATGAGAAAAGACTATTTAGAGTCAGAAAACATCTGAATGAATATTAAAAGTTCATATTCTTTGAATCACTGAATGACTAAAATGATCCCACTTGGATCCACACAGTTTTAAAGGTTTACATCTCTGAGCTTTGAAAGACACGCTGTTGGAAAGAGAAGAACGATGGCTTCATTTTGAGGGTAAAATGATGGCTGTAGGGCAAATACTGTGGACACAGCAGCTGTTGAAATAGAAGTGTTCAAGATGAATCTTGGCAGAGTGAGAGAGAGCTCGTTAGGCAGGCAGGTGTGAGCCTGGTTGCTATAGTGACTGAGCCAGGGGCTCCATACACACGCACACAGACATGCACCTCACTTTTGCTGCTTAAAATGAACAGAAAAGTCAGGCCGAAACAAATCGCTCCCAAATGAAAAGTACAGGTCCTATTGACGAAATTCCTTCACCGTGAGCGGCAGCAATGTCCAGTCTACCTAATTCTCAGTTTTCATGCCTGTGGAGTTTATTATATGGACGTGGTGACAGTGTAAAACACCATGCTCTTCTGATTTTCAAACGAACCTTCTGAGCCATTTTAACATTAGAGTCTATGGAGGAGTTGGAGGGAGGAGGCTGTGCTTTGGTGACATTTATGAAAGAACCATAACACCTAGTACAATAGTAAACACATTGGATGAAAGAGGACAGCGATGGCTACGTTTTGAGGGTAAAATCATACCTGTAGACCAAACACCGTGGACACAGCAGCAGTTTTAAAAATATTTTCAGATTAATTTTTTTCGCTCCTCTCACTCTAGCAGTTGAGCCTTCTCACTCTAGCCCCAACATTCCGTCCCATACACACCCATTATAAACTCTGAAACGGCTGAAAAAACATCATGAAACTTAAACTGGAACTGAAGAAAAAGTATAACAGATATTGAAAAGATAAATACAAGTTGAATAGTTGAATGTCTTGTCTTCGTTTTAAAGTTTGAATGGTGGCTCTATGTCAACCTATGTTGAAGTAGATACAGTTTGAAAATGAGTAAGTTGAATGAGGATTTGAAGGGTCTCCCATTGAAATACATGGGAAATTTTGTTGAAAAAAGTTGAATAAAATTAAAAATATAAATGTTAAAAATGAGAAAAATAGAAGCAGTCATGTCCAAAAGAAGAGGAATCTAACGGTGTTTGAATGGTTTTCTAAGTTGAACGGTTTTGAAGGAGATACAGTACAAAAAAAACGTCACGGAATATATAATAAAATATAATAATAATAATAACTAGAAAGTGCATTTTCTGAAGAAACTGCAGTGTGAATGCTTGAATCTGAATGTATTCACTGAAATAAATTAATTGCTGAATTTTAAGTTAAAAATGTTGAATGAGATGAAAAATAGAGAAATTTTAAGCCTGAAAATAAAAGTGCTGAACTGCTAAAAGCTAAAATCCACAGAGAAGAAGTTGGAAAAGAGCTGAAAATGTTTTAAATGTAAATTAGAAAAACCTAAGTAATGAGAAAAGAAAATTTAGAGTCAGAAAACATCTGAATGAATATTAAAAGTTCATATTCTTTGAATCACTGAATGACTGAAATGTGTGATCCCTCCACTTGGATCCACACAGTTTAAAAAGTTTATATTTCTGAGGTTTGAAAGACATGCTGTTGGAAAGAGAAGATCGATGGCGACGTTTTGAGGGTAAAATGATGGCTGTAGGGCAAACACTGTGGACCCAGCAGCAGTTGAAAGAAGAAGTGTTTAAGATGAATCTTGGCACAGTGAGAGAGAGAGCTTGTTAAGCAGGCAGGTGTGAGCCTGGTTGCTATAGTGACTGCACCCAGTGGCCCCATACACACGCAGACATGCACCTCACTTTTGCTGCTTAAAATGAACAGAAAAGTCAGGCGAAACAAATCGCTCCCAAATGAAAAGTATAGGTCGTATTGACAAAATTCTTTCACCGTATCTGAGCGGCAGCAATGGCTAGTCTACTTAATTCTCAGTTTTCATGCCTGTGGAGTTTATTATATGGACGTGGTGACAGTGTAAAGACAGCCTGCTCTTCTGATTTTCAAAGGAACTTTCTGAGCCATTTTAACATTGGAGTCTATGGAGGAGTTGGAGGGAGGAGGCTGTGCATTGGTGACATTTATGAAAGAACCATAACACCTAGCACAATAGTAAACACATTGGATGAAAGAGGACAGCGATGGCTACGTTTTGGGGGTAAAATCATACCTGTAGAGCAAAAGCTGCGGACACAGCAGCAGTTTTAAAAAATATTTTCAGATTAATTTTTTCGCTCCTCTCACTCTAGCAGTTGAGCTGTCTCACTCTAGCAGCAACATTCCATCCCATACACACCCATTATAAACGCTGAAATGGCTGAAAAAACATCATGAAACTTAAACTGGAACTGAAGAAAAAGTATAACAGATATTGAAAAGATAAATACAAGTTGAATAGTTGAATGTCTTGTCTTCGTTTTAAAGTTTGAATGGTGGCTCTATGTCAACGTATGTTGAAGTAGATACAGTTTGAAAATGAGTAAGTTGAATGAGGATTTGAAGGGTCTCCCCATTGAAATACATGGGGAATTTTTGTTGAAAAAAGTTGAATAATTTTAAAAATATAAATGTTAGAAATGAAAAAAATACAAGCAGTCATGTCCAAAAGAAGAGGAATCTAACGGTGTTTGAATGGTTTTTCTAAGTTGAACGGTTTTGAAGTAGTAGGACTACAAAAATGTACGAATAGATAATAATAATAATAAAATAGAATAAAGATTACAACAACAATACTGTGAATGCTTTTACAAGCATTCACACTAATAATAAAGATTAGAAGAACAATACTGTGAATGCTTTTACAAGCATTCACACTAATAATAATAAAGATTAGAAGAACAATACTGTGAATGCTTTTACAAGCATTCACACTAATAATAATAATAATAAAGATTAGAAGAACAATACTGTGAATGCTTTTACAAGCATTCACACTAATTAGTTAGATTACTCGTTACTGAAAAAAGTAACGCCGTTAGTAACGCCGTTATTCCCATCACTGCCCAGTTCTTCACAAACAAGATTTAAATGTAAACTACATCAGTTGGATATTAGGAGAAAACAACGTGACATAGCGCTGTTGGGTACTGCCTCAAACTAAAGACAATTATTTTTGTTCTTCTGGAAGTCTAGAGCACACAATCACCAAGGCTGTGGAACAGTCGACCACCACAACTACGTTTGGTTGACTCTGTGGAATCCTTTAAATAGCAGTTAAGAACTTTTTTGTTTAAACAGGCCTCCTTTTAATCAGTACTTTTGAATTGTTTTGAATTTGCATTGTTTATATTGTCTATTTTATTACTTAATATTTTCTTTATTTTAACCTTTGTGTACAGCGCTTTGTGACTGCCTGTCTACGAAAAGCGCTTAATAAATAAACCTTACCTTACAATTGTCACTGGATCAGGGATTTTCTGCTTGGTACCACAACTCCATGCCATGAACTGCATGGCTTATACTATGCAGAGATCACCGACACTGTAATCCTAATCTGTTGGTGGTTTTGTGTGTTTTTTAGTTTATATGGACCAAGCACCACACCTTAATGTTTCCAAGGATTATTTGTTTGACCCAACAAAAGTGTTCTTGATATACCGTCTCTGATTTTGAGGCCTTGAGATGAGTGTTTTCACCGTCACTTGACAAGTGAAGTCAGATATGCCACAGATTGTCCTCAATTCTGAGCAAAAGCTGCATTTTGGAGAGTGATTGACCCAATAAACTCATCAGGAAAAAGTGTTAACAGAGGTCAAATCAGAAATCCCATAGACGACTACGGGAGCAGAAATCTTCCTGCAACCGTAGCTATTGCAGTCTGGTGGCCTTAACATAGAATTCTGGTTTAATGCACTTTGCACTGGCTTCTTTTTCACTCTGGAAGCTACATTCATGTGTTATAACCTCATAGATCACGAGTGTAACGACAAAACATTTTACACTACACTAGGCACTCTATCATTGGCTAATGATGCAGTTCTACCTATTTTAGCCTCATTTTTTAACTCTAATGAGGATGATGAGCCATACTGATAAATTTCATGTATTCATTATGACTTGAAAGTAGTGACTGACCTTATGAACTCCCCAGGAAAGCTTTTATTCGTACTATAGGGCAAGGAAGCCATAGACATCTATACACATGAGAGTCGCCTCCTGCTGGTTAGTTGAAGGAATGCATGTTTAAGCCGCTTCAACATGGGCCTCACTTTCAGATCCATTTTCTATACATAGCATATTATTATCTGTAAAATAACTAACTCTGAAACTTTCAGTGACATCTGTCTTGATAGTTGGAGTTCAGATTTTTTCTTGCCACATTTCAACACTTTGCTGCCTCTGGAGGATGATCTCAGGCTTTTATGCCTATATTCTTATGCACATTGCAGCTTATAGAGTTGATATTTTCTTTCTTTGTAGTAGAGCTTCCCTGGTTAGATGCCTCGCACTCTGATAGTCTTGTTGCTTCCTGCAGTTGGAGCGTATTTTTGCCTCCAGAGCGGCTCTGCCTTCAGAGGAATATTTGTACAGCTAAACTCCAATCTGTGACTACAGCTGCACTTTGCTATTTAACTGCCTTGATGATTTGGTGGATGTAAAACCTCGGGGGCCTCAGGAAGGCTCAGGCCTCGCGGCAGGGTGTCAGGTGACGTGCTGAACTGTATCTGTTGCATCGTCTGTCATATTTACTGTTTAGATGTTTTCACAGTGGCAGTTTATTCGCTGAATAATGGGGGAGGAGACAGATGCACATTGCTCTGCGTGACCTACTCAGCAGGCTATCGCAAACATAATCTTTTGAAAGGTGAAAGGGTCGCCAGCATTTGTTAAACAAACAGTGAGTGAGGGGTTATAGATAAAAGAGAGAGTGATACACACATACATAGCTAAAAGAAAGCCTGTGTAGTGGCAGAAAATACCACTAATCACTTTAATTTGTCATAAATGAAATGATTAATTAAAGAAAGGCCTCACCACCAGGAGCTGTGCTCAGTCTGCACTTCAAAATGTGAAGTAGAGTTCTTCAGCAGACACTTACCATCACCGAGGCACAAAATAATGCCAGGTGTTAAGGCCGTTAATGACATCTCTGCCATCAGATCAGCTAACCTGATTAACACAACAGCAGGATCGTGTGTGTGAGTCAGAGGGAAACAGAAGCATTACAAATATGTCAGGATTTGTGTTTTTTTCTTGTTTCCCAACAAACAGAACAGTGAAGCTATTAAGTAACTAAATAACTGATCATTTGAATTAAAACACTCATGCATTACATCTTTTGTTACAATAAAAAGTATTCTAATGTATTACTTTGTAACAACTGGTCTCCTTTTATGCAAATGATTGTGTAAATGGAACTGTATGATGTACAGTCAAGTTAATATACCAGGTTCAGAGAAGAAAGGTGAGTTAAGTTACAACTTCATGTCATTGGTTGAGTATTTCAGAAAGTGCTGATCTACTAAGAGTATCCCACACAACCATGTCTAGAGCTTAAAGTCAATTATCTAAGAAAAAAGAAAATAAATTCATGCCAGAGATCAGAGGAGAATAGAAAGACTTCCTTCTGATAGGAAGGCAACAGCAGCTCAGATAACCACTCGTTAAAAAAGAAAGCCTGCCAAAGAACATCTCTGAATGCACAGCACACTGAACTCTGAACGAGACGGGCTACAGCACCAGAAGACCACGCTGCTTGGTCTGATGAGTCTCAGTTTCTGCTGTGACATTTGGAATGTAACATGACGGCATGGATCCGTCCTGCCTTATATCAACAGTTCAGGCTGCTTGTGGTGATGTAATGGTGTGGTGGATATTTTTGTGGGACACTTGGTATCAAATGAATATGTTCAAAGGCTGCAGCCTCCATTAATATTGTTCCTGAGCATGTCCATCCTTTATGACAGCAGTGTACTCATCTTCTGATGCCTGCTTCCAACAGGATCATTCGCCATGTCACAAAGTTCAATTCAACACAAACTAGTTTCTTGACCATGACAATGTTAAGAAATCAGTTGCAGTCAAACAGCCAGTCACCAAAGCTCATTTTAACGCTTAGGTTTTGGTTTTTATTTAAATACCTTTTCAAATGTATTCTCAAAAATCAACTGAACTACACTTTATGCTTTGTTTCGCTATATTTCAGTAAAGGATCATTTTAAAATCACAACGCATTTAGCTGGAAAAATCTAGGATGTCTTATTAATGTCTTATCTTTGTACCGGGTCTCTAGAGTTTCTGCATATCTAAGCGGAGTGAGAATTTTGTGATACTTGAATAAAGAAAGTACAGTATGGGGTCTACCTGTGTGTAGCAGTGGTAAGAGAAAAGAGGATATATATATATATATATATATATATATATATATATATATATATGGTGAAATATTATTTAAAATGAAGCTCAAGGTTCATGGGAATGGACCCTTTAAAAGAGTGTAACCAATCCTGCAGGGTAAGAGCCAGGTTAAACAGCTGTACAAGCATTATGATTTTTACAATGAGATCTCTGGAATCTGGCTGCAGCTATTAAATCCTATGAAACGCAGCATGGGCCAAATCTTCTTCCTGGTATGCATGCTTATGTGTGCATACGTGCCTGCGTGTGTGTGAGTACATTCATACATGCTCCAGTGGATTTCTTTCCAAACGTCTAATTCCCTGACTGGTTCCAGAGCCGGTAAGTTGCTCAAATGTAGCATTTCATTTCAGTCCACCCATAGCTGTGACTCTGGAGTTCTATACTTTTTTAAAAATCGTCCTTTAAAAACAACAGCTAAAAGAAACAGTCGGTCACTTTGAATAACTTAAAGGTTTGCGCTGTTCTGCTGCGGCCGCAGTGCACTC
The DNA here is from genome assembly GCF_013358895.1 of Oreochromis aureus. Lineage (NCBI taxonomy): Eukaryota > Metazoa > Chordata > Actinopteri > Cichliformes > Cichlidae > Oreochromis > Oreochromis aureus. Next base: position 4,573,239 of record NC_052953.1, on the reverse strand, counting down.
TCCTGTGACTGGCATGTTTACCGAACGCTGTAATGGCATCATTTTCTGCTATGCTGCACTCTTCAGCAAAGCAGAACAGTTTGTTTTATTTCAGAATGGCAGGAGGTTATACAAGGAAGCCATGCTGCAGCAAGAAAGCCGGCATCCCTGGGTACATGTCAAAGTTTCCCACCCGAGATATATTTAGGCACAAAACGGGAACATTCAATGAATATCTGCATCTCTGTGCATGACACGTGTGCAGAGTGCAATGCTGCATGCCAGTGTTACATTTTTACATCTCTTTCTAATATTTTGGTAGACAAAGTCTGATCAAACCTGCGACCCAAATAATACAATTTTAATGCAGTCCAACTATGTGCATCAGCTCCATCTGGAAAACTTTAAGCTTTATGGTTCTTCTCGGATAACCAAACTATTGCAGGCATGTTAAGCAGTGTTTGGGAATAATATTTGGATCATTTTGATTATTAGTAATAATTCATTAAGGATTTTACTTTGCAGACTTGCTGATATTATCAGCACTATTCATACACGAGTAGTCTGATTTAAACCTGCCCCATTCCTCATCCTCTGTTTGAGAACCTGGGTGGGATGAAAACTTCTGTTTCAGCAGGAGGAAAAATCCATCTTCTCCAACACAGTTTAGTAAAATACAATAACTCTGCTGATTAAATTGTAAGAAGAAGAATGATCATAAAAACGTCGGCCCATGTCTTCATTGTGAAGTTCTTCCTGACTGAGTTCAATAGCAGATGCTTTTTGAGTTTTGTGGTGTGACTGTGATAATGAAATCATGTAGATGACTTATTAAACCTAGCACCAAGAAGTATCTGATGCTTCTGCACATCTGTTGCAATTATTGCAGCACAAGCATGACCCAGCTGTCTCATTAGAAATGTATATTCACACTGTTTTTGTAGCGTGTGCAGGTCCAGGTTCAGTTCAGGTTTCTGTATGTGGGCCTGAAGGTAGAGTTTGGTAGGTGAACAGTAAATCCTCATGTGTGCACTTCTGGTTTTGCAGGAAAAGGACAAAGATCTCACAGCAAAGGAAATTTGTCACAGAAAGCACAGAAGCTTTTCGCAGTAGTTGTGTGTATGTGTTGATGTGAAAGTGAGATCTTCTTGCAAAAAATTAAATAAAATAATAATGATAAAAGATTTAGTAATGAACCTTCTGTGTCAGCTAACAAGATAAACAAGTTTAGGTTACATTGTGTGTTTGGATTTGCACAGATCAAGAATCATGTGTGTGAAAATGACTTGTCTGCAAATACAGGAAAACAAGAAAAAAATACAAGATAATGACAGGGAATAATACTTGTTAACACCCTGTATTTCCTTTCTTCTGTAGGAACGGTTCACAGATGACTGTAAGTTCAGGGAACGTTTCCAGGAGAACAGCTACAACACTTATGCCTCAGTAATCCACAGGAACCACAGGACAGGTCGCGAGTGGTTTGTGGCCCTTAATAAGAGGGGGAAAGCTAAAATGGGCTCCAGCCCCCGGGTCAAATCCCAACATGTCTCTACCCACTTCTTGCCCAGGGTCAGCCTGCACGATAAGGGTGAGCAAGGCTTCACCATCACAGACAGGAGCAAAGAGAGGAGGAAAACCGCACTCCCACCACCTCCAAAGCCACCCGCGGCGAAGGCAAACATCCAAGCAGGAACCACACCGAGGCATACGCAAGTCAAGTACTGGCCCAAGTACAGGTTTGGATAGGTTTATAGAAATTGGACAAATGGACGTACCCCATAAACTGACAATGGTTATTTATCACATTCAAAGCATTCCAGGTGTCTATGAACTGTGTGAAAAACCTCAAAGGGCTGCCAGGTACAACTGCTGAGCTTTTCTTTTTTGAAGCTATGACAATCGCTGGATGCTGTGTTGAAGTTAACGATGCTCTGTCACGTTTTACGTCATCATCCATGTACATACCGCTGAAGCTGAAATCCATAACGTTATAAATATTCTTGATGAGGAGTATTTGACAGAGAGTCTTCCAGTTTGTTCTGCTGTCTTGCTAGAATAAGAATGATGCTCTTAATCTTGCAGTAATGACACTACCCTCCCTACTCCTGCTCCTTTTCTTGTTTGGCTAAACAAAAAGGATTTCATTCAGGACCACTGGTGGAAAGGAGATTATTTCTGTCTGCAGTACTGTATTTTTGGTCACGTGCTTCTGTTCTAGACTGCCCCACCCATCCATGTGTCCAGGTGGAAAGCACAAGGCAATGTTGCCTGCCTCCTCATCTTTCTATGTTCATATATGGAAAGCTAGAAGTAACAGTACCAAGAACCCTTCATGCAGAACAGCAATGACAACTGATCTGAGACTCCCTGAGTCAGATGTGACGTGAAAGGAAAAGCTGAGGTTGCTAACTGATCTGCCAGTATCGCAGCTTGACAACATGCTATGATTGATTATGACTCGAGTGAGGACTACATAGTCTTGTTTTGTTTTGTCAAATGATAAATAAAATGATGGTCAAATCAAGCTGGCGAAACACCATTGTGACTTTTCAGTCATAAATTCTTTGTATGGGGGCCTTCTATTATTTTCCTAATAAAAAATGTCATTTCAGAGGAAAATCATTTAAATTTTGCAATTATTTTATTAAATTATGTTGTGTCCAATTTTATTAGGCCAAAAAAGGGTAGCTCAAAGTCAAATCTGAAAATGTAATGTTTTATATTATGTCTAAAATTAGCAGGGAGGTGACACAACTAATTCATGAATGTGACAAAAATATAAAGCAGATAATGGATTTCAGCTTTAAACACAAAAAAATAATGAGGTCATGAATGTTTTCTTGTTGGTTAAATCACACATGCTGTTATCACTTTTTGATGTAATCTGTATTTTTAAGCCACTTTTTCAGATATAACAATGTCTCTCACTCTCACTCAAAGTGATTCAGCCTGAGCGTACACACAGGCCAACTGTCCTTTTTATGAACACCAGATTTGTGATAATGAGCAAGAAAACGTGGACTGGCTCTCTGGAGGCTCCTCCTTTTTCTTGGACAGCTGTGAGGGATCATGGAGAAAACTGTCCATCAAAACTATCATTTTAGCAACCGGCTGTCCCCGCAAAAGATCCAGAGTCACGACCTCCCAGCATTCCACCCAGGAGGAGCGCACACCGCCGTCACCACAGGGATAAAGATGCCAAGAAAGAGCTGCCGCTTGTGTAGAGGAAGGTTCAAGCTGTAGGTGTATCAGATGGCAATGACCTCAGAGGAGCACGGGGACATCTCAGGGGAAAGAAGAAGGAACGCAGAACGTCTCAGAGTTTGGTTTATAAATCGAATATTCTCTTTAATGTAACTGTTGGACTTATTAGAGACTGTTGTACATTTTATAAAACACTCGTTGAAATCAGTGTCATGAATTTACTCCACTGGCAAAAACTGCATATTAACCTATGATGAAACTATCTGAGCACACAGCAGTGTGTGCAAATGTTTTAAACGCGTATCTGAACACTCTATATTTAGTTTGCACTTTTTGTAGGGACATATAAGATTTTCTCATCTTACGTTATGAAGCCACCCAGTCTCACAGAGAAAAAAATTGATATCTATTTTTTTGCATACATGGATGTTTTTTGGTTTGCAAAACTTCAAACTAACGTATTTCAACTGTAGGAAAGTTTTATGCCTACAGTAATGTATTTTTAATGTGTAAGCCACCTCGGAGGCAACCAAGAAAACCGCGCTTTTCAAAAAGTGGCAGCTGTTTTATTATAACCCAAACCATGAAGTAGTTTCATATGCCAAACCAAAGAAATCACATTCAACACTCCTGCCACCAAACAGAGACTTTTTTGGCTGTTACACCTAAAAAAAAACTACATTTACCTAGATATGAGTTAAGGTTGATAAATAAACAAACTGTATTTAAGTAGGTGAGAAAATAGGATGAAATTTGTGTCCATAAACAGAATTCTATATATTATTTTAGACACTGTTGTGAGACTGTTTACTGGATCTTCCAAACATGATCAGGTCAGTGTTAAACTCCACTTACACCCATCAGAACTGTAAAATTATTTAAATGTGCTGTATTATATTGTTGTAATCGTAAGAATTACCAAATTGTCATTTTACGTCCTGAACCACATCCATCCTCAGTTTTACCAATTACAATTGAACACACATTGTTGGTGAACATGACAACAGAATATGAACACGATCATAGAGGAGAAGTAAAAAATATGTAGCTCCATATGTTAAAGTTATTACACCGGTTATTACAATGGAATAAAGCCATTGGAGCCAAGTGTTAGCCAGTGTTTCTGTTGATGTTCAGCTGTACAACTGATATTTCTTATGAACGAGCATGTAGCAAATGAATGAAGCATTTTCCACACTGTATTTATGCAGATCTGTAGTTTTCTTGATGCTGTGTCTTGTTACAATGCTCTGTGTTGCCACTGTGTTGTGTGATCGCATCCCAGAGCAATATTTTTTCTACCAGATTTTATTTCATAAAAATGTATGTACGACAAAAACTTTTATGTAATAATACCATTAAAAATATATATACATCTGTGGACATGTATATGTTTTTTAATTGCAATAATTGAGAAAATGCTGAAAGTGGTTAAACATGCTAATTTGAAGGTTCAGGGAGAAAGCTCTATCTTCTTTGTGTGTTAAAGTTAGGTATCTGTGGTAAAATATGGGAGTGTAGTATATTTCACTAAAGTCCTAATGAGGTCACCAATCTGTCACAGCAAAAGTCTGTGGCTGACTAATGAAAGACAGGTGTGTGTGTGCGCTGACAGGTCTGTGCTGGCTGACGTTCTCCAAATCCTCTGAGGTCATGACAGATTTTACTTTAGTCTAAAACAGGCCTGAGCGCTGATTACTTACCAACAATCTTCCTGTCCTTTCAGATATGGACACCAGTGGGATCCCTCCTCCCACCCTAATGATCCAACATTTGACCTTATTCACATTTTGTGCCACTCTATCACTAAAAGAGAATTTTTCTCAAATCTTGCTGTCTTCTATGAAGAGGTATGAGGCCAAAGGTCAGGCACAGTGCTAAAGTCTAAAGATCATGATGCTGTCCAAGCTGCATAACATGGTTATTATGAATTTTATTTCAAATCTTTTAATCAAAATCTGAAACATGGACAAAATTATTGTCGATAAATTTACTTAAAGTTTTAGCACATTTTAATGCCTGTGGTGTTCTGGCCAGCATCTAAAGTTACAGCATTGTGGGTAAAGTAACAAAACATAGATTTTTATTTCAAAATTAAGATTCACATCAAACTATTAAGATACATTTTGGGCGGTCTGTACACAGCAAGCTATATTATTTGTGAGCTTAGCCCTTAAAAACCATCCATCCATGCTCTGCATTTGGAGCTGTAACTCACTCCCAACCTTTGGAGTGGGCACTCCACTCTTTTCCACCTGAGAACCATGGCCTCAGACTTGGAGCTGCTATTTCTCATCCCAGCTGCTTCAGACTTTGCTACAAACTGCCCCTGTACAAGTTAGAGGTAGTCATTTAATAAAATCAGCAGAATTATCTCATCTGCATGTAGCGGAGATGAGATTCTGAGACCACCAAACCCAACACCTTCCACCACCTCTATCCAGAAAAAGGTTTAACGAAATCAGTGACAATCAGTTTGACTTATTGCTGGAAATGCAAACTAATCTCTCACTACGACTATACACAGTCACCAAGAAGCCCAACCTCCTAACACCCAATACACATAACCTGCAGCTCGCACAAAACACCCCAGGCTCAGGCAAACGCCTTCTCCAAGTTCAAGGCAGGATTTATGTAGAACTTGGAGTATCAACATGGGTGAGTTATAAAAAGAATATCCCAAATACAGTTGTTATGAAGATGGAAACTACTTATAGAGGCCCCAAAAGGTTGATTCTGCACACTTTGGCTACCATGATTCAAATTATGGTTTAAATGCCACAGCTTATGGCCTGCTCTTTAATATTGCTGATCATGTCTTCCTGCCAACACTTTGATGAATCCATGACATCAGGAACTGAAACTTGTTACAGCAAAAGCAGGTTCTACTAAGTATTACTTTGATGCTTCTAAAAATAAAGTACTTGGTGAGATTTATCAAGCTCACCAAATCAAGTAAAATGAGTGTAGAAAAAATAACTGTGCATCATAGAATAAGAACAACAGAAGTTTCACATTTATTATTTAAAATAGTGTTAATAATTAAATAGGGTTTATTTCTAAGTAAGAAAACACTCCATGACCTCAGAAATGAGAAGCAGCTTGCGTGACGAAGCTAATCTTGAAGGTTGTTAAAACTCTCCTCCTTTGCTCACTAACCCACTGTGCCTCCGCTGCCTTTTGTCTTATTTGTCTGTGTGCATACGTGCATATAGGCCATATGTTACACGGCTGCTGTATGAGAGCACATTCATAAGAAAATCTTTGATCGTTACTTCACTTTCCATGGACGTCACTGCAGAGCTATTAAAATTCACGCTGGATGGCAAAATTAAACAAAATGATAATAAAAATGATAATAACAGCCAAGAGTCACAGTATTTCTGCACATGAAGCTGAGAAAATACCCACTGAAGGTTTTCGTCTGTATTTTATAGTCAGAAAAGGTGCCAAATTGTGTAGATTTGCCAGGATTTAGGGAGTGACATCACGAGACAGGATAATTTGTCGTGTCAGACACTATTCTAGTTTTATGCATCAACTGAGCTCACATAAGTTTAAAATAGAAATACGGTGTTACTGAGGACCTGCAGTAGCTTCTCTGATGAGATATAGATATGGATGGGATATTATTGCAGGTATAAACACGTTGGATTCAGTGATTTACCATGTTCACCTTATTATGGATGAGCCATGGTCAGTTCAACACTAAGTTTAATATGACTCTTTAGAGTCAAGACAAACCTCAGTGGTCACAACATGATCAAAAAGAAAGCTATGCATTTCATCGTAGGCAGGATGTATCACAGACCCATCTCATTTCTTTGTGTCTTTGTGTCTGAAATAAAGCCATTGAAAACTCGACATTCAGAAAACATTTTTTAAAGAAAGACAATAAGACAGTCTGAAAAAAGCAACAGTAGAAAGTAGTTACAAAAGCAACATCCTAAAGCTTCGCCACAGCCACAGTTAAACAAAGCTATACAGTTCACACTTCCAACACTTTTTCTTCTGCAGTGGGCGTTAGATTTTCACCCAAGACCTGAGAAGAAGAATGAGACTCTTCCCAAACTGGTAGGCTATATTTTTCACAAGGAGCAGAAAAGACCTGTGACACAACTAAAAAAAATTCTGCAACAAACATTTTAGGAGCTCAGTTTACATTGCTACCTGCTCAGGGTTTCAGGGTTCTCTTCGGTCCTCAGCTGCTTTTGACCTGAGAGTAACAGCTTCTGCAGTAAAACTGTACAGTCCATGCATATATACATACATCCAAATCTCTTTAACACGTACGCTATTACAACAAAAGCTTCTCACAGGGGAAAATAAATACCCAGACAAACTTTCTTTCTTTCTTTTTTTTTTTGGATGACCCTCTATTGTTGTTGCTTTGTTTCACAGATGACACAACAGTCTACGCAGTTACTTTTTCCTGAAGACAGACTGTTGATGAGCTTGACTGAGCAGACTGTTTTTCAGCAGCTGCAAGCTTCACTGTACGGTCTCTCAAGGATGAAAGTACATCCTAAAACTACTTGGGTATCTGGGTGGATAATGTGCTCTCTTAGAGTGTATTATGGGCATCTAGGAGGCTTAGGAAGTCTAGGTTCATAAATGTTCCACACTATAAGATCATAGTTTGGACACAAGCTGCTTCCTCTGCATTATCTACCTACTCTATCATATTATATCCAATTAGCTGTCCAGTACTCATCAGTGTGCACTTTAAAATCTGGTTTCCAGGCCCTTAGGTGACAGGTAAGCCTATATTTTTATTCCTTTTTATCTATGTGATATCCTATGATCCAATAAATCAGGAGATGCTGGTTTGCATCCTATGTGGATCATTTTTATTGTCATTTTTTGTCTTTTATTTTACTTATTATTTTATTTTATAATTATAATATATAATTTAACATTTATAACAAATATTAAATATACACATATTTTATAGTTATATATATAATAATATTTTATTTCTATAAATATTTTAGGTCTATTTAAATCAAGCTGTGTAAGACACTGCTCTTTATTTCTACCGCTAAAATAAAAAATATAGCCTTCGTTACCTCACAGGTGAATTCTGTGCGTCATTTCAGCCGTAATATCGTTACAGGGCAGCTACTTCTCTCGCCTGTTCACAGTTAAAATCATTACTTGTGTGTTTTGGTATTTTTTCTGAAGGAATTGTCTTTTTCTTGCACGGTTCTTATTATACAAATGATCTCAAAGAATTCCGGTATACATCAAGGTTAAACGTGATGTCGTCAACTTCCGCTTCCTGTCCGATGAGAAACCGGTAAGGCGGTTGCCATAGCAGCGTTTTCCAACACTCACGAGCACACCCACACACAGAAGATGGAGTACGGCAAATTCAGCCGTTTTCACGATTCTCTAACACAGTTTAAATGTTACGAGGATTATCTGGACTCAAAGGTCACGCCACTGGATCTGTTTTACTTTAAAGTGAGTGAAAAGTACAACTTTTATTAGCACTTTTATCCTACCTATCACTCCTGACACCTCGCAACTTTGTGGTATTGCGCCTAAGAGACGCATTGACTGAACTACAATTTCTTCATCAATCTACAGCAGTGAACTTTATTAAAAAATTACCAGGACTCCTTCAATTCGTCATGTATTAAACCGTCTGAGCTGCCTTCATTAGCTTGCTAACATATCACCTGGTTCTCGTACGTTAGCCTCTTGATATGTTGCTCATCTAATGTCGCTCCGGTGTGAGTATAACGCTAGAAAATAAATTTTACACGCTTTATACAAATATTTGCCATTTTTAGCTACGTACTATCCCGGTATTAAAAATATACTCTTAAAAATATGAAAATTACTTCATGGGTGTTTTACAAGGTGTGACTGAGCAAAACATAGTTGACAAAATCTTGAGCGGAGTCTGGCTTGTGGCATACACTATCCCTCAAGTGTTATTTTCATCGACAGTTTTGAGTAAATATCGTTTTAAGTTAATATCTGTTTGTTTTTCTTCATTGCACTTGGTTCGCTTTTTTCATTAAAAGCAGATTTGGCTTTTTTTGGTGTAATTTCAGTAGTTGAACGCTAGGTGGTAGTCATACAAAAGTTTAGAATAAAACCAGTAACTCTTTATATTCAGTCTGTGGTTTAAACTCTGAACTTAACAAGCAGCTATCATCACTCCAGTCTGCTGGTTTCATGCGAAAGTAAAGAAACAATTACTCGTATCACATCACAGTCATACAGTTTCAAAGCCACACAGACAGTAAATCGGGCTTTATTATATTTTGTTGTTGTTGTTGTGTTTTGCTAGCTAAAGACCACAGAGTCTTTGCACACGTAGCACTATTGTATATGAAATTATAATCCATCCATTTTCTTCCGCTAAGGTTAGGGTTAGTTATCTCCATATATTTTTCAGGGATGGACGAAAGAGTCAGGAGAAGTAGCTTTCAGGCTGTAATTATCAAATATATGTCTTTAAAAGGCCCTGAATCGCATTTGTTCTTTCTTTCATGTTGTTCTCTTAAGTTTTTCGAACCACGTAAAATAAGTTGAAAATGAACCTGCTCTTTAGAAATCAGCAGTCCTGCTTCCGTCCAGCAGATGGCGCCCATGCTAATGAGTTATGTGTCTGCTGCTGCTGCGGAATTGTTTGAACACCTGTGTCCACATTGAGAGAACAACGCGTATCTGACCTGATAATCAGCTGCAGTCAATCATTCAGACTCTTCCCTGTGTTGTGACACCACACTCAGCCCAGGTCGTCTGGCATGTGTAGTTGTGTTGAAAAGGGCCACATCCTGATAAATTCACTAATTATGAACCCATTTATCACAGCTCATGTTATTCCGGTCTTGTTCCTGAAATGTTGTGTATTACAAAGCGATTTCCACCTTAACTGATTAGTAGATCCTGGTGTGTCCACTCAAATCATCTGTTTGAGTGGATTTTCAGGCCAATTTTAGGACCAGGAAAGGTCTGAGACTCATTTCTGGTGAGCCACATCAAAGCTGAAGGAAAATATAACTTTTCCTCTCGGGTGCGGACGCAGGCCCGGCTTCTGGGATTTTGGGTATGAGGACATGTGGCAGAAGCTTTGATCTAACAAGCCACTGGGTTTGACAGCGAGATTTGGTTTTTAGATGATGGCTTTATGGCTTTGCTTTAATGACAGCGGGTCTGCAAGTGACGATCGGAATAATGTAGCTAAAAATCCCTGCTGACATACATTAATGCTCACACTTACAACAGAAATAGATCTGGAAATAGGAATGAAATCATCCTGAACCCATAAAACTGAAAATGTGGTGGTGTTGGAGAGCAGGTCATCGCTTCCATACTTTTAGGCAGGGCAGTGAAATGACACCTTTTAATCGAAAGACCAGCGTGACAAGTAAATCCTAAATACCGGCTGAGAAAATTTCAAGTTTCATCTGTCAGTACTCTTGTGGTGATTAGTGAGCTGAGAGGCCACAATGGGTAAATTCGGCACTCCAAACGTCTGACAATATCCAGCCTTGATTGTAAAGCATGTTCCCTCTTCTTCACTGATTCTTCTTCTGTTCTCATCTCATGCAGAAGGAGTTGGCCCTTAAGCTGGTGGAACACGGCCACAGGGGCACGGTCCTGAGCAGGGAGGAATTTGAGGAGAGGAAAGCAGCTGTGCAGGCTGCAGAGGCTGCAAAGAGCAACGCTTTCTACGACAGGAACCGGCCAGTGTGAGTTAACTTCTCCCTGACCCCACTGTGCTGTCTGAGGTGTTGTCCTTATGACTGACCAGGAGAGACAGATTCACACAAAGCACCAGTTAAATGCTAGAAGAGGTTGGGTTATATTTGGAAAATTAAATGAGGCTGTTTACAGTCCGAATGTGGTCGGAGGATTTTAAAATCAGTCACAGTGGAAAGGGGAAAAAAAAGTTACTGTTCTGTAGTTCATTATATTCACTTCTCATTTAGTGTGAAAGAATAATATTTTAGTTGAGTGATCCTCAGTCTCTTCCTTGGGTCTTTTTTTGTAGTTGCGGTTGAATCCAGGGGGCTCCCCCTGAATCAGTTTCTGTGCTTGAGCTGTTTCCATTCCTAACCAGATCTTATATCCCAAGCCATATTTTTGTCAAAGTACCAACTTTTCTGTGTAAACAGTGTCACAGCTCACGTCAAGCAAATTTATTTGTCTTTACTGTTGGGGTGTTTCACATCGTTTCAGATTTGCAGGGGTGCATAATGAGAAGGAAAACCCAAGCTCCATCTGGTGGACTTTGATCCCTTGTTAAAGCAATAATATGTAACTATTTTCTTTTTAAAATAACAACTTCAAAATCATTTTGATGGTACACTGACTTGTAATAGGGCGAGCGGCTTCTCTTTCAACGCCTGCTCTGGCAGTATGTAACGTGGGTGAGTGGGTACAAACCTCCGAGAGAACTGTGTTGCCAAGAACACTGAGAGCGGAGCTCAGCAGATCAGCTACCGAGGGCTCGGTGCCCAGCAGCAGACGACTGGTGGAACAAGAGGAAGCGGCGTGCGAGGAAGCTGTAGAGGGGTAAACTGACCGGGCTTCTATAGAAGTTTAAGATTAGCACAACCAGGTTAGCTAGTCCTATGTTTGTTCCGGCCAACTTTTGTTCACTGGATAATAAATGACACCCGCTCCAGCTAAGATTAAACACACAAAAGGAAACAAGGAGCTATTTAGCTTTCTAATGACCAAAGCTTGGCTCAATAACAACTTGCCGGACTCAGCATTTTAGCTTGATTCTTCTTTTTCAAGTGGGCCAAGACTTGAAGTCTGGGAAAAACAGATGATGGCGGGTCTGCACATGTAGGTTGGTGCAAGAACTGCACTGTGATTAACAACTGTTCAGTAGTAGAGAAATATATTACAGTCAAATACCCACCGCTGTGTCTTGTTTGATGTTTGGCTGCGTTAGCAGAGTCAGGGTCTACTCCAATGTATGAACAGGGATTATTTTTTTAAAACTGTTTTCTATTCTTTTTTGTTAGACAAAAGCTCCATCTGTTGGGTTAGCTGTTATTTTCTTACTGTTGTTTTTACACATATCTTGACAGATACAGTAGTAGAATTAAAACTTCCAAAACGAAAGAGCTTTTTAAAACCTTATGTTGGCATCAAACCTTTATTTTTTTAATTGGAACCATAAGTAACCAAATAAAGGTCATGTTTTTATTAAGGCTTTAAACCAACCATTAATTTAGGTGATGTCAAAGTGGCTTCGTTTGTCCATGGTGTCTCTGGCTGGATCCGTTCTACCCTTGTTCAACATATATTTTGGCTAAACCACCAAGGCACAGCGTCCATGGCAGCAGACATCTACACATGCACCAGTAAGTTCTGCTTAACACCAACAACAGGTGGAGCTTTTAGACTGTTAATGAGCAAAACTCTAAAAAAAACCCCACAGTACTGTAGCTCTCAGCTTCAGTTTTGTTTGTGGCAGATGGTGGTTGTCAGTCTGACTGGGTGAGATACCTTCAAGCCAGACTGAAGTACGCCAAGGACAACCTGAAGACAGATATACTGGAAGTGTGTCCTTTGGTCAGATGAGATGAAACTAGAGCCCTTTGACCCCAGAGACAATGTTTACATTTGGAGAAAGAAGAAAGAGATGTACAACACAAAGGACACCATCCTCACAGTGAAACGCTGTAGTGGGAGTATTACCGCTGTGGAGATGCTCAAGTGCACCTGGAACACCTTGAATTCTGTCAGGGTGGAAGGAATCGTGAAGAAAGGAGGATTCTGAAAGAAAAACTCAAGCAGTCAGCAGCAAAACTGGCTCTGGGTCATTTCTTTATCCTCCAACACAACAGTGAGAATGTCACGCCCTCCAGAAGACCAAAGTTAAAGTTACTGACCGGCCTGCACAAGGCCCTGATTTAAATCCCATTGCAAATTTGTGGGGTGAACTGAAGACCAAGGTCCATGCCAGAAGATCATCAAATATTGAGGAGCTTGAGAGATTAGCCAAAGGAGAATGGATTTGCTCAGGAGGCATGTTTGAGAGACTTGTTGAAAACTGCAATAAATGACTGCAGGCTGTTATCCAACAAAAAGGATTCACACTTGAGTATAAGCATCAGGGGGGTAATAATTTTAACCCTGCTAATTCTTGGTTTTTCTAAAAAAGAAATTTTCATTGGGGGGTAATAATTCTGTCCTCATCTGTATAAAAAATGGAAATGAAGCAACCAGTAACTTGACTTTTTGTTTGATATCAACTTAAGAATTATGATGTTGATATAGACTACTGTTTATGAACCGCAACTGCATATGAGTCATGTTTTTGTTTATTTTTTTATTTATGCATCATAGGTCACTATATCGTTTAGATTCTCCCTGTGGCTATGGGACACAATTTCTGTCTTCCTGAATGAACAATGTGTTGGAAAGGAAATGTATTTTTGGCAGAAGTTCTGCACTGTTAATAAAAGCCTGACAGGTTGTAAAGTTAGATTTTTTTTCTTATAGCTCTAATTTGTGTGGCTGCATTTTTTTAGCACTTTATATTGTTTAAAAAAGACAGGACAAATGAGAGAAGCTCATCAACTCCACATCCTCTGACCTTTGTTTGAACAAGGCCTCCCTGTCTGTTTAAATTTAGATTTAAAAAAAAAATCTTAACAAAAATAAGCCAAAACTACAAACTGAAGTCCTCTACATACTGCCCGGGATAGTGATCACACAGATATTGTACTCATTCTTGATAAAGCCAAGTGTTTGTGGTGTCTACTTTGATGACAAGCCAGACAGGTAACATCATATATGCTCACACACACACACACGCACACGCACACACGAGTATCCAAACATTTACCTGCTAGGTGTTGAATTTGATTGAACCCTCAGATGCTTATCCAAACGTGCAGATGTCTCGCCGTTCCCCCTCCCCATGGCCCCCCTGAACATCAGTGACACTGGTGAAATGGGAGCCTCCACACCTGCAGTTACAGTGATATTAGGCCACAAAGCCTTTCATCTTGTCCCAACAGGATCCACGGAAATGTTGTACTGGAACATTGGGATGTTATACACACAGTAGTCTGTTCCCTTTCCAAGATCTACATCCATGAAACCGTTTCCAAAGGCTGTGATCATATTTGTAAGCTCCTAACAGTGTTTGGACTACAGAATTGGATTCTTCACATTATCCAGTCAGACCGATTTTAAATGAATACTCCACGGACGATTGATCTTTGTAAAAGCTTTTGTTTTTAAGTGGCTCTAGCTTGCTTCTTCTTAGAGGACAGCAGCTGTTGTCAGCTTGGATTTACAACACTTAGAATGGATTATGTCCCGTAGTCACCGTGGAAAAAACCCATCTCCCTGTCCATGAAGTGTTCTTAAAGGATTCATTCAGCATAATCGGCTTCTCAGCTGTTGATTCATATGTTGACTGTGTTTCAAACAACTGTCTCTTCCTTTTTCTTTTTTTTTGTAAGAGCTTTGAGAGCAAAAGGAGGCAATGAGGAGCTTATATTGTAAAGTTGACCGTAGTGTCACCCATTAGTTTGCTTGAAGGCTTGAGTCAGCAAGCCTTCTGCGTTTTGGCTATTGCCATCTTGTTTATTTTAAACCAGGTGTCATGTCAGAGTTGAAATAAACTCATAAATTCAGCTGGAAAAGGGTTACTGGGTACTTATGGTTAGACTTCTTTTACCACCACAGAAGTTTCCTCATGTTGGGCATTAGAATGTACTGCCCAACATTCACACTTCTGCATTGGCTTCACTTTTTTTCAAAGGCTTGGAGAGTACTTCTTTCATTTAGGTCCCAGTTACAAAGGCCTTGTGACTGGTCAGCAACCGTCTGGCAACCACTGGTTGCTAGGACAAAATGTGTATTCCCAAACCAGTAGGTGAGTGGCTGCTGGAGAATTCTGACTGCTGCCAGGCGAACTTGAGGGTGCTACACAAAAAGCACTCCTTGTGATTGCTTTGGTCGCTCGCAGATTTCTGCAGTTGCACAGAAGACCGATCTGCAAACACTCATTTACTCTCTGACCGCTAATGAAACATGGGGAAGTAGGGCTGCACAATTAATCGTTAGAAAATCGCGATCTCAATTCATACTTATGTGCGATCTCATTTCCAAATGACAACGATTTAAAAAAAAAAAAAAAAAAAAAAAAAAAGACGACGACGACGATTGTACCGCATTTTGATCCGGGACATAATCTGCATGAAAACAAGCGCTCACTCTTCCTGCTCAACAAATGACAAGGGCGGAGCCTTATACCACGTGATACAGAAGCCAGCTGGCAGGGAAACAACAACGGAGAGCACGTGAGAGATGACGAAGCTATAAAGGCCAAGAAAGTGACAGGAGAAAATCCGTCCCGGTCAACCACCCAAACATCAATAACGGGAACCTTATACAGCGCTTCCCCATACCCGTCGAACTCCCGCAGGCACAAAGAAATTACGGAGGCTATCACTTATCACCTGGCTCCCATCAACACTGTGCAAAACGAGGGATTTAGGAAAATGATCAACACCCTAGACAAACGCTACACAGTGACATCCCGCAACTATTTTTCAAACGTTGCACTACCTGCTCTATACACGCAGTGTCGAGCAACGGTGGAGACAGAATTACAAGCAGTACAACATTTTGCGGCAACGACAAAATGTGAGACATTTATTGTTTTTATGTTCAGTCTCAACTGTTACGAAGTTGATGTGCAGTTAATAAGTGCAATAAATATTTATATTGGAAAAGAAAATCGTGAGAGAATCGTGATCTCAATTCTAAGCAAAAAAATCGTGATTCTCATTTTATGCAAAATCGTGCAGCCCTATGGGGAAGTGTGAAATATGGAAACATTTCCTTTTAAAGCTGTCTTACACCAAATGTGTTGTTGCAGCATTCAACATATTTCAATAGGTGCAACTTTTACTTTAAAGGTGAACATTCAAATTTCTGGTTTGCAACACACTATTTTAAGTTTCACTTCTTTTTGGCGAGTAGTTTGCGAGTTTTGGCAGACTTGTGATTGCAGCAACATGCTAGCAACCAAAGTAATCACAATGATGTTTTTGGTACATTTTATACCAAGTTTTGCAATCAGTTACACACTAGCGACTACCTGCAATCTCCAGCAATCACTTGCCAACTGGTCATTGAATACAAACTTTTTTTGGAAAACACACACACACACCGATCAACTGCCTCTATAAATAATGGGGCATAGCTGAAATACACCACACTCATACATTTTATGCCATATTAATCTGAGCTGACTGAACTCAAATGATTTTTTTTTCATCCCGTCAAAGGTATTTAGCAGAAGTGTTAGATTATTTCAAAAAGAAAACTCCATGTCGGATCTGATTCTGTTGTCTGTAAGTGATAGCTTATAGCAACGTTAATGTTAATTTCTTTGCATTAAATTTAATCCTTAAACAATCATCTGCTGTACCAGCTGTCTTTGAAGTTTTCTCACACTTTTATTAGTCAGTGTCTGACCTGCTCCGGTGCCAACAACCCCCCCACCATGTATGTCTTTTGAACTGATTAACAGCTTTCATTGCTTTTCCACACTTGGAAATTTGACATCCTCTAAGAGACCTTGACATGACAGAAAAAGAGCTGTACATAATTTACAGACTTTCCCCATCAAAGTTGCACGTCTGAGCTGCATCCCCCTCTCGGTCTAAATGCAGATTGCTCTTTCCTCTGTGGTTTTCTGATTGGATTTCCACCACACAGACCCCTTGACCTCCTGTTGTGGTCAGATTGTGAAAACATGGGCCCCAGGATGCAAAGTACCACCTGCAATGTGACTGAACACAATCAGGACAAGGCTCTGAAAAACGAGTTTGGCAACAAAGACTGGCAGCAGCGCGGTAAACAGAATAAATGTAGTTGTTGGCTGAAAAAGAAATTGTTTTTGCATATTTTCAACAAATCACTTCTGTTTGCTTCAAACATGTGTTCTTTCCTAAAGCTTTCTGCACCTGCATGCTTCTCTCATGGCACTTGGTAGCCATGCTGTTTTGGGAATGCCTTTTGCCTTCTCTGCAGGCTTTAACCTATGTCTCCCAAGGCATGTCTTTTTTCACAGTTCTGTCACTGCTCTGTTTTCTCCCCCCTTCCTTTCTCTTCTCTTCAGCCTCCCTGGGCTCTCTTGGAGACCTTTAGTGCCTGCAGGTGTATAAATAGAGCTGTTTTCAATTAAGGCCTAACCTCGACTATAGCGTGCATCTGATCAATGAATGCCCCTGCACCTGTGGTAATAAAATACCAGGGGAGTGGAGTGAATGCTAATCAAATGTTGCCCTGTTGTTGCCCTGTCTCATTTTTAAGAACAACAGGCTCGTCCTGACTGCTTGGCTGTGAAAGAGGGGGGCTTTGCCAACACATCACAAAAAAGACCGAACAAAAGAGCTGCTGCTCTCATCAGACATAAATGAAATTCAGTATGTGATTTGGAAAAGGAAACTTGGATGAATGGGATGCTTAGTGAGTTGTATGGATGTTTGGTTTGGGGGAAACCAAAGTCGTTATCAGAATTTGCAAATAGTTTTAGTCTCCTGGCTTCGATTGGTGGTTCCATTTTCCGATGTTCAAGTTGATAAAAAATAGATTTGTTAAAGGGAAAGTTCACCACAAGATCAAATGTACGTATTTTGTCTCTGGTATGTAGCGTTATTTCTCCATTGATATAGATTATTTGTTTGTCAGTTCCTTAGTTTTGGAGATAACTGACTTGAATCTTGAATATAAGGGAGTTAAATGGCAAACATGTCCCTGTGCAGAAGTAAACATGATCTAACCATGATGCATGGGTGTCAGATTATTTCATTTATATCTCTGGCTTCATAGATTTTGAAAACAAGATAGTGGACAACTTTTTCAACTTTACTTTCTTTATCCGTGGGCGTCCCCCTTTCCCTGAAAGCCAGATTCCAGAAATCATAATCCTGTTACTCCCATGAATATTCTTAATAAGCATCACAAACTTATTGAACTCTGTGCTGGTGACTGAGTTGGGCTTTTAGGGAGAGGCAAATGCACTCCTCTGTAAAGGAAATGGGTGTGCTTGATTTTATGACATGAAATAAAAAGAGAGCTTCGCAGTGGAAACGAATGCAAAAAGCAATATTTTTATCCCAAATGTCTTGTTTTCTTTGTATTGGAAGTCATGGTTAATTAAATTAAAATCAGATGAATAGCCCAGCCCTACCTCTTACTGTACCTCTCACTATGTGAAGGCAAGTGAAGATTGCTAGAAGCTCCAACATGAAGCTGCTAACAAGATTTGTGGATTCTTTTTTTTGGGTGCTTTCTGGAGAGAGACATTTGTGCTGAATTTGTATTTTTTCCCGCTACTTTAAGCACCACTAGGCAAATTCTATTTAGTGCCATTGTATTCAATAAAAGTCAGAAATCTTTACAGCTGATATCCAAAAATCCAGTTCATGCCTAAAGGAACTATTATAGCGAAGCTGGCCTATCCAAATAGTTCAGTTAATGAACGTGTAGTATTTTGGTCTTTATCAAATATTCATACTGATATCATCAACCTGCTGCACTTTGGAAACAGCTTTGTGTTCAATATGTGCAGAATACATCCATGGGTCTTAGTGTTGCATTTTGTATCAGGCAAGACTAACATTTGATATAAATCCAGAGACAAACAAGAGGAGCAGCAGAGCGCTGCTGAGCAGACGTGAGGCCTCGGTTTCCCTCCGCTCTGGCTCTGACTCAGGCTCAGAAGTTCATGTCAGCATATGTCCTGACCTCGCGTGCTCACGGCAGTCCTGCGAGGTTTCCATCAGGCTCCCCACGATCTTCCTACAGTCCAAACCACAGCCACGCTCATTGTCCATTGTGCTGCTACGTTTTTACAGTCTGCCTCAAGAATTCTGCGCTCTCTAACTCTCTACTCTATATTAAAAGTGAGCTATCACTTGTGGTGCCAAGTAAAACCAGCGCCACGAACACGCACACTGAACACATTTCACTGCGGATCCAACCTCCAGATACTTAGCAAAAATAAGTTTGTGTATGTGACTGACATGAGAAGCCTCACAAAGCTGATCCCAAACACTCTCTCTCTCCCCCCCGCCACTCTCCTCCACTGCTACTCTGGTGAGGGCCCTTGGGCGACCAGGTTTTGCAGTCTCTATTACATGTGCTGTCAAGCCAATTGCCTTGCTTGCACTTTGTGATTTTGGACGGGTGTGTAAATTTGGAGCTCTCCACTGCAGGAGCTGTCCAGAGACAGACATCCTGCAAGGCTTAAGCTTGCCACCACATCCCTCCATGCACCTCACAAATGAAAATATATGCCACTTTCTAACCAGCTGGTGCAAAAGATAATAAATAACAAGCTGTCATTTGACCTGAATGTTTCCACATTTTCTTTTTGTGTATCATATTAATGATTAATAAAACATCTGTACCTGCTTACTGCTACTTGTAACAAAGTGTATCAAAGTGTTGTCACTCGCTTGCTTTTCCTGGAGCTTTCCAAACAAGCCAAATTTTAACAATAAGATTTTGGCTGATTGTAGTTTGGTTGCTCTGAGAGTATTCAGTGTTTTACATATATTTCCATTAGTGTCCATGTCAATGTGCAAAAGAGACGACGGCACATTTTAAATTCTGTAACTTTAATATCCTAACACATTGCTATTGTATTTTAAAAAGTAGTTTGAAGCTTAGGAAAAGTTTAACTACCTTAAATAAATATATAGTTATATTTAAAGTAATACTTTTATTATTCTGTGCAAACAAATTGCTTTAAAGGTATAGAAAACAGTGATTCAGTCTCTGGTGATTCATAAAATCTGACAAACCGCGCTTCTGTGTGTTCAGTACACTATAGCAAGATCCGATGGAGATCCAAGATCCATCCATCCATCCATCCATCCGTCCGCTGCTTGTTTGTGTCTGGGTCATAGGATTAGCAGTTTAAGCAAAGACTAATGGAGTCTCTAATTGTTTTAATTCAGTTTGGAAGATAAGCAAAGTTTTGGACCACAAACTAAATACTTAAATACCAGCTCCTGAATAGTTACACTGCTAAATAAGAAGAAATTAAAATTAGAGCTCTGCAGGCTCCAGCGTGGGACTGCTTTGCTTGAGTCAGTGCTAGCATGTCTACATGGTGTAGCTCTCCACTGCCACTTGGAGGCACTGCCAAAGCATCAAGCAGCTGAAGTTTGGCTACTCTTAATTATGTTTGTGCCGCTGTTGGTTGTGTTACAGAGAAGACAAAGAGTTTCTTAGAAATAGTCTATTTGCTTGTTGGTGTGATTCCTATTATCCTTCTCTTTGGGTAGTTTCAGTAAAAGTGCAAATGGACACCAACACAGGACCATAAATCTGCTGAAAAAAAGTTGGTGCTAAGGAAATTCTTCACTAATCAGCAGCTGAAATTGGTTGAAAAATAGTTTTAAATGATTTCATATGTGTTGCTTTGGATTACAGTGTAAGCTAATAAGCTGATGAGGAAGAAACCACATTGCTGACATGTGCACTGCAGAAAGTCGTTCAAGGATGAGAGCACGCCCTCTCATTTTAGGACTAACAATTGGTTAGATTTTCCAAAACTTTCACGTTTCCTGTTGCTGTCTTAAATCTACACATCAGATTCAAATTCAAAACATGGATTTGATTCATTGTAGTCTTACTCTTTTTCTCTTGTTGTTTGGAGGATATTATCCTTCACTGATTACAGAGGATTTGCTTTGTATGTTTCCCAAATGGAATACATGTTAATATGAGCTCCGTTAAAAAGAAATGACAATGATTCCTTTGATCCACATTTAAAAACACGTACTTTTCAGGCAGGCGGTACACAATATGTAACCCCCACAACTCCGAACGCCAAGGTGGCCACAGTACACAAAGAAAACTCAGGTATAATATCATGTAGACCACATGTGTAACTGATACATTCAGCTCATTGTAATCAGAGGTGACAGAGGATTTTATAAAACCCCCCAAAATAAAGTAAATTGTCATGCTGTGTGGAATTTCCCTTGACGTCCACCAGCCCAAAATAATATTTTCCATAAGATTCATTTTCCCAATCATGCCGAGGAAAAATATTCTGGTACAGTATGTGTTGTTTCTAAAGAAATCACTGTACTATTGAAAGTTCCCATCTGTTACACTGTTGAAAGCGGCAGGCTAATGAAATCTTCAATCTGCTAATCTTTCCTAAGAATAAAATAAGGAATTATTCTGTAGCACCACATCTGTTACCCGTCATTGGATCAAAATCTCGTCCAGTTGCTGCATATTTATTTGCAAACCAGTGACTCCAAATTAAGGTGGAATGCTCCACTTTTCCAGAAAGAACATTTTAATGACAATCGATGGTGGGAACTATTTCCTGAAGCAAACTTTTCACACATGAAAGACAATTTGCTGTAGATCAAATTTATTGAGTGTGATGAAATTTCACAAGCCTAGAAACAAAACAAATGTTATAAAATTAATAAAAATTAGGATTCAGAGTTTTTTAAGAATAGATTCATTATTTAAAAAATATAGGACGTAAAGAAAACAATATACTGAAGGGAAAGATGTAACCAATTAATTTAAGCATGTTACACTATTCTTTGTCTTGTCTCAAACTATCTTATCTTCTCTTAAAAATGACAAATCATTTGTGGATGCCATCACTTACAGTATATTTTTTTTCCCAGAAAACTTATTTTTGTTTTTTTTGTTTTTTTAAATTTTCATTGCACTGAGTTTCTCATCCAGGGCTGATAGATCAGGTCCTCCACCTGTTGTCTTCTCTTTCCTGTCAGCTCCGACGTCCACTTGAGCAACAGCGAGTGTCCCAGGGGGAAACGATGTTCAGAAAGTCAGTTATTTCGGTTGGAGCCTTGCTTTTATTTATTATTTATTAAGTATTATTTTTTACATTCCTTTCTGGTGGAAACACTCTGGAAAGCTGTGCCTTTTTTTTGGCTTCCTCTTTGGACACAATTATTTAAGTTTCTTCCAAGTCAATTTGGCTTGACTATGTCCCTGCTGGACTTTTCTGCCCCTCCCTGTGATAAAGATGCTTGTTGGTTCCGGGCTGCGTAACTAGCCCCCTAAGGGGTGGTTCTCTGCCGGGTGCTGTGTGGTTCTTTGGCACCTGGGGCCCTTGACTCGCACCAGGGTGCCCGTTGCCTCTGGTCCTCTAAGACTCTCACCCTTTGGCCGTGGGCTCCCCATCTGGGGCCTCCATCCTTCTCTTGCTTGGATGAACGCACGGGTGTCACCAAGATGTGTGGCCTCAGGTCTTTGGTACTCCTGGGGGCTGTGGTTGGCGTGGTTGTCCTGGTTCCATCTCCGTCTGCCTCTGGCCTTGGGTTTGGGGGCAGGTTCCCACCCTCATTATCAAGTACATTTGTGACAAAGACCCATACATAGACTCACACTCTCTCTCTCTTTCTCTCACATTCATACTCACACTGTAAGAATATTGCTGATTTATGTATGTGTGTATTTTCCAATTTTTGGGTTCCAGGTGCTGTATGTTTGTTAAGGCCAAGCTGTATGAGAAATTATATATAAGAATCTATAATAGTAATTCAGCTGACAAAGCTCCAGAAAATACAGAATTACGGGATGACAGAATAAGATGCGACTGTTTTCTGTTGTTTAACAGACAACATGGACTGTCAGATATGTTTATATACAATCAAACAGCATACATAATCAAATGCTCTTTCCAAAAAGATATTAGAAATTTGAAAACATGAATTCTCCAATGCATCCAATAAGATTAGTCAGTGTATATTAATGAGAATAAATAGTGTAAAGACAACAGTTTAAGAACCTTCAGCTCAGCAGCTCAGTAAGAAGCCCTCTGGGTTTTGGTATGCAGTGCAGTGATGTGTTTACACATATATAAACACACTTGGAAGATATTCGTTATGCAGTAACAGCTGTTCACCCCCAGCAGAGGTGAACAAAACATTACATAAACTCCAGTTTGTAATGCAGTGACCAGGAGTTTTGGTTGAGTTTCTGCTTGTGTCATATTTTCATGTAAGGATTTTATAATTTGTTGAGTTGCAGTCAAGTTAACAGGAAACCCCGTTAACTTCACGGCAGGTGTTGTCGTTGCTTTTACTGAACACTGCAATGCAACATCTGGAGGGTGTGGTTGTTATGAGATGCTGTCATTAGGTAGTGTTGCACGATATAGTTTCTGGATGTGTTTTTCTTTCTGTTTTATGCTTTAGGATTGCTAGCTATTTTTTGCCCACATACGCATTTTCTGCTGCATACTGTTTTAGCTACTTTCTCACTTATTTAAATGGAGTTACAAACTAGCTTTTCGGTCTCAGAACCACAACTAAATGAACTTCTAAAAATGTTTATCAACCTTTGATGCAAAAGGCTCATTAAGAAAATAAGAAGAAAGAACGCTAGAAGTGAGCTCATAAAGATCAATGTGACTGCACACTTGTGCCATCAAGCCAGCTACACCAGCCGTGCCAGGTTACGGAAATCAAGAGGTGCAGGCAATCCAGAATAAAACAAAACTGCAATGCCATCTAAAAGACTTGTGCACAGCCTCAGTTAAATTCATTCAGGTATATATAATGATATTAAGTGCATAGAATTGGTAGGTGGCTTGAGCTGTTTTCCTAACAAGAGATAAAGTTACAACTATAAAATGGTCAAAGTTGTAAAGTCCCGACTGTGGGCATTACACACTGCTGTGCAGTGTTTGGCATCCGATAAGCCTTTTAACGCCGCTAAGGCCGCTACTTCAACTGGACTTCCTGGATCATATTTCGTTGTCTCACCGGTACCTTAAACCACACCACCACTAACCCAGCCCCCTGCAGTGTTTTAATCCAGCCCCGTTTAATCTGTGTCTTTTTAATAATAAGAGGTCTTGTTAGGAAAATTTGTACAAGCAAAGTAGTGTTTTCGTTCTGGTGAGCAAGGTCTTAAAAGATTTTGAAATCCCAACTCAGAAACACTGTCCAAGTGTCAAAGACGCAGATACGCTGACACTTGCAAAGCGTCCAAAATTAGATTTATGATGTTTTCTAGCCTTTCCCCCTTTGAACTGGCACACAACACATATTCTTTGCAAAAGTAATTTCATATCTGTCGTACAAATGCTCTTAGACAGATTAATTTTTTTCACAAAGCCAGATAATAACTGCTCACCTCCTCCCTCATTTCTTTCCTATGAATTCCATGGACCACCTGCATGACCACAATCCAAAAACAAGACACTGGAAGCACATGGGTAGATCACTGTGAAAGTAATGCCCAGTCATTAGCCACTAATCACCATCATTTAATAGTGAAATTCTTGTTATTCCTAAATGAGGCTTGATAAGAAATTTGTTAATTGACAGGAAACTCAAAATCTCAGCGGTCCGGTCCATATGCTTTACTGAAGTCTTACTTACTGAAGTCTCCGTGACTGTGTGTGTTGCTTTAGCTACTGGATGGGGTAACCCCAGTCACTTGCCTCCTCAACACCTGTGTTTACTTTGGGGCCTCAGTCCCCATGACCCAGCAGCAATCCTTCACTCACTCACAAGATGAAGTGAGCTTCTAGCCTCCAAATATGTGCTGTCCATGCACTTTTACCACTGTGTGATTCCTCTAAGACTTTCATTATGGGGTACAGGTCAAATGACTAGTATAAATTACAATCCTGGTCCAAATTCTAGTAAAGTTAAACATTTAGATCCTGTTCTGTTTTACTGTAATGTCAAGTTAATCTAAGAGCAGAAATTGCCTGTTTGTCTGTGCTTGTTGTGGATGTTAAGACTTTCTTAAAGTGCTTTGGGAATGGAAAGAGAATTTGAGGAGCCATTAATGTAGAATATAACTGAACCTGTCTGCTCTTTGGACAGTGAAGCAGACAGAACTGGATTCAAGATGAAAGAAACAGATTTATTACCAACTCGCAGGTGTCTGCAGGAAAGTTTGGGATCATTACTTCCTTTCACATTGCCTGTAAAGATCCAAGTACTGAACCTCAGTACACTGTTTGGTTCTGTTATGTGTCAAGTAGTTTTATAAGTGGTCAAGTAGACCTACTAAAAGAATCGACCACATATTCAGTCAGATCCTTAATTGAGAAACATTCAGTGACTCCTCCTACAAAAGGAAAAATTATACCTAATTTAAATTTGGTGAGTGTCCCTTTTGAGGTTTTTTCATCTCTGGACCACTTCTAGCGCTGCTGAAGTTTTCTGTGAATTTTCTGTTCTGACTTTGTATTTGTATTTGTATTTGTGCATTAGCAATTTTTATTCACACAGAAAGCAAACATCTGCCTTTGTGTCCCAAATTTCATGCTGACGCTAATCAGTGGTAGTTCCTACAACAGTCTTGTGTTAAAGAACCCGCAATGCTCAACCCACAAAGCATTGCTTGAGGTCAGGAGCATAACTAGGAAAATGCTGGTCCTTATTTAAGTATTCCTTGGGTTGTGGGTTGAAATCTATTCCTCACAACCAGGTAATTCTCTCCATGCTCATGGCACGTTTTTTGGCCACACCAGCACAGATAACCAGCAGAATGAGACGTGCCTTTGTCTGCTTTGCCAAGATCCAAATCAAGTTAAAGGTGCTGCTTCAGCAAAATGAAGACCAGCACACATCACAGATAAAATATAGCGCACAAGTGCCCAGAAAACATTTTGACACTGAGTAACTGTTGACTGGAAGTATTTTCTAAATATCCAGTCTTGGTTAAAAGTTCCAAATTGATTGATGAGCCACTGTCAAGATGTGGTTTGGTGCTGATTAGTAAGAATTTTCTGTTGGATCTAAAACTTAATACCCATATAAGCACTAATATCAAAGAAGTGAAAATAACACCCAGATGTTATTTTTAGTTATTTTAATAGATAGCTAGATAGAACTTTATTAATTGCTCGGGTGGGGTTCCTCCGGGAAATTCACTTTCCAGTAGCAGAACAGCGAAACAAATGTTTCTTTTATTGTTGTAATCCAAATGTTTGTCTAAAGAAAGGTCTCTCTTGCAAATGACATTAAGTCTCAGTGGAACTACCTGTATAAATAAAGGCTAAAAAAAATCAAACCCACAAAAACACCCAACATATAGCTATGTGGTACAGACCATCCAAGAAGTTGTGCTCCAGTTTCAGTGAGTGAAATTCTACCATTTTATTAGTGAGTTACTTAGCAATGATCAGCATGTGCGTCTGTGCATTCAACCTATTCCATTTATAAATTCAGATTTGCTAACCAATCCGTATGGTGTTAGCAGGCCGCCAAATACTTGTCCAAATACTTTCACTTCTTGCAAAAAAGAAAAAAAAGTAATGGAAAAAATGCTGACTTTGGTCTGTTTAAAAAACTAAATATTTTTTGAGTTGATTAATGGCCATTTTTAATGGATCAGTTTGTCCTACAATGCACTGTTGGAAAATGGGGTTTGATGATATGACTACAAATTAGGATGAAACTGCATAAATATAAAGTTGAATTTAGGTGAAAAAAATATTAAAAATATTATAGTTCAGTTCCACGTTATAAGTGAAATACTTAACTCAACACTACCTGTGAAAAATTGGACACATAATGCACTCATGGGAAATCTGTAGAGAATTTCAGATTTTTTTTGTGTTCATCACTGTTCCAGAAAACGGAAGTAACATCGGAGTTGCATGTTCTACTCTATTGTAGCTTATTTAAAGGCTGTTCTGCTTTTTTTTTTTTTTTTTTTTTAAATTACATTCTTTCTTCTTCATGTTTTAACCACAACTGAGAAGTCACCAATGGCCTGTTTACTGCCTTTAAGATGTTAACTTGGTGTGGATCTGATGAATGTTTTGCACAGTCGCTTCTGGATGCGTGCCAAAGTTCTGCTGCTCGTACTGCAGTGTTAACTGTTCAAATATTAGTGCCAGTGTTTTTTCAGGTGTGGATACATTTGTGTGCGCCAGAAACAAGTCTCCATGGAAACAGGCTGGCCTAAGTGTAAAAAGCTGCCAGTATCATATAAAGTCATTGAACTCAGATATGATTAATAGCATCTTGCTAGAACCTTCTGCTGATTTTTGTACATTTAAGATGTATTTTAGAATAAAAACACTGACTTATTAACAACTTAATTTGATACCTTCTGTTAAGTATTTATATGTGGAAGTGTTCTCAGAGCTAGATAAGCTTTGGTGAAGTGCTGTGGACGACATACTAGATGCTGGCTTGAGTCTGCGGGATTATGCTTACAAAGTGAAAGGAAAGTCATGCAGACAGAGAGCGGAAATATCTCTCTTCTACAATGTCAAAGCAGATAAAAAACAAATCAACGGCCAATTTTTAATTCACTTTTTCTTCATAATGTTTGATTATTTGCTCATGTTAGAGCAGAAGGGCGTCAGACTGCCCTGTAGCAACACGAAGGTGAAGGCGAAAAGCTTCCATAAAGAACCTTTAAGGCTTCATGTGACTTTTTTCAGGTTAAGAGAAACATTTCAAACCGTTTGAGTGTTGTCTTTTCCAGGACACTGGCAAGTGCAGGAAAAGAACTCAAAGATAACTTCCTGAAAGCCCTGGCAGAGCGAGAGGAGGCCAACCGCAGTGGGAAAATGACTGTGAGTACATTATTACAGCACTCCAATTGCTACGTAATGGGATTCCCCTCAAATATTTCTGCAATTCCATTAGGATGGGAACAAAATCCATACTGTGTCAAGTTGAGTGGAAATGCCCTCCCCAGTTCCTTCCCAAATACCATGAGACCCGGCTGCCTACCCGTCTCTGATCCATAAAACTTTGTTTACAAAAACTCAAACTACCTGGTCCCAAGTTTGCTTTTTGGATTGAACCACTAAGATAGTTTCTAAAGGGGCCTCACCTGTGGGGCGGCCCCTTTAGAAACTGTAACACATCAAAAACTTTTAGGGGAACACGCTCAGCTCAGTATTTCATCTGACTTTGCACGATTAAACAGAATGATTAGTCTTGCTATTGAAGTCAGCGAAGCCCTACCAAGACCTGCTGTTTTAATGTCCTTTTGCAGATAATCAGTAAATTTAGTCTTGGACTAAAGTGGACCTTGGAGAACCTTTTACCTGTAAAGATTATCCTGAGATTGTTACTTTATGTGTACTAATCACACAGAGTTTAAGGCCCAGATGTATTGTTAGTCAAATGCGATGGAAAGGCCTTCAGTTGAAGAGTCATAAAACTTCATTCTTGTTTTGTGCTGAAGGTCAAATTTCTCAAGTTGGGAAGTAATTTGTTGACTTTATTGTGATCATATACTTCTAACTTCAATCCAGCAGGTCTTTGGGTGACCCACATAGGGTTAGGGGTAGTTTGAGTTGGATTTTTGGAATTCATATGAAAGGTTGTCTCATGTCTGCATCTTTTTCACACATCTTTTCTGGGGAATCCTGGTTGAAGAGATTAAGAGCCAGATTTGCTAAATGTCTCTACCAATCGCAAAACCCTCTTTTGATATTACAAAAACTGCTGTTGGGATTTATTAAAAGAGACTCAGTATCAGATTTGCCACAGAGCAGCATAGATACAGGTATTTTTGTCGCTGATGTTATTGCATATGTATTTGGAGGAGTTTCTCTTCCACAGCGCAAAATGTGGGAAGGAGAGTATTTAAATAAATCATATAACTATGGTTTAATAATGTTTGCAACTGACATTTTACTGCAAATTGTACTGAATATAATTCAGAAAAAAGCATATCTGTAAACCCTGAGCTTATAAAGAGTTATTTTGTTTAGTACAATACTTGCTCCCTCCCTTAAAAGGTCTCCTACTTTTCGATCCACTAATTTGTGCTGCTCTTGGTAGTTTGTGCAGACCGTTATCACATTTTTGCAATCGTCCTGCTTTGAGAATCTGGTTCTAAACCAGAATCTGAAGACGACAATGATATTAGGCATGGAGATGTGTTATATTTTATTTCTATAGTCTCTGGTGTTTCTGTTTGAAAACGTTCATTAAACTGTTCTAGAAAACCCAGTTTTAATGTTTTTATACCCGACTTCATTGGTTTCTTACATTTGTTTTTGTCCCCTCAGTATATTCTTTCATATCCTAATAGATAACTGTTCTTTGGATGCATTGGTCCATATTCATTTAGACTGAGCCTTCAAAATAACTGCCCAAATAACTATCTGGAAGTGTTACCGTGTTACCAAGATGGTTTCTAAGTGGCAGAACTTGCTTCTTATTTCTGGGTTTTACTTACCCATCTGTCCAGTCTCAGACGTAGCTGTTGAGTGAGATGTTTTTGGATCACAGGCAAAACCTGTATGCTTAATTAAACCTGGATGCACTAGGGAAAGATTTCAGCTCGTGACCATGAAGCTGACTATTTTCATTGCAAACAGTTACTTTTAACATAATTCTCAGTCTTTACTTATATGATGAAAGGAATGTGGACCATTTGAGGGCATGTACACTGCATTGTTCTGCAGGGAGTGTTAGTGTTGATAGACTTCAAATGATTCACTTCCAAGATGCTGGAGAAACAAAAAGGAGTTTTGTTTGACCTCCATTTACCTGCCCCTGTGGGCTTTGCAATTATGAGATCACATGAAGTGCATGGAGGGGAGTAGGAGCAGTAACACCAAAAGCTTCCCTGCTGGATGTTAACAGAGTAAACCCTAACATGTAAAAGCCCCCACTCCTCTTTCTTTTATCCCTTAATAACTTAAGCCAAGTTTTTTCTTTCACAGAAACATCCAGTGAAAATGTATTATTTCTTCCTGCATGCAGAAAACAGAGTCATAATAAAAACAAGCAAAACGTTACAGTTTACATCCCTACCCATGTTTTGCTCACATAATATTTTCCCACCTCTTCTTATTTTTCACCTTTTAAGAATTCCCTTAGCTGAAAAATTGGATTGGGAAGATGTTTATTTTCCTTTGAGTTCCTTTCTGCTTAAAATTGAATCCACATTGGTGCGCTTAATACTCCTCCTCTTTGAAACTGTTTATGTAACAGGTAATCTTAATGCAGTTTGACGAAGCTTGACCTCATTGGTATATTTACATTACACAGATGTGTTCCAGAGACAACATTTGCACATGTGTCGACACAAAGTAAAACATATGTTGAGGCCAGTTTTATACATAGCTTCAGACTCGTATTGTACCGTATGCATTGTTTATAATACATTTGTTGTAATCTGTTAGTAAGCACTGATCCCAGTGTTATTTATAAATACCTCGCATGCTGTATTTCCATACTGACATGTGCAAAAAACCCCGAAAAGACAAAAATGCAGTCATGCTGCATGAAGAATTTGGGCTCAGTTTAAATTTCTTTCCTCTTCTCTCAATTATACCTGAAGTCCTTTCAGTGAAAGTGTAAAACTACACCTGTTTGTCTTCGATAAGGTTCGATAGTAAGACCACCCAGCATCATAAAATGTCTCTCACACTGTTTAAAGTTAGCTTTCGGAAGGACTAGGTTTAAGCTTCCTACCTGCTATGCACCTCAAACCTGAAGATCAGTCCCTCTAATGCATTCCAGGTCCTCATGTCTTCATTTTCTTACTGTGCTCTAATGCAAAGCAGTTCTCTTCCAACATGTGTTTTTACTTTTTCCTTTCTTTTTTCTTTGTGTTTGCACATTATTATTATTTGAAGCATTTAATTTTAAGTGTGGCGCATGCTTTAAAAGACCCACAATTAAACACAGACACACTCAAACACCCAGCCTTTCTTCTTGGTCAAATCCACAGGGTTAAGTTTGTTGCTTAAAAACTATCACATTTGAATTGAACTGAAATTAAATGATCAAATGACCTTATCTGTATGATGCAATATGGAAGTTTTCCTGTTTTTCTTGTAAATCCATCTGGTGTCTCAAGTGTCACCTGCCAAACTTGCCATAAAGGATTTCATCACTGAAAGGCTGTGAGGAGAAAAACCATCCATTTTAGGTGCACAATGGACAAGAAAGCAGAGTTATAGCTTTTCCTTTAGATGCATAACACATTCATTGTCATCTCTTGTCTGATCTGTCAATGGGGTCTCTCCTTTGTCTTCCTTTTATCGTCACACTCAGCCTTTCAACTTTTAAGATTGAAATTACACCTGTCAGTTAATTCATATGTTGGCTTATTCTGTCTCCTCTGTCCTTGCCCTAACAATGGTGTTAAAAAAGATTGATAGCAGAAATGACTCTTGATGAAAAGAACTCATCTTTCCTTTGTGTGCTGTGTCACTGCACCCCTCCAGGAGTGTGATCTATTTAGTATTCACAGTGTTGACTTTAATGTATTTTTTAAATTTAGTTGTTTCATAAGTATTCAGGTTGTAGTCAGCAGAAGGAGCCCTTCACTAGCCGTCTGATCCGATGAACCTGTAAGGCTTTCAGTGCCTTTCCTTTGTTGTGCTATTGCTTCCCAGACTCTGTTGCGAAAGCTGCTGCACTGCCAAAAGTTAGACACAAACAAAAGCTGCACCTGGGCAGCTCTGACTTTATTTGCACTGGGTAAGAAGTTAAGGGTTTTATCAAATCCAGGTCACACCTGCACAGGATGCCTGAGGGTGTCCATTGTTGGGAGGTTCACGTTTGAAACTTAAGGTGTGCTGCCACCACCCACCCTGCTCCCTGTTTGTCTTCAGCTGTTTGTTGAAAGGCTCTGATGTTGCAATTTCACAGTCAATCTAACATTACCTATGTAGGAGCACAATTCTGTTATATATGAAGCAGGGAAATTATTGACACTTCACAGGGTTATTTAGCCAAGGCTGTGACAAAGATTATGTTATAGACTAATGACGATTAAATAAGAAAAGAAATAGGCAAATAAAATTAAAAATGCAAGCTGAAAGGAGATCAGCAAATCTCTATAAAACCCCTTTTAAGTAAAAAATTGTCAAGCTGTGGTGAAATACATTAAATTTTAATATTTGAGTGGAGAGTGGTGATAAGTGGTAACAGTGGGGGTTTTTTGTAAAACATTTAGTAACAACATTTATCGTTAATTAACATTAACCTGTGGAAACTCGAGCACAATATGAAGCTTTTTATGATTTTGTCCCGGAAAATCAGAACTCAGTTAAATTGTGGTTGTGAATTCATTAAAAAAAAGAGTTTACGACTGTTTCCCCTTGTTTGTCTGCTCTGAATGGGAAGTTACTCCTGATTATCCTCCTAACACCCCCACCACCACACTCCCCTGCTGTTAAAGGCAAACCTGCCAACCCACACATTCCCACCCATCCTACCTCCTGCTGTCGTGCCAATTATTCCTGTTAATTCATTTAACTTTGACTTCTGTTCAGTTTTCATGTTTCACGCTATTCCAAAAGAAAAGTCAGTTCGACTGTCGACCAACTTTGTTTGCTGGGTGATTCACCTGTAATTCAGCAGTCCTGGCTGTACACAGAACTTTTTGACATGTTTAGTATAAATAAAGCTTGAAATCTCTCTTCTTTGTAACTCAGGACCACTATATTCAAAAGTAGATTATTTTATATAGCCAATAGTTTAGGAATGTAAGTTGCAAAGTGGCTTGCAGATGCACTGTGTGCAAGCTAAAGTAATTCATGCAGTATGATGGAACTTCTTTGTGTATCGTGATACAGAACACAAAACTTTGCCCCCACCTTTTTGGGAGGCTTTCAATCTTGTACAAGAAAACAAGACCTGGTACACAAAGTACTGCCAGTGAACATAAACCATGCGATTAAAATTCCCCTTAAAACATGTCGCAGTTTATTAAAATAATTCTTCACACAGCAGACTTGATTAAAACTTGTTTAACTGTTGCATTTGTTGGCTAAACCTACGCCTAGCATGTCCAAAACATTAATGGTGAAGCAGGTGAGCAGTGTTCATCATGGAGAATAATACCAAAACAGGATTAATTTTTACTTTATTATCCTTTAAAAGGCACTCTATCAAATAGGCCACAAATGTTAAAAAAAAACTGACAGGGTGGAAGAAAGATATGACATGTTCAACATGTAGTTTGCTACTGAGTAACATAATATACTGTCATCAAATGGTGATGAACCACTTATTCAGTTACAAAAATGTCTTCAAGTGACTGCAGAACATAATATGCCTTGCAACTAAACACCCACCGCCTTTAAGAAGCAATTAAATGTATTTCTTATACTTTTAGTAAAGCCATCAGTCACTCTGTAGCAGCAGGCAGCGTCATTCAAGAATGCATTGGGCAAAATGCCTCACAATCAGATTGCAAGGTATGTTTGCTCTGAGATCATTTCCAAGCAGCAAGGCTGTCACAGAAGTCAGTGTCTTGTGTAAGGACTTGCAAAAAAAGTGAGAAAACTGTTAGGAGCTGATTTGTCAAACTAAGTAATTAAATAAATAAATACAGCTACTTTGGTTCAGAACATTTGGGCAAGGGTCATCTTGTTCATATTAAAACCATAAAAGTAATGTACATACTAAACACTGCCTGCTTGTGACCAATGACCATCCTTCAAATTAGATCCAGTTTCCAATTCTAATATTTGCTAATGTTGCCTCAAACTGCACAACAACAAACCAGCTTTTACTGGATGACTGAGTGGTTTAAGAATTGGCACTAATATCTTTGTTTTTTGTTTTTGTTTTATTATTATTCTCTATTTTAAAAGGAAATTACAAGAAGGTCACAAAGACGTGGGAATTTGTATTGTTCATTCCTACTGTTGTATATGTGGGATTTTTTCCAGTGTACTCGGTGTACTTGTCTTTTTAAACCTCTCACATGTCTGGCTTCCTTTAGTCTGGTGTGTTTGCAGAGGTTATTTGCTTCATTTTTTTAACCATACATGTATGTGTTAAAATCATATTCTGCCAATACATACAGTTATTCTGCTGTTGAATAATGGATAATTGATTGATGGTTGATTGGTGTTGTATTATTTATCGCACTCTCTGCATTTATTTTGCTTGGTGACAAAGTCGGCTCTCTAGAAAGAGTAAAACATTTCTTAGCTTATGTTATGTTGTTTTTTTGAATGTTATCAGATTTATTTTGCTTTTTTGTTAGACTAATTTGGCTGTTTAGAAATTATTTTCAGTCTCCCACCCTTTCAGTTGTGGAATTCAGCTGGTTGGCCTGCGCGGCATGTCTCATGCCCCGAGGGTACATCCTGCATAAAGGAAGTGTTTGTCTTTGGTCTGTGGGCCCAGCGAGTTCTGTATTGATAAGCTCCTGTCGCTATAGATAATAAGGTGGTCAGTCATGCAGCCCAGAGATCAAGTATAGCATTGAAATTAAAGAGGAATTCCCAGCCCTATTGCATTTCAAGCTGTGTGTGTGTCCCTGCTGCCCAGTCCCTTTGTCCCTGTCATGGGCAGTAAAAATAACAATGGCAAGTTTGATTTCAAAGCAGCAGGACCAAGGTGGACAGCCTTTAGAAAGGAAAGAGTCCTGCAGGGCTATCATATGACCTTGACTTGAATGGTGTCACAGAGTTGTGGAGAGGTGGGGATAAGGCCTCAGCAGTTTGCAACCATCTATCAAGTGGACAAAGAGGACATTTTGTCTGGAAAAGCAACCATTGTGATATTTGAGAATCACCTAATCAGGATCTATTTTCTTTTTAGTTCCACGGCTTGATTTTACCTGAGAGACACACAGAAATCTCTATATGATATACCCCAAATTACACAGAAAAGTTATTTATTCATTAGCTCTTAATTCACGCACCTCCTTTTTTCTTCTCTCCAGTTTTGCTGGGGCTACACTTTCTCACAGTTGCAGGTCTTGAGGAAAAGCATAACATTTAACTGTGAAATATTACTCTTGGCTGATTACAAGACATGGATTTCATGGCTAGTGTCTTAGTCTATAAAAAGAAAATGGATAGCCAGAGCATTATGTGTTATGTTAGTCTGTGCAGCCAACATGGCAGCTGTGCCCTGTCTCTCAATGCATTGTATCTGCCACTGGGGGATATAGAAAGGAATTTGGAAACTAAAGATCAAACTGGCCTCATGTTTTATGCAATCGTCTTTTAGAGCATTTGATAAATGGCAATTGAACGATGCTAATAATAGATTGATCTGAATCATGCATATTTTAATTATTTGGACAGGCTCTCCTCTAAGAGAGGGAAGCTTTTGACAGGAAATAGTTCCTTGAATGAAAGCACAATTAGTTGGTTGAACTTGCAAAAGCCAAATCCAACGAGAACATGCCATGGGCCATTTGGAAGCTGTTTCAGGGTGGATGAAAGGCTTGTTTACCCATTAAATCAAACATCACATCGCACATCAGATCTGTACAAGAATGCAAGTGGCACTTACATTGGCTCGCCTCTCTGTTTTGCCACTGGAAGCCTGGATGAGCCCCACTGTAATGATTTCTCCTGTTCCCCCTGCATTCTGTGAACAGCTGCTATTGTCCAGAGACAACATCACCCCAAAATTGGGGCCCCTGGACCAATTTCAGAGCAAATGAAATGGATACACTTAATCTAATCTCTCTGAATTTTTTCCCCTTTTTTGCGTGTGTTAAAGTAGATATTTTTTTCAGATACACTGGGATCACATGTGGGCTGTGGACCATCATCATTAAAAAAACATTTGCCACTGGGAAGATTGAGAATCATCTTAAGCTGTCTACTTGGTATCCGAGGAAGTCTTGCATTAAGTACACACCATCTGGGTGCCTGAAGAAAATATGATATCACTTTGTCTTCAATGGTACACATATTTGGACACAGTTAAAGATTTATTCGAAGGCTGATAATTGAAAGGATTGCTTGGTTTTCTTTAGGTCTTGTGTTTTATCTTGTATAAATATCTCTTAAATCAGGACACCAACTGTAAATACACCAGCTTCTTCTATTTTGTATATTTCACAAAGTCTGAAATTTAAGTTATAAAGGCAAATGTTTCCACCAAAACCATCAATCAGTACTTACTATCCATTATTTTTATGTGGTGTTTGGTGTGTTATTGGAGGAGACATTTGGCTCGGTTAACCGTTTCACAATTGCTGCTGGTAATATAAACAAAATGTATTCTTTGCCTTTTTTTTAAACATTGGATACAAGTTCACATCTAAATAGGATCCAAGTCGCACAGCTGATATATTAATTACAAATTGTGCTGAACTGCTGCAGGTTTTTAAAAGAAAGTGAAAAAGCGACAGATTCAAGCAGCAGACATGAGCTTCCTCCATAGAGTGTCTTGGCTCAGACTTAAAGGTAAGATGAGGAGTTCAGTCATTTGAGAGGAGCTCAGAGTAGAGCCCCAACATCTTCATATCAAAAGGAGATGGCTGAGGTGACTCAGGTAGGATGCCCCCTGGCAACACGTTCTCACTCCCAAAGCGTAACATTTTACGC
Organism: Oreochromis aureus; assembly: GCF_013358895.1. Taxonomy (NCBI): domain Eukaryota; kingdom Metazoa; phylum Chordata; class Actinopteri; order Cichliformes; family Cichlidae; genus Oreochromis; species Oreochromis aureus. The sequence goes on along the minus strand of NC_052953.1, from coordinate 4,536,767 downwards.
TAGGTGACAAATCGTCAACATATTACGTTTTCGGCTACCCACCACGTTCCTAAATGACGTCCTCGGAAAAATGAGGACATATGAGAACCGTCTGGACTCAATCTACACATGCTCGCTCTTTTTCTTCAAATCGCTTAGAAACACGATATTTAACGTCATTAAAGTCCTGGTTAAGGTCAGGAATAAGGTTATGATTAGGGCTAGGGATAAGGTTAGGTTTAGGGCTGCAATACAGGGCTGGAACGTCTATTACCGCGGGAGCGTCATTGCATTGGATTTCAGCCATAACCCGCCGCGTACCATAAGAACGCCGAAGGTCCCCTTTCGCGTTCCTCAGGAACGCCGCGGGACGTGACAAAACGTCAGCATGTTACGCCTCGGGAGTCTAATGTAGGTGTGGTAAAGTGGCTTAGAATCACATTATTGTTTCTGTCTCTCTAGTCAAATCCTAACCAATGGTAATGGTGATCATTGAGGGGGACTTTATGAGCATCCTGAAGTTGAGTTGAGTTTACATGGGACATTTATTAAAATAGGACCGTTCCAGGAGGTGTTGCAGACATGTCCCACTGGCACGTGCACCTCGGGCAGAACCAGGACATACTGGAGAGATTGTATCTCTCGGCTGGCCTGTGAACACCTTAACATTCCCCTGGACAAGCTAGAGGAGGTGGCTAGGGAGAGGGAGGTCATGGCTTCTCTGCTTAGGCTCGTGCCCCCATGACCCAGCCCCAGATAAGCAGAAGAAGATGGATGTATGGATCGATGGATAATAGTTCTTCTGGCATCACAAGTTTCTCTTGCACAAGCTTGAAGTAATTGTGATCTATCAATATTTACTGTCATCATCATTATCATTTTCAGTCCTTTAATTTGTACATTCAGTGGCTCATGAACCTTGGTATGTTTTTACTCGAACTCCCAACCATGTATTATAAAGATAGAGGGCTAACATCTTAAGGAGGGTCAAACATCTGTGTTAAATACTACCTCAAGGTTCCTGGCTTGTCCCTGGAGGAATGTGCACCTGCTGCAGCGCAGGCAGGTTTTCTTAAGACTCCTTGGGCTTAAAATCAACACTTTGTGATGCAGGGCCTATAATAAACCTGTTATGCTCTGAAATATAGTCACTAAAATACCTTTAAATCAGCAAGAGACGTTTAAGTGCAGCAAAAAAACATCTTGCCTTAAATCTATACTCTCAGTCACGTTCATTCTGAAATAACAAAATATTTAGTTTAATTGCGATGACAATGCACTGTATATTTAGCCCCTGTTTACATTTCCTCTCCATCCCATATCTCTTACATCATCCCTTTGGATTTTCCAGCAAAACAGTGATTAGACTATTACAGCTTGCATCTGGGCCCATCTTCTTCCTGGCCTCCTGTTCGGGATCTAAGCCAAAGGTGACTCACAGTCTGAACTCAACTTCTGGCACTAATCTTTAAGTAATTTTTTACTACTGTGAGTATTTTGAAGAAAAGGTTGAATATAATTAATAATTGAGAGGAAGAGAAAGTTCAGCATGTCTGAATCTGAACTATTCCAATAATCCAGAAAGACCCTTTCATGAAAGATGGAAAGCATCAGTGATCAAGGAGCAACGTGGATAATGTTTTTCAGTCGTGAAAAGATGAAGATTTACAACTCCCGATCTAAAAAAAACAACTCACCTGTTCTAAAACGTAAGAGGCAAAATTATAGTGGTGTCTGCTGACATTAGCCAGTCTATTCATCATTTCACCTGCTTTGGTTCACAGAAAGTTTGATGTAATTCTAAAAGAATGATTATTGAAATCCATAGGATGCAAGTGTGATGGACTGGAACCACAGAATGTCACTTATATTTATTCAAAATTAAATGTCAGTCAGTTACAACAAGCTTTAGCAACCATGAGGAAATGATGAGAGCCAGGCAGAAAATGATTTGCACTCCAAACCATCTCAAATGACCGTTTGGAAATAAGCTGGATTTTGGTCAGTAGATGATAAAATGTTGGAGTCCTCACGGTAAAGTTGTGTGACAGTTGTAAGCTACACTTACTATTCCAACACGAGCAAGCTTTGAAAATAATCCTTGATAGTATGATTACTTTCTGCATCGTTTTAGGAAAACATAACTGACATAACATCAGTTATGTGCACATGTCTTCCAGAGGTGTCCAGTGCACGCTTCAGCCCCTGTACCTTCTCCCTTAGTGTTGGGCCCAGTAGCTGTCTCATCGCTCCCTGCCATCTAGGAGCAAGTCCAGGAGTGTTTTTGATTCTTGAGAGATCAGCTGCTGCCGATGGACAGTTTCTCTTTCTTGATGTTTTGAAGAGGGAGGGATGGATCTGATTGGAAAACTGAGGAATGTTTCATGTTTATATGGTAGCCTTAAAGCATATCTTGCTTTATAGCCTTTATGGACACTGCGAGGGACCATATTTTGTAAAACAAACATGACACATTCTAAAAGACTTGAATATGAAAATGATAGGAAAATAGGAAAAACTCACAATGTGTAGTGGTGGCACTAAATGGTGTTCAATGCATTTATACCACCGGCTTTGCTTTTCAGACACAGTCTCTCTATGTTTCATGCATAGTTCTCGTGTCTAGATATGGGTCATTAACTGGTGGTAACTATATAGAATACAGCACTGTATGAATGCATGGTTAAACATGACTTAGTGTTTCAGTGTTATATGGTCAGTATGTCTAGAAATGCTGGTATATTATCAATTTTCATTTAGATGTTTAAAAAAAGAACATCAGACTTGGTGTGCGAACAGTTTTACATTTGATCCTTTAGGGACTTCCAGTATTCCCTAGCTAATCTTTTTGACTAGTAAGGTAGCCCAGAAAGTGTTAAAGGAATCCATTTATGGTCCAAACATTGATACACAATCTGGGACTTAAGCTAAAGCTTATCTCTTCTTAGCAACATATGGAGCACATTCTTCAGAATCTTCTTTGTTTTATGACTATACACTGGACAGCTTTGGCTTTGTATTATTCCACCTGAGTAAATATTAGATGGCATCTCTCCTGCTCTCCTAGCATAGTGCACATGTCTTCCAGAGGTGTCCAGTGCACACTTCAGCCCCTGTACCTTCTCCTTTAGTCTTTGGTTCAGTAACTGTCTCATCGCTCCATGCCATCTAGGAGCAAGTCCAAGAGTGTTTTTGATTTGTATCTTGAGAGATTAGCTGCTGCCGATGGACAGTTTCTCATCGGGTCAATGTCAGTGTGTCTCTCTGTTTCCTGCACACATTCCCACTGAAATACCAAAGATTTGAGCTCATGTTTTTACTTTTGCGCTCCTAAAAGTCTTACTGGCTAAATTCTCAGCATATTTTCATGTCATTGTAATACATATTACATGTGTATGATGCTCCTGCCAGAGAAAAATACAGATGGTTAGAATATATTTACAAAATCTGGAGGTTTAAGTTAATTACATTTAAATCACCTCCTTTTAAACATGGGGTATCTGTTGTCAACATCTGTTTTAATTCAGTGTACATTCAGCTATATTACTTAATTTCTTAACCTGATGGCGGAGAAAAAGGTTATTTTATCAGCAACTCAAAACATTAACACTAGGCAGAAAAGACTCACGCAAAGAACATAGTGTTATGGTGACTCACATTAATTACACAAGGCTTTAGACCAAGTGGATAAAATGAAAAATAAAATGTATATCGTGGTTAAGAATTATCTGACACTTTAACCTGCTATATTTAAAAATAGGTGCTAAGACTGATAGATGTATTTGCATTAATGAGTCTTGTTGGAAGGTAAACAAGAGTGAAATAAGTATACACCCTTATTTTTCCGAAAAGCAATATGTAACCCATTTATCTGATTTAAGATAACGAGCTCCGAAGACTTGTTTGTCATGTATTTTGAATGCTTTGGAGTGGCTACTCTTAATGTAATAGTCTCAAAATGAAGCATTTTCTTTTCTTTTTTAGAACTTGGTGTGTCACAGAGTAGTGACGTGAAAAAGAAAGATTTTACTGGAGTTTATGCAGCCCTGTGAAAAACTAAGTACACTCTGTTTCCATAGGAATTAAGGTGGTAGATCACAGGCAGGTTCACGTGCAGAGTTTTCTGGACTGAAGCGTTCAGGTGTGCGTCAGAATGCAGCAGTTACTTTAGAGAAGCAATTGTTGTGTCCATCCATCTGGTAAGGCTTATAAGGCCATTTCCAAGGAATATGAAGTCCATCATTCTAGAGCAAGAAAGACTATTCACAAGTGAAAAATATTCAAGAGAGTTGCCAATCTTCCCAGGAGTCACTGTTCCAGCAAATTCACCTTAAGATCAAACCACGCAGTGCTGAAAGAAAGGCCTAAGAGCTCACAATCTACAGGCCTCAGTTAGCATGTTAAACATTAAAGTTCCTGACAGCACAGTTACAAAAAGACTGAAAATGTATGGCTTGTTTGGAAGGGTTACCAAGAGAAAGTTTCTGTTCTCTGAAAAGAACTTGGAAATGCAGCTTAAACTTGCAAACCACAAAACTTCAGAACCACAAGACTGACTCTCAGATTTCATCAACCTCGGTCAAGGATTTGCTGGCCATCCCTTAATCTCAACTGTGGACCAAGGGTGACCACACTTTTTCAATTCAATTTTATTTATATAGCGCCAAATCACAACAGCAGTTGCCTCAAGGTGCTTTATATTGCACAGTAGATCGTATAATAATAGATACAGAGAAAAACCCAACAATCATATGACCCCCTATGAGCAAGCACTTTGGCGACAGTGGGAAAGAAAAACTCCCTTTTAACAGGAAGAAACCTCCGGCAGAACCGGGCTCAGGGAGGGGCGGGGCCATCTGCTCAGGGAGGGGTGGCCATCTGAAACGTTTTCTGTTTCTTATATATATTTTGTTTATTTTTGGGGGGGGAGGCACAGAAAATGCCTGTTATCTTTTATAATGTTTTATCTTCTCTTCCAAGCAATTTCAATGGATCTGTTTTTTAGATTTTCCTTAATGTTATTTCACCTTTAGCTTATTTTTCCAAAAAAGTTGATTCTGTTCATCTAGACCAGGGGTGGGGAACTCCTGCAGTGGTGTCCTGCAGGTTTTAGATGTGTCCTTGATCCTCCTCAATATGTCTTGAAGTTCTCCAGAGGTCTGTAAATGAACTAATCATTTGATTCAGGTGTGTTGACCCAGGGTGATATCTAAAACCTGCAGGACACTGGCCTTTGAGGCCTGGAGTTCTCCACCCCGGATCTAGACGTAGCGTTTTCAGTGGGAGAGTGAAGATGTCACTTGGATGAGTGAAGAAACGTTTCATCCCACTGAAAACGTTGCGTCCAGATTAACAGAATCAACTTTTTGGGATTTCCTTACATGGATGATTGAGCACGTATCAAGAGATTTAGCTTGTCTTAAATGTTTTAGTGTGGTTTGTTTTCAATTTTTTAAGTGATGCACTTTGCTATTTGAAGGTACGTTTTAAATTAAGTTTATTACTATCAATATTATTATGAGTTTATGCATTTTCAGCAGACAATCTGCAGAACAGAGGTGCAGTTCTGCAATTGTGGCGTCACGCTTATTTATAGTGCCATGCAGGTTGAGAGACATGTCTGTATTCAGTGACATATATGTCACTGTATTATGATTTGATTAGGTGGTATGGCTCTACACTTTGTTTAGTTGTTTTTAAATGTGCTGGTGGTAGCACTACTTTTTCTTCTCCAGTAAGTGTGGGAATTCAGAATGATAATTTAATTTAAAATTCAATATACAACCTGGACCTAAGTAAGTGGCAGGGAAATGGATGGATGGATTTTCCAAACCTGTGTCCTTAATGTGGGAGCAGAAGCTTGAATGAGCTGCCAGAAAAGTCTTAGAAAGTATGTTTAAGAATCAAGTGGTGCATTTTCTGGTTGCAGTAACACAGTTTTTGGTTGAAATAAATACAAGAAATTGGACATTAGCATGAGACGGACTAAAAAAGCTCACACCTATCATCAGAAAAGCCAAAGAACATATCACACCACTGTTCTCCCTTCATTTGATTCCAACACGGAAACAAGTCTAGCAAGTTGCTAAATAACAAAGTTTATTACAGGAGCCTACCACAGCATTTTTTTTTTTTTTGCCTTAACATCACACATGCACACACAAATTAACACTTAACCACAGTTTTCTCAGTGGCTGGCAAGAACTCACCTGCTGCTTTAACTATTTTCTTTAGTTGCCTACCAAAGTGGCTGGTACAGTAGATAAACTTCCAAACCACAGCCAGATTTCCCCCAGTATTTAGCTAAGAGCTGGTATTTACTTCCTTTCCTGCCCTCTTGCTGTGTGCCCTTACAGTACTTCCAGCTTGACTGTATTTATCAGCAATGTATTTCCAGGCACCATCTGGCTGAGCTGACATGCCATTGGTGGACTGGCTGTAATATCGATATCTCCCTCATTTATCTTATCCCCTATAACACAAAAACAAAAGAAAATCAGCTCATCTTGTCTTAGCAGAAAATAGTCTGATATCAGGCAGCAGAGGCCAAGAAAAGGGTGAAAAAAGATAAACATGTTTGCACTACCAGACATGGAGCGTTGTTCTTATTGCTTTGGACAATGTTAGTGTTGTCTTAAACCACAAGCCCCCCTCTTTAGTTATTTCAAAGCAAAGCAGAGATCAAATGAAATCACAGTCTCTATTATTCTTTTCCTCTTGCAGGGCTGAACTGAAGTGCATTTCATGCTTTAAAAAACACAGTAAAAACACTGTGAATTCCCTGCGTTGCAGTGTGACAGCCGGCGATTGCAGGAGCCTCATGGCAAGCCCAAAGGGGGAGCTTCTCAGCAGAGCTGCAGGCCAACTAAAACAGAATCATGTTTGAACACCTATTTCCACTGGGATGGAGGAAGGAGGGGAGCACTCCTTGCTTTAATCAGTCTTAAAACAGGCAAGCCTTTGATAAAGACCTTGCTCCGTACATTTATCTTCTTCCTCCGAAGGTTGTGCTGGCTTATGTCATCTACTTTGATCCCAGTTTTTTGGAGCGCAGTGTCGGACATATCTCTGCCGCTGATAACACACCGGTCAGGTTGTGATGTAGAAAATTTAAAAAAAAGAACAACCCCGAAACCCTGACCCCCACCTTCTCTGCTGTGAGTGTATGAGAGTGTGTGGTATATAATACCTCCCACGTTTTTTTTTTTCGTCCTCTTTATGGAAACAGGGTCATTAATTTTCCAAGGGCTGTCATAAACATCACCTCCTGGTTAAAGAGGAGCTGTGACAGGGTGCTGCCCCACAATGTGTGAGGGCAACAATATTTGACTTGGACGTGTTCCTGGTGATGAGGCCAAACCCTGCAGCAGGCCTCTTGGCAGATGTCATGCCTGAGTGCTTTGGAATAATGCTGATAGGAGCTGAGCTGGACTGGACTATACCCATGACAAACTCAGCTTTTATCTGTGCATCAGCATTCAGGGCACGCCAGGCAGTGGCACAACTCTTTGTCTGCACAGACTCAAGTTGTCATACAGTTAATTTTACATCAGTACCCTGCCTCACTGATTGAAGTAAATGGCTGTCCAAACTACACCTAGCCACTGGTAAAATAATAATAAAAAAGCAACTTTCCATCAATTGGAGATTGATGTCACAGCATGAGCAGCACAAGACACGATGGCTGAAAAACGCCCTTTTTTTTTTTAACACAGTGCTGCCCGTTTTTAGTAACAAGGTATCTAAAGTTGGGGAAGGGAACAAAATAATTCAGCTTTGTATTTGAAACCCTGGCCGACAGCAATTAGTATAGATTTAGGAGATCATAATAACCCAAGCTTAACCTTCCTGTAAAGACTAAAAGAATATCTGAACACTTGGAGGAAGTTCACCAGGAAGACAATGGGAATATTGAGAATTCTTCTGCGTCATTAGGGAAGACCGGGATTAACAGAGCCTTCCTGTTTGTGACCAGCTTCGGGCCAGACGAGCCTGTGATGTTGCCATTAAAGCGAGACGATAACCTTTGAAAGTATACCCTAAACAGGCCAGCCACAGGGGGCATGTTTTCTTTCTCGTGACACATTGAGCTGCCACTTAGCCCCCACAGAGCAAATTCAGCTCGCCCCCTTCTCCGTCCAGCCCGGGGCCAACTGACGGATCATAAACTGATACTAAAGGAAGGGTTCACAAAGAGAAATTTACGATTACGGTTTGTAAAATAACTTTCAAATTACAAGGAGTGGAGGCGCTCTGTTTTGTGTCACGGTGGTGTGGTCACTGTAGCGCAGCCATGTTTAAGGTCCACAGGTGTGAGCTGTTTGGTACAGAGCTCTGCAGCACTTGACCCCATCATCATTAGTCATGCCAGCTCAGTATGCTTTATTTGATTGCTGCTCACTGCAATTTTTCTGGGAAATGCTTATTAATGTCTTGGTAATGTTTTTGACACACATAAGTGTTCTCACATATTTGTTCTGCGCCTCATGTTTTTGACAATCCAAGATAATTCTGTTTAAAATGAGACAGGGACACACCTTCACTTTGGAATCACATTTCTTATGTTGCTGTCTTGGTCACAGTTTGTAAACATACAGTTTTCAGTCATATAATATTTGAGTTTAATATCGCCCCATCATATGGGTTTAGATAACCAGATCCACAGGACATAAGCTTAAACAAAGTGCAAGAATGACAGTGTTGACATGTCAGCCAACTGATATAAACAAATACATATAACATTCAAACTCTAACAGCCTAAGAGAAATGGTTTTTGGTTTTTGGTTTTTTAAAATAAAATAATTTATTTATTATTTTTGAAAATGAAAACATTTCTGAAAATACACAAAAAATTGAAAAAATAAAAATAAAAATTTCTAAAATAAAAATTCTAAAGTACCCAGAATGCACCAGTATACACAGCTGATATAAGCCTCATAGAGTACAATAAGGTGCATGATGCTGTACTTTGTATGGACATTGATAGGTATGCCATTACAATATGTTTGTATCCTTAAATATAAAATTTTATTATATAAAATAATACCTTTCCGAGTTACTTCACCCTTATATTCCTTCACGGACCCTCAGATCAGCTGACCAGCTGCTGTTGGTTGTCCCAAAATCAAGGCTCAAATGCAGAGGAGAGCGAGCCTTTTCAATTATGGCCCCAAAACTTTGGAATACGCTGCCTTTAAACATTAGACGGGCATCTTCGTTTCCTGTTTTTAAAACGCTTTTGAAAACACACCTTTTTTCGATAGAGTTCAGACTGGCGTGAGTTGATATTTGTATATGTGTTGTGTTTATATTGATAGTTTATGTGTTTTATTATGTTTTATGTAAGTGTCAGTGGTTTTATCTTGTGTTTTACACTTTGTTTTTGTACAGCACTTTGGGCAAACCTTTTGTTTTTAAATGTGCTATATAAATAAATTGGATTTGGATTTTGGATTTATTAGAAAATCTATCAAATTGTACATTGAATCCTCTGGGCGTTTTAATCCTCTGGAGTAAAACGCCCCTGGTGTGTAAAACACATGGCTTAATATAATGTGTTTGGCAGAAAACTACATTAACGAAAAAAGCAGATCTTAATATGGAAATCACTTAGAGACCATAAACAAATTCAATTGCTGCTTGATATTTAATAAAAATGTCGATTATAGTTCAAAATCAATGTGTAATTTAAAAAAAAAAACCTGAAACCTTTTGAGGCCTTTCTACATAATACCCAACAGCTGTGGGGTATTACGTACATTCAGTGTGGTTACAAGTACAGTCTTCATGTTGTTGTTTACTGTGCAAAAGATAAACAAGTTGTATGAAGCTCTAAACACTGACTGGCTCACGTTCTGACAGCCTGTCCACGTTGCGGAAATGCTTTCACTGGAGCTTAAGCCTGTGTTAAGAGTGAGTTCATCCAGGCATGCCCTGTTTTAGCCTTCACTCAGAGTAAACACAACTAATAAGAGTCTCTAAATAAACAAAGAGTCCTTACAAAAAATGTGCAGTACTACAGCGACAGCAGTAGAGATCAGCATTTAGAAAGAAGAAGACATTTATTTGTTGTGAATGACAAATGTGAAAGGGTGCAAGGTGCTTAACCTCAGCTGCTCCAGTGAACCCCATTTAAACTAAACTGTGTGGGCGTGCTATGAGTGGGTGATCGCTGATGACTCCAGTCAGAGAATAAGCGAGTAAAGAAGAAGTCAACTTAACATTTTATGAAGTTGTTTGATGTTTGGGTAAATCTTTTTCCCCTTAATCTGAAGAACAGATTATCAGATTTATCTAAACACACACTCAGAATACTGCCGCTTTTATAATGGTTGCTCCCAAATGTGCGAATGTCTTGGGTAATATGATACACATAGGAGTCATAATTTGCAGTATTAAGTGTCAGCCACAACAATAATCCATCTGCCTAATAGTGTCCACAGGAATGTGAGACCTCTGAAGGTGTCCCGTTTTATCAGTCACCTGGACTCTAACAGCAAAACCTTTAACTTGTGAGATGGGGTCTCATGGGATGGGAGGATCCCACATATCCTCAGCTGGATTAAACTTCCTTAAACAATTTCTGAACAGCCATCGTAGTGTGGTGGAGTTCATTATTCTGCTCAAACTGTCACTGCCACCAGGGGATACTTTTCACAGTATTTGGTGTGCTTGGGACATAGTAACATCCACATGAAGGTTTTCCCAGCAAAAACAACGCAGAGCATCACTACGTTCCCTGTTATTCCTTCTTCTGATTTTGCATTTTGCTGTCTTCAGTGCACCCAACAGTCTGCACCTAGTAAAAGGAAAAGTGATTCTTCATATGCCATTTTTGTATTTTTAGTCATTTTTTATTTTGTCAGGGACTAATAAGTGATGAACCCATCACCAGGATTGGCTAGTGGTAAGCACATTTTTGTTCCCTGTGTGCATTAATGAGTGTTTGGTACCTATGACCCTATAGCTGGTGCACCAGTTTGCCTACCCCCTTGTTTTGGAGAATCTTTGACCTAACCGTCCATCAAGATTAGGTTCTTGTCAAAGACACTCAGGTCTTTAAACACATTAACTTCCAGAACTGACACCCACTGACCAATATGCCGGTTCCAGGTGCCTTTGTAATACAGTTTTTAACTTGACCTGTCAGTCATTATAATATATTCATGTCTGTTTTGGTAAAGATTTTATTTCTAATTCAAATTAGAGTTTAAGAATAACACCAAATATGAATGGGAAAAAATTACGAAAACAAATCATAATACATTTCTGTTGGAAACAACACTTTCTTTATGGGCGGGCTCTAACTCTGTAGAGCCAAGTCAAAAGAGTTATTGCCTTTATTCACTCATCATGATCACCAAACAGGAGACTGCTGCCTCATTGAGATGGCTGGCATTCTTGGTACTTTCGCTGACATGTTTGGTCTGTAACGAACAGGCTTTGAAAGCTTCTGTCAACGGCAGAAATGCCTAATAACGTGGAAAGAGTTTGTCTCAGGTCAAAAGAATTAACCTCTAGTTGTGTGCGTGGCTAAACTTGGATAAGAGTCAGACAAGGGGCATGATAGTCAGGTCTTTCAAGATTTATTTTGGGTCCCTCCCACTCTTAAAAACACACTTCAGTTAATTTTACGCAGCCTGCTTGGTATGTGTAAGATTTCCTCCTCATACCACCACACACCCTCATTGTTCCCCACATAAGAACACTCAGCATACTTTCAGATTAGCTGAAACTGAGGCCGTGGCATATTGGGTCGTACTATGAGGACATATGTTTGCCTTGTTAGCCTATGGAGCTCAGTGGCTTAATGCTGGTATTTTAAATGGGCAGACTGGCAGACTTGTTTTTATTTACATTTTAAAAAGCATTTTAACTTCTTTGGAATTGGAGTACTCCAGACAGGATGGATGGATGGATGTTTTCTGATATGCTACCTTTGCAGTTAAGGTGTAGGAAACTAAAACCCTTTCATGACTTTAGAAAAAGATTTTAAATATAAATATATTAAATGCTTACCTGGAGATTGGGCAAAAATGTGCCATCCTTTGTAGTCACACACTTCATACTCCCAACCATCTACCCCTACTTGCCCATACTGTAACATAAACCTCTTAACAAAAACCGAGGTGGTCAGAATTTAAATTCCCCAAAACAATATGCTCATATGTTTTTATTGAAGCAGTTAATAGCTGCAGTCCTGCATTAAAATGCATGATACATATTTTCCACATCAATCAGTGAAAAACTGAAAAGTACAGCACCAACCAGAATCAGGGGCCATTCCCCTCTGTTAGAAGTTGTGCCTTTAGAATTGCATCTCTTACAGAAGCAAGGCACAACTTTTACTTTGAAGGTAAATGTAAATGTAATTGGCAGCTGTCTGCAGACAAGTCAGTGTCTTCCTTGCAAACTATGGAACGCAATAACAAGGAGTTGTTTGGTGCAGCACCCTCTTTGTGACTGATTTCACAACAACTGCCAGTAACCTCCAGCAACCTCTCGCCAACCAGTCAAGGAATACACAAGTTTGCCTAGTGACCAGAGGTTTCCAAGAGAGTCCAACTGGTCTCCAGGCCTGTATGACTGAGGACTAAGTTGGTAAGTGTGAATATCACAGTAAATATGCACAAGTTAGTCTGAGGCATGGCCTTAAAACAGAAGAAAACCAAGCTAAAGAGGACCATTTTACTTTCGAGTTCTGCGTTTCTTTCTCTTTCAGTGTGTTGCCTCCTCCAGCTTCAGATAAAACATGTGCCTCTCACTAGCAAATGTGGAATTGTGACATTGCTAAAGAACCACAAAACCTCTTAAGGATGAGGTGGATAGATGGGGCACAACTGTGTGACTTTTATATGTAGAACCACTGTTCTTTCTTATTGCCAATGTTGGCTTCATTTAACCCTGCCAGAGTTCTTTCCTCATCATTCATTAAGAAGTTCTTTTAAGGCCGTGACCAAGACTATTCCCTAACCTTCCACCAAGTGCTTTCTATAAACCAAACCATAAGCTATATTTACTTAACCTTACCATGTGTGCACATAAAAGTGAAACCATATCCTAGCCACAGAAATATTAGATCAGTCATTTGCTGTTTTTGTTTTTATCGTAAATAATAATAAATATTACCATTTAGGTGCATTTGTTGGCAACAGTTAAACCATTAGCCATTTTTGCACTCTGCATCCGCAGTACCACTTTGATGAACAATCTGACCATTGAACAGTTATAACACACGTGGACTTTTTAAACATATATATTATATTTATATGGCATTATAACCTTAAAAATGCAATATTTAAGTATTCTATAAGCGAAGCTCTCATATTACCATATTCAGATTTCTTAACATAGTTTCATGTCTCCTGAATCCTATCTAGACCTTCAAAAGCCTAATCATTACCTTGTTTTGCAGTGTTTATTTCTGTCAGCTCAATCTTTAATTACCAAACTGGAAATCAATCTCTTGCAGGGCTCTCATTTGTTTGTGTTTCACCACTTAAATTATTAGCTGCATTTACCCACTTTTATCATCACCACCAATAAAATTGTACCACTTTTTTTTTTTTTTTTTTTTTTTTTGAGGGAAGATGAATGTAGGCCAACTTTCCTCCACAGTCTCTCTGACAGAAAGTGGTAATCTAGAAGCTTATTAGTGGATGTAGCAAGTTTGGTCATATTATACTTAATTACAGGCCACGTCCACATATCTTCCCATTTGAAGCTGGTAAATTTTGAACCAAGTTTTCACAAGTTTTCCCTCAAGTTTTCACAGTTAGTTGCCATGTACAATGCTCTCATAGTCAACCTAATGCTCTGTAAGAATCTACCTTTAGCATGTTTAATACTTACCCTATGGACAAAACTAATTGAATTAAGTGCAAGCATTTCCTTTAAGCCCTGCCCAACCCATGCCCTAACAGTCATTCATCTGCCTTAAGAACTGATTGTGCTGTGTACACTTTCCCTTTCAAAGCCTTACACCTGTGGCTTTGTCTGCCTGGGAATGTGTCCACAAACATAAGACTCTGATAATACTGCACCTGTTTTATAAGTTATTTTAAGCAGGGTAAACAATAATCATGGAACAACTCATCATTATGCCGTGAGCTGAGCTATTAACATGGTTATGTATGCGTGTGCGTTAGCTTCAGTTCATAGCCCCACAATTCTTTATACAGCTGCAAAAGCTCAAGAAGTTGGGGTTTTAGTTGAAGGCAAGTTTTTATATTAATGATTGTAGTGTTGAAAAGCTGTCTCATGGCTTTCAAAACAGACAAAAATTATTGTGGTCTTGAATAAAGAGGGGCAGAGAGCAAAGTTCATGCACTTTGGGCTCAATCAACCTTCCTCGGGTCATTATTATGTTAAAATACACCTGTGTAAGCATCCTAAATCATGGTTCAGGGTCCAGCAGTCTTGTTTGTACTAACTGAGATGCACTAGATTCAGACTTTTTCCTAAGTCTACAAGTCTTCTCCCCATGCAGAAGTGATTAATTAAGATTTATGAGGTAAATATCTCAAACACGAGGGAGTGCGCCGTCTGAGAAGAGAGTAAGAGGAAACAATGTAAAAAGTTTTAATGTTCCTGTCCCTTTAGTATCTGTTTATACAGGATAATTGTTACAGATTTTGTACATTGCTGAGTACAAATGCTAATGTGAACAGAAGCCTTACCCAGTCCAGTTCAGGTTGGACCCAGTCAGTCTGTACCTGGCCTCATAAATTTCAGTCAGAGCCTAATCACTCAGACTTTATTCTGGCATATTTATGTTTAACTCATTTGTGTCTTGGCACAGTCTTCATCAAGGTGTTAGCAGATTTCAAGAATAAAGAGTTTCATAGGTTAAGCACAAACACACCATGAGAATAAAGTCATTTCACTTCGTATTTAAAACCCTATATATGCACATGCCTTCCAAAGAGCCTCTTCAACAAAAACTCATTTGAATCCAGGGAGCACTCCTGCTGAAAGTATTCTTCTTAAGGTTTTCTTCTTTCTTTAAGTCTTTCAATTTGATTTTTTTCTTTTATTTACTCCACTTAGGTTTGATTTTGGTAATATTGCTGTGTTCATGTTGCCTTCCTTTTGCTTGAAGACCTAAATTGTAATAGCAGTCACACTGTACGGTATATTTCTGACAATCTCAGGATTTTGTCTCAAGTTAACTTTGATTGTTAGAACGTTACAGCAGCCAAAAAGAAAGACAACTAAATAAAAAAAACTGGGGGCATTTTCTCCCATTCCCCTTTGCAGAATTTCTCAAGATCCATCAGGTTGAGTGGGGAGCATCAGCAACCAATTTCAGATCTCTTTAGAGGTGTTTAGTTGGGTTCAAGTCTGGGCTCTGGCTGGTGCACTCCTTTGTTACTTTGGCTTTGTGCATAGGGCTGTTGTCCTGTTGGAAGATGAACCTTCACCTCAGTCCAAGCTCTGGAGTGCTCTGGACTAGATTATCATCAAGGATGTCTATGCACATTGCTGCATTCTTATTTCCTCTCGACCCTGACTAGTCTCCCATTTCCTGCTGCTAAAAAAAACTTCACCACCGTAGTTCACTGTAGGCATGGTATATATCAGATGATGAGCAGTTTCCTCCAGCCATGATGACAAAGCCAGCCTGACAAAGGCCCTTCTACTCTGATCCTTTAGATTGGCCAGGCAGCCAGCTCTAGGAAGAGTCCTTGTGGTTCCAAACTTCTTACATTAATGGATGATGGAGGCCACTGTGCTTATTGAGACCTGCAGATTTTTTTGTACCTTTTCCCAGATCTGTGCCGCAATACAGTCCTGTCTTATGGGTCTTAAGACAGCTCCTTTGGTTGTGCATGGCTTGGTTTATTATGGTCTGACATGCACTGTCAATTATCGGATGTTACACACACAGGCGTGCCTTTACAAATCAATTCCAATCAACTGAATTTACCGCAGATGGACTGAAATGAAGTTGCAGAACCATCTGACAGATGATTATTGGAAACAGGATGCACCTGTTCTCAGGTCTGAGTGTCATTGCAAAGGCTGTGAGTACTCATATACATATTATATTTTTGTTTTTTTAGTATGTTTTTTATCATTTATAAGAATTTCAAGCAAACTTTTTTCACATTAAGCGATTTGTGTGTGTAATTTTGAGTTGAAAAATCAATTTTATCCATTTTGGAATAATCCTGTGGAACAAGTGAAGCCCTGTGAATACCTGAGATAATTCACCTGATTTAGTCTGACTACAGTCTCATAACTTCCTTGTACACTATCCTGTGCACTGTTATTGCTGCCTTAATGTCGACGATCTATCATGAAATAACGGCAGGACCAGATGTTTATATTATACAAAACAGTGGTAATTATGGGTGCCTGGTTATATTTTAACCAATCTTGAAAGTATTTAGAATTGGCAGGAGAGTCTAGGGTTCTTCCCCCAGGAAAAAAAAGGTATTTAAAACTGCATTTTCACACCAACTAATCTCTTGGATTACTTCAAGAAAATGCATGCTTCACAGACTAGTTAAACTAAAGTTGCTGCAGAGACCAAGAATGCCTCATGAACAGCATGCAATTAGTGGATCAAGGCAGGAAATCATTGTTAGAAAACTGGCTTTTCATTTTTGAAATTATATTCAGAAAAACATTATATCGCCTAAAAATGGTCTTCATGGCTTTTAGTAAATCCTGACGCAATTTGACACATTTGTTATTCATCTGGCGTTTAGGGCACGTTACTGTGAATAAAAGGTTTGGTCTCAATTTAAGTTGATCGACATATGGGCCTTTGCAGGCATCACGCCTGTGACCTTTTAGTTACAAGGTGGTTGCTGCAACCACAAGGCCACCCTGCCGCCTTTAGCTTAGTTGGAGGTTCCTGCACTGTAAGACCGAATAGTAATAGTTTGATAAATGAAATGAGTTCCAACTACTTAAAAACCTGTTATAAGTTAATACACCTTTATTTTTTTGAGTAGTTTGAACAAGTGTGTTTTTTCAAGTTATCAGTACTTGAATATATTGATTAGTTTCTGACATTGCCCTCAAATAATTTGAGTTTTAACACTGACGTCACTTACGTGCCTACGTACGTACGTACGTGCGCCACCTGTTTCTTTATGAAGTGCTGGCAACCATCTTGGATTCCTCGCTTGAGTGCGAATGCCCGCTTGTTACTCGAAAGAAACTTGTGGAAAGTTAATATCCGAACAGAAATAAAAACATTTGTGAAGGATTTTTTTGCTGCATTGCCTTTGACGCTGGATAAAGGAGGACGTGCTGTGGTATGTTACGGACTTTTGAACTGGAACAGCTAACGCTCTGCACTTGGCTAGCTGCATTTACCGCCTATGCAGCAAATTTGTCTTCAGGAGCGCTTTTGTGGTAAGTTTTATTTTTCTGAAACTGTAGTTCTCCTTTGTAATATGGTTTTTATCATCATAAATGTACAACTGTAGCAGGCATTTAAGAATTACATGCATGAGTCGTTTTATCCATGTCGCCTTGGCCCCAAAGTGTTTTGCATGAATTATGCTAATAAGCTCACATTTAGTATAACACATTATTAGTCCCAGCAGAGGCACTACTCATACTTTTCTTATCTCTTATTATTTTAAAAGGAGTCTTTAGAAGGCGTTTCTGGATTTGCAGATTATAAACTACCTTGTGGTTAAATTGTTGAATCAATATGCACTGCTGCGCTGCTTCACACTTAGCGCATACATGGATATTGACTTTGGCTAACCCATTTGCTAACTGGTGGAACTTGAAACTTACGTTTAGTTCTCTGGAGTTGTACATATTAAAACTGGGGCAGCAAAATTGTAGGCACAGGACACACTTACAAAAGCAGTGATTACTCAATACATAATTAGGCGGTATTACTTGGTTTACCTTGCAAATAAATGTAGAAGCTTCTGAACTGTAAAATTGTTGTGCCTGGTCTATTTTAGGTTAACTTAAGGGTGAATCCATCAATAATATATTTACCAAACAGTTATTTTTTCATTTTATTTTATTCTGATGCCCAGTGTTTATTAGTGAAAGACTTATTTTTTTTTTTTCTGTCAGGGGCTGGGTCTGTGACCCAGCATTTTGAGTTTTTATGTATTTTACTTTCTTATGTTATATTGAAATGAGGTGAAGTTCATGTATTGTTGTTATTATTAGTTAAGGTTTAGTTGAGTTCTGGGCTAGTTATGTTTCATCTGTGTCTCCTTGGTTATGTGTCTTTTCTGTTCTCTGTGTAGTCTGTCTTGTCTTCTGTGTTTTACTGTTATGTCCATGCCAGGGCAGAAGTAAATTTTCAGGGGTGAAGATGCTGTTCACCTTGACCAGCTAAGACTACAGATTGTAGATGAAGTCGAGAAAAGTGAAAAGAATCCTGTCCTGATTACAAAGCTGATGCACACAACTTTGGCCTTGCGATGCAAAGAGATCATCAATGATGACCTACCAGTAGGTCAGATCCGGGATTGCTGGCCTACTCTGAAATTCCAGTCCCAGGTAAGAATGTATATAGATGTATCTAACAAGATGTATTTTATATCAACTTCTGTTATCTGGCCTGTCTGAACAAATTATGCCTTTGGAGTGTAAGGATTTTGATGTATTTTGCAAAGATTTGTAGACTAATTGAAACTTGTAAACATAAATTTATCCTGTGTTCAGATCTGTGCAGAATTCCACAGGATTACAAACCTCCACCTGAAGAACCACTTTTATGCTGTGTTGGACCAACATGCTCCCCTGCTCCAGAGCTTATTCAGAAGGAAAGCTGTTTGCACAGGGAACGTGTCTGATGTCCTGTCTCAGCTCTTCAGAAGCTAGAATCTCCAGGTTCGTGGGTTTTTGTCTTGTTTTTTGAGCTTTATTTAATTTGATCAATTTTTCAATTTTAACTACCATTCTTGACTAGGTAAGCCAATAATTTAAAATAAAGATTTTCTTGTGATGTAGGAACAAGCTGATATCCATGCTCAACGTGCTGGCGTGCTTCATGCCCTCCTGCCTATTTGTGCGAAGACACCTCTACCTTCATCAAAACTTCGGATGTAAGTTTTGGACAAAGTTGTGAACAATATCTTAGTAGCATCCTTGTATAGATTTCACCAAACATTGTGACATTTTGACAGTGTGAGAAGCATCTCCATGCTTGGATCTGTCTACAACAGTGTCCATGTCACATAATGGGAAACACTACATGTTTTTAATGTGTGTAGACCTTCTATAATGTTCCTAGCCCAACCATACATCACTGTACAAATGAAAAAAAAAATATAACTCCCATTGACTTTGTTGTTATTGCTACGAAGAGGTATGACTTTGCTTTACTAAAAGTACTATTTTTGTCAGTTTATTTTTCTCAAATCTTTGGTGTGTTGTGGCTTTTTTGTTGTTCAAACAATTGATTTCTGAGCTAGTAATAATCCAGAAATGTGACTTGTATAGATGAAAGTAAGAGAAATAGGAATGCACTAACATGTAGTAATTTTGTTTTCTGTAGATGATGCATACTGATAGACCAGATATTAGTGAAGTGCCACTTGGACTCCTCCTGATCAGAGCCAATTCCAGCGATGCAACATTCTTCTGCCCTGAGAAGACTGCAGTTTTGGTCGAGGGTAACATGATCATTGATTTCACCACCCTGGCTGATGCATTTCTAGTAATATTTGGACTTACCTACGCCCTGCACCTAAGCTACCCAAAATGTTTGGCCAACATTTTTGACTTTATTCAGAAAGTTTTGATGGGTGGGTCTGGAGGGTGGGAAGTTAAAGCCCAAAGTGCTGAGTCTTAAAAATGATCTTTTGGCAGCAGAATAATGTCCAGGATTCCTACACAGCCCTCAAGTGCCTGTTAAAGCAAGTAATTCAGTTTATCATGTTTCCAAGTCTGGATAAGTTTAAAAAGAGAGAGAGAGAGAGAGAGAAATAGAATAAAGAAATCTTTGCAGACTCTGTTTCATACTTCATTATCTAAAAGCCACATCCAAAGTAAAAGGGGTGATTTTATTTTATTTTTTCCCCATCATCACTTGTGTTTTAGTTGATTGTGTTTTTAGTCAGATAACTGTAAATCCATACAGAAAATGAAGGACAATCTCACTACATTTCTGGCTTCTAGGTGGGATCTTGAATGTCACTTAAGGAACGTTCCTCCTGAACTACTCATAACTGACATAAGGCGGTAAGGAGGTTTATAACACTTTGTTTTATGTTTCTAAAGAAGTATTTTTCTATTTAAAGTTTTATTGCTCTGTTGTTGAGACTGTGATTGCACTCTACAAATGTGCATTTTGCATAACCACAGTATTGGCATATTAAAAGGTTACCAATTATATTTCAGTGTATTAGCTGCACTATACGGTAATTTACTTTCATTCAGTTTTCCCACTTAATAATGCAGGATTTTCTTTTCCTTTTGTTTTTTTAATAAAAAGGTCATACTCATGTGTTAATCAAATCTGAATACTCTTAAAACATGTTGTGAAATTCTTTATTTCTAATATTGTAACCTTGTGCCAAAACTGGACATTTCTGACATTATTCCCTATAAAATGTGGTGGATTTATGTCTTTGGGCTTTTTGTCAGAAAAGCTATGTGTTAAAGTAACTCAATAAATTTGTAACTTGAATTTATATTTTCTGTCTTGTGTTTTTACAAGTGTAATTATTTTGGGCACATTTTTTATATCAAATTCAAAACACAGTAGATTTGGATATTACAAGAGTTTGTATTTTAAATTTTTGAGTTGTATTAGCTTAAAATGGTTAACATTTTGAAACTAAATATTAATTCCTAAAAGTTACTTAAGCTAGATTTGTACTTGAAACTCAAAATATGAAGTAGAGAGTACTAAACCAAAATGTGGATATATAATACTTTAAAAACATTTATCAATAGTACTTAAAAATATTTATTTAAAACTAATAAATAAAGTGTGTTTATTTAACTTTTATTTTTAAGTTTTAGTTACTTAAAATATTTTATGTAATCAGTTTCACCAAAGGTTTTGAGTTAACTTAACTTATTGGGTTTTACAGTGTGGCTTGACTCACTTATATGCTTAAATGTTAACAGACTTAATACAGTGGAACTCCATCGTGTCATAAGCAGTGTGTGGTTAGAAAGGCTGGTTCTCATTAGCTCATGGAGTGGAATCAATATCGTGTGTGTACTTTTATGCACACACATTTGCACATGCAGATGTGTTTGTGTCTGTATCTGTGTTTCACGTGAGATCAACAAGTAGGGACTTCCCCTCTTTGGATCTAATCCCCGGCTGCACTGGTCAGATTAATGTGCACTGGGAGCAAAAGTTGACAATTAGAAAAGTGCTTGCTCACTTCAAACCTTCAAAGAGAAGCCTGCTGTGACAGACACGCACCGCAAATGTCAACATTTCAAATGGGGATCCTGGAGATGTGAAATGTTGAAACGTCTCCGAAGACAAGTTGTAATAATGCATAGCATACTTGCTTTGAACAGGAAGGTAATGGCTTCATGTCTGCAAATCACGCTGTGGTAGATTTGCTAAGATCAAACTAATCTCCAAACATTTAAGGAGGAAATTGTGCCCCACCCAGTGGCTTTGAAGTCTGATTTCTTGTCAAAAGATTGACAGTTTACTAAGAACAAGTAAACTAAGTAGAGAATGAATGTGTTAATGTGTCAGTGTGGATTTTACAAGGTGTAACACTGAATTGATTGACAAATCCACTAACGGACATTAAAACACTCCAAATGGCGGGGATTTTTGACCCCTTGATGTGTGCTTGAGCAAAGTGACCCTCTTCATCATTCTAAAGGCAAGCAATATTTTATTTTACTAGATGCTGTCAGCACACAGTAGCTGCTACTGCTTGCTTGTATTTTTTATCTAATAGGAGTTAAATGTAAGATATGGAATCTAGTGTCTAAATCAAAATCTTGGCATGCCTTTCTACTGTCAAAATTAAGTTGTTTTTAAGCTGGCATGACTTTCCATTTAGACTGGCAAAGCTATCCAGGGTGTACCCCTCCTCTTGCCCTGTGACAGCTGGGATATGCTCTAGCCCAACTATGATCCTGAATGGATAAGCGGAAGAGAATTAATGGATGGATGCCTTTCTATCAAAGCTCAAGAAATTAATCAAATCAGTTATAGTGCTTGTGTCATGTTGGGGTTTTAGGTAGCAGCCTGTTCTGTGGGCACTTGCTACATTTCAGAGATTCAATTCAAAGATTCAGTGGATAAAAAGAACGTGTTTAAAATGAAATATGATAACTATTGATTGAACTGTAATGTAATTTCAGGCATGTGGGATTCTTTCATTATAGGAGAATATCAATTCTGTTTAACCTTTCAAGACTTTCATCTTTAGGAGCAAAATCTGGTCCACATGTGTTCTGAAACATATTAGCATTTAGACATTACACAGTTTTCCATTTTTCTGAAAGTCTTGTTCTTCTGTAGCAAAGTCTTTGTTGGTGCCGATTCTCGACCTGGAGAATGTTGAGAATTTTGGGGGGGTTTTTGTCCCAGAAACACAATGTAACCTAACATGTGAGTTGAAATTGAAGCTTGGTGTTTGGATTGTGGTAAACAATATCAAGCTGAAGCTTTCTAAGCATTTACTATGTGGCTTCCTGTATCAGAGGATGCAAGATGTTGAGGAAATGACTTTGAGATTCAGTAATTTTTACAGCTTTATGTGGTTGGTCACGGTTTTGAGTTATGTGGCCTTTGGAAATCCTGCACCAGCAAGATTCGGACACGAGGGCACATGAGGGCACTTCGTTGATCGTAATGACATACCTGTAACATTTCCAAAATCTTGTTTTTACTTGTGTCAGAGATGCTGTGGCATTTCTGTAGTTTGAGTCCATACAAGCCAACCCTTATACAGCACTGTTTCTAAAAAAAGGTTGAGACCCTCTGTAAAATAAAACTACGACTTTTTTATTCTTGAAAATGTATATACTTATTTTGAATTTCACACCAATAGCACTGCAAGTCTTTGGAAACTGTTAAAATTGTTTATAATACTGTTATGATATGCACAGCAAGAGTTTTCTCTTACACTTGCTCAGTGTATATAAAACTCAAGAAGCAGTATTTCTACACAACGAGTGAGCAACTTCACCACATTTGGACCATAACAGACCTGTAGTCAGTAAAAAACGTGGGAAATAAAGACATTAAACCCCTTAGTCTCTCTTCATCTGACAAAAGCAAAACTAACCTTTGTCCAAGACAAAGAAGGAAGGAAAATAATTATGCCTCAGGGGATTTCTGCAAGAGTGTTTTCACAGCGGTCAGCTCCCTCAAAGCATCCCTTTTTCTGTTTTCTGTATTTACTACACCTGTGTTGGCTTTTAAAGTCTCTTGATTTTTTTTATTTTAAACACAGATATTTAATACTTCATGCCATATAAACAACCCTTTTGACAACTTTTTTAACACTGTCTCATAAAAACATTGGATGTTGACTTTACTTCCTGTGTTGACTAGAACAGATAAACTATCAATCCTGGCAATGCATTTGCTTTGTTTCACTGCAACAGATCAAAGTAGGATGCATGCTTGCTTTACATTATTGAGGTCTTTGCTTTTAATTTGTGTAGTTTGAGTGGATTTGCATTAGAAAGTAAGAAACCAGGAAAGGGATAATGGACAGGTGTAACACATGTACACGTAAAACTGAATGGATCACTAAAAATGCTTAACCACAGGCTGTAAGACTTTTCTTTAGAAATTTGAGTTAAAGGTCACATCCTTTAACTCAAATTTCTCATCTTTCTGTGGATGAGAGTCTGCAAACGCTGTTGAAATCTAGGCTTAAATTTGGTGACATTTAATTTGATGTTAGAGAGCAGCTTTTGGTTCATAATGTTTGCGCCACATAGCAAAGACTAAATATTGTAAGAAGTATGAAGTAAATCTTCAGATACCAGCAGTCCTTATAGAAGCTGTTGGTCGCCCTTTAAATTCTACTAAGTGTTGCAGTGAAAGATTGGTATGTGTTTACTACTGCTGGATCATCGTCATGTGGTTACTGTAGCCAACATCTCCGCTTAAAATAGTGACTTTGTGAGCCAGGGCACTGCTGTATCTTCTACGCTGCAGATGCAGCTGACCAATGTAACATGTATTTGCCTCCACTCAAAAATCTGTTAAAACATCCGTCTCAAATAACAGGAAGGGAGTACACTCAAAAATAAAGTTGTTTGTGGCAGCCTTGTTCGAGCCTGCTTTAGAACTACGGGCACTGTGTAATTTCTGCATAGCTGCACTCTGAGTAACTATACAACATCTTAAACCACATTAGAGTTATTTGTCCCCGAGGTGATAATAAGTATTCGGACCCACTAAGATGAATTCCTGTTTCCAGCCAAATGATTCAAGAATCTTCATGTTTGCATCATTTGCTATATGTCATCTTGGTTTAGGCCAGTTGTGGAGATGCAGTCATACTGTAGTTCATAGAAGCTCATAAAATGTGTTTAGTAGCTGTTACTCAGTTTCACATAACATGCAGAAAATCTTCTACTTTATTTTCCCCCTTTGCTGACTTTTCTTTTCTTTTTTTTTCTTTTTTTTGCATATTTGTCAAAGTGAAATGTTTCAGATTACCAAGCAAATTAGAATATTAGACAAAGGTAACCAGAGTAAATACAAATACAGTTTTGAAATGATGATTTCACTTATTGAAGGAAAAATGCTATCTACACCTACCTGGCCCCATGTGCAGAAATAATTGCCCCCTAAACTCAATAACCGTTTGTGCCACCCACCTTGCAATGAGTCTTTCACTCTCAGTGGATGAATTTTCACCCACTCTTCTAAGCAGAATTTTTGTTTCATTCTGCCAAACTGCATGGTTTTCCATCATGAACATTTAGTTTAAGAACGTGCCAAAGCATCTCAATCTGATTTTTTTTTTGGACCATTCAGAGGCAGACCTGCTGGTGTGATCATCAAGATCATTGTACTGCTACATGACCTGAGTCCACCTGATTTTCAGTGCACACGCTGATGGCTGGTCATTACCCTTCAGGAGTTTCTGAGTTCGTGGTCTATCAATTATCAAGTTGTTCTGAAGCAGCAAGGCAGTCCCAGGTCATGACACTGTCACCACCATGTTTGACTATTGATATGATGCTCTTTAAATGAAATGCTCTTTCTTTTGTAACGGGACGCAAACCTTGCAAATTACTTTTTTTAACGTGAGCAGGTGGGTTTGGATAGTTTTGGCTTCTTATACCACTAAACATGCATATTTTATGTTTCCTGATTCAGGCGTTTGTATTAACCAGTGAGGTCATGTGAAGTCAGTGGCAATAGCTTTGATAGCTTTAGAAGGCATAACAAAACAAAGGAAGCAATTAAATAGTTTGGAGAAAAGATATATAAAGAACGTTGTTTTGGCAGTGAAAGCAGTTTAGTTTAAAAATAAAATGTCACTGATTGGTTTATGAAATTTTCTTTATTTTAAGCCTGAGTGTTGTGTTTTTACTGCTGCTATGATTTTGTTGTTGTTGTTGTTGTTGTTGGTTCAAGAAATTACCATATTTGGGCAGGGAATGTTTTAGCTATTGCTAAAAAGATTGGTACCAAGCAAATACAATAATATATCATATGATATAGTTTATCACACAGCAAGCCATGTTATTGGTTAGATAATTCAACTGGAATTAATCGCCTTTTAAATCTTTAAAAGGCGCCATCAGTGCAAACACAGTAGAGAAATCCAGTTTAAATGAGCTTTAAGCCTTAACAAAATCCAGACAGGTGAGTTTTGATAACATTCACCCTCTTGCAGATATCATGAAGAGGAAAACTGTCCATAGAACTCCTTTTCTGTTTGCAAATGTGTATTGCTGAAGGTAGACATTTTAACAAATGTCTTAACTTATGTGATGATGCGACATTATGATCCTCAGTGAGAGGAAGAAGAAGAAGCAAGACAGAATACATGTGTGTGAATGGGAGGGAGACAGGTGCAACAGTAAAGCTGCAAGGAGCAGAGGTAGTGAAGCAAGATGTGTTTAAATACCTGGGATTAACCATCCGAAGCAACAGACAGTGCACAAAATGAAGAAGGAGGTGCAGGCAGGGTGGAGTGAGTAGGATGATTTGTGACAGAAGGATAGCAGCAGGAGTGAAAGGGAAAGGTTTACAAGACTGTAGATCTGCTATGATGTATGGTTTGGAGCAGGTGGCACAGACAAAAAGACAGGAGGTGGAGCTGGAGGTGGCAGACAGACTTTCACTGGAAATAACCAGGATGGATTAGAAATGAGTTCCTCAGCTTAGGTTGAGTATTTTGTAGACAAAGTTCGAGACGAGGTTGAAATGGTGTAGAGAAGGGATGGTGGACATACTGGACAAAGGATGTTGAAGATGAAGGAGTTTGCAAAGAAAAGCGTCTGGACTTCTTTGAGTTGCTTGAAGACGTTTCACCTCTCATCCAAGAAGCTTCTTCAGTTCTGAGGTCAAATGGTGGGGAGTCCCAGATTTAAACCTAGTGGGAGTATCCCCCCACAGAGGGACAAAAGGACCCCCTGATGATCCTCTAATCGCCTGAGCCAAGGTGTGAAAGCGGGTGTGGGTCCCAATCAGCCAGGGTTTCGGGTGAGCTCATTGTGAAACCTGGCCCCACCTTATCATGCGAATTCCTGAGGTCAGATGGCTCAGGATGTGAGTGGGCGTTAAGGCGTCTGGGGAGGGAACTCAAAACTGGATTATAGATGGCAGACAGTTGGTGTCGTAAACCACCGCCTCTGTTCAAAGATGGTCGCTCACAGTGGACATAGATGGCTTCTTTCCTTTGACTACAATGACCTGGATGACTGAGAACCTTCACAGACAGATGTTGAAGATGGAGCTGCCAGGCACGAGGAAAGAGGAAGACCAAAGAGAAGATTCATGGATGTAGTGAAGGAGGCTGGTGTGACAGAAGAGCATGCTAGGGAGAGGTGGAGGTGGAGGTGGAGGCATCCACTGCGGCAGAAGAAAAAAAAAACTAAGTAACTACTGGCCGTCTCAGCGTGTTGTTAGAGCCTGGCTGATGTTGACTGGCCAATCACATGCATTTGCATTTGTGTTTAGATATTGTTTGAAATGCATTCAAATTTGAAATGTGAGGTTTTTCGATTGTTTCTTCTTTTCCCCTAGGAAATAATGCTTGGGCTAATTTAGACGTGCTGTCATCACATAGTTTGTGTGTGTGGCTTCAACCCCATTGTTTACACTGAAAACTGTCTTCATCACATGTGGCAGAGCTGAGAAAGCGGTGTTCACAGAAAGTTACTGAGTAGTTTTTGAAACATATTGCTAGAAAGTTCAGCCCCAGTAATCCATTGTCATTCATGTTCTCCTGGTCCTTTTTTAGCATATCTCTTTCAGTGAAAACAACTTTGTTCTTTCACAGCACTAAATCAGTTGTTACAGATGGTACAGCGTGTAGCACAGTTGACAACATTGCTTGCACGGCCTGTTTTCACACAGATGTATAAGAAATCAAATCCTCAGCACGGCTACAGTTACCTGAAGGTCTTCACCTTTGTTCCGCCAAGAAAACACAGCAGCTTCCATTCTGAGCAGCTCCCCACCGAAAAACAAAGACAAGAAAACCTCAATTTTTGTATGTCAGGCATTCACGAACAGATTCTCAAGGACTCAGATATTCATAAATGCTTGCTTTACAAATCTCACAAGCTGTTGGTAATTTCATGCACCTGCACAAGCAGATCTCTGGAAGTAAGTCAGGAAGTTCTTCTTTTTGGTGTGTTCATCTTTTGTAATAACAATAATAATCCTGTCAAGAAAATACAGTTTTCATGTGATCCACTTCTATATCACGAAATCACAAGGAGATACAATTTATAGAAACAAAAAGATTTTAGAATAGATTCTCAGTTTTCCTGGCCCCTAATGCACGAGATCTTAAAGATGATTAGTAGAGATTTGAGATAATAGAAGTTCGTGTATTTACTAGAACTTATTAAAGGGCTTTCTCTTTATTTACTGTATTTTGTACCCTTGAATAAAATAAAATGGGGGGGTGCCTTCAACATCATGACTCTTAACAACGAATATGCTCGTATTATGCTCAAGTTTTGAATCACATCCTCAGTATATTTGATCTGAACTTCATGACTGTTTTGCTAGTTGTGGTATACCACAGTTTGTACCCTGCAGTCTTTGGTACAGATGATAAAGGTCTTGTTTTAATAAGGGAGGGTCTCGAAATAATACTGTTTCCTAAAGAGGCCCAGAGCATAGAAAAGACCTGTGTTTGCAAAGCAACTTCTGGTTTGAAGAACACTGAGAGATTTTCTTAACGTCTGTGCCAAAGATGGGCATGTGGTCAGAAGTGGAGGCCTGAATTGACCTGGAAAAATGAGATTTCTTGAAGGATGGATAGAGTTGTAAATGTCACTGTTAGAGTTAAAACCCCCAAAAGAAGTTACAAAAATAAAAATCAGTTGGGGTGTGGGGGTACTCCTGCAGTTGTAGTAAGATCTGATTGTCTGCTTGTATATGGGTTTATGAGAAACTGTCCTCTGGCTTTCTTGCTATTTAGCCTGAGAAAACTCTTTTTGTTGACTCACTTGCTAGTTTAAAAATTAATGTATATGTTTTCTTTGTAAATCATAGTTCCCATTAGAGTGAAAATGGACGATGAAGCAGGGTATGCTTTTTGTTTCTCAGTCAGATCTGCCCCTCACTCATTCAATCCAGTTTTCAAACACCTAAATGTGGACCTCGAGTTTTCACAGCTGGACCATGCTTTCCAGTGATGTCACAATGTCTTCATCAACTATATTCGATACAGATGTTGCATAAACGATGATGCTGCAGTTTAAAATATAAAAAGCATTGGTCATTATAGATGTGGAATCTTGAATTTAGTAGTTATTGCTGAAGCAAACGGTCATAAACTGAGGATTTTTGCAAATTTACACCCTGTTTGCACCGAGACTTAAAGAATATTAGATGTAGTAGAACTAAAGTAGGAAGGCTTGAACAAATTGTCTTTTCCTATACATGGACGGTTGTGTCAGCCAACCAGGTTTAGCCATAGAATTTGCACATTAAAAGATTATCTCTACATAAATAGGATTAAAGTAGCCACAAAGTTAATGGCACCATCGCTCTTTTAGACAGTCGTTTGCAAACTTGCTAGTGGACAAGCAGCTTTGTTGCACTGCTCTCACATATATTTTAGGCTAAACTTGTATTCTTCTTCCCACTGGTAATTTAAAAGCCAGTGGAATGTGGAAAATGATTGTAGGAGTGGAGGGGAGGGAAAAGATATGCCTCGCATGGTCACTTTGGTGTCTGAAATCCGTAGCTGAGATGGCGTTTGACTGATTTGTGTTGCGACCACATGTGCCAGACCCGCCTGCTATTCTCAACCCGTAATTCCTCTCTGAATTCAGGCATGCGACTAATTTACTGTAGGGCCAGGATTTTTTCTCCTCTCGGGAGTAGAAACTTTACCCCGTTTCTGTTACAGGGCACTGCACCGAGCGCTGTAAGTGATGCCACCTGTCAGGCTGACAGCTTATTCTCCATATGGGGAAGGCCTTTATCAGCTGCAGTTGTGGGGAACAGGAAAATGTATGCCACCTGCCAAATATTTCAAACCTTTTACTTGTCTTTAGCAGGCTGCAGAGTAATTCTAAAACTTTACTGTCTTTCTGTCTATTAATTTAACAGTGACGTTTTGGCCATCATAAAGTAGCAGCGGCAGTAAAAGCAAGCCTTTTCTTTAAACTTAACTCCTTCCTGGTACATCGTGGTGCATAGCAGATGGTTCACTGATGTCAATTTTGCAAAAGAATGCGGCTTGTTCAGAATAGGCCTGCATTTACTGCTGATACACGCTCCCTTCTGAGTTCCAGATTAGAAACTAAACTGATATATTAGGTTTTCTACAGTGTTTTCATTGAGTTGTGTCTAGTGCAGTGGCTCCAGTCGATGTGAACTGATGCAGTCAGAGGAAAAACTGCAGAGCTGCACCGTGGGCCCAACTGAGGAGGTTTTAATAGAATTTCTAAAACATCAATTGCGAAAAGCAGGATAGCATTTTCTGATTTCGAGTGCCCTGTAATTTGAAGTGTGTGGGTTCAAGCCACTTATTTTGTGGTGATGGCTTTACTGGCGGGTTCTCCAAAAAGACAGAGGCCTATGCAGCCAAGGGTTGAGCTAGCTGCCTTGCCTTTCCTTGCTTTCCTTGCTGACTGACTGAGCCGCTTCCTCTTTGGTATTTGGCCATAGTTGTTCTGCCCGTACGGCTAACCTCAGTGGGTGTAGCTGTCCACTGTTGGGTGTTTAGAAAGCTCAATAGCAGGACACCTGTTTCTGGATTTATTTACTTCATTTCTTGCACAAACAGTCATGTAATCTGTTTATATGGATGCATTTGAAGAGCAAATAAAGTAAACACGTGTTTTGTTTTGTTTTTTTTTCCAGAAATGATGTCTAAACCAGAATTAGATATCCTGTATTTTAACATCCATCTACAATCTCATGCATGTCCAGGAAAATATATCCAAACATACTGTGCATTATACATAATTTATCCTGGACTTTAGGTCACATGACTTCCAAAAACTTTATTCTGTTTTTTTGTGTACTTTCGGACATTTTTATGGCCTTTAGCAACAAAAGCATGTGCACATTCACTCTGTGATGACCTAAAACTCTTTTAGCCCAGTGCTTATCATATAATCATTTAAAAAATATCTGTACCATTTTGTGTGGCCTCACCAGCCTTTGTGCAGTGCCTTAAGTGAATACAGATATAACATTAAACCGCAGTGTAGAGCTTGAAGTCCTTTTGAACAGTTCACTTGTGCATTTTTGCATCCGGTGCCAAGACATCTGTCTAGAGACACACCCTGTAATTATAAGCGAGAGAAAAAAAGAAATGTCTTTTGATTATTTCCAATCCTTATTGCATACATATACTGCAGGGTCTGTTAAGGCAATTACATCTTTTATCTGTAAATTTAAAGATTTTATTTTTCTATAAGGTAAGATAAGCCAATAACATGATGAGACGAAAATGGCGAGGTTTAGAATAGAAGTTGTTCCCATTAAAGCTGCTGAGCAGAAGTTAAAAGCTTTATTTATTTATTATTTTTGTAGTTATAGACCTGTTTTAAAAATCCCCTCTGCTGTGGGTTAATACAGCAACATTCACTGGAGAGGGTGGCTGCAGTATATCAGTGGTCGAGGGTTGTGATGAAAGGGTATGTAAAAGACTTCTTCAACAGATTAGGGCTAGCAATGCACAAACAGTTCACAGCCCTCTGCTCTTGTACCTGCTCTTGTAGGATGCACACTCTAACACGTTTTAATCACTGCATGTATTAGATGTTTCTGTGTTGTAGTATTTTTGTAGCTCGTTACCTAAAGTCTCTTCAAAGTAGCTCTGATACACACTGAATTCAGCTGCTGGCTCGTAGAATGAATTCACAGTAATTTAAACCATCTAAGTATTTTTTGTGCTCTCAGTAGTTTAATCATAGGTGATGACTTCAACCCCAACCCCTGTGCTGTTCTGCGCAAATGTGGCAATTGTGACAGAAGATAATAATCATTCTGAGGGATGCACATCAAATCTATTTGAAGCTTTTCCAAAAAAAACCCAAAACATGCTTTCTGCCTGCTTTCAACATTAGGTCAGCATTAGAATTCAGTGCTAGGGTTTGGGTCGTCACTAATATCAATTATTCTTTACCAGAAGTGATTCGTCTGCAGGGAATACATGAAAAGATTAGCCAAAAAATAAAAATTTGATTAAAAATGTCTGATGTGAGTCATAATAACAAAATAGACAATAGAATAGAATAGAATAGAATAGCCCTTTATTGTCACTGTACATGTGCAACGAAAGTGTAGGTGCTTCACAACAACTGCTCTGGAATAAAATATAACTCGTAGACAGCAGGAATGAATAACAAACAGGAGAAATATATACAATCAAGAGGAATATATCCAAAACAACATGAATATATATAAAAATAAGAGAAAGGCACAGATTGGAGAACAAAATACTTGCAAAGTGCTCAGAGGTAATGCAAAGAAAAGAAAGGGTGGGGTTTGGGATGGGGGTTGTGTTTGTTAACAGTCCAAATGGCCCAGGGGAAAACGGTGTTTGTGAGTCTGGAGGTGTGAGACCTGATTGACCTGAGGCGCTGACCAGAAGGCAGCGGGTCAAACAGGTGGTGGGCGGGGTGCAAGGGGTCACCTGTGATGGCCCTGGTTTTCCTGAGACATTAGGATCTGGCGATGATCTCCAGGGGTGGCAGAGGGCAGCCAATGATCTTTTGGGCAGTGTTAATTACTCTCTAAGGCCTGCCTGTTTTCATTAGTGGCCCCTGCGTACCAAACACCCAGGGAGGAGGAGAGCACGCTCTCCATTCAGGAGCAGTAGAAGGCCAGCAGCAGCTTCTGGTCCAGGTTATTCTTCCGCAGGACACGGAGAAAGTGCAGCCACTGCTGGGCCTTCT
Source organism: Oreochromis aureus (assembly GCF_013358895.1). NCBI lineage: Eukaryota > Metazoa > Chordata > Actinopteri > Cichliformes > Cichlidae > Oreochromis > Oreochromis aureus. The sequence continues at coordinate 4,504,286 of NC_052953.1, read as the reverse complement.
TTATCAGGGCGATGGTGTTGTGGGTCCAAGTGAGATCAGCGGAGATGTGGATGCCCAGAAACCTGAAGTTTGAGTCAGATTCCACCCGCTCTCAATTTATAATAAGAGGGTAGAGGACCTGTTTGTGCCTCCTGGAGTAAAAATACACAATGATTCATACTTTCTCCTGTATTTGCATGTTTTGTATTTGTGTTTTTCGTTCCCCTCACTGTCCTTGTCTCAGTCTACTGTTTTGCAATAAAATATATATTAGTAAAATGTTTTGACTTAAACTCTTAAATCTAAAAAGTTCCAGCTAGAACAGTCCTCTTATTTATATGCATAAAAGTAATAATCATCTTTGAATAATTTAGTTTTATCATTATCATTGAAAGACACAGCTGAGGTGGTTCAGACATCTCCTGGGCAAGGTGTTCATGGGGGGGGGGGACTGGGCTTCTCTATTTAGGCTTCTGCTCCACAGCACAGCAGCATGAGTGACAGAGGATGGATGGATGGGTGGATGAATGGATGGATGGCATTATTATCAGGCCAGTTCAGATTTGGTGAAGCCTTTTCAGAAATGAAGCTGTTTGGAACGATTAGCATGTCATGCACATAGCCTGGTTTCTAAGATTATTGAATAAGTTGTTAGTGTTGCTTTCATTTTTTTTAAAGTCACTGCCATTAGTGCCTGCTAATGTAGGTTACTGACTGCTTTGACCTGGTTCATTGCCTACAGGCTCTTCAAGTAAGTGAACGCGGGCTCTGGATCACATATCCTACCTACAGGATGTGTAATTCGGGTAGATCCCCACAGATGCAACACACCTCAGCACATATGGTTTCTGCCATTGCATCTATTACACAAGCAGCCTGTGTGAAGTCACTTCCAAGTCAAATAAACAATGAGCCCCCCCTTATCCTACTCCTGAACCCCTCCTTAAACCCTCTGACAAACACACATATGTTTCTCAAGGAATATCCAGAAAGGGGACAAGGGTAAAGCCAAAAAAAGGGCTCTCACCTCAAAACATTCCTGCAGTACAGGCCATGTTTTCCTTACCCCAACAAATTTACACAGTTGTTAGTGATGGCCCGGGATTCCTCCTAAAGCGTAGCCTACCAATAATAAACAGTATGGCAGCTGACACCGCAAGACACCTGCACGGCTCCCTGACACTGCAGGATTGTTCCCAGGGACTGGGGGCATGTGGGTATGGGCTGAAGGATGGGGGAAGTGGAGGCCATGAGGGCCTTCAGACAGGTTGGTGGTGTCAGTGCGTGTGTGTGTGTGTGTGATGGGGGGGCGGGGTTGGTGAATGTAGTAGTAAACAATCAGTTCTCTACACAGGTTTACTGATATTTTATTTATGAGCGATTGTGTACAACATGCAAAAGAAAATACATTTTGCTGTTTCACTATTTGAGACCATTACATTACAGCCTATTTTATTACTCTGTTTTTTATTTTTAGTGGAACACTTGTTTTTTCAGTATGAATTCTTTGCTTTACCTATGCATTTCTTATTACCTAACACAACAAGTATGTAAAATACATGCCGAGCCAGCCCTACATACAGTGAATTACAGTGCAGTCGCTAGTTTTAAAACTGTTCAGAACCGCTGAATGCCGAGTTGATTAATTCATTTCCACAGCATTTCTTTTATCCCGTCTTCCTTCTCTCTCGCCTACCGGTCGCGGCAGATGGCCCCGCCCCTCCCTGAGCCTGGTTCTGCCGGAGGTTTCTTCCTGTTAAAAGGGAGTTTTTCTTTCCCACTGTCGCCAAAGTGCTTGCTCATAGGGGTCATATGATTGTTGGGTTTTTCTCTGTATGTATCATTGTAAGGTCTACCTTACAATATAAAGCGCCTTGAGGCGACTGTTGTTTTGATTTGGTGCTATATAAATAAAATTGAATTGAAGTGAATTAATGTGCTTAGTCTTGTTTTATTTTGGGTTTTCTCAGATTTCACTCATTGACTGACCAAAACAATGTTCACTTAAAATGTAATCATTGGGAATCATTAGATTAAAGAATATGTGGTACTTCAAAAGATAATAACACTCACCAGCCATTTAAACTATATTCAAATATTCAAATATTTGAATATACTATATATAGTATATTCAAATGTTTTAATCAATGCAGTTGTATTTTTATAGCAGCGGTTCACAGAAACACTTGTTTTAAAGTGCTTCATATTGCAAGGTAAACACTATAACCCCAAAAATCACACCTTTGACCACATGCCTGATGACCCTCTGGACAGGAAAATACCCATTTAAGAGGAAGAGACCTCCATCAGTCCTAGGTTCAAACTGGTTCTGGGTTGAAGTAAAAGAAAAGCATTAAAAGGTTATAAGTAACAAATAGGGCAAAACACAAACTATGGGAAATGGAACTTTTCTTCTCCAGCTGGGCACTTCTACTACTCACTTTCCAACTCTCTCGACCTTCTGATCTATGGTTGCCTCCATCTATCCTACAGACATATTTAAATGGCTTCTAAAATCCAAGCTTCAGTTTGTAGCCCTTGTTGCCTCTTAGCTCTATTTAGCTCTAATTTGGCATTTTTCTTTCTTTCCGTGTTGTATCCACCACACAGGCAAACATCTACAGTCACACACACATTCAGACGTCTCATGCTCCTCTGCAGGATGTCAGGTGGTCTGGCCATTGTGTCCCCACCTGTAGAACATTGTCAAAGCACAAAGGAGGACCTCCTGTCAGCTTCTGTTTGATGTGATTTGATTTTGTATAGCCCTCTCAAACTGTACATCCGTGGGGCTTTGAAAGAAAGGCCAACAGCGTGTGGAGTAATTTACATGTGTGTGTCAAGGAGGTACTGGGTTCCTCTCAATTTGTCACAAACCTCAAAATCCTCAAACGTGCTTACTTTTGTATGGAAATGCTTATATTTTGACTTTTTTAAGGTTGCATAGAACTTGAGATGGTTTATTGCGTTTCGTGGATCAAGATTCTAAAATATATTAACTATATGTTATATTAGGGACACAGGTAAAACTTCACTCGGGTACAAATTAAAAAAAGAGTTTCAAACTGAATATTGAGTATCACAAAAGGCTAGAATCTCTACCTGGGACAAGTTCAGCGCTCAGCTTCTCAGCCATTAAACAGACTGATGTTTGCCATAAAGTGGGGCCCCTTACTCGCCGCCCTGTGAGGTCACAGCACCTGTTCTTGGTAATTGCTGGCAGGTGATGTAAGGCCGCCACTTGTTTTCCATGGTGTAAGGTGGAGGTCCCCCTGCTCCCTCCTACAAGGCGGCTGGAAACTCATGTTGCTTGTTTGGAGCAAATAATAGAGTCTGACTCGTTTGTTCTGCCTTCCCTGCGACCTCTGAGTGAAATGACCCTTTACCTACCTAATTCTAGTTCTTTTAGTTGGTGTCTGCTGGGGAAAACCTTATCCTTATTTTAACAGAAATATGCAATGGCTTGTTTTTGATGGATGGACCAGATTGGTTTGATGTAATTTTCCATTCTAATTTTCCAGAAACCTATGTCAAAGACTATTTTCTTAAGAAATTATACTACAAAAAATAAACTTTTACAGAAAGAGAAATGCTAAGTAAACAAAACATTTAAAATACTGTTGCATTTGTTGGTAATTCTAAAATTTTAGTCAACAGTGTAACTACTAGAGTCTTAAAATACAGTGACTCAACGCAAAATAAAGTCAACAGTACAGAAACTCAAGAGGTCTTAATATCAGTCAAGCTTTGAATAAAACACCAGAGCCTAAGACAAAAAAAAGGATTTGTCCTGTCATCATTTTTCCATCAGATACTTTAAGCAAGTGTCCTGACCAACCATTATTTTTTTGTACATTATGGGATTTTTGATTTTATTTCCAAACACGATTATTTGCATAATCTGGTCCAGTTGGTGAAAACCATAAGCAGAGCCAAAAACCGAGAAAATCTTTTAACATATTTTGTCATACTAATAATACAAATGGGAAGTTGTCTTTGCAAAATCTGTATAAGAATAAATTATTTTTGGCAAATGGGATTATATGCTCATTTGAGCAGTCAGACCCTTATGTTCTCCATCTCTTGTAGAAAAGTCTCATTGGCAGCTAACAGTGTTAGTCCAGCTTCTCTAAACTAACACTAAAGTGAAGCAGAACCTGATCAAATGAATTGTAAATTGGGGGACTTCCCCCACGTGTTACGTTATTGTGTATATGTCCAATAACTACCATGATTATGTCCAAAGTAAAATTCCAAGTATTACACAACCAAAGGATCCCCACACTTCACAATCACAAAAAATCAAAAAATACATGAAAAAAAAAATTGTATGAGAACATCTTGTTAAGGAAAAAAAAAGTGCCATGTCTTGCATTTTGATCCAATTCACATGATGGTACACACAATTCATATTGTTAATATCCGTGATATAACCTTGTTGCAGTTACGTCCACTCAGATTGACAAGACCTGAACACATCTAAGAACTGAAGGCTGTGTAGAAATTAGATGTTTTAACTGTTACAGTGTGAAACCGAGGACACTGAAAATTGTGGACTTTATTTTTTTTTTGTCTTTGCACACCAAAGACAAGCTAAACTGTTATTGTTTTAATCAGAATTTCTGACCATCTTTGTCTTTGCTGGGTCCACCTGATGATGTCTTTTCAAGGCTGGCTGCAGGAGGACAGAAGCCAGTAGATAGGGTATATGGCTCGGTCCTCCAGCCAGCTGTGAACCTGATAGCATCTGTTTTAAACGTTTGAGAGGTGGAGAGAAAGCAGCCCTCTTTTCGTCTGAGCTCTGGAGTGCTAGTTATCTCATGCCTTTTTAGTAAAGGGATCCACAGATGGCCCGTGTTCTGACAGCTATACAAATGTGATATCACTAGCTGAGGTATTCCACAAGGATCCTCTTACTGTGTTACTGTAGGCCGAGAAGTGGGACTCATTCATGCTCAGAGTAAACAAAACAAGTCGGCCACAAAAAGACTTCTCCTATCTCAAGACGAGGCAGAAAAGACAGAAAGAAAAGCTGCTTTTTTATCTTTGTGAAGGCAGACAAAACAACCTCTTCACACCTGAGTGTGTCTCCTGTTCAGTTCTTTCCACGCATTGTCATCCTGTGTTATCAAAACCATCGAATCGACATGAAAAGATCATTTCATGTTCGGCTGTCGCCTGAGGGGGTTTGGACAACTTGGCTTTCATTTGCTTTGTCTGACTCCAGTGACAGAACCATTCGTCATCATTTTTTTCTCAGGTCGTGTCTAGTTTGAACTCATTTCAAAGACCTGGCCTCTGATGAGCAGTCATGAAGCTGTCCTTAGAAGTATGTGCTTTGTTGGCAATGAAGAATCCAAACCTGTTCATTGTGTTTTAATCAGATCGTGTTTGAGTTATAGGTGGCCCAAGGGTCGCCTGCACATCCTGTGTTATTTCATATTCTAAGCTAAACAGGCATTAAGCTTATATTTTGCTCCCAGTTTTGGTGGTCTCTGTCAAGGCCTGCACTGTTTTGTTACATAAATAAATGTAATGTACTGGCAACCCTGCTATTAGATGTCTACTGTAAAGGCTGATTGCCCGTGTGCCTCTTTTGGATAGGACCTCTCTTGAGTTGTTGATTTATGCCTGTCTGGGTACGTTTTCGATTGTTTCAGACCAAGTCCAAAGACTTTAAACATCAAGGCACGGGTCTGTCATTTTCATGTAATTTTACTAGATTGACTTGGTCTGAAATCACAACTTTGCTTCAAAGAGCTTACAATCTGCACAACACATGACACCCTGTGTCCTTAAACCCTCAAATCTGGATAAGGAAAAAAAAACGAGAAACCTCAAGTGGAACAACGAGAGAGGGTTCCCTCTACGGGATAGGTTTTTTCTGACTTGACTCTCCCTCCCTTTCCACCAAAGAGTCCTTATATGACACACAACATCAAGTTTTAACTAAACACTTCATTTTTTATGTCATTTTAAAGTACATTCTTCCCCCAGCTGTAGGTGTTTTGGAACGGAACTCAGACTTTAGTTACTGTAAGTGGAAGGACTCAGTCCGTGTCCCACGCTAGTATCTGAGCAGGATATTTTGTAGACATCCCACTTCTGCAAGCGAGGCCTATTGAAGTATAACATAAGTTGGACTCATTGCTGATTTGAACCCGATTCAAAGTAAAACATGACCCTTTATATTTCAAAGTGGGAGGATTTGTAACAGATCCCTTCTATCTTTCCACAAGTGACATTTTCCTCACTGGCTGTTACTCAGGAGAGGTTTGATGGTCATGATTATTTACACAGAGGGTTTCCTTCTTTTTCTCTCATTTTACAGTCGGTCATTTTCATAAGGGATCATAATACTCTTGGACAGGAAGTATCTGGCTATATAGACTACGCCCACAGACTCAAGACCCAAGATTTTGAACCATATTTCAGTGGAAAGAAGAGGCTCATGCCAGCACGCTCGGATTTATGGTAAGTCTCCTTCCATTGTAACATGTCGACATTGGTTTAAGAAGCCTTTACTCAGGTGGGATTTGACAAAATTTGAAGGGTAAGGAAATCTTATTATCCAAGAATAAAAATTCACATTGTCGTGAGACACCAATATAGGTTTGGAAGGAGCTCTTTAAAAAGCACAGTATGGTTGATATATACAGAGCTAGCTTCTGTGAGCTGAAAACGTAGAATAAATAAAGACTAATAAAGTAGAGCTGCCAAAGTGCAGAACTTCTCTGGCTGACGCAGACGTGTCTCGATTTAAACAGACTGAGATCATGAGATTATTTTTAATATATAGAAGATAACTGTAAAACAAACTGAAGACAATCCAGTTTCTTCAGTGTGACGGTGTTTCAGATTGCTCTTTAAGTCAGGAGGGGGGGGGTTGGCCTGGACACAATAAATTCATAAATTTTAGATGTCCCGAATGATTCTGTGGAACAGTACGAGGGCGAATCCAGGCATTTTAATTTCATAACCTGCTATCTGCTAAAATGAACCAGTCTAACTCTGACCCTTGCTTTGCAGTTTTTGCCATAAAATTATGTCATCACCGGGATTTAAACAGGTTCCTTTCAGGTCTTCCTCTTTGTATGTAATTCTGTTTGCCACTGTGCCAAATCTCCCAGAAGAATTTGTTGGAGAAGGCAAAGGTAGGTTGACGAAAACAGAGGAAATGGAAATGGAGAGAAAGCATCAGATTAAAGTTGGGGTCCTTGAGTTGAATTCAAAACCAGCTGTCAGTACTGTGGCATCTCTGTAAGGTTTAAGGGTTTCATTAAGGGTTAAGGGATGGGAACATTTTACTAACCCACAGTGACTTTCTGTGCTTTTATTTATCAGTCACCAAAGTTAGACTAACACATTTTCAGTCATACATGTGTACTGTATGTTTGACAATTCTAGGGTCAGCACCGGTCACACAATTCCAGAACAAGCCATATATGAACTGCTGACCTTACAGGTGTAAGCTAAAATCTCCACTCTACTACTCAGCAGTGCAGGTGACATCTTTATAATTCCTGGTCTATCAGGATAGCTGTTTACACAGAGAGCTGTCAGCAGATTACCAGAGCCAAAACCATTCCCACATTCCACATATTCATGCAGACTAACACCTTACCAACATTTCAGATACGTGCGAGAAATCCCAAAAGGACAAACACAACTGGACAGGGGTGAGAATGAGAGCGTAATACGTGGTTTTATTCAGAGTTCAGCCAAACGGCACACAGCCTGTTTGACCTCGGTGACAGAACAAGGTCTATAACATCCTAATGTAGATAGCTTTTCAAGCTGAAATTATGCTTTGTTTTTCACGCTGTGAATGTCATTTTTCTACTTTCAACATTTTTATAAACAGCTTGAACTTTTGCTTTCCATCTTCATGTGTGAACCCCACCAACAAAGCTGCATCACTGAGGACAACATATTATGATCATGAAGTTTTTGTCTTGTTTATGTGCTTACAAAGAAATACTGAGTATTTTAATAAAAAGTTTGGAATTTGTGAACGGTATCTGTAGTTTGTTGCAACCAAAAACTGCTTCATAAGCACAATGTCCAACAACAATATTCAAAATGCAAAATGGCAATCTTAGAGAAAACTGCTATTGTTCCAGCAGTCAGAAGACAAGAATGACAGTTGGGGTTTTATTTTTGGAAGTGGTTTCCTCTTCCTTTTGAAACCAAAGTGTCAGACATGTGAAGCTTTGTTGTTTTATTTATCCATTTCTCACCACGTGTTCCGACACACAGCTCCGCTTGTGGCCTTGAACTCGACCTCCTCTCTGGTGAGTAGAAGCCCTAACAAGCTCTAGGTGTGAGTCATTGGGCGAGCATGCCTGGAGGTAAAACCTACTCTCTAATGATGCTTTTATGACACCCCTCACCACCCCCACCACCACCATCGACCCCCACCCCCATCTGACTTCCCGCTCCCTCTCTCCGACTCATTTTTCAGTCACTAAAACTTCATCAGATTTACACGTCTCCTTGTCTTTATTTAACTTCTCTAAACTTGCCTTCCATGCTTTGCTACCGCTCCCCTTTTCTCCCCTCATATGTCATCTTCCACCCCCCTTTTTTTCATCTCTGTCGGGAACAATAACACCCAGTGTGGTTGCCGCTAAGAGGGAGCAGATGCTGGAGCTGCTGCCCACTCAGTGCACTAAACCTCCCACCGCAGGACTCTGAATCCTGTCCCTCCTCCTCCTCCATAGCCACAAAGAACACAGGGCAGCGACACCAGCGCCAGCTCTGGCCTCCACCTCCCATCTCCAGCAAGGAAGGGTGGATAGGTTCACGTACACAGCCTTATGGGGGTGTAGCAGTAGCAGTACTGTCCTCTTGGACTAAAATATGAGGATTTAAAGTTATAAAATACTAGAGAAAAAACATCATCGTTGAAATCCAAATGTGTTAAATGTACAGTTTCTCTGTTCCACAAGTTTGATATGGAAAATATTTCTAACTTTCCAACTTTGTGTAACAGGTGCCTGTGCTGTTTGGGAAAAAAAGAAAGAAAAGGATATTCAAGACTAAACACATACGACTTCCCCTCTGAGTAATAATAATAAAGGAGAAGATTTGTCATCTCTTATATCTTACTACAACCTTTAGTTCCTATTTAAAACCACATCTGGTTACACAGGCACAATCATTTCACAGTTTAATTTCTTACATGTGAGTTGCAAAAATGGGAGGTGCTCGGTCATGTGACTGATCCTTCCGAATATTTCCATTGATTCTATAAGAACAGGAACAATATTCAGCTAAATGCTGGATGTGATTTATTTTAGCACGCACACTCAGCAGGTGGATCATATAAATATAACTTGTAAGGACACGTGTTCCTCGCCTCTGACCTCCAGAGGAAACCTGGTTAAAGTACGTCAAAGACAGGATTCTCCCAATTGCTTCAGAAGAAATGTAACATCTAGAAACTAGTAAATAACACAAAATCTAATAACCAGAAATACAATATTTGCTCTACTGCTCTACTTACTGTCACTTCAGGGCAAACTGTGGAGTAAGCCTTTAAGTAAATAAAACCAAAACCTGACACTAATACTGCAAATGGAGGGTGAAAAATGTGTGTTTTTAGGCTAAACCTGTGAGCCTCCAACGTAGACACGCACTGAAGTTCTGACCCTGGTCTAATTAACCCACAGATCTGCAGCTCTGTGCACCCACCTTCCTGCCACTCCAGATGTGCCTACAGCATCTCTGATGTCTATTTAATGTTCACCAGCTAAGTGACCATCTGTTTATGCGCTCTAGCTGTTCCCTTCCTCCCTCTCTTTATCTCTCCCTCTCTTCAGGCCCTGTGTTTAGCCAAGAGTTTTAAGAGGCTGAGCAGCTCACTATATGGGAATCCTAATTGATTTACTGGTCTTTCTGCTTTACATTGTTTATGTTTTGTTCTACTTGAAATCATGCCTCTTCCTGAAAACAAAAGTTCTTTCATCTGAAGTATAAAACATCTTTACTCTTCAACAAATCGTTCAAACGCAAACATTTTAAATTGCTGAATAATATAAATATCTCCTGACTGCACTGCGCGCGTTTGCCAACAGACTGAAACAATGAATCTGAGGGATCAGCTCGACTGAAACATATAGCGCATGCCTCTTCTGGAGCCAAAACCATGTTGCCGCCACGCTCGGCCTCTGCAGTGCACCTGTGTGTCTGGCTTCATTTTCTGCTGTGAAAATATTTGCACTGCTGTCCCATTTTATTAAGTTTTAATACAAAAGAGAAACTGTTCCAGCTCTGAAGGTGATTTAGTGGCCCCTTCTGAAGCGTTGCGCCTGGGCTTTGTGGGGGTCGGTGGGACGTTTTATCAAAGCCAGCGTGATAAATATTTGCGGGAAGATTTCATGTCATCTTTGCTGATCTTCACATATGGCACACACATACTCTATTGGCAGGGTTAAACCCAATCAGATTCTTCCCAATGCTTATAGGTGTAGATTGTTTTTGAGGGTTCAAATGTCAGTACCATCGTCAGTCATCTCTTACCATTTTTCTGTCTCATGTGCGTGTAAAATGACAGCGGCTACTCTTTAAATACCATAAGAACAAAGGCATTGTGTGTTTCACCCCCTACCACTGCCCATCAGTATACTCTTACTCAATGGCTACATTCAAATGGAACATAGCATAGCACCGGTAAATGATTTTTGACATGTAATGCATGTAATACACACAAAGTGTTACCTTTTCTAAGTTACAAAAATCTTTGCAGTTCAATAATTGGAATAACAGAAGTAAAATACATTTATCAGGTCTATATACAAAACCTGTTGTAAAAAACATAGACTGTATGTAAAAGATGAACTGGACCACATTTTGCGGACATGAAGTGCCTTTACTGCATTTTTTTTCTAATGGTATTAAGTGGGCAACTCCTCGCATTACAGAAAAAACTCCAATTATGTAGAAGTCCATCAGAAAATGGCCATACTGCTCACTTGATGTGTGACCTCAGTGGACATTTCTCTAATAAATTTATGGTCTAAATGATTTTTTTTCATCAATTTTGATGTTCATTTTGTAAATTGAGTTCCCATTTAGATAAAAAAGATAATGATGGTAGCACGGTACGCTATCATTTGGCCAGTCAGATCCATGTGTTGGGTTTCAAAAAAAGAAAATCGAAAAGGTTTAAGTCAAGGCTTTAAAACAATACATACAAAGCAGTGGGTGATGTCATGGACACCAAGTTAACCTTTTCTGTACAGTCAGTGGTAAACACTTTTTAGTCAAACTGATATACGCAAGTATTTGGAATACACCAGAAGTGTGTTTTTTACAGCACGTCTTCTAATAAAAAAAAACACCAGAACAACATGATGTTCACCTGAGTACTCAATCTTAACAGCACATTATACAGCTATGTTTTATAATTTAATATAAACATAATAAATTCTTAGATGAAACCAAAAATAATGATCGAGTGTGTAGGCGGACAGTTAGTTATGTGTCTGCTAAAAGAGCTGTCAGCTGGACATGGTCATAGACATGATTTGCTGTTGAACTAGGCCCGTGACACTCCCAATAGGTTTAACAGTAATTTCGGCACATTACACTACTCCTTTCAACATTGAAAAGGCCTTTGTGATTTACACTGGAAACATTAACTTCTGAAACACTTGCTAGACTATTTATTCTGCAGCCGCTAAAGAAAAAAATAGCTGAACCAATACACATGCTGAGTACTTGCACTTTATGATATATATCATCCAGCTCCTCTGAGCCCTGTAATGAGACTGTTGACATTACACTGGAAAATGACCGCCTGGAGATAACAATAGAGCTAAGCAGGGTAACTATGGAAAGTGAAAGGACACACTGCACGTGTCAAACAGCCATGGTAAATGCATAGGCAACCAGGAACCGGTGCTGAGAACAGCGTCATTGTTTCCACCAAATCCAGGTTCTCACACTTTTACTGGTCCATGTGTCTGGGTGTGGTGCCATCCAGCAGCTGGAGCTTTGTGACCAAATGTGCACCGACCATGCAGTTAGTTGCCCTAGTGAGAGTTAATATAGGACAGCGAGGGAGGTGGGTCCAATAAACGTATGAACAAAATTCTCGGCATTGCTTCAAAAAAATTTCTTTTTACTCTTTCCGTCTTTTTCTTGTTCAGTGTTAAAATATCTCACATCTGTCCCAGTAAGCGGTTCACCATGGAATAAAAGTGGTTGACCAAAAAATGTTAATTGTTGTATGGCATTTTGGTATAAATAGTCACTGAAACACTGTCAGGTCCAATTTACAAAGAGAAGAAGGATGCATGTGCCTGAAAGCAAGTCTTGGACAATGTAATTTTCTTCTGAGTCTTAAAGGAAAAACCTCAATTTGTATTTCATAATTGGGTCATTGCAGCAATCTATTCTGAACATGCTTTATTCAGCTCTGTTGGCAACTTGGAAAAAAATGCCAGACCTCTCATACCTTATAATTTTATGCATCAGTGTATTTCCCCACACAGTTTGGACTGTTCGGAGGCGTCCAGATTATGTGTTTTCTGGAGAGGAAGATTACTTTGACAGCTGGTAGGGAATAGCTGACAGATAGCTGAAACATCAGATGCTGTTCAGTGTCACATTTTCTGACATCTATTCTGTAATAATAGTACCAAAATATAGCAATGTGTAGCTCTTTATTTATATTGTTAGAAATTAACAATATAAGGAAAATCTTTTTTTTCTGCTACATCATCATTAGATGTTAAGTCTTAACCCACAAAGGTGGTTCTTGGTCATGACCCCGACACTAAACCTATTTAACCCTAGGCAATCACAATATGTCATTTTTGTTTTGGTACAATTTCTCTCCCAAGTCTTGGCAGTCAGGTAACCAATAAAATAATCATTTTACCTGACACCGAGATGTTAAGCCTCAGTAACACAAAATTAGGACTGGGATTTGGGTTACTGCCTATAAAAACTTAGACCTGTTGTCTGAGTTTTGGAAGTGGTGTCTGAGTGTTGTCTGTTTTGGTTCTTAGCCATCCAGGACTTCCTTTTGGGGTTTTTAAAAACATGTCACCTCACTCAAAAAGCTTCTTCAGTACTAAAAGGTGATGGGGTGTCTCAGGTATTTAACCTCTAGTGGGGCTGGTATCTTGAAAGTGGTCTGAGCATCACTGATCCATCCTGTCTTCATGTGAGTTGTTAAAGTTAACATGAATCATGACTCCAAAATAAAAGCCCTAACTAACAAAGCCTTTAAAATGAGAATTGAAGCATCATCAAGGACCTAAAAACAAGTCCACTTGTCTTCCTCCAAAGACCTCAGAGGGTTAATTCAAAGTTAAATTAATAAACTACTCTGACCATCTGCACAGCTGCATATGCAAGTTCACCAATAACTTCAAGTGTAGGCTGAGAGAAAACATCAACTTCTGTGTAAAACTCAAATTTGTGTCAAGGATCATCACCATTAATGAGTTTTGCACAGTGACTTTATCCCCCAAGAGGGAGTTCTACCCATGAAGGGCCTGATGGAGGACATTCGTCACAAACCACCTGTAGTACACCACCTGTCTTCACACACCTGCTCACATCGCATTGAGAAAGCAGAAATTTTTCAGTGTAGATTTTTTGGTTTTTTTAGGAAGATTTACAGAACTATTCAGTCATACCTCGTGTAGGTAAATGACCAATCATCATAGTGAATCTTTTACCAATGTTTCAAGTGTTTTATCTGTGATTTAAACCATGTTTCCTTCATGTCTATTTTTATTTTTTATGTCACATTTCTTTTTAATTTAACAGAATCATTTTAACCATCCTTGTGTATCTTACACCCTTTGTTTTCTTTCTTGGTCTAAAGGCAGAGGTTTTCCTCAGGAGCTGGAGCAGGGTCTTTATCACAATACTAAATACTAGACCAAGCCTCCAGGGTCTGACATTGGAGATCAACTGTCTCTTGGAATATGACAAACATCCAATCCAGGAAAATATGTTACCAGGATACAAGCAGTAAAGTCACTTTTGTTGTTGGCTGGAATACCTGGTCCTTTTCATAGCTATTCAGAAACTGACCATTCTGCAGAAATATGTATTTACATTTCCCAAAATTGCATGGTGGGGGTCTGTGGGTTTTGGAAAAACCACATGGGTAGGATTTTATATTGCTTGTACTATATGTTTGCTTGTAATTTGTAGCAAGCAGGCTTTATATGTTGCAGGGAGAAAATATTTTTATGGCTCAAATGCAAATAGGTTTTTTGTGAGCAGTTTTATGTTCCACTAGAGATTACCTCCTAAACAGGTTCTGGAGAAAACATCCTCACGTCAGCCAAACTGCCAGGATATTTCAAAGATCATAGGGGGGCCTACAGTGTAAATGCAAACATTTTGAGATGTATTTTACCTAATGTGGGTCATTAATACTTTATATCTACTGTTAATCATGCACTGCTCTAGTAATGCATCACAGCCAGAGAAATATAGCCTGCAGAATGCTGGCAGTCCTCCATTATGTTACTGTCCCATGTTAACAGCTTGCTGCTGCAATATCAGCCTGTTCAACTCCCCATCATAATATAACTCCTCTCAGATTTATACTCAGACTTCTCCCTGAGCTCCATCTTTGTAGTTGGACCACGAACTGCTGTTGGGGACCAGCCAAGCCTCAGTAAAGCAACGTTCTGGTACTCGGTGTGACATGGAGTTGTGTTGCTAGTTATGCCAACTGTTAATGATAAAAACTGCTAAAAACTAGTGCTGTTTGAAGATTTTGAAAACTTGTTGATGCAGTTGTGTTTTCTGGGATTCTGTGATTATTTGCTTGTTTAGATTTTTTTTTTTTTTTAATGTGCTGGGTCATTTTTGTAAGCAAGCTAGCTAATAGCCAGATGAAGGCAAGCTAAGGATTGGCTTTGATCCCTGAAGCCAGTCAAACATTTTTCCATCCATCTAGTGCCCGGTCACATTCAGTAGAAAAATCTGTCCTTTTTCTGCATGATGTTAACTAATGTTAGTTTACCTGCTAACACCAGGAAAAATTTGACAAGCTTGAGTCGAGTATTTTCATAACACCATATTTGTTTTCGGTCAAAACTGGATGTAATGAGTGAGGGATAGATTTCACCGAGAAACTGCACACTCTCAGGCTAGCAACTTGACAATCACACAGAAAAGCACACTTGGTTTTATTCTCTTTCAAGGGGACCCCATTACAACTGGGACCTTTATGACACTTTTGAGACAATCATTTACGGAGGTCACAGACAAAGACACTGAAAGAATGGAGGTTTACAATACTTTCAGACCTACACATTTTACATATAACACAGACGAATTGTGAGTTACCCAAAAGGCATACATGGCCATCTTGCCAAGGCAACTTTTTTCAAACTCATGTGGAGTTTGTGTTGGAATCTGTGGGTACTGGGAGACACTGTGTCCAGTATATGTGCATTGTTTTTTAACACCAACATGGTATTACCATTTTAACAACAGCAAACCCTGTTTTTGGATTCTTGAACTGGTTAATTTTCTTAACATGCATTCTGGTTTTATCCAGAACATTCACCAATTTTCTTATGCAAAAATATTTGAAGGCCGATAGTTATTGTTAAGGCTTGGAGAATAGTCAGAGACCTGGTTGCTAGGGTCACTTGGTGTATTACCCGACCACTTAGCAAGTGGTTGCTCGCTGTCATTGAGTGAAGTCTGTTGATAAGAGGGTTCTGATACAAAGCCTGCTTTGGTCACCAGCAGATTGCCGCAGTCATCTGCATGGAAGAAACTGATTTGTCTACAAACACTCGCTGATTAACCATCTAGAGGTCGTATAACTTGAAAAAGCACCAGTTGCTATACGCATTCTTCACAGCTTCACTATTACTTAGTGATAGGTTGGCAAGTGTTTGCAGTCAACAGTGTCTTCCATATCATAGTCACTGCTAACAACCATTTACAACCAGATGGGAAAACTCATTTTTCCCTGCTGACCAGCGCTTGACAAATGGTTGCCAGCTGGTCTTATGAATGTGTGACTAAAGCCTAACATCACTGGATGTAGGTCATCATGTGGTTAACATTTCTGGTCCATTGTTGAATTTTTTTTGTTTGTTAGCAAGTAAATAAGCTAAGCCAACATGGCTAATGTTGCTCATTGTTGGTGCTGCAGGGTCACAGATGAGAGGTAGAGCGAAGTGAGCATAATGTTTTTTGCACTAAATAGTATATATATATATATATATATATATATATATATATATATATATATATATATATATATATATATATATATATATATATATATATATATATATATATATATATATATATATATATATATATATATATATATATATATATATATATATATATATATATATATATATATATATATATATATATATATATATATATATATATATATATATATATATATATATATATATATATATATATATATATATATATATATATATATATATATATATAGTGTACTTACTTGCATGAAATGTATTAACATAAAAGTACCTTTCAGCTTCTCAAAAAGATGTTTAATAATCAAATATGTTGTAAATTAATACATGTTTTAATACACAAAATAAATCCAGAGCGGGCATTGTAGCTCAGTCTGGCATCATTTAAGGTTAGTTTAGCTTTTTTTTATCTTTCTTTCTCAAAGAAAAAGTTAAACTAATTTTGAAATTTGTGCCTTTGTTTTACTTATTTCCATGCCTGGCTCGTCTCGACTGAAAGGCTGAGCTGAATCCAAATCCAACACGGGAACAATGCAGGACTCAACCCTATCATAATGAGATGTTTTCAACTCACAACCTCTCATATTTCATGTTAACAAAGGGTAATGATCTTCCAATTTTATGGCTAAAGAATGTTAACTTGATGTTTTATTCTTTTTTTTAATCAGAAAGCGCTTTGCTTCCAAGACACTGCTTGAGAAGTGTTTCTTTGATCAATCATCTGACAGGGTTAAATGCTACCTAAATGCATATTATGTAAAAATACTAATAAATCACAGCCTAAAGTTTATGCACATGCTTATCAAATTATCCTCACCTGCAAGTCCAAACATTTTGGTTCCTTTTGCTCCATCAAAAAGTTGCACATGCTTGTTCTGCTGTATCAGAAATAACAGAAAACTTAATAGCAGAGCAGGATCCAGTCGGATGCTGTAAATTAATCAGTCATTTATTTTGGAATTCAGACCTGTCTTTGGTTTCACTTGCTTATTAGTCCCAGCTTTACTCTAATGCCTGGCTTGGCGAACCCAAAAACAGCATCCCAGAGATCAAATTGGAAACAGACTTCTCGTTATTATAAAAGTTGCATTACTCTGCAGGTTGCTTTTCTTTCTTTTCTGTAAAATAGAGTTCTTTTATAACCTGTTGTTGAATAATAATATGCTAATGGTGGCTGTGAAATGCTCTGAAATCCATCAATTTTTTTTATTCCTCATGGTAAGTCATGACCTCAAAGTGGTCCTTTTTCTTTATTTTAAGGCCTCCTGCTGCGTGAGCCTATAAAGAGAAATGTTCCACAAAAAAAGCAGAGGGTCAAGTAGCACACACTACTAGGACTACGCAGCAGTCGTTTCCTCCTAATAAAATCTTAGAAAGTCATGCAAAAAATGTTCTACTCTCATACTTTTCTTTTTTCTTTGTAACATATGAAGTCATTATTTGACAATTTAAGATAAAATGTATTACAGTGTTCTTGCCATGCAGAGATCACTCTCTATGACTTTCCAATGCTGCTTTCAACTTTCAACTGTTTGATTTGATGATTATTTCTTATAATGCTGCAAGTATGCTGCCTAACCAATCTAAAAAAATGCCCAAATTGAAAAATTATTTACAGAGTTAGAGAAAAGATATCATGCAGAAGAAATGGTGATGATGATTGTTTTCTTTTTGTTGTTGTTTTTCATTTTAATTCATATTAGTTTTATTTTCCAAAAGAAAAGTCACAGCACTCCCCACCAAATGCTATAAATTACCTCCTACATGCTTTAAAACTGTGTTTTAGTCAGAGACCAGTTGATGGCCGCTTGACAAACAACTTGGTCAATAGGGAAAATTAGTATTCCCCAACTATTTGTGAGTGGTTGCTGTTGTTTTCTTGCTGTTGCTGGTGAAATTGGTCGCAAAGCAGTATATGGTGCTGCACCAGAACGCTTGTTGTATTTGCTTTGGTCATTAACAGATTTTCCCATTTGTGTGTAGCTTGTACTGACAATGCCACAATGTCTGCAACTACTTGCAAACTACTTACTAAGTGTTTGCAGACATGCTGAAGAGGACAACACGGAGACCATTTGTCTTCAACGTCAAAGTTAGTAGTAGTTAGTGAGAGTTTGAAGACAAGTCATTTTCCTCTATATAGACTACAGGCAACCACGCAATCTGCTAGAGACCAAAGCAGTCGCCCCAAGTTTTTAGGTGCAGTGCCCTCTTTGTGACCTTTTTCACCTAGCGACACCCGGCAGATTCAGTCAACTACCCACAAGCAATCAGGGAATACACCTTTCTTGCCTAGCAATTGGGGGTTTCCAGGATGTCTCTTGCATCTCTATGCACAGGTCTCTAGGCCTATGTGAATGAGGTCTTAAGCACTACGGTTGTGCAGCTTCAAAGCAAAAACAGAAGCCCAAAAGAACAGTGAGTAGAATGGAAAAGACTGGTTCATAAGTTACATTCCCACACTTTGTCACTTCAAAAAGTGCCAGATGTTCTTCTGCCTTTCCAAAAAAAAAAAATACTTCCTGAGATACCTTTGCTCCCAAAAATGATCATCAGTAAAGTGGATTCAGGTGGTTTGGTGGGTAATGCCAGCCCTTTTGGTTTTCTTTAAGACACTTAAACATGATGGTAGCTGTGCCATCATGTTTAAGTTGGAGTCATCTTCCACTGTCCGCACAGGCATCGGCTGCCGCCAAGACTGCAACATTTTCCAGCTAGCCTCAGGGAAAACCAGTGGTATATCAATGCAGCAGTAACCCCATGTTATTATATAAAACCCTTATATAAAGGATATTCAAGCTTTAAATAAAATGACTTCACCCCAGTCATCTTACATGTATTGTTGCCTCTTTTTTACAGCTACTACAACTGGGAGACGCAAGTGTCCACTTCCAACTCGAGCCCAAACTTTGAGGTGATTTATGACGACCCTAACGGCCTTCTCTTTAAGAACAAGAGGGACAAAAAGATTCTGAATTTGGACCCTTTGGTAGGTTTTTGTGTTGCTGTTGTTATTGTCCTGCTTTGTTTTTAAAACCTAGGGAGACAAATGGTGCTGCTAATTAGACCAGGTCACCTGTTCCATCGCAGTAAAAATATCTCAGGCGAGCAAAACGGGCTTTAGGGCAAAGGCTCTTTTCTAAATCCTTTTTGCTGCACAAGGGACTGCTTCTGAAAACAGATTTTGTTGTCCTTTTGGCTCAGATGACTGGGATGCACCTCCAATATCCTGTTCCTTTCCTCTCTTGTTACCTTAACACCTTTTACTTTGTTGCACTGTCTCCCATTTTAACCATGAACTGCAAATGTTCCAAAGAAAATCGCTTATTTTTCAACTAGTCACAAGTTATTTCAGAGACTGCATTCTAAGAAAAGAGGTTGGGGAGAGAGAGAGATAAAGAAATCAGTGGGAGGGAAAGATATTTGTGTTCCACCTGCACAAAGAAGGGAGGATCAAGGGGTCAAGACAGGTGCTTCCTCTACACTCAAAGGCTGACAGGGGCCCTGGAAGAATAACGACTCCCTAATGTTTTTTTCTCTCCAGTTTCCTTCTTTGCTGGGGGGTAGGGAAGTAGTTGGTGGGGCTGAACTATTTTGAAATTGCAGACAGAGCTGTGGGGACTGCGTTTTTGAGGCCAAGCGCCAAAATGGCAGCACAGTGTTCTAGCTGTGGTCGAGCACCGCCCCAACCAGGCTGTCTATTAAAAACACAAGCGAAGGCATTGGGAGCCAGACACAGCAAACCACCCGTGTGCCCAGAACCCAGCTCAGCTCAGCCCAGATTGGCTCGGCACGGAGCAGCACAGAACCATCCGGCCTTTAACCCGCCATGAGCTCACTAGCTGCTCATGTGGCCTCAGATCCACTGGAGAACCTTCCAAAATCAAAGCTCACATCAACTCATTTTGGGTGGCTTGTTTGTTTTTCTGCCTTTGTCATTCCATGACCGCTTTTCTATCCCTGCCAGAAAGTGGGTTGGGGTGGAGAGGTTGTCATTTTTCAGTTATGACAATGGCTTGATTGGCTTGGCAAAGTAAAAGTTAGAGAGAAAAAACCCCCCTTGATGCTGAAATTTGAAGAACAGGGTAAGCTGACATGAATTTAAATGTGAGTGTTAATGACACTGGTTTCTATAACAGTTGAAGAAAAAAAAAGATGCTTGGCCTTAAGCAGCATTTCCCATTATCTCTCATTGTGTCTGTGACATCAGGTTTATTGGCTTATTTTTATTGATGCTCTTTTGAACTTGCAGAGGAAGACTGTCTCAGTTATTAGGACACCCACAAGTGTGGCTTAGGTAAAAGTGTAAATTGAGTGTAATGGTTCGCTATGGTTCCGTTCCCTCCAGAAGCTTTTGACACACTTAGCCTTAAATAAATGTTCCCAGCTGGTAGTGGCTTCACATCTTAGTGGTGGGGCTGTGTCAGCTTTGACAGCCAAAGTAACACAAAACATGTTGGAAAATGAACAGTTACAGTCACTGTCAAATTATGCAGCACTTGGCCTCCCCTTTAATATACCTGCTATTATAAAGAGGTGTGCTCTAGAGATGTGCGGTTTTGTTTAATTGCTAACACACTCTCTCTGTGGCAGCTGTCACATTTTCAGTATGGAGTAAGAGATATTTTTAATTTAACACTGAAACTGATATTTCCATGCACTGGGAAGGTGTCTTTGGTATTTCCAAAACCGCCGATAATGGCAACTCGGTATTTATTTGAAGATTTTAGCTTCTTTCAGCTCACGGTTTTGGCTCTAAATGATGCAGATTTGAGGCAGAAAAAAGTTATAAAGATGCTGTTTAAAAAAGTCTCTATGAATTCATCTTTTTTGTTCTAAAAAAATGAAAACTTTAAACTAAACAACTAAACAAGACTTGAATATAGCAACTGAGATCATAAGTTTGTACAGAAAGGCCTTACTAATGTCATAAATCAAGTGAGAGGTAGGGGCCTTTTCTCATAGACTTCTATACAATCTGAGTCCTTGTCTAATGCCCCCTGCTGGCTATTAGAGAGATTACAGATTTTACAGTTGTCCACATTGGCTTCACCTTTACAAACGAAAGTTACATCCATCTTTTCTTTTACGGCTTCAGATCTTGAAAATTCACAAGACCAGTCGAAAACATCACAAATGTTTAGTTTTTTGCTTTGTGTTTGAATGCACGATTGTAGACTGTAGACAGCACTACCCCAAAACTCACGAAACAAGCACCACTAACTTCTCTGTTCTGGGTTTCAGTCTGGTCCTGGCGAGGACTCCAACAGGACATTCCTGCAGTCGGACATCTACATCCATGTTGTCATCTATGACCACAACGTCAGGATAGTCTAAGCTTCAGAGGCCGTCGCCAACACTTGCATACATATGGCACATATTGGAGAGCACTGGAAGCCTCTAATTTGACTGAGTTGCTGTAGTTGCACCATCATTTACAAACTGTTCCCCTCATATCATGCATGCCATCTGGGTGGAGGTGTTGTAATGGAGAAAAAAAGGCTTTAAACTGAGGAATCCCAGAGGATGAAGTCGATGGACTCGTGTGACAACTTGGAAGTTTCTTTCTGGGGTTTTATGTCTAACGTTGGCCTTAAATTGTTCCATCCAGGTTGACTGTGCTTTTGGCAGTTACCCAAGCAAGCAAAGTTAGTTAGGGGCAAGAACCTGCTCAGAGACCCCAGGCTCGTATCATCATTTGGTCTGGCATGTTTTGGGCTGTTTGTCTAAACAAATTAAAGGCGTAAGAGCTTTGAAAGATGATGGGGGTTGCTTTCATGTCCTCCCCCAGGCTGCGGTAGCTCCAATTGGACTGGAAGAGTGGGTAATGGGCTTAAAGCATTCCGTATGTTTCCAGATGCAAGGCACACGTTACGGGACATCAAAGTGCCCTATCATTTACATATTAGTCATTCACTATGACATTTTTTAATTATTTTCTCAGAGGGCTTTTAGTAACGTGCTTCCCTTTAATTTCTGGATTATTCGTTTTTTTGTAACAGTATCTAAATCTACAGGTTGAGTCTTTATTTGTTCATAAATTTGTTTTCTGTACATTCTGGTGACTCAATCTGCACATGTCCTGGGTTATTGTTGTACACTTCTAACTAGAAAGTTCAGTATCCTGTTTGATTTTTTTCATTTGTGTGTGTGTGTGTGTGTGTGTGTGTGTGTGTGTGTGTGTGTGTGTGTGTGTGTGGTTTTTTCAAATTGTGAGTGAACCATTCAAATATTTCTTTTTGCTATATCTGAGATCCGCTTACTTGCTTTTGAGATTTAGATTAGCTTAGATCTCAATCACATTATCAGATTTTCATTGTATGATAAATGTGTTTAGAAGAATTCACAATAAAGATGCATGTAGAACATTTGGGGGGAAATAGCAGTAATGCTGCTTCTCAGACTTATCTACCTCTGTTTATTGTATCGTTCACTGGGCGAGATTTAGGGAGCACCCTGGACAGGTCATCAGTCCGTCACAGGGCTAACAGAGGGACAGTCAACCGCACACTCTCACATCCACACCTACAGCCAATTTGGAGTCACCAATTAACCTAACTAGCAAGTCTGAGGGTAGAAGATTGTACCCAGAGGATACCCGTGCAGGCACAGTGATATGCAAACTCCACACAGAGAGGCCTCAGCCAGCCAGGAGATTCAGATGTAAATAAATAAATGGCTAGAGGTTAGGATTGGGGTTTTATGAGTGGCTGTTCTGAACCTGTATCTGAACATTTATCTGCTGCACAGACGTGCAAGTGGTATCAATCTTTTCATCTAAATCAAATAAGCTTATTTCCTTAACTGCTGAGCCTTTAAGCTCACACTGTCACCTCCACATTTATCTCGCCTTTATATTAATTTTCTCATTACTAATCTATCAACTATTTTTCCCATGAAAGTCACAAGCTTCAAACAAATTAGTTCATTCTAATACAAACGTCTAATGTTTCTCATCCGGCTTGATACCAGAGAAGCCTTCTACTTGCTGCATCTGTTTGTTTTCACCGAATTGGACCCTGTTGTCCTCATTGAAACAATATGTGTGGTGACAAGGCTATTTGGGCTGTGGTTCTGTAAAAACTGGGGTTAGGGAAATGACGGTCTGGTTTGGGGTTGTTAATCATTGCTGTTCGTTCTTTTTTCCTTCCCTTTTTTAAAGACGATAGGGGTTCTGGGCCTGTTTTTGTGGTTATCGTGAACAAAGCTGGTGAAAAGTCTGATGGAGTTATAAAAAGTGTCACAGATGGGAATGTAGGATATGCCTATTTTCAGTCTTTAACATGTTTTTGTGCAGTTTTATGTATTTTTTATCGTCTATTTGTGGTTGCTGGTGTGTAAACTGATCTTAAATTGGTTTTTTTCTTGCTGTAACTACAAAACTAAGTAGCAGAAGTACATTCAGACCTGGTTTCTCTGTTGACTGCCTTGTTGAACAGCATATTTAACCTGAGTGGAGGGTGTGTTGTAATTGAGAAACCTTCCACCTGCCTATCTCACTACTTGGTTATTTTTTGTTTTTGTTGTTGCTGTTTTTTCTGTTTTTAGTTTGGAGGTCTTTTTGTAATTGTGTTTGAAAATGAGAAGTCAGGCGGCAAATGAACACTTTATCCTCATCTACAGCTGTTTAGGTTTACAGGCCGCAGCTCATTCATGTGGCCAGGTAATGGCGATGGAACTGGCTGCTTTATTCTCTCTCCCACCCTGAAAGTTGCATCAGTCATTCCAAATACCTTCCAATGAAAACAGCAGATGTGCACAAGACAGGAAAAAGGCCATCTAAAACAAACAGGCAAACAAGTGCACTGCATCTGAAATGCATTGGTTCTTTGAATCCCTTACCTCTGTAGAAGACAAAATTTTAAACGACTACTGGAATCCACCCAGATCCTGTGTTTGCAAACAGGGATGATTTCACAATAAAATCCAGGTTAAATAGTAATATTCCCCTTCATTTCCTTTATTGGGCTTTTAAGCTGTTGGGGTTTTAACTGAAGCGGGGTTTTATTAGTTAGAGGTCTGACTTGCCCCTAATATGCACAACTTGAGGCAAAGAGGTGGATTCAGACTGCAGCAGAGGCACGATTCAGTCTTTTCTATGAAACAAGCTCAGTTTCACCTCAGTTTGATGTCTTTTTGTGTAGTTTTCATCTCATTACCAACAACCTTATGATTAATAGATTAATATTGGCATGCAGATATTACAATAACGTTGTGAATCTACTGATAGCTGCTGACATGCAAAAATAAATTCCAAATTAAATCCTAAGCTAAATTACAGCACTTTCAAAATCACAACCACTTTTTACCCCTCAGCCAAAAAGGCTGATGGGTTATTGTTGTCACCCGTTGGATGGGCGAGTGGGCAGCGTAGACACCCAAGTTTGTGAATCCGCTAACTCGAGAAGGAAGTCACGTGTCCAAAAATACAAACCCAATAAAAATGTCTAATTAGCAGAGGTGTGGCCTAGCAGACTTCAGCTGATTGGAGCCGCCTGTGTTGTTATACCTAAAAGGCTTCCTGTACAATTGTTAACGAAGGGTGAAACTATGGAGACCAAAACCAGGTTCAAAACATCTGTTTTAATGCTATAGATTTGGGAATGTTAATATACAAATATACGAGATTGACTCACTTTTGGAGCCAGTCTCAAGTGGCCACAACTGGAACTGCAGTTTTTGACACTTCATGTTGGCTTTATTTTCAGAACTTGCTTCGGGTGTTAACGTAAAAAAACAAACAAAACAAAAATACTAGATTTAAACTAAATATTATAGCTAAAGTGTTGTTGGAACATTTGTTTCAATCTATAAAGTCATGGTTTTGCAACGTTTTTTCTATCTAGAACATCAGCTTTGATGCACCAAGTATACTTTATAATTTGAAGTGTCTTTCAGCAAAGAAATCAATTAATTGGTTTTTCATTGGATAGTTAAATACCACAGGCACCTTTGTTAAAACTCACCAGTTCAACAGTCACGGACATACATGTTGAATTTGACAATTTGTCAGTTTAAGTTCCTTTACTTGAATAAGTTTTCTTTTCCTTTGACAACTTTTTTTTTTATTATTGAGGGCAGTAATACTCTTAATCACTGTCCACATTAGGAACTGGATTTAACTCTGGCTCACAGTTAAATCCAGAGTTGAATTTAAAGTCCAACATCCAACTTACAGAGTGCTAAATGATCAGGCCCCATCATATCTTAAAGACCTCATATTATCTCATATCCCAATAGAGCACTTTGCTCTCTGAGTGCAGGCCTGCTTGTGGTTCCTAGAGTTTCCAAAAGTAGAATGGAAGGCAAAGCCTTCACGCTCCTCTCCTGATGCTTCTTGTTTATCTGGTAGCAGCTGAAGACGTTAAAGTCATTCAGCCTGTTGACTGCTATGAAAGACATGGCATGCTAATATTATTGCCATCAGATGTCCAAGGGCGGGGAAATGCCCTAATCATTTCCTCCCGAGTGCCCCTGAAAGAGGACCAGTGGTGGGGGAGACTGCGGGCCGACTGGGTGGGGTGTTCAAACCCCGCCTGATGGGCTGTTTGGGGGGAAGGCGGGGAACAGTATGCATCCGGATCGGACTGTGATGGTACAGGATGTGTGTGCTTAACTCCATTGAACTAAACTAAGTAGGGAAGAAAGCCTTTAATGCCGACAATAAGCCGCTTCATTCAGCAGCGCGGCCCAGACGCGCAGCTCTGCGGAGTAGAAATTACGCACGGAGGGGCTGTTCTGTGGCAGCAGTTTAGGTGTTGAAATCAGTTCAATAAACCTCTGGAATGTCGTTTAGTAAAATATTTTCACGCTCTCCGTCTCGAGTCAACCGACAACCCCCCCCCCCTTCGGCTCTTGATAACGAGATAATTCGAGATAATTTGTCCCCAGGCTGAATGTGCGTAGAAGTATTTTGAACAGGAAACTCTCTCTCTCTCTCTCTCTCCCTCTGAGGGTGAGCATGTGTACGTGTGTGCGCGCAGTGTGTGTGTGAGAGAAAGGAGAGAGGAATACCCAGCTGGTCCCACAAGCCCTATAATACCAAGCACAACATGCTTTACCTTCAATGAAAGCTGAGACTGAGGGACGGTTGACTGCTGGACCTGAAATCAGCTTAGAGTCTGAGAGGCGCAGTTTTTCTGCTTCTGCTTTCTCACACCTCATCCTGCGCGCCGGAACATTTTTTACTATTATCATTATCATTATTATTATTATTATTACTATTTGCATTTTTTACTGACTTAATTTACTGACTCAAACACATTTAGACCTGCAACTTATCAAAACTAGAGACAACTTGGATAACGCATCTTCCTCTCTTGTTGTGACCGGTGTCAAAGGTGATGGTGTCATTTTCTTGCAGAGGACTCAGGTGATGGTATGTGTTTCTGGAGATAGGGGCCACTTTCGGAAACGTGTTAGTTTTTCCACAGCTGTTATTTTTTCGTTTGCTACGTTTCCTTTGCCTCAAACATGGCACTCTACTCTCGATTTGTGATCGTGCTGCTTTACGGATGGAGTTATTTGTGCGTTGGATTGTGCGCGATGCTGAAAACGGACAATATCCCCGAGAGACGAAAGGTGGATTTTACGCTTTCGGTGGATAAAAAATACGCGACAAAAGAAGACCGGGATGCGCTTTTACAGGATACGATGACGGAGCACATGCAGATGCTTTACGCGAAGTACAACAGCGCTGGATTTCCCTTCAAGGACGGCAACACTGTTCGTAGTTTCAAAGCGCATTGGGGTATGTATCAAATGTTTTATGTATATTAAGAACACCGACTTCTACCAGCATGGAAGTCAGTGACCGGCATGCATTTTTGATGTTATGTGATGTTTCCATTTTGCCTCACTCAGCTTAAATCACCTGCATAGTAAAAATGCAAATCGGCACAATTTTTCCATCTATAGATATGAAACTTAAAGTAGAAAGAACATCTATAGTATTGAGTAAGTCTTATTTTATAGAGAATAATGTAAAATTCGTTAAGACCGATGCCGTTCATGTGTGCGGAGCTGAGAAAGAAATACACCTGTTGATCCAGTAATGGAAATGTGAACAACCTGTTACGCATTCCTTTTGCCAGTAAGAGTAAAAGATTGGCATCAGATGGTGGCATGCAATTTAACATAGTTTGGCCGCACAACTGTTCACACCTTCAGAGTTTACTGTCAGATAGTCTTGATAAATTTTCTCTCGAGCCAGCATCTGGCAGCTGCACAGACTGCCTGAGCTGTAGCAGAGTTTGAGTTTCCACTGCAGTGAACGCTAATGTGCTTTCAGCTGGAGGTTTTTTTCTTCTTCTTCAGGTTCATTTATAGTAACTTTAATCCAATAAACCCTCAAGTGTTTACACTTCGCTGTGTTATCACTCGGACCATGGGGCGACCAGCTGCCACTTAGGGTTAAACTTTGTTAGATTACACTGCCTCCTGTCGCCCGGATGCTGTATGGTATAGCATTAAAGGGCAGGTTCACCCAAATCACAAACATATTTCACGATTGATCCTCAGAAGAATTTGGCAATGCAGGAGTTTTTGGTTTTCGCTTAAAATTTCTGCTTTTATCCCAAAGCGGTGAAGATAAGTGGGAGTTTCTGCTATGTTGTTGCAATCAATGATATGTTTAAAAGGTTAAAGAAACCTTCTAAAGTACTGGCCTGGTCTTTCTTTACAGTGACAATTTTTTTTAATTGAAGCGATCCTCAAAATAAAAGCCTGTTACAACTGTTCCATGGGTGAATTATCCTGTGTCCTGCTGATCTTTAAAAATATTTTGTAATTAATGATTTTTTAATACGTTTTTTAAAATCCCAAAATAAATTCTATTGCATTAGGGTGAACAACCATTTCATGACCCGAGCAAATAAAATGCACAACATAAGCCCAATGATGAAAACGCTGGACTTAAAAAATGGAAATACAAACATATTAATTATTATTACTAGCAGTAAAGTTTAGGAAAGGCTATGGTCAGGTTTTGAAATGATGTGAACTGTGTTGCACTCTGTTCATGATATTACTCATTATATGCGCAGGTACTATAAACAAGAAACAGCTGCAGATTTTCAACCTCACCTCCCTCACCAAATCAGAAGACATCCTGTCAGCTACTCTTCATTATTACATTGGAGACCTTCAGAACAGCACCCAGGGCTGCTCCAGGTCCAAAAGCTGCGCTCGCCATGGTCCCAGGAGGCACAGCCACATCCACATGGTCATCTGGAGTTTTGCATCTGTGGATAACAAGATGAGGACTCTAGGACATTTTCGGATCAATGTGTCCACCCTCTACAGGGACTTCATATCTTGGCAGTGGAAGGACATAACTCGTGTGGTCAACCAGGCCAAACACCACGACGAGCTGCTTATTGGGATTGAAGTAGCTTCACAAGGTTCCCAGCCGTGGAAGAAGCTCCTGTCAGACCGCTCACCCTACATCCTGGTCTATGCCAATGACTCTGCCATTTCAGAGCCTGAAAGTGTGGTAGCCACTCTCCAGAGGCCCCACTCAGTGAGAGGCGAGGGCTCCATTTCACACGGCTTCCATAAACTGGGACTACAAGAGCAAAATGACACCGAAGGACAGCCACAGCCCAGACACAAGCGCTCAGTGAATGTTCTCCTACCTTTGCAAAATAATGAACTTCCTGGTCCCGAGTATCCATATGAGACGACCGGCTGGGATGAAACAACTCCCTACGAACCATTTGAAAACAAACAGGCACGCCGGCCACGTAAAAAGACACGCAAGAATCAACGGCATAAGATGCCCTTGCTACAGTTTGATGAGCAGACAATTAAAAAGGCACGAAAGAAGCAATGGAACGAGCCCAGGAATTGCGCTCGGAGATACCTGAAAGTTGACTTTGCCGACATTGGATGGAGCGAATGGATTATATCGCCCAAGTCGTTTGATGCCTACTATTGCTCAGGGTCCTGCCAGTTCCCCATGCCAAAGGTGAGATTCAAAGCCCGGTAGTACCACACTATAGTGGTTTTAGACAGTACTAAAGGTGCCAAAGCAACAACTAGTGGGTTAGAGAAGGTAAAGCTCAGTACGGTGGCAATTATAGTATTTCTACCAATAAGCTATATGAAGATGGAAAACTGATCTTTGGTAGACTTGATCATTTTAAATGTGTCACTTATGAGAGTTGGTTAAAGATGGAATTTTTCTTTTTAAGGTGATCACAGCCTAAAATGGTAGCACTAATTCAATACTCCCTAGATAATACATGTGGAAACCTGTTTTTGTTTTTTCACAGCTGAAGATTATGAATTCTATAAATAACCAAAAACCAATGGTTTTTTGTTAAATTTAGTTTTTGTTCTGCTTTGATATTAATAGTGCAGATAAAAGTTTTATGAAAGTAGTTTAGGCAACTTAGAGGTGATCCGCAGGAGCAGAACTTACCTTCTGATATCTTCTACATGGGCAAAGAACCAAAGGATGGCCCGAGGGAAAAAGTATGGCCATTAAAGATGGTGACTAATCTGCTAGTTGATTAAATTGGAGAAAACAAATCAGACAAACTGCTGCGTCTAAAAGTATAAAAAATAGTGATAGCACATTTATTTCTGTCTGTAATGGAAAATTGTGGCAGCTTAGCAAAGCAACATAGTTCTGCAGTATATAGATATATAAAAAAAACTAGTTGTTGTATATTTTGTGTCAGAGTAAACTGACATGTAACCATGCAACAGAAGCCGGGTGTCATTCAGTAACGGCCAATGCTAGGCTGCACTGCTAGCCAGATGCTAATTAACTGAACTTCCTGTCTGTGCGGTTTACAGATTTTAAGCAACACAGTTTAAAATCTATTTTCATTATGAAAAGACTGGGATTAACAAATGGCTCTTTAACATAGCTACAATAAATGTATAGTTAATGCTTAACCTCATCCGTTATACTGTCTCAGTTTTGAATGTTTCTAAGTGATGGTCAACTGGGCTATTTTTCTCTCATTTAAACAACTGGAAATTTTGTCCCTAATATTTAAGAGCCACTAGAAACCAAACTCTCACTGCAATGCCATCATATTTTAAATACTGCAGAAATATGGGTGATATTTTGCCCTAGATTCATGTGCTGTGTGTGGCTAACATTAGCAATGCTAGCACCAGCAGCCCATCTTTGCAACTTTATCATTTGCAGGTCTCAGAGTGAATTTACTAATGGCTCCAGTCATAGCATATGATGACTTCCTACCTTGTTTGTTTACAGCTTCTTGTTCTGAAAGGATGATGTCCATTTAGTTGCTATAATGAAAAGCAAATAACTTGTCTAACCAAGCAGAATTTGTGGTGCTGGTTAGCAAAGGAAAGAACATTTAACCGTCTACGTACTTGCAAACGTCCTTAATGGCCTCTGCTCTGGCTACCTGACAGTAGTGAAGCCCATTAAGTGGTCATCCCCATACTTATAAACTAAAGTTACATCTAGTAGCTCCTGTTTTTTCTACAGTAACTTTTTTTAAAAACCATTTCTTTACATGGTGATTATTTATGATTCCTTATGACGCAGTCCTAAATGGCAGTCATGCCTGCATAAGCAAATGATAAGAATGAAAGTTAGAGCCATCAGTTTCTGTACCACCCGTGTGCGTAATAGTCTTGGCCTGGCGACCCCTGTAAAAATTGTTTGGCTCCATCACTAAAGACTGCAGACATAAGTCTTTAAACACATTTTTTTTTTTTTTTTTTTTTTTTTTTTTGGCAGTATGGTATACATTATGTAAATAGGACAGGCTACATTCAGATGGCTCAGATGTCTCTTTACTGCTTTGCATTAACTTAACATGGGTAAAATCAACCTCAGAGGTTCCTGCTATCTTTCTGTTTTATATAACAGGCAACAATGGCAAGCCTTATGTCATTGGCTTTAATCTTCAACAGCAGGGTTAAAGTAGTTACAGTAGTTGTGCAGATAGTTCTTCATGCTTTTATCTTCGGATTGTATCTTAGTCTTTGTCTTTAAAGATGCACATCAGATGTAAATCTAGATTTAGCCCAAAGCAGTCCTACTGTATTAAATCTCCAGTAATAGTGAAGCTACAGATGATGTCATCTAAAATGCTTAGTAAGAAAATCGGTGTCCTCATAAACAGCTGGTTGACCTCCTCATCAAAATTCAATAAAAACTTTATTACCTAAAACAAACCAAGAAGTATCTTGAAGGAAGTATCTAGAGAGGATAAAGCTAGGCCTTTACACAGAAGACAGAAATAAGTGAGAGACACAAAAAAACATCTGCCTGATGTTAAACATCAACTTCCCGTCTAGCTCGTGGCACCGGTGATAAGATAACCATGCAGGTATTTTAAACATGGCCGGAATGCACGAGCTACATCCACTTAATTCATTAAGTCGGAGTCACAAGTCTTTGTAGTCGGAGGTAATTAGTCCCAGAAGTAAAGCCTAGGGCTTTTAAGGCGACCGCCTCCCTCTCCTGCAGCTTTTCTGCTCAGCCTGTGCAGAAAACGCTGTGTCTCTTTTGTCAGGTTAAAGTTTTAGAAGCTTCTAAATAGCCATGATTAAAGGGTGCACTTTTTTTTCTGTGGAGTGGTGTGGGAAGACTTCTATCGCTTACTGGTTCCTGTTAAGAATGAAGCAGCTGTGCAGGTGAACTGCTGGGCGTGTAGAACTTAAATTCAGGCCCACAGACCCTTCGGCCAATGCTGCATGCTAGTCGCACTGAATAATATTGCTATGTCCTTGACAAATAAGATTATATATGATCTTAAATGGCAAATAAGAAAACTACATGTGCACAACGTCAGCAACAAGTAAACTTTGATATCGTTGAATTGGTTATAAATTTGGCGACGTTTTGAATGTCTTTTTTCCGCTTTCAAATATGTTCGGTAGAAGGAAAAAGAAATGCATGTGTGAATATTTGCTATCACTCTGGGTTTCTGTGACTCTGGAAAACAAGACCCAGCTTGTTAGAAACATGTCCTGTTGGCTCATCAAAAGTTCAGAACTGTCTAACTTTTACTTTTAAAATGACATTTCTTTTTCTCCCTTTTTTAAGGCTCTGAAGCCATCTAACCACGCCACCATCCAGAGCATAGTGCGGGCGGTGGGCGTGGTCCCAGGCATCCCCGAGCCGTGCTGTGTCCCCGAGAAGATGTCTTCCCTCAGCATCCTTTTCTTTGACGAGGACAAGAATGTGGTGCTGAAAGTCTACCCCAACATGACAGTAGATTCCTGCGCCTGTAGATAGTTTCTTTTTCCTCCCAGGCCTCATCGCACACACCTCATGTCATAAAGAGAAGTAAAAAAAAAAAAACCCACATACAGCCAAAAATACGGTCTCTTCTCCTGTTCCTGCAGTCATACACTCACTCAGATACAAATATCAAGTGAATACAACTTCCCTTTTGCACTGGAGGAGAGCACCGCCTGTTGTTCCAGGTGACGATGTGACTGTCAGTGGGAAGAAATGGATCGCGTGAGTTATCCTAGTAAAAGTTGTATTTTAAACGTATTTATCATCGCTGCTCAGTTATCAGTTGGCCGACGGCAGGGTGGACGCGATCATAAACCCACTATCAAGGCATACAAACACCAGCTGAGGCATAAAAGAGACAAAAACTGAAGGAAAATATTCACTTTTCAGGAAAAACCAAAAAGATCTTCCTTTCAGCTGGTGCCCGTGGGAGGGCGGGGTGGTTGTACTCATCTTTCTCTCCTTCATAGCTTGAAGTTGTCACCTCCAGGTCACCTCTGCTCGCATTTGCATGGTTTTGTTACTATGTGTAAGTATTTATGTCTGTACTATCACTGTGTTATTCACCATACGAGAAGTTATTGTATCATTTTTTGGCTTGGCTGCTATAAAGGGTTATATTAGATTCCAAAGCCAGAATTGTGATGTAGACTTTTAGGTTGCTTTACATATTTATGTTTAACTCTGTTGTTGTACAGAACCAACATTTTTTTAGAGTTTATTATAGGTGGACGAGTAAGCTACATTTATGTGGTCTCCTCATTAACAGGGACATTCTGAGGCATGTTTTGCTTCACCGAGAAAATGAAAAAGCTTTATGAGTAAACCTCATAGGTGAGGCCAGATTAACTTGTTAGCGTGAGGCCAGAATTGCAAAAATTAATGCTCAGTGAGAGGCAGCTGAAGGAGAAATATGTTGTTGATGTACTCTTCTGTTAGAAACTGATGGAAAGTGTTGTGTGAGGTCTCGGAGGTGGAGGTGGGTAACATTTCTGAAAAAGTAATTTGGCTGCCTTTAAAACCCAGCAGAAGATGGATTTTTGTAGGGGTGCAACTTCTGCTGGGACTTTTTTCTTCTCTGCGACGCTCCGCTTCAAATTCGGTTACATTCTGATCCGTTTCATCAAAACACCAGTATTACTGAGGACCAGAAACATGTGGGGCTCCGCTGTAAACGTTTGGGGTGAAGAGCTTTAGGACGGGCTGACAGCTTTGAGCCATTCATTCGTACTAATTGGTAGATGGCTTAAAATAAACGAACACTTGAAATTAACACAGCCCCATCAGGTCAAAATAGATGTTTTCTTCAGTGTTAAATTGAGCACAATTTGCGGTAAACTGCCTGCTACCAAACTTAGCAAATTAAGTTTTTATGATTCATTTAAATACTCTCCTCGCAAAATGTTATTCTCACAGGAAAAATACATATGCAAGTTTTTCTTTTTTACCTGTTTTCACCCCAAAACCTCTTGAAGGTAGAGGATATTGAAAGGTACCACTACTCTGACTCTACTTGGATTTCAGTTTCACCTTTGTGCTGTTTTTCTGTTTCAAGAAAAACAAAAAAGTGGTACTTGGTGCAAGCTACAGCGGTGGCAGCAGAAAAAATGAGATGAAACAAAAACAAGCTGTGCATTATTATGTCCTTGCTGTTATTCACGTTTTGAGCAGTATGAGCAATATGACCATCATTATTATTACTGTGTATTATTCTACAGAGTGGGTTTTACATAAATCATTAGAGGGTGTGTTATTTGAGTCAGATCAGCTACAAACAACAGGCACACCTGGAGGAGCAGTTAACATGTCGTAACCTTGCCTTGAGTTGTGCGTTATTGTCACAGTTCATAAAACCAAATATTTATTCAGAGCAAATAGACGTAATTATAGCAGCGTTTTTTTCTATACACTTGTACATTGGCTTTGTATATAGCTCACTCTACTACAATGATGCGTCTTTGAGATAGAAGTGCCTTTTTGAATGGGTGGATTTCTGCTTTACAAAAAGTTTGAGTTGATTCATCGTGAAGCTCAAGTCAAAGCAAGCAGCTGAGTATTTTTCTTATGGTACAAAATAGGCTCCAGAGTGAACATAGCGCGTATTCTTTTGTGGAATTTATTCTCAAATGTATTTCAAACCATTTTGATAATCCAGAGACATTTATTTTGTGTCAATACCCGAGGGCAGATTGTGTAACTTTCTATATTTTGTACTGACACGTTTTACAGTTTGTGCTTCCTCGTTTTGTGCCGACACAATTTTTAGAAATGCATGTTATAGAATGAAGTGGCTTCCTCCGTTTGTGCCAGTACAACTTTGCAGATGTGACGACTGCTGACGCGTCACTTTTTGGATCCTTGCTTTTTCTGCATTTGTGTCTAAGCTTTCCGAGTATGAATCGGTGCCGTCATATACAGCGCAGCGCATCGACCGTTTACTTCACTGTTTCATCTTCTCTTGTAAATGTTGTGCTGTAGGTTAAACAAAGAAATGCCTGTACAATAAGCTTCATAAAATATATTTGTATATGGAAAAGGCCTTTAACATGCATCTATTTATTTTCTCTATGTTGCATATCTTGCAAAGGTGTGGTCTGGGAAAGGGGGGGCCGAAGCTCAGAAATGTCGATGGTCTTTGTATCTGCGATGGACATTTGTCACTACTGACTAAAAGTGTGGTGAACTGTTTAAAGGTCTCCCTCCTCTGAGTTCGGACCCTCCTTCCAAAGCATTCAAAGAAATGAATAAAAGTATGCAAGAACAAAATCTATCAAGACTTTTATTGTATTTATTTTTTTTGTCAACCTTTGGTTATGAAATGCTGTATCCCATTTTAAAACAAAAGAAAAATACTTAAAGTTCATGTATTTCCTCCCTCTGTACCTCCTGAAAATAACACAAGATCAGTTTCTGAGGTACAAGGTACAAGTACCAAAATTTAAAGGTATATCTGTATGTACAAGGAGGT
This sequence comes from Oreochromis aureus, assembly GCF_013358895.1. Lineage (NCBI taxonomy): Eukaryota > Metazoa > Chordata > Actinopteri > Cichliformes > Cichlidae > Oreochromis > Oreochromis aureus. The sequence goes on along the minus strand of NC_052953.1, from coordinate 4,468,861 downwards.
TTGTGTGCTCCCTTTATTAGATTATTTACATTTTTTTTTCATATACAGTGTATATATATTTTTTTAGGATCGCATCAGACAAAGGCAGGTGTAGATACAGTGAAGCACAATATGTGTGCTGATTAGCAATCCAGTTAAGTTCAATCACTTTGTCTTCAACCATTTTAAAGTGTTAAAGTCAGCTATTTAGCTGCATCCCTACGCATCTGTTATTATCTTATCAAATTTGATTAAGAGCTTTCGAACATATTCGTAAAATTTAAAAGCTTTGCCTGATTTATATTTGGCCAATCGCATAAGTTCATCTTCTCAGGCGTGTTCAGCTTCCAGCGTGGCTGCTATTTTTAGATCCCTCCCCAGATGTCCAGCTCTGACAAATTTCAGTGTGCTTGCCGCGATTTCTCACCAACCTCAGACTTCTGCTTCCAGCTGACCCAGATTTTCTATCTGGCGCTGTCACGGCTGATGAGAGCTGGGTCTGCAGGTACAGCTTAGCAGGTTTTTAGCTGTCCAGTTTGAGTGCAAAGTACACTTGACAGATTTGCCTTTCTGAAAGGTTGAAGCACACCCACTGAAAGGTTGAGGAATCACCATTTTGACGCAGTGGAATAAATCCAGCACATACCAGAGGTACAAGTACATAATGGGACTTCCTCTGAGAGAATAGCAGCCACGCTGAAAATGGTCCAAAGTTGCACAACAAGTTGACTCAAACTGGGCAACGTTTCTTTGTTTATTGACCCGTTCTCATAACTTTATGATCACACCTCGTGGGCTTGCTGGCCTAAACTGTACGAAGGTAAATATGTAGCAACATGTGAGAGCTTGTAGAGAATGAAACATTTTTAAAAGTGAAAACAATGCTTAAAATGTTTTCTACATTTTATCTTACAGGCTCTCGAATTTTGCATCATTTTTACCTTCATAAAATTGTACTTTCACACAATGATACATTTCCATTTTTTTGTGATCAGCATCTTCTGATTACAATGCAAGACATCATGAATCATTTAAATAAACCAACAACTTCCACACACACACACACACACACACCACTAGCTTCATTTGTCAGAGAGGGCTCAGCTGACTGCCATTAACCAAAATACCTCTGCTTTTACCATCAGACCTGCCTCTGCAGTAATGACAGTAGAATTTGTGGATGCAACGTCTAAATCCACCTCCAGTTTTCCATTGCAGCAACAAGTGGGCCACTCTAGGACAGCCCACATCTTTGAGTGTGATCCAACCACAGGTAAGACCTCTTCTAGGGCTGTTGAAAGGAAAAGGAAATATCTGTTTGGACTAGAACCTCCAGATCAGCCCTAAGGAAACTGGAATTACTGGAGTTACTTCACAATGAAAAAGTTCAAATGCTAAACCGATCTGTCTGAAGGGATTGTGTAGATGCAGTTAAAAAAATCCCACAGCTCTGTCCTGAAACAGCACTGCTCCTCCAAACTCACACATACATTCACCAATCAGAGGACACATTTACAATATACATAATATTTACAAATTAACTCTCCCGTTTTTTAAGGTTTATATAAAGGAGCAAGTAGGTTAGATTGTATAAACTGTGTATTTCGGATGCTTGTGCTTTACATTATTGAGTATATACACAGAGACGTGGTACACAACTGATTTAAACCTCAAATGTTTAAAATGGAAAACACACTATTTTAAACCCCAGGTTCCTCAGAGTCACCTCACAGTAAACCCTAAACACATTCTGCTCACTTTGGCCTCTGCTGTTCCTCCTCACATCATCAACGGCTCAGAACCACCAAACATGTCTCCGGCTCAGGCAGCCCACTGCGAGACGCTCACACTTTATGATTCAAGTGGAGAGAAGGTGTTCCTGTCTTTATGTTTGTCATCTGTGGCAAAAGTGAAGAGGCTGTGAGGATAACACAGTTGGCGCAAGGAGCCACAGATGCTTCATAGATGTTTCTGTCGGGGTACATATCCAGCGTGTGTTGGTTTTCAACGCAGTGTCGTCTCCTCAAATTACCTTTAGCTGTTAGAAATAAAGGCCGCACCAGTGTTTCTGAAGTAAAAGAGCAATTAGGGAATTCAAAATAATAATAGTATGACCTATGGCAAAGAATGCTGAGCTGATTAAACTCTTGGATGACACCATCCGAGTATTTCTGGACCATCCATAAAATGTACCGTGCCTGAGGGCAAATTTAAAAAAGCTTAAGCTCTACCCGATAACTTCAGCAAATCTAAAACTACAAACACGACCATGAATCATTTCTGTAATTTCTGCATTTCTGTAGTTACTTTAATGTGATGTTAGTACAATGAATTGTGTTTTTACTGTTTTTTGTGGGCATTACCAACTGGAAAGCTACCCTGAAATGTCCACTTTGCCACTGGGAGATGTTTTTAAGAATACAGTGCATGTTCAGGATTGGTTAAAGTGCAGGTTCTCTTTCACCAGCTGTAAAATAACTCACAGGGTTACTGTGCTTTACAGAGGGGCTCACACTAACATGGAGGAGTTTATCCCCCAGTCACAGTGCTGGCTGTTATCACTTCCCATGTGTTTATATCGCCCTATTGCATGGAATCAACTCTCCTGTAGTTTTGGTTAGTTTCCTGCCCCTCCCTGAAGCAGGTTCTGCTTCTCTACCTGTTAGATGGGAGCGCTTCCTCTTCACCAGGTACTTGTTCAAAGGGGATCATCTGATCTGTGAGGTTCTCTCTGTAATACTGTAGGATCTTTAGCTTATAATATAATGAGTCTTGAGATGACAACTGTTCTGAACCGGGCCTATATAAATAAAAATAAACATTTTAATTGAATATGGGGTGGGGGTGTTTATCCAGCACACCACTCAGGTGCAGCACATATCAGCAGCAGATTATAGAGAGGCTCAGTAATGTTTATAATAGTGTTATTATGGACTCCTAGTGTATCCCAATACCCACTTCCAGGGTGACGGCTTCATAACGAGCTGTTTAACTCCAAGGAGAACTCTGCAGTGACCCGATTGAGCCATTTGTGTGGCATTTCTGTTACTGAGTGTCTACGGCTGCACGAGTTGTTGAACTGATAATATGGCTCGTGACTCCCAGTTGCTGATGAGCGTACGTCATATAGAAGGTATAGAAAGGATTTTATCCTACTGTGATGCTAGCCTTACTTATTCTAACTATGGGAACCTAATGTTATATTCCACAGTAATACCACAAATTGAGCTAGTTGATTCTGTGCAGCCACAGTAGCCCTGAGTGTCCTATTAGCCTACTAACATTAGCCAGCTAAGGAGTGTTAACTTACCTGACTTAATGTGATTCAACACAAATATTACAAATATTTCTTTTTTTGTTGCATAACGGGGCTACATCTGAAGTTTTGTCTGGGTTAATGATTAATACATTAATCCTGTATGTCAAGCTAGGCAGCTTCATGCTAATTAATGTGACACTGACCAACATTAACCAGAACCTTCTGTTTTGTTGCTATTAATAAAATCCTTTCTGGTAATGTTCTTAATCTGCTCCTGGCAAATGTCGTGGTGGTGGCCCAACTCCTCTGAGGTAAAAGCTTGTAAAAGATTTCACATCCAGTTTTGTTCGAATGCTGAATGCTGACACGGCTGTTGGAACAGCTTAAAACTGTTTCGAAACGCATCGATTTTTCTCGACATCTTTGTCAAAGATAGTGTGAAACAGAGAGTAAAAGCAAAGTCGAGCAGTAAACCTTTACACCTTGAAGGCTTCCATTCAAATGTGCACATACTGTATGGAGATGCAGGAGCAATACTGGTTTACCTTTTGGTAATATCCCATTTTCGTTTATCTGTCAATCTGTGACAATTATAAAGCTGCTAAACCATGGCTGAGGTGATGTAAAGTCACCTGTAAGTCCACTTTTCCTATTATACTTTAGTTGTTAATGTGTGCAGTGGAAGGAAAATGTTGGAAAGATGGAGGATAAGTCCTCAGAAGTCCATGTCCCAACCAGACAGCTCATCAGGAGGACTGTCCTCATCTGGAGGGTAGCTGTCGAAGTAACTGTGATCTGTTGGTCCTGTAAGCTATGGAGCAAAGGAAGGAAGAGGAGAGAGAGATTGTTAGCATAAGCACTGAGTTGCTCTGAAATCAAATAGTAACCACTGATGGGGCAACAAAATTCAACATGGCGTTTTTAAGGGAAATACAAATTCCCTTTGGGGTTGTGTCAGGAAGGGCAGCCGGAATAAAACTTAAATCAAATGTGGAGCTACTTGCTGTGGTGACCCCTCGTGATAAATCACTACACATGAGCGGGGGACACTGATTTCCTTTTCCAATGTGGAACAATATAAAGTATGCAGGAGGCAGAAAGCATGATGGCCACGTCTTGCTGGGAATTCACCTGACAGTTACCTCCTTTATCCTTATTAAGTCCATTTTTCCACAACAGGAACTATAATACATTTGGTGTGCGTTCATAATGCACACGTAAGGGTAAGAAGGAAGAAATGCCTGCTGTAGGATAGGTATTTCTGTGCTGGAAGAAACCTACTCGGGCTCTACACTGACTGGTTAAAGTCAGATAAGCAACTACAGTAAGAAATTTGGGAAAGTCAAGCAATCAGCACATGCTAGATTAAGAACAGAAGAACAAATGGAAACTGAATGAAAAATAAATCTGAACTCCATCAAAGTTGCTGTCCTGAGATATTTTACAGAGACAGGAGGAGGCTGGAAGAAAGAGCTAGAAGCGAACTAAAGATTGGGAGCGGTGTTGGTGTAAATGAAGTGGTGAATCTGACAAACATAACATTGCTCTGGGAGCTGCCTCATCCTGTCTGCTGTAGCTGCTTTTATCTTTTGTCCCGGCCTTCACACTGAAGTGCAGCTCAGACAACAAAAGGAGAGACGGAGTCAGCCGAAGTGACGTCTGGATGCTTCACTTTTAAAAAGTCCCGCAATCATTATTTGCCATAATTTGCCTACAGGTCTCCTGCACACAGGGCTGGACTGGGACAAAAAATCGGCCCGGGCATTTTGACTAGAGACTGGCCCACCAGGATAGAGATTGAAAATGTGACGTCATTCAGGGGTAAAACCGCAAAGGATTCTGGGAACTTGAGGCAAGAGGTACTAGCGCACGCAGGCTTTCAATTGAACTCAGTTACACAGCGATAAAAAGAAATGGCAAGAAGCTGTTGTATTATTAACTGCAATAGCCGGTCGCATGACAGCCACGGGAAGCCGATGGGTAAAGAGATCGTTTTGTTGTTTTTTTTATCGGATTACGTCCTTGAAGAGAAATTTTTTAAGCCATGTTTCAAGTAAAAGCCGACGGATGGTCTGGATATACCAAATATAACGTCTCAGAACACTCCAGCTCACATGTTAGTCTGCTCCAAGCATTCCCACAAAGGTCAGTGTTTTGTAGTAGTTAATACATCATTTTTCTTAACATAATTGGTGATATAGGTTACAAGCAAGTCTGGCGCTGAACAGAGATTGTCGCGCTATGCTCCTTTGTTTATTGTGCATAAATAGTGAATTGTCCTGACACAATATTGCGTTTCGCTTCTGTTATTACCATGGTACATTGACAAAAACATATACTTTTATTCACAGGATAAAACAGTTGTTTTGTATCACTAATTGTCCAGTGCATTACAGCATATAATATTATTGTCACTGCTATATTTCTGTAATGCGTACCAGAAATTATTTCCACTACTAATTAATTACCGTTGAGCTCAAAGGTTATATTAATAAACGGTTAACGATTGTGTATTTATGACGACGATTTGTGAGACTGGTAAACTTACCTTTGTTTGTACGATGGTCTTTCGTTCTACACGGTGCATTTCAAGGTCCTGTACCCATCCGTCGGTAAACTGTACCTGGGCTTGTTGCAGTGACCTGAAGTTACTAAAACTTCATGAGTGTATGCACTCACTCCAAGAACCGTATAATTATAAATATGAGCGTGGTGAAAGTTGGGCAGCACGCTAACGTCTTTTGTCCACTCTGTGTGCTCGTAAGGGTCTAAACCTTTCACTCGTTTGATTTTTTCCTCGTATCTTTTCTTTGCCTTTTCGTCGAGTCTGTCTTTGTACGGACCGGCATTGTTCTCCTTAGTTTTGTACATTCCTTTTTGGGGGCAAAGAAAAACCAGGAAGGTATTGGAACCGAGAATGAACGTTTTATGTGCTGCAAATGCTTGCATTTGATGCGGTACTTTGATTGTTTTGCCTTGAGTTCCCGGCATGCAATGCGCGAAAGTCACGTGATCTGTCAATCGCTATAGGAAAAACCTTAAGACCAAGAACACTAGAGGTGAGACATGATTATTAATTAATATTAAAATTAATAAATGACAGATTTAGTGATATTTTCATAAACACCTCCTTTCCTTCTTTTGTTCTCCATTTTCTTTAGTTCGTCTATAAGATTGCTAAACAAGGGGGCGGGTGCATCCGGCCTCCTCGGCTGTAATTGGTCCAGCCCAGAGTCGATCATGACCAATTGCAATCCAACACCTTTCATTATATATACCCTTCCTAAAAAAAAAAAAAAAAAAAAAAAAAAAAATCCATCGGCCCATAAAAACAAAAACTCGCCAGCGGCCCACCGGGCAAATGCCCGGTATGCCCGATGGCCAGTCCAGCTATGCCTGCACACTTTAAACAGTAAACAGGTATTTTGTTCTGAAAGTTTAATCATGCTTCAGTCATGACGTGGAACTACAAGTTTTATAAGTTTGGTCACAGCTTACTTCTCTTTTCAGTGGCGATGGTAACGTCCTTGCCTTCAGCCCCTCCCAGTTGAAGCCATTAAACCACCTTCAGATACATTAGAGAAAACACACATCTGTAAGTGTATTTATCATTTCACATTTAAATGTATGAATTTGACTCTGTCAGAACAAACGCAAAGTAGGAAACGTCCCAGTTTAAAGTTTGAACAGTTATTCAAGTGGTTGTTAAATGTCACTTGTTCTGCATCAAGAACTCTTTCTGTACATTTTACTTGGACTTTGACCTTTATTCCTGGCTCAGTATGGAAAATGAGAACTAGGTCAGCATCATGTTTAAGAACAACATATTAATCCCTGCATGATATGATTTATGACACTAATATATAGTTTCCTGTAATGCGGTAGCCTCATGCTGTCTCCGTAAAGGAAAAAAGGAGTAAAATAAGAATGTGGCAAGTTCAATAATTTGATAAGCCTTGACTATGTTTGCATCCCACAGTTCTTGCACACTGTTCAGTGATTATCTAATTGTAAAGGCTATAAACCACAAGCCTTCATCCATAATGTTCAATCAGTGCTAATTTGTGGAGCTAATCTTCCCACTGAGATCCACAACAAATGAGTCAGTTCCTACTTACCTGTGCTTCTTAATATCAGTTATTCCATTTTTGAGATTACCCAGTCGCTCTGAGGGGTTCCGCCTGTAAAACAGATCAAAGTCAGGAAATTCACTCTTCACCAAATTACTGCGTTAGTTCCAAGAAGGTTGGGTTATATTTTCCTGCTCGCGGCCTCCTGCTCTGTTGTTCAGAGCTTGAGGAAAACTGTTTAATGAACCTGGGTATCAGGTATACTGAGCACATCAGACTCTGTTCTGAAAATCTGAATCGAGGATTTTGTGTCTACTTAAGCTTTAGGTATGCTGGCCTGCACATGTGAGTCTGTACCTGCATAGCTTGCGTATGAGGTCCTCCGGTCTCTTTGTTATCTTCTTCGGGAAGTCCATCTTCTCAATGCCTCTCAAGATGAAAGTGTACGTCATCATCTGGTCAATTCCTGAGAACGGAGGACTGTGGAGTGAAGAAAAAATTGGCAGGTATTCAGTTTCTTTCCACCTTTTAAGCAAGCTTTTAGCAGTACTTCGTGTAAAAATGACTCCAGGTCAGTGGGCAGAGTGAAGTGGATGAATGAAAGGATGATTGTACGGCATTTAACTCCCACAAAGCCTTGCTGCAGACTGGAATCACAGAAGAACGCATGCTCTAACCTGCCGGTAAGAAGCTCAAACACCAGGATGCCCAAAGACCAGAAGTCCACACTGAAGTTGTGGCCTTTGTTGAGGATGATCTCCGGTGCCACATACTCTGGAGTGCCACAGAAGGTCCAAGTCTTCTGGCCACATCTGATCTTCTTGGCAAAACCAAAGTCGACCTGGAAAAGGAGAGTTTAGTGTTTAAAGAGATGTTTACTGTCAGCCGTTCAGCATATAAGTATACAGTAATGTCGAAACTTTTAAAAGTCCTCTGGGGAGCCTTAAAGGCTTTTCCACAAAAATACCTGCCTACATTAAAAACCTTTACTCTTTAAGAAACCACTGTGCTGCTTATGTCTGCTTAGATGTCATAAAACATCCTGACGTCTAAGCAGTTTTATCAGACACATGAAAACGAAGCCAATCAACAAAAAATGTGTAATGTGACATGAATTTCTCCCTAATTCATTGTTTTCTTATCTTTTCTACTTACTGTATCCATAACTAGCTTGTCATAGCATTTGTTCACTGCTCTGCTGGGTCAGCAGACGTGGTGTTCATGTGTAATGAAGCTATAATGTTTTGAAACTGTCACTATTAATGTGCCAGTAACCACTAAAACTGTAGTTACAGTGTTCTCCCTATTCATTCAGCCCCCTGCAAAAGAACATATATTCGGTCCAAGATGATTTTGTATTTATGGTTCCATATGCAGCACGGTGGCACGGTGGTTAGCACTGTTGCCGCACAGCAAGAAGGTCCTGAGTTCAATTCCACCATCAGGCCGGGGTCTTTCTGTGTGGAGTTTGCATGTTCTCCCCGTGTTTGCGTGGGTTCCCTCCGGGTACTCCGGCTTCCTCCCACCGTCCAAAGACATGCAGTTTGAGGGGATAGGTTAATTGGATAATCCAAATTGTCACTGGGTGTGAATGTGTGAGCGTGAATGGTTGTCTGTCCCTGTGTGTTAGCCCTGCGACAGACTGGCGACCTGTCCAGGGTGTACCCCGCCTCTCGCCCTATGACAGCTGGGATAGGCTCCAGCGCCCCCCGCGACCCTGGAAAGGATAAGCGGAAGCGAATGGATGGATGGATGGTTCCATATGCTTCTTTTAGTAGCCCTTTTAATTGCTTACTACCAAACTATATAAACTATACTTAATACTGCATGCACTGGCGCACGTTATTAAGACATCGGCCAGGAGTCGAACCCAGGACCTTCTTGCTAACCCTTGTGCTACCATGCTCCCATACTTTTATTAGTGAATAATTCACCATATGTCACTAATACATGACGTACTCGACAGAACACTAAACTTGTGACTCAAGCCACAAACCCTAAAAGCACCTGTGAGTCACAGATCAGGGCACGGTAGAGCTCAGAGCACCCGCAGAGCAGAGAGCAGAGGAATTAGCTGCATCAATTTGCACAGCATTTAAATGGATGACGCAGAACGTGGGTGGAGAAAAAAACGAAGCAAAACGCTTAGACAGACCTGCCAAATGTCAGGCACACACACAGGTGTGACCAAAGGAAATGTTTAGTTGTGCCTGACAGACTTTTTTGGTCACAATTAAGACCAAAACGGTTGCACCCTGGAGTCTGGAAACACACATTTTGATTAAGCCTGACGACTCCAAACTATAAGAAATGCACTGGTCATCAAAGCGGGAGGAACACGTGTTGTTCTTTCATGGTTCTGAGACAAAATGCGTTTAGTTTCTGGAACTAACCGCACCAGTTTGATGTATCCTTCAGAATCCAGAATGAGGTTCTCAGGCTTCAGGTCTCTGTAGAGAACACCTTTCCGGTGGAGGTACTCGAAAGCCTCCGTGACACAGCCCACGCAGAATTTAGCAGCAGGTTCATCAAAGCTGCCCCTGAAGACCAAAACCCAAACATCCTATTAAAACCTTTTGCAGCTTTTGTGATGGTGGCTCCAGACAGTGGTTGGCATCTCCTACCTGTCCCTGAGCAGACTCCACACCTCTCCACCCAGACAGGCCTCCAGCAGCATGTACACATATTTGTTATCCTTGAATGTGCGATACAGTCTGGAGAAAATGAAACACGAACAAGTTTAGCTTTCATCATTTCAGATCAGAATTATTCTTTTTATTCCTTTTATTTATTTATACAGTTGATGCAGTTTCATTTAAATACCAGTTTAAACTTTAAACCAGCTTAAAGTTGCCTCGAGAAATGTTATATTTTAAGATAAAGAACCCGACAATATTTGAGACTGAAGACAACCAGACATGTGCAGCTGGTGAAAGAACCATCAGGGGCAGACAACTGCTAAGACTCTCAGGGCTAAGAAATTTGCACATATTTAACCAAATCAGTTTCTGAGTTATAATTAGAGAACCATCTGGAAACTCTAGTATTTATTCTATTTTGACTCCGCTGATATTTTTATTTTTAAACATGTTATATTTGCTCAATCAACCATGAAAGTTGAATGAAAATGGCAAGAATTTTATGTTAAAAAGTATTCTTTATGCTATATGTACAACAGTATTGTTGAATTCAAATATCACATTCAAAATAATCACTAGTTGTCATTTACAATGTGAATTTTCTTTTGTTTGTTTGTTTTAGTGTGTGGTCAACAGTGTTCTTCTCCAAGAAAGTAATCCCTTTACTGATTACTTATTTTCAAAAGTAATTAGTTACTTTATTACTTTTTGAAAACATGATACACAACCTGGATATGTAATAAAGCAATAGAGCTTTCAGCCAAATTCTGTTTTTTCTGCATAATCCATCATATAAAATTGAATCAAATGAAAAAGTCTCTTTTGAAAAAATGTTTTTATTAGTTTTAACTTTATATAAAAGGAAGTTTTCTTCCCACACAGAGTGTACAGCGGACGCTAATGTTTTTGTCACTTTTTATGGAATCAAACTCAAAGAAATGTCAGCACTTCCAAGCTTTTAATGCCACATGGTCGTACTCTCTCCATCACTCCATATTATCCGTTGATGAACTACACACGTCTGTTGTTGCCACGGACGTCGCACGCACTTAACGTCATTGTCATGAGACACTCTCACAAACAAAATCACTAATTTAGTAACGCAGTAATGCAGCGTGCTCATGGGAAAGTAACAGTAATCTAATTTTTTGGCAATGGTAATCCCTTACTTTACTCGTTACTTGAAAAAAGTAATCGGATTACAGTAACACATCTCTGGTACTCAAGTATTGGACTTTGCAGGAGTGCTGGACTTTTAATATTTTAACTTGCTGATACTTGATACTGCCTTGATTTCAATGTGGGGAAAATCAGGTGGGTCAACGGCCCATTTTTCAAAAAATTATATCTTGAAAACTGTTTGATAAACGATGGTAAAATTGCACAACGATCATTATATATGTTTAGACTTTGTACAATAGAATTGACGGTCTAGCAGAAGGTTGCTAGATTACCCATGAAAAGCAACAAAAATACAAAATATACGATAAACAGGAAGAAGGGCACCTAAATTATTAACTTTCACTCGAGCTGTAATTATCAAATAAATGAATTAATTCTTGCTATATATATGAAGTAATGTCTTCAGATTTTAGCCTAGGTCGACGTCCATGATTCAACATTAAGCTTAAAGGCTCTTAAAACTGCAGCATGGATGTCAACCACTCTGCCACCATACGTAGCCTTAAGTCTTACATCACCTGACGTCGGTCTTGAAAACAGATTAGGAATAAAATAGGTACACAGAGTGTATGAAGAGGAGGTTAGCTGGAAGAGGGTTACAGAAGGTGAAGAATGGCTTTAATATCAGAGTCTGTTCCACTGCATACGGTGAAATCGGATCATCGTAATCTCACAAAAGACAAAGAAAAGCTCCTGTTGCAATATTTCATAAGAAATAACCACATTTTCTTAGCAGACATCTCAATATCCCCTGCTATTCTACCCCACTGAGAAGATGTAATCTGCTGAGGTCCCCGACGGTGATCTCATCAAAAACTAATAAGCGCAGCATTGTGTTCCCAGACTAATGGAGCAGAGATTCATCATGTAGGATAAAAAATGGAAATGAGTTCCAAGGCTGGGCAAGAGGACGTACTTGACTACGAAAGGCGAGCGAGCCTCTGCGAGGATCCTCCTCTCCGAGTGGATGTGTTCTTCCTGCCTGTTGTCCACCACGTGCTTCTTTTTGATGACCTTGAGTGCAAAGGTGATATCCTCACCCTTCACCTTCACCTGCAGATGGACATGACAGGGAGGGTGTGACTCAGCACAGACTTCTAGCAGCAGGCATGGTTTCCATGGTTCCCATGTAAACATTAAGTTTGCTTGATTTTGATCCTGCTGCTCCTACCCATGAATACACCTTCCTAATGAACTTTCGGTAGAGTAAATTGATGCAATATCAAAATAATAACTTCTATATGAAGAAGGTCAGATTAGAGTTTGCCAGAAAACATCTAAAGGAAACTGCACAATTCTGAGAAAAGATTCTTTGCAAAGATGAAACCAAGATTAACATGTGCCAGAGTGATGGGAAGAGAAAAGGATGGAGAAGAAGAGAAACAGTCAGTGAGCCAAAGTCCATCGCATCAACCATCAAACACGGCGGAGGTTACTAGTGTTTATTGATGGTGTTACTGCTGATACAACCAGCGGGATGAATAGTGTACAGGAGTAAAGTGCTCAGATTCAACCAAATGGTTGCGCAGCGCTCATGGATAATAACCCAAAAAAGAAATAGGATATTCTTCAGTAGGCATTCTCAATCCAACAGATCGCATTTTTTCAGTTACTGCAGACAAAACTGAATGCTGCAAGACTCTCAAACTCACCAAAGGTCAGCCCTTACCAGTTCTACTCGTCCAAACCCGCCGACCCCAAGGGTAGCAATGACCTCCAGGTGATCAAAGGGCCTGGATGAAGAGAATTTGGAAACCAGTTCCTTCAGCTGGATGACGTCAGGAGACAGAGGCTGACTTTGGTGGCGTGACACAGACCTCCTGGATGGAAGACAGACAAAAACAGAGCGTCTACCTTAACCTAAACATTTAGCAAGAGAAGCATTAGATTATAACTACTGTACATCTGTGAGTGGAGTTTTCACGTCTGTATTTTTCAAATCATAATTTATTACAATTTAAGTGAATATCTGAACATTTAATCTGCTGACAAGCGAGCCAACGAAAACTTTAACAGATAAAAAAAAAGCTAATAGAGTGCCTCAGATGGCGAACACCAGCTTACGTCTTCATCAAAGTTTTGAGCGAGTCTTCTCCTCACTGTATTATCCATAACGCACAAGATGAGTGTGTTTGAAAAGGGATGAATGTGTAAAGCTCACTGAGTCGTTGATAGAAGTGGAAAAGTTCGATATGGATGAAGTAAGAACAGAAGCTTCTCAGTACATTCGTTATGCATTTCGTTAAATACCCCGGATAAGAAGGATGGTGTGTCATGTTTCTACTTTAACTTGGTAAAAACAGCTAAACTGAAACAAGAGGTAAAAAAATCTAAGCATGAAAAAAACTATAACGTGAATCTCCTTTGCAACACGAAAACTTAATAATCTCCAGACATTGTATCAACCCAGAAGCTTTTATAGATACTGAGAATAATGAAACACGGCAGTGAAGTGCAGTTTGTTTTGTAATAAGTAGTCATTTCTCTGTAATGCAACTGTCCTGAACATCGGGTACTGCACCTACTTGGCATGTCTCTTCTTGTCGTCGCGATCGAGTGTTGCCACGTACCCTTGGAGGTACTTCTGCAGCTCATTGAAGGTGCCCACCGTCTGATCAAATGTCCTAGAAAAAAGACATCGGCACATTAACAAAGGAACCACTGGAATGTTGGCTGATAGGCTTCAAAATCTGAACTCAGTTCACTGATAGTGATCGAACACGGTGAGATAACGAATGAATTTTTGTGGGAAAACTTCTGGAAAAAGAAAACGTTGACACCAGCTGAAATGTATCAGAGTACACCTTTGTTATTCATCACAGACTGGCATCTTTGTTCAGTGTCATTATCGGGTGAACAAAAGCATGTCTTTTACAACCTGTTAGGCATTATTTTAGATCTCAGAATACTCACTCTCTGTCGATGACAAGGCACTCCACCCCGTTCTCATCGGCAATGATATTGGCGGACCTGACGTCGTCACTGAAAGAGAGACGTGAATCACATGCACACAAAAACAAAGACAACTGTAAACTTTACAACTCTTTTCATTGTGAATTCTGCATTATGAAGCTATTTTTTCCTCTGCTGCAGTTATGTTTTTGTTTGTTTTTTCTGTCTGTGAATACGATAAATCGAAACATTTTTAATTAATTCTGATAAACAATCCACTAAAATTTGGCTTACACCCACCAAGGTATTCATGGCTACAGATTTATTGGTGGAAAGTTGACAAAAAGCCTTTAAAGTATAAAAATTTAAAATATCATGTCACACTTTCAAGGTCAGTAGATTGATCTGAGGATGGTATAAAGCCACTTAAAACTATGTTTCTTACTGCCATTGTTTGTACTGACAACATATCGGGATCTGAAATATCATGTTTGTTTGGACCTCTGACCTCATCTACAAGGTCAAATAAGATCAAACTTTCATAAAACTTTTTTAAAACATGTTTTTAATTTCTACTATCTTTGTTGGTTGCTGCAACATTTAGGAAATGATACTGGCATAAGAGATTCTAAATATCACAGTTTGCATCCAAATATCATGTCACATTGTTTTTTCTTTTTTATGTGTTATAGCTTTAAAGACAAAAGAATGAGCTGCCTAATTAGTTCTTACATATAAAAGAGAAAAGAAAAGAAAATGAATATTTACAACATACAAAACCCTTCCCTTAAAAACACCGCCCTGGGAGTGAGCTGGTTTGTGCAGGTTTGCGCTCTCGGAGCGATTCTTGTTTGTTTATAATGCATCGAAGAGCTGTGATTGGTTCAGCTCTGTCATTTTTCAGATTTTGTCTGTATTTACTATTAATTGTTTTGCACTATGTTATCCTAGCATTGCTCTCGGTATGGAAGCAGGTGCTGCATTGTGTTACCTCCCAGGGTAATCCTTACCTTTAATATTCACTTATATAGCACCAGTCCACCACAGTCCCCTGATGCTGTTTGAATATGAATATTTCAGTCTTTTGTTGACATGACCTGACTGTTGCTGTATTTTACCTTATAAGTGCTTTTTCTCCAAAGTAGTCTCCCCTCTGCAGTGTGTTGATGATCTGTGGCAGCTTGTGGGCCTCGGTGGTCTGGGTCACTTTCACCTGCACAAGACAGTTTGCTGGATGTTCATATCTTCACCTCCTACCGACGCTTTTAATTTTCTCTAATTATTTTTAAAGCACTATAAAAACATACTAAAGAATTGAAACAACAGACATAACCTACCTTCCAAAAGTTTGAGGTTAGTTTAAAGTCTGCTCTAATAGTCCATAATCAGAAATGTCGTAGATAACAGTTACTGATTAACGTTTTGTATAATCAGCCATGATTTTTAAAGCGACGTCTACGTGGGCATAGACAGACTCGTTTTTAAAATCCTCTAGGTTTGTTAAAAGGGCAGAGACTTTTAACAAACCTGTTTTGTTCAAAAAAATAAAAATAGTCTTCTGAAACTCAACATTTGTTCTGTAGAAGACATTGATAAAGTATGCAGTACTCTCTTCATAAATCCACAGTCTGGCCTCCATGGCCTTTAATGAAGCTTCCAGATGAGAACCTGTCTGTCTGTCAGTCGATGATGTATCGCTGTTCTTTTTCTCACTGTTTACTGTGGTTCTCTTGCTACTTCAGTTAAATCTAGTTTGTCCACTTTGCAGGACAGATTAGATCTCTTTGCTAGTTTGAGAAGGCCTTGGTGTCCCTCCGCCTCTGGCAGAGCTGGATGAGGTAGCTATGTAGTTTTAACACCACAATTTCTTCAAAACTGTTTTAGATTTCCCCACAAATGTGTGGCCCATGGCCTGGTTTTTCTATTTTTCTTTGCACAGAAGTGATTTGGTGAAAGCAGGTCTTCAAATTGAAAGAATTATAATGAATGCTTACATTAACTATTAATTTAATGTTACAGTGTGTACATAAATGTCCTTTTAAGCAGTAGTGCACTTAGTTATACCAAATGGAACATGATGGGCCCAGCGTGATGCGGTGGTGTTGAAGTACTTTATGCTTTCCTGACTTGCTGTTTAAATAGAAGCATTATTTGCATATCAGACGTCTCTGTCTGATTTTCCTGTTTCAAACTGTTGCCTGCTAGAGCTGCAGGCTCTAGCAGGCAAACCTTTCAGTAATTTGTGAAGCATTGAAAACCAGCGGCCCACCCCGGCCGAGGTCAAACGTCCCACTGGTGGCATCGTGGTGCCGAAAAAATGCCACAATTACTTCACAGCCATTATGGCCAAAGTGTGTTTTAGCTAAGTGTCCCATTTGACCCCACTGACCTTTACTTCCCCCGTTTTTCCCGATGGCAGGCACTCTCAGATGTTATTTCTACCCTTGTTTGGGGGGGGGGGTTACAAAGAGGAGGGGTGGGGGGGCATTTCCTGTAATAGCCCCCTTCTTCCCAAACAACATGTGTCTCTCTTTGGTTTGGTTTGGTTAGCTTAGCGCTGAGGAGCTGCAGTCTCGGATCAGCTCATAATGGCATTTTGAGAGTCCCCCGTGGACAGCTCTGGTGTCGCGTTCCCGACTTATCAGACAGACTGGCGGGTGAGTCATAGCCCTACAACTCCCCAGACTCACGTACAGTTTGGTCAACAGACTGGTCAACATATTGGACTGTTACTGAGGGAAGACACTTATTCTGTGTGTGTTTTACCTTGTCTTTTGGACATTCTTTCTGTTAATGATTAAACATTAAACGTGATATGAGGCAGGTATATTACCAAGATACTCCTCTTTCTTTCATTGGAGATGTACTTACTATAAAACACTGCTGTATGCAGTGTTGTTTTCATTTGTGGAAACCAAATTGAAGCAACGTCCTGCAAAGCTTTGAGAGTCGAGCGGTGCTCGAGCAGCTGTTTGGCACTCAGGCTGAGTAATAAGAGCTTTTGCTGCAAATACGGGAGCAGCATCCGGACCCGTGCAATAGAGACATCATGTAGTATTATCTCACCAAAGCACTTGAGGATTTATTCTATTGTTGGAAGACAGGATTATGGTTTGTGTCCCTAATGAGTGCCATTGTTGCAGAAAATGTCTCAGAAATCTCTGCAGTGCAGCTCATGTGTTATATATTTTTATAACTGAAAAGAATAATAGCAAAAACTATAAATGACAAGTTAGACTGACTGGCAACATAGAAAGCATTTAGTATTTTTGATTAATAATTCTTAAAGTAAAAGTAGTAATGCAATGATGCTATTCATAAAAATGATCTACTTTTTGGTTTTGGTGATTAGTTTATTCCAAAACTGCAACAACAGCAGCATACTGCTCAGTTATGAAGCAAATATCCACAGAAATGACTGCTGAGGGCGAGGATGTATGGCTTGTTTCTTTTTGAGGAAGACAGATTAGCATCAACATATCCTATATATAAAAGATTGATGTAGCCATGTGACGTCACCCCGTGGTTCATTGAAATCTTGTTTACAAGCCTCAAGTTTGGTCAAACAAAATAGGGTGGGTGAGGATTTAAGGGCACATGCTCATTTAAAGCATGCTGTACACTTATAGCTTATGAATCACAGTTTAGCCAAGCCCTAAAGTCTACCTTTTTTTATTGTCTCTTTGACTCTATTTGTAATCATAATTTGCAAAATGAGCATCACGCTGTATAAAATAAGACTTACAACTAGTAACTGAGACCATGAACTCAACAAGGAAATATTTACTGAGGTCGGGATTTAAGATACTTCTATTCAATGAGACTTTTTGCATCCAAAAGAATCTCCCCCTGCTGGCCAGTAGAAGGAATGCAGGGTTAAAGCGCTTCTGAACTGGCTTCACTTCACAAAGGCTAAATCTTTTTTTAATATATAGTGTATCAGTGTCAGAAGCAATTTTAGGTTTAGCATAACCCTAAATTAAAAGAGTTGCTCTTTGAATCGTGTGGCTTTGTGTTCGTGCAGCTCATTCAGCAAACAACAGACACATTACCTTTCCTTGTGCGATGATGTAAAAGGTGCTGCCCTCCTCTCCCTCCCGGATGACGTACTCGCCTTTGTCATAGTATTCCTAAAGGGAAGGAAGGGTGTGAGATCGGGGGAGGACAACCGTCAGAACTGAGACGTTGCATTGATTTAATCACTGAAGCAGCCGGTCTGGTTCCTGGTAGCCAGGCCCTGCGGGCTGAGAGCAGCTATCAGTGATGCTCAGTCATTCAGAGCCTCTCAGCCTGCTGTTCAGGAAGGGATTTTCAGGGCTCATGAGGAAAATGAAAATGAAGTCAATAGAAAAATGTTAATTATGATGTTTTTAATGTCTGTTAAAGGGGGCTTTAGTTAGGATGAATTTGACAGCCAATTTGTGTTTGACACATTTTTTAAATTAACACTGAATGAACCTCAAATGAATGCTTGAAATGAGGTATGAATATGTCCATTTGATCACTTTCCAAATAATAAAAAATATATATATTTGCCGATCACAAAGGATTTAAATTAACTTTTCAAAATGCCACAGATTTAAAATTGCACTGAAATTAATGATTACATAGAGAAAACATAAACTTTTTCAATTAAGGTGGTTTAAACTGATAATTTAGATAGAAGATCTATATGAGGACGGAGCTTTAAGATAATAAATCGACTATACAATGCAGACAGTAAAAAACGTAAAGGAAGGTCCAGCTGACACATACAAGTCAATATTCCAATTAATTTCAAATACAAATCAATCACTGACTAATCATTTGTTACATAACTGAATTTACAAAATAGGTCATTTAAACTCGGTGGCTCACAGGTGGACACACACCTGCGCTCTCTGTGATCTAATACCTTGTTTCTACCACTTCACCAGTTAATTATCAAGGTTTGGTGTCAGATGGGACCTCCCAGATTTCCAACAGCCTGAAGACATGAATGGAATCGGTGATCCAATATTGGCCCGTGATGGATTGTGAGATGATCGATGGGTAGTGTCAGATGGCTAGCGTAGACTCACAAGTCCCACATGGACATTTGTTCTGCCACTTGACAACCACAGACGGAAATCATCTGCACTCGTGGGCACACAGACCCTGCTTAGAGTTCTATTGTGATACATTGTTGCTTGGTCTGTAGTGCAGATCGTGTCCTGCATCAGTGTGTTATCAGAATACTACAAACATTACTCCCAGGAAAAGAAAATTAGTCAGCCAATCAGAAACATCATATAATAAAAGCTGTTATGTAGTTCAGTCATTTGAACATCATGACACGCTCCAGCGACTTCAAATCACGCTCGACTTGTTTTAGAGTTTAAATTCAGCAGCGTCATAAAACCGAGCGACACTCTGAAATTCTCGAGTCAAACGCTGAGGTACAGTATGTTCTGCCAGCTCTCTTCCAGAAACAGATTCCTCTGCTTCATCCTGTCAGTCGCCGTTTCTCCGAAACCAACATCCCACAGCATCCCAACCGCAGCATTAAAATCAGACCGCTGAATCAGCGAGCTGGCAGATCGCCTTCCATTTTAAAGCTTTTAGGTGAAGAAAGGGAAGTGCGATGAATGAAGGTGACCAGGATGAAATGTTGCCTGGGACAGAGGCCAAGTTCCAGCAGCTGAGACAACTGTCCGCGGCTATAATCCATTTGACTATAGAGGACTTTGCCCAGAAGTGAACAAACAAATCAGAGCAACCACGCGTAAACATTCCCGGGTGTTTACTGTCAAAACTCTTGACACAAGTGGCATTTTCCTTGAGCGTCCGAGACTGTTTACGCCCCGTTTACGCTTCAGGAGAGCCTAGTTTAACACCCGTCAGTGACAGCGGAGACAACATGCCAGGGCTTTGTTTATGAAGACTGTCTGGATGATGCTGTAGAGGTGCAGATGAGCGATGGTGTTTGACCTGTGTCTCAGGTTTGTTATACCAGACAACTAAACTTGTCAAATTTAAACGCACGCCTCTTTATGAAAAGTCCTCTAACCTCCAACAATTAAATCCCCTTCTGTCCTACGTTACACTAACTTCTGATTTGGTCAGTGGCAGACAGCCACTTGTGCTCAGCTGTGTTTGAGTTAGGTTTGAGTGCAGTCGTTGTGTTTGTTTCCGGTCAGTCGATGAGGAACAGCAAACACTCAAACTGCATGTCTCTCCATGCTTGAAGTTGCAGATGCACTGTGCTGGGGCTGAACTCATTTTCCGGATCACTCTAGTCTTTAGTAGCCCCCACGTGGACAGGCTTCCCAGTGCAGCCCCCTGAAAGCATCATGCACACTCATGCATGATTTATAAAGTGGTCACGACAGTGACAGAAGGCAATTTTTTGGTCTTTCCCACAGACTGACACTGTATTTGTGGGGCATGAAAGAAGGGGCGCCCATGCCTTTTGAAATAAATTATTAAATAACACCATATATACTTTGCAAAGTTAAATAATGAATGAGGAATTTGCTGCCTCTCCGGTAAGCTCCATCATTCCAGACTGCAATCAGTGCTATAGATGGCGGCCTACCCCCTGCACTCCAAGTATAACCAAAATCATTTTATGTTTCCATGGTGAACATAATTAAATCATACATGATCTGCAAAATTCAACAACTTGACACTTGTTAAATTTATTCTTGTCAAGGTTACGTGATGCTATCTACCAAGAGTGGTTAACTGTCTGGACTCGTGATATCACAAGATCACGTGAGATTTCAAACCACAGGAAAATCACTGGAGTTCTAAGAGGCAGAAAAGCATACGCACATCATGTGTTTGTGGTTCAACCTGTCAAGGACACAAAGTTAAAGAAAATTCTGCATCAAGCATTGTAATCATAGCTTTTCTACTTTTTTTTTACTGTCTGGCGTGACAGCTCGGTGGTGGCGTGGCACCAGTGCTAACAGCAAGAATCCACCAACTGGCCATGGGATCATGGGTTCTCTCTGGGTACTCCACACTCCAAAGACATGCAGTTAGTGGGGTTGGGTTAATTGGTGATTCTAAATTGTCCCGAGGTGTGGATTTGAGTGGAAATGTTGTCTGTGTCTGTATGTTAGCCCTGCGATACACTGGCGACCCTGATAACAATAAGCAAAAGAGAATGGATGGATGGAGTGACAGATATACCAAAGCTGTTATAAATCCATTAAAGTTTCGTGTTAACACTCCAAAGAATAACTCTTTAAATGAACTTGAAATAATCATGGAAAGGATTTCCACAATAATAAATGGCTTTCTATTAGCATTAAGTACTTTTGTTGGACTAATGTCATTTACATGGGTTGAATCAACTTAATTAACTTGGACTCAACTGCAGTAAATAAATTGATTCATTATTAATTAATTAAGCTGGTCCAACTCAACTACATTAAGTTGAAATTACAGAATTGTATGATGCTAAAATTAAAGCACTTTAATCACTTGGAAATCCTTTTAATGATTTTTTCAAGTGTGTTTTCATCTGCTTTGCATCCTTGGTCAGCTGAGTGTAGGCCCGCCTGCTGTGGGATCTGGTTAGTTTGTCCCTCCAGCTCACACTGGACCTTAAATTTTAAGCATGTGAATCTGAGCTTGTTAGCCGAGCTGGGCTTCAGCATTCAGGCTGCAACTTTCAGGGTAGGCTTGTCAATCTTCGTGATGACATGACAAGATGTTGCATGCCAGGCGCACAAGTGAATGAAAGGATACATTCTTTTCGTTGCTGTTTTATGTTTTTACTTTCAACAGACCCACTTTTTTTGGTCACTGAATCTTTCCAGTTCAAATTCCAACCAGCTGATCATACTGAAAATCATCAGAGAGACCTAAAAACGACTACTCCCTTCACACACTCACATGCAAAACACACCAAATTCCATTCCCCCACTGTTTGACAAGACGCTTCAATACTATCTGGCGGATTCTCACTGAACATCTGCACCACTATTAGGTTACAGCTGCCCCCCTGAGAGGCAACAGAATCAGCTCCATTAGAAATGACTGAATAAGGAGATTCTCGTAGCAGGACGAGCGACGACTGCAAAGATCGTCCTTGAAGTTTGCATTGTGAAAAGAAGCTGAGAAAGCGGTGTGGAAATGCAATGCTTACGGAGAAAAAACGGACTATGCACGGGTCTCCTGCATGCTTCAGCTTACACAGTTATACACACTTGCATGGTCTCACACCAAAGGCCTGTCACTCGCACATCTTTAAGAAATCACTCGTCCCCCATTTGAATAAACAGTTTCTGGGGCCTTAGTCAAATAATTATGGTAACAATATACAGCACCCAGCGATGACAGGAATAATATCGGCTCTGTTCATCAACAAGGTAATTTGTGAGGTCTTGCGACTGGCGGCAGAACGAATATGCTGACATGCAGTAATGGTATATGGCCAAATGGTAATGATATTTTGACAGCAGCTATCTGCAAAGCTGGGGCTCCCACGAGCTGCCAGAACGTTGTGCAATACTGAGGCAATACAATGAAAAGTCAGGAGAAATAAAGATAATTTGACAGAATAACTTACCACCTCCAGGCAGTCCACTATTTTGCTTAGCTTGTCCTCTGGTAGATTAGCCAAAAGTGAAACACTGACCCAAAAGAAAAAGAAAAAACAGGCATTACATTGTTAAAACAAATCACTACATGTTATTATGCAGAACCTGGTTTCCTGTGTCACAAGACACCCCAGTTTCAGACAGTGGAACTGACAAATCGATCATTTGTTTAATGTATCGTGGTATTGACTTAGATCGTGTGACCCAGTTTTGATAATAAAATACACTTGCAAAGCATTTTCTCATGATCTGAAGCAAACCTTCCTCTCTCACCCACAAACGAGTGTCTCATTTAGCTCACTGACCCACAAACCGTCTTTGGTGTTGTTGTCTTGACAACACTGGACCCCAAAGGCAAAGAGAGAAAGTGTCTGCACAAGGAGGCAAGACGGGTGGCGGTGGCACACATCACAGGATGTTTTTTATAGTTTCGGCCCTCAGTGAGAGGTGCTTTTCCTAATGTGGTCACGTCAGGTACACACCCCACCCTCCCACTGTTAAAGTCTTCATTTTGGGAGGGGCAACCAATCAGAAGAAAGCCAAGATAAGAAAGCTAAGCTTCCTAAAGAAAGATGAGAAGGAAGCAGAAACAGTTTGTTGTTGTTGTTGATCTAAGGGGCTGAATCAGTATTACATAAAAGGATTATTTTGAACTGTGAATCATGCACAGCTACTCTAGTAGACTCCAAGAATAAAAACACTGAGCTGGAAATGAGCAAAATAGGTCCCAGTTTGGACATACTTTGGCACTAAAAATATTTGGTTAGGTGTGGAAAACGGTGCTGTTTGGGGTTGAAATAGACAGCTTTGTTCCTGCATGCTGGAAAAAAGTTGTGAAAAAGATGTAAAATGTGACACCATGGGGTCAAGCGTCTATTCATGAGGAGTAAAGTGAAGCTGGTCTTGCTATTGCTCTGACCGCACCAACACCACAGGACATCTTGTATTCATATGTCTGTTAAATGTCTCATTTGATACTTTTATTTGTCTCAGGAGTTTTTGTTGGACAGTCTTAGTGGACTTGAAGCTAACCTTCGGAGGAAGTTGCGATACTGTTCGTGTCGTGTCTCGGCCGTCCTCCTCATAATGTTCTGGAAAACTTCCCGATCCAAAACCCACGTCCTCACTTTGTTCACAGCTGTAGAAGCAACACAACATGCATCAGTACCGCTACATGCCCCTGATTAGTGAAGACTGACAGCTGGTTTAAAAGCAGTGTGAGCTGATAACAGCCATGCTGGAAAACACACATCACCTTGTCATTAGACACATGAAAAAGCTTTGTTTTTCCAAATGGACAAAGGAGGTGAGAAAAACACTGTAATCTGTCCTTTATCAACAGAAACTCTGAGGCGGGCCTTTGTTGGTAAAAGGAGGAAGTAGCTGTGAACGTTTGACATGAACCAGTAGCAAAGAAAGAGCTGCTCTTTATCTGCTTCATCTGTTATCATGGAAAACCCACTGAGAGGCTTGTCAAACTGTCAGGGTTTTTCCAGTGCACCCTGAATATTGAGGTCATTTTGGCCCCCCTCCCCCAAGGACCAGCAGTCAATTTACTTGGTTAAATATACAAACTGAGACAAAGAGCACTCACATACTACATGGTATGCACTTTCCAAATGCCAAGAAGACAAAAACCAATCAGCACGCAAAGCTGCGGCTATCATGTAAAGCCTTTGTCAACACAACCGCGCTGACGCTTGTTTGCGTCCCATCCAGGTTCTTCTGCTCAGCGTTTTAAGAAGCCTGAAACTCAGATGGAGGTCACTCCTCATTCTTTTGTTATTGATGCCATTCTGGAAATTTCACAAATGCAACGTCAAAGCGATATGCATCGACATATCGAGTATTTATTTTGTTTCTTCCACTCATTAAATTCGATATATAATGCTTTATTGTTGCATATTCTCCCCGTGCTCTCAGCAGAAGTCCAGGAATAAGGACAGGAACCCCTCATCGAGAAAAGGGACGTTATTCGAATTTAAACCTCACCTGTAAGATTCTGACCTGAGCACAGAGTCATGTCTAAGTGTTACTCAGGCGTCAAGGAAAAATCAGGTTAAATTTGGTTCTAAGATGAACGGCGAAGCTAAATGTCTGGATCACAGCAGATGTTTTAGAAATTCAAACACACACGTCTTTAATCTTTTAATACAACATGTGACTGACGCTTTCTTTACATGTGAAGTCACTGAGATCGCACAGCCACACAACGTCCACTCCAGACACACAGACACGCTTCCCACAGGGTCGCGTCTCCCTGTGCGCTCCACGGTGAGACGTCTGCGGCGTCTGGACAGTAACTATAGATGTTAGAGCAGTGTGGTGCTGCAGCGGTTAGCACTGCTGCCTCACAGCAAGAAGGTTGTTGGTTCAATTCTACTGTTCAAAGAATTTAACGAGGAGTGTTCTTCTTCATCTTTTTAACATCTGCTTTTGTTTTGGGGATATCAGTGGATTATTTCGGTCACCTAGGAATTAAAAACCCCAGAGCCATTTTTTTTTCATTTATGCTGCGCTTGTTTCAGCTTTCACCAGAAACAACAAGGTGCCATCTTGAAACACATTATTCAGATTTCATGAATAACTGCCAGAGACCATTGTTGCGTTAAACCGAAACACAGAATAGAATTGACAGTCTTTAATGGGCTTTCGGATTTCCCACTTCTTTCCTGTTCCTCTGCTCGTTCTACTCTGTAGGTGCAACCTGATGATGAACTTTTAAACTGGAACGCTGCGACGCTGCATATAAATGTACAGTCTGGAAAAAGGAGGAAATGGGACACTGGCATTAGACTTGCGTTACATTTGGTGTTTGATTTTGTCTGCTGCACGGGTCGCAGGTGATTCAAACCCTGGGGCACTCAGTGTGTTTCAACCTTAAAAAAGCGTCCTAAACACCTTCAGCTCTGATGTAGTTTCACTCTCTACTGTACAAATGCAAAACAAGCAGAAGGAAATTATGGATGCACAGCCACATTAGATCCAGGTGTGCAGGAAATTCATTCACAGCGCTTTTTATATTTCAAAATGGAATCAAAACTGATTAAAAGCAAAATTATACACAACTTCAAGCACAAGTGTGATATTTATTTAGGGATCCAGCGTTAATAAGTGTATTTTTGTATTAAAATAACCCTTACCGTTATTGTGATTGTTTTATTTATTGTGCAGTTTTTATTGTTTTCAGAATGATTAGTATTGTTTTGGGAAAGAGTATTTCTCCTGTGTTGTGTTTATTTTGTGGATCCTTGTTTTGGTTTTTGTCTGTGAAAAGCACTTTGTGGAAAAATGCTGCTTACTTCTTCTTCTTACATTTTTCTCCTGTTTGTTTTGTTGTGACAGTGAATTTTATGACAGGTCGTACATTAAAAGAAGAAAATAGAGCACAAAACATAAAACAGCAGCTTCAGTGCTCCTTGACATGAATTCTTCTCTTGTCTGTGGATCTCTGAAAGGATGAACAGAACACAGAAATTCCCTGGTTTGATGTTTTCGTGGCGGTGTTGGTGCAAAATCTTCAGGTGTTCAGCTGGTTTGAGATCTGTTGACTCTCAGTGTCACAAGATGTGTGAATCACTTTACTGGTCACTGAACCACTCAGTAACCCCGAGTGCATCATCAGCTGCACGAACCATCAGGACAGAAGGGTTTCACTGGAAGGTAAAGGTGATCATCCAGAACCAGTTTGTATTGATTTGCAGTGATGCTGCCCTCTAAGGTCGCTGTAAGGGTTCACGCCAGTTCTTTTGTTGTTGTCTGTATTAAAATGATATTAGTGGGAATAAGCTGTACGACTCTAAAACAGATCTTACTTTACCTCGCACTGATGCGGTCCGCGTGCAGTTGTACAGAATGGCTAACTCCCCAAACGCAGTCCACACCGTTATCGATGTGATCAGTTTGTTATGCTGAAACACATCCAGCTTCCCATCTGCAAATATGAAACAAGGACAATCAATAGGTTAGTTTTTTTTTTTTTAACCCCAAATTTAGGACACAGATGACGAACATATCAGGAGCTAACTGAGTGACTTTTACATCTCACTTCATTCATTAAGGTCATGGTAATATTGTCTGAGTGAAGCTTCACAAGGTCTGTGTACTTTTCAGGATTTCACCTGGCAGACGTGCCTCTTTAATATGCTGGTTCTCAGATTTATCAGGAAGAGAGAACATCTCCATTAAACTTCTAAATCTGCATATGAGACCAGAAACCCCACAAATGTCCCTTCTTTCTCTTCTCCACTAAAATACAAATTGTAGCACAAATCACGATTAAAGAAGACTTCTTTAGTCATTATAATTAGCAGCTGCTGATGTCTGTGTGAGTATTTAAAACCTCTGATGAGGAATAATTACTCATCAGAGCTGTTTTGGTAACTCTTCACAGCACAAAACAAAAGCTGTGTCGATTTAGCTTAGGTGCTAAAACGTCAGAGCTCAACAGATCAACAAACAAGGACTCTGTAATCAGTGAATTTTGATGCAGTTTCCTGCCCAGGGTGAGACATCGCTTTAACACCAGACGGCAGAAGAAATACTTACTTTGTCTGTGACGAGCAAATGTCAGTTACAACACAAGGCAGAGGACAGACCATTGTTCTGAGGCCGTGTGGTCATTTAAAAAAAACTTAGTTGCCTGGTTACAACCAAATATAAAGTGAATTTATTAATACATGAATACATCTAAATGAATAAGAAAGAAAAGATGAGGGTAGGGTGGGTAAATGTGAATGTATTAAAAAAATAAAGACGTAGTGGGGTATAGTACATTTCACTCAATGCCCTTCCTAAATGAACTTTTTCTCTCTCCTGCCATGAATACATCACACCAGCTAAATTAATTCAGTTCACTTCAGTTTTATTTATATAGCAACAAATCACAGCAGCAGTTACCTTGAGGTGCTTTATTATAACAAATTTCCCACGTGTGGGACTAATAAAGGTTATCTTATCTTTATATTGAAAGGTAGAGACCCTACAATAATATAGAGAAACCCCCAACAATTACATGACCTCCTGTGAGCAAGCACTTGGCAAATGTGGAAAGGAAGAACTCCCTTTTAACAGGAAGAAACCTCCAAGTGAACCCAGCTCAGGGAGGGGCGGGGCCATTGCCACGAGGTTGTGGTTGGGGGTGATCAATCTGTTACATGTTGGTTAGTTAAACTTTTAAACTTGTATATATTTGTATATACTTTTAATCTGTGCCTAACAGTCCAACCAATCCAACCCCTGCTGTAGTTTCATTTTGATGTCATTGGCTCATTCTCAGAGTGGCTGTAGCCAATGAAAGCAAAGATCTCACATAGACCACAAATGGTCTTCTCAGAATGACACGACACGCACAGCAGTCACTGCTCAGTTCCAATGAAGCCACAGTCTGAAAGGAAAGCACCAGCTTCATTTACAATTTTGTATCTAGACTGGACTGTTTGAAGCATTTCTACTAGCAAAACAACAAAAACCATTTCTGGGTGTCGTATAATCACATAGTAAAAGAACAGGATTGCACAGATTATCAGATTCGTGGCAGACACTGATGACTTAGACAAAAATTTACCTGAAGCCGGTGCAGTTATTTATTTTCATTCCTCGCCTCTTAAAGGGAAATAGAGAAATTTTCATTAAATAAATGATGTCTTTTCTTTGAGCAATTAAACTGATGCAGTGGAACAGATGAAAATTAGCCACATTTACTGACATCATATTTGCCGTTATGCCATCAGCAGCCAGCAAGATTTTGGCCTGTAGCGCTGAACTGATAAATCAGTGCATCCCTCCGTACTCTTCACTCAAGAAAGTACGAGAAATACAAAGCTATTGTTTCAACCCACTCATCAGGTGGTGTTTTATAAAACCCAAGCCTTGTTACACTTTGGACACCTCACCAACCTCGACTACACCGAGGCCAAATTCATGACCTCTGAGTTTTGTAATCGCTGCGTGTTTCCAACGAGAAAACACATTTCTCTCCTTTATTAACACGAGTGAGAAAAATGTAAGCAGAAGACTCCCAAGTGGAATCTGCTGTCTGCGCTTGTGTTAAATGTTCCGCAAATCCATTTATTTCTGTGTTATTCTTTGGAGAAGTGAAAAAGCTTTTTACTGGTTTCTCTTCAGTTCCTAGGAGAAACCACATGTAATCAACACTAAGTGAATGCATTTCAGGTTAGAAAAACACTGACAAAGAGCAGCAAAATAACTGGGAAAAAATTCCCAGAATCAGCCCCAACAAAAGCAAAACAAATGTCAGAAGAATTGGTGGCGTGTTACCCAAGGAGGATGCACAATGTCCCTCATGCAGGTGCTTTTCATTTCCCTGTCTGGAATGGCATCCAGCACATGTATATGTGGCCACTATGGTGGCTGCATGTGAATAAGAGCAGCTTAAAGTAGCTTCTAATTGGATGATCAAACTTTCTGCCCTTCATCGTTTGTGCACGTGTGAAATCTGTACATTAAAAGTCATATTGTGGCTCATTGTAACTTTCAAAAGTAGCCCTCAATATATCTGTTTTCATGACATCTGAGGCTTTGACAAAAACAAAGCACAGATGGTGCAGCTGTGCCACACAACACAGTTAATTGACATCCCTTTAAAAAGCCCTTTGCCTCGACTCCTATTTCTCTCTCACCTCCTCCGCTTGCATCACTGTTGGGAGGGACTAAGCTGTGAGGTGAGAAATCGAGGATTTAATCAAGTGAGAAACAAGAAATGTCCTTTAATCCAAAAGCCTTATCAAAGCCAGGCCTTCTAGCAAGGGCACGTTCAAGCCTGAAAATGACACACGGTGTTTTGCTGTGAACATGTTTCCTCAAAAGGATGCGATAACAGGCAACAGGACAACCTCTAAAGTTAGTTGCTACCTCACCACAGCGTCTTGTATATTCACCCTGTTACGTATGAAAAGCATGCATACTGTGAGTGGGCTTCTCTTGGTGCAACACTTGAGTGACCTAACAGGTTGATGACAAACCACCACCAAAATAAAAAACAACTCAAAAAACTTGAATGCAGCCCAGCTGGTGATGCAAACTGTTGCTTCCTCATAGCACATGGCTTCACATGTTGCTCTGGCTTCTCATTGGGCATTATGTGTCATATGACGTCTTACACAAACATCAGTGCCACAAGAATAAGCATGCAACAGTAATCTGAAGCAAGCGGTGGAAGGAAGTTTCTTTTTCCCTTCAAACTTAACTCCGGACTAAGAAGATGACAGGAAGCGAAAGTACCTGCCAGGACAAACAGATGGTTCCCAGGCTCTCCCTGCTTGATGACGTACTCTCCCTGCTGGTAAGTGTGCTCATACATGCACTCCACCATGTCTTTGATCTGCTGCAGCTCCAGCCTCTTCAGGTATTGGTTCTTGTTGAGGGCATCTGTCAGCAGCTTCTTCACACTGTCACAGACAGCAACAGGAGACAAGTTAGATAGATGAACTTCACCGAGTGTTGCTGTTTGAAGATTAGAAAGCACAGTCTGTGTTCCCTGTAAGATATGAAAGGTTGAACATAATTACAGGATCAATTACAGGCCCGCTGCTTTTTTTATGACACGGAAACGTTTGCGTTTGTGTTTGTGTTCTTTTTTTCGGAGATGAGAGACTCAGGTTCCAAGTAGTGGAACCCTGACTAT
This sequence comes from Oreochromis aureus, assembly GCF_013358895.1. Lineage (NCBI taxonomy): Eukaryota > Metazoa > Chordata > Actinopteri > Cichliformes > Cichlidae > Oreochromis > Oreochromis aureus. The sequence goes on along the minus strand of NC_052953.1, from coordinate 4,438,622 downwards.
AGTCATCTTTCAACTGCTTTTACTCCTGCACTTTATTTTAAATGAAGTAAATACTGCACAGGAGAAAAGCAAAGACAGAAAGAAGAAACTTTTACTCATCAGGGGAGAGATGACTTTGAGTCTTTCTGTACTTCCTTTCTTAGTTTTCACTTTTTCCTTTCTCCCCTTTTCCATCTGTGTCTGTTTCATCCCTCAAATTATACTTTAAACACTGAAAACCATAAAAGTCACCTTTTATATATTTAACCAATGTGATCTTTTGTTTTCATGGACAGTCATTTGCAGTCTGATATACATTTAAATGCTGTAAAAAGATTCTACTGTGAGAGCCGGTCAGCCCAGCGTCAAAGGTAGATGTTAGTGTTGTCAATGCGGTTCAGTGCTTTCTGGCTTACACAGCCAATGTAACTTGTGCTGTAGAACCAACCACTCAGTTCTTTGGAAAATAATTCTGATTAACATCAAAAAGAAATGATTAGAATATTAGCAGAAATTATGTTATTTTCTTTTTTCCTGTTGAATGCACTTTTACATTTTTATAACTCTTAACATAGTGACATACGCCTAAAACTGCCCTGTGTTTCCCAACCTTATATGAAATTTGTACACAAGTTAAATTCACTCACAGGTTGGAATTATTTCTTTAAAATCTGTGTTGCCATCATTCTTTATTATGAGCTTAATCTCATCAAAGCTTTCTAATTTTACAGTTTGATCTTTGTTTTTAAAATATGCATTTCTGACTAGTCACATGGTGCAAACCCACTCTTCATCAGACACTTATGCAAGAAGTCCCCATATAAACAAACACAAACCGAGAAAAAAGAAAAACATGGATGAAAAATGGAAAAGGCATAAGAATAAATAATAAATATATATTTATTTTCATTTTTTAGGCATGTTTAATCCTGATATTAATGAAAAACTCATATACATAATAGAGTGGCTGTTTTTCTATGAATTGTCTGATAGGTGCCATGCTGTGTCTGTTTTGACTGGACATCCTCTCCATGCGTGTTAGAGCAGAAGAAGAGCAGATGTGCTTAAAACATTACAGCTTTCTTGATGCAATAAACTGAAATTAGACTCCTGCAGTGTGAGCTTTTGATTTGACTTATTTTCTCCTCAACATCTGCCCCATTTCTGTCTTTCTTTCTTTCTTTCTTTCTTTCTTTCTTTCTTTCTTTCTTTCTTTCTTTCTTTCTTTCTTTCTTTCTTTCTTTCTTTTTTTGCATATGCTGCAAACATCCCTCCCGAGAACGTGCTCATGTCTAGATTGGAAATCCCTGGATTGACTTGAGTTGAAAACCACCTTTGTGTGGCTCTTAGCCTGATTGATGATGTGAGGCTAAGTGCAGTCAGATACGAAAAAGACTCTTGTAGTTATGCAAAAACCTTGCTGTGATCACTTTAACGTAGGAATTACTTCCTTTCCGCCCTCATGCTTTTGCCAGCTGATTTCTGTTGCTGATCTACAGCCAACAACAGAAATCAGCTGGCACAAGCATGAACTTCCTGTCTGTGGTGATGTGTGCTTACGTCTGCACAGCGACATGTGTAGAAAGAAAATAGTTATTGATGAAACCGACCCAAAGATTGCAAACTAGCTCTGCCAGACCACTCGAGTCGCCACTTACTCATCACTCTCCAGTTCATATGTGTGTCATATTTGTAGAGAAGGTAAGATGCCAAACTCTGACAGTGACAGTCATCTGACTAAACAAAGTTTGTGGATTGTTATAATGTAACCAGGTCTTAATTTCTGCAAAGAGATATCTCTGCAGCCTCTCGACACCCAAGTAACTTGGACAGATAAACAGCCATGGATGGGGTCACTTTAAGTGAGCTGCTTTACTCGCTCTGCTGAAGTTTCCTTCTCCCACCACTGATTACACTTACACGGTGAGTTACTGATCCATCAGGCAGGACTCCCACATCCACATTACTCACCACATTTTAAATATTTTGTCTCCTGTGAAATGATGAGTATTCGCAGCCCCGGGGCTCCCTCCTGAAAACAGATCGAGTAAAAACGGGGAAAACATAAAATCATCACGAGCTGTCAAAGTTCACCGATGTGCATTTGAACAGCTGCAGCGAGGGGATGTATATGACGAAGACATCATCTCCTTTGGGGAGCTGTGAAAAGGTTAGGAGGCACGGTTGAATGCTAACTATAGATCACGAGAGCGAGTCGGGGCTTGGAGAGGCGCACGGTGCATGAGCTGGGTGGTCTGTTTATCCACCTTATCGTGTGTGATGAATTATCACTCTGGGCTTCATAAAAAGAGAGCAGCTGACATGCAGCCCTTTATTTTTCAGCCAACATCCCTTCCTCCCACCTAGCTGTGTCATTACCCTCCAACATGTTACCGTCATTCACACAAGTGTTGCGTTTCAAAGCCTGCCTACATGAGGGTACCAGACGGCCTCATTTACATTCGTTTTGGTTATATAATCCATGCTGGGCTTATTAGCGACACATGTTTTAAACATGAGGATCGCATTGAGAGGGAGGGAGACTCTGCATGCTATTGTTTATTCACTGCAGAGCTCTGCGTTCGGCTTGTACGATCTGAGGAACACTCGCGATGACAAAAATCAATTTTACTTTCATGCAGGAAATCTAACAACACTTCATGTGTTCATTAAAATACCTTTTAAGTTGTTTTGCTTGTGCCTGAGCTACTTATGTGTGCAGTAAATTATGGCACATGAGGCGGGGTGAGGTGGGTCTCACGTTTTAGTTGTTGGTCTCACTTGAGTTTGATCACAAAGGATCTCTGTACACTCTTCCAGACCGCCAAAACAAATGTAAAACACCACTGCCTCGCTCGGAAATTGCTGCATTTGCTCTTATTTAAACCGCTTAAGAACAAAAGCGGCCAAATGCCAAATCAGAGGAGCTGAGCATGGGCGGCATCTGTTACATGGTCTGTAAAATTAAAGAGAAACAATCATAATGATGATGCATGAAGTATCTGGATCATTTGAAAACTTTCATTGGCTGCTGTTGATCCAAATGAGATCAGCGCCACTGAAGATGACCATCATTAAGTTTAACCTGAAGCACAGGCTTGGTGTCTAAGAATAAACGGCACTACAAAGATGATAAAGCTATTTTTAAGGGAAAGGTATTATTTCGAGATCAGGGTTGATAAAGCTGCTTCATCTGAAACATCTTTCATATTGTCTCTATTTCTAATTTCCACAGAAATCTCAACAGACAGCATACTGATGGAAACAAAGTTTCACAGTTGTGGGAAATTGTCTCACATGAGCTTTTTGGAGCCTTTGATATTAGATTATTGTGCTACATGTCTCAGGCTATTCACTCTCTTATCAAGTGTAAAATTGAATAAATGGGCAGGAAGTTTTAAAGAGTTTGATAGAAATGCCCTCTGAGGTCCACATCAGTCATCTGCTCGCAAACTACAGCCTGCAGTGAGCTTTGCTAACAGTCTGAAAATAGAACATACGTTATGGAAAGCTCAACTAGAGCACACTTATCACGTTTATCGTGCTTGTTTACAGTCCACTGCAGCCTGTACGCTCAGCCAATGAGCAGCTCTCATACCTAAAAGTGTTATCGACCTTCAAGTGCATTTCTAAACCTAATGATTATAAAGGCAGCGCTTCCTTCCTGAGGAAGGTGGTGTCCAAATGTTTATCTGGCTTCTTTATATTGCGTGTGTGTGTCTGTGTATCCATATATAAACTAGCTCATTAATTTTTCATATGAACCTATAAATAATGGACAACCAAAGCAATGTTAAAGGCAACTTTAAAAAAATGCTTTTGTCAAAGTTCAAAATGACCTTTAAACAGATTTATAAGAAAGAGCTAAAAACTGTTGGGTGGCAGCCAGTCAGAGGATAAAGCTGCACTGAAGAAGAGCTGCGCAGCTGTGCAGCAGGTTTGATTTAGAAGGTTTTTAGATTGGTGGCTTCATTTATAAAACATAATCATGATGAATTTCTGTGTGACTAAAGCAGAAAGTCATGTTTGTATAACTCCTAACTTTGAAGTGGACGAAAATCTTTTCCACAGTGTCCGTCTGCTCCCCCTCCCACAGCAGTGATGATCGAGCTTCAGTTCAGCTTATTGTTGCCAAGTTAGCGTCTGTACCTAGAGACTCGGAAACCTTTCACTCCCCTTTACCATCTTTTTTTAATTAAAAAAAAAGTGCCCAGTGAAAAATAAATTGGAATTATTTCACTGTTGGAATGAGGCACACCTCCCTCTGTGCTGTTCAGTGAGCAGCAGCATCCACACAGTTTGTTCACTGTGATAGAGGCAGCCTCCTCTCTGAGTGATCACAGCACTATCGTTGAACTTCTGCAGTCTGATTTTATCAGACAACAAAATATGAATTACTGTTGAAGCTTTGACTAATCAGTGTGGATTACCAAAGAATTTCAAAAGCTCAAAACTGGTATTCAGGAGAGCGGTACATCACGGGTCGTTTTCCAGTTGGTTTTCCTCTTTTGGCACACGGTTCCTCCCAACTAAGCCTTCATGTGTTCTGGCATTTTATGAGTGGATTTTACAAGTCAGGCACCATCAGTTTAGGTTGATTTGAGATTTATAGAATGCAGATGTGATCCTCAGCTTCTTTTATGATTTGAATGTAAGTTCAAACATAAATCAAAGAAAGTTTTTCTAAATTGGGCTCCTGCTGAAATCACACAGTGGCTTTACATCCAACATGCTGTATTTTGGCAGTTTAACCAAAGACTGCAGATAAAAGATGGAGATACCTACTGTTACATCATTGGTTTATGAAGACCTTCAGCAACTGAGTGAGGAATACTGACACTGCAGGTTCATAGAGGACAACTTATTAACATGTGACCTGCTTTAACAGCCTTTGTTCTACTAAAGGATCCACTAAGTAAAACTTAAAACTGGCAATTGAGACAATAAACGTAATGTTTTCTAACAGTCTCCTATACAAGGGGCCTTTTTTGGCAGTGAAGTTGCCCCCTACTGGTCGTTGGAGGTTATATCTCCAGCAACAGTTGTAGTATGAAGATCAGCAATTGCTCGACCAGCACGTTTTAGCTTGCGGCCTTCATCGTGGTCATCAGGGTGATAAAGCTATAATGATTTTCTTTTTACTATAAGTGTTGTAGTTTTAACCTCTTCAGAGTGTTTGTTCTTCTGCTGTGCCCCTACTGGCCATCACAAGGAATGCAACTTTAGGTCACTTCAACAGTAGCTTCTCTTTTCAGACCTGGAAGCTACAAAAATATTAAAAGCACTGCTTGTGCTGATTTCTCTGCCTGCTTCCAGCCACTAGAGGGCAGACAGGTCAACTATGACTGATTGGCCAAATTAATCTTCTTGTTTTGGGTGTCAACATTAAGTTAAGACATTTTTACCACTCATCATCTTACTCTTTGAGAGAAAGAGTGTCTTGTGTACTGTTTGTTTGTATATGTGTCTTTCTTGCTGCTGTTACAAATTTCCCCTTGTGGGACAATTAAAGGATTATTCTATTGTATTCTAAAGAGAAAAGAAAGATTTGCCTCATTGGCTTACTTTTTTTTATTATGTCAAGCTAACATGCCCTTTAAATGTCCTTCTGCCTTTAGAGACTTGATGTCTTGAAACATTCTTAGTTCAGCTGACTTTACTAACTTGATACACCTCTTGTTGGGGTGGGACCTACTGTAATACAAAGGGAGAGCAAAAGTCAATAAAATAAAGAGACAAATTCAATTTGAAATGATAGGAAGGACGGAGCCCTGAGTTTACTGGAGATCATTTTCATTTATGCCTGTTTGTACCTGCTGGTGTGAGATAATCACTCAGTATTATTTCAGGTTGTGAACATGCTTCCTTCTCATTTATCTTGGACAGTAAGCATGGACTACACAGCAAGACATAAATGCAGTTTTATATGTTGAACATCTCCAAAACCAACGTTAATGTGCTGCTGTAACAGCCTCAGCTCTTCTGGTTTCAGGATTTCTATCAGGTTTTATGCCCGTGACCACTAATGAGGCTAAACACTGGTGCTGGGTGCTAAGTGCCTGTGGCTCATCCCAAAGGTGCTGGATTGGGTTGTGGTGAGGGTTCCTCCACACCAAACTGCTGAAAGCGTTTCCTTACGGGCCTGTCTCTGTTTCATCGTGTTGAAACAGAAGGAAAGGCATAAACAGTCTGGAGGAAGAACGATGTCTAAAAGTGTACTGTGCAGTGCGATGCACAGCAGGACATTTTTTAATTCGACACTCTGACTTTGACTCTATGGTGTCGGTCACTTCTTTTTGAGCCCGTAAAAAAACAGAAAACCTCATGAAGACAGTGTTTCTTTTGTCAGCAGCAGCTGTGAAATCTTGGACTGAATCATGTTGTTTTTATAACAGATTTTTGTTGCACGTCATTAGCACTAAAATCTTTGCTTCTTTGCCCACCTTTCACTTGCCACCCACACCCCTTTACGCTGCTTGCATTTTTAAAATCTCACCCACTAAACCAGGATGGACTGAGCCTGAGGGTGTCATGAACCTTTAACTGGCTTCTCTCGACGGCGTTTTTTTCCGTCTCCCTTCTTTATGTTTTTAACCTTCCTGAAAACACGTCTCACCTTGCATCCTTTGGTACCCGAGCCTTCTCAAAGGAGAACTTCGGCAGACCGCTGGAGTCGTACGTTCTGGATGTGGGTTCGGCAGATACCCCGGCTTTGGCGCCTTTCCTTCTGTTCAGGGTTTCCTTGATGCGAATGCTGAGGTTGGGGCTGCCTCTGCTGCTGACTTTGACTGAAGGAGGCCTCGAAGCAAGACCCGCCGATGCTCCGCTCTTCATCACGTCCTGCAGTTTGTTGAGCTGGATGCACTTACTCTGCAGCTCTTCGCTCATCTCGGCCAGCACTCGCGTGTGTTTGGCCAGCTGCTCCTGGAGACCTTTGATCTGCTGCTCTTTGACACAAAGCTCCTCATCCTTCCTCTTGCCCTCTCGCTCCAGCTCCTCCACCCGGGCCCTCAGGAAATCCAGGGTCGAGTTTTTGAACCCACCGCCGTGATCTTTGTGCGCACAGCCGTCAGTGTGTTTGTAGCGCTTTGATTTCATTGAACCGTTCCCCATCTTGGCACCTAGAGAGAAAAGAGAGTCAGAGTTTGCTGAAATAATTTAAAAGCTACCAGGAATAGCGTCCTCCAACTGCACGATGAAATTTGGCACTAAAAGGGTCCGTCTGAGGAGGCTAGAGGTGAGATTTCAAACAAAAGCGCTGACGCCGTGAGAGCAGAGAACACGAGAAAGAGGGGAAGGGAGGAGAGAGAGATAGCAAATCAGTATTTAATGGTCAATGAGTGTGTCCTGTCCATTTATTATTCAGAAGGCAGGAAGTATTACATTACACGAAGAGTCACTCTGGTTCTGCTCAGACAGAAGCACGGAGAGAGGAAATGCTGTCCAGGGAGTTCATAACTGCAGAAATCAACAGAACCACTCCAAAGAGTGAAGAGCTGACATGGGGCAGAAATGTTGGAGAACAATCCTGTTTTTGTTGTCGCCCCCTCACACATACAGTAGACTTCATTCATGACATTCCTGCTGAGACGGTGTCACATCAGTCTGCAGCACTCCAGCACTTTATTCTGAAAATCAAACATACTGCTGTCATTTGTAATCCTGTTTCGAAAACCTGCGAGTGGAACCACCCCCGTTTATTCCCTTACTTTGATGCTTCAACTCTTTCACACACTGACTACCAAGCAGCAGTGTGACAGTGCAGACTCAGTGCAGACTCAGAGCAGAGGCAGCACCGTGCTGTCTGTCACTGATTTGACACATTAAAGGTTGATTTTCGCCAGTTTAACTAATTAAACCCTTTAAATGGGAGCGCGCACCTGCAACTTGCGATGCCTAGTCATTCTCCTGCTGGGAGTGAAGCCTGAATGTGCGCAGTCTCAGACAAAGTGTCCGCACTCACCTGCTTAGTTTTCAGAGCCTTCAGAAGAGCCCGGAGGTTTTTCGGAGTTAAATGAAGGAACAACGTGTCCGTGGATCCGCGCATCAGCAGAGAGGCGCTCCACCTGCTCGCATCCTCTCCTCCCTCGGTCTCTCTCTCTCTCTCTCTCTCTCTCTCTCTCTCTCTGGCTTTCATCACAGTCTGTGCGGCGCGTTCTCGCACGCGCGTGCGGCGACCGGGTGTGATTGCCAGGTCAGGTGTGAATGACGTCAACCGCGACGTTTTCGTTTCTACACTGAATATATTGATTACTTGATATGCGTTGCTGACCTCGATCAATTAAAAAAAAACTGTGATTTTCTAATTTTACATTTAAGTTATTTATCTGGGCAAAAAACAACAACTTTAAAGCGCAATAATTTTCATTTATCAGAAAGGTTTAATTGCGGAAGGCCAATCAAAAAGAGTTTGGTGAAGAAGTGAAAACACTACATGTACTATGTGTAGCCCTGGGAGTCAAAGGGTCCAAAAGGATGCTCAGTGCTCCTGAGAAGTGACTCATTTCATACAGACGCTGAACGTCTCTGAGAGAGGCGCCAATAATCTTACAGTACAACTTTGTCATTTCCTCCAGTTTGCTCCCAGTTTTAAGATTAAGATTACAAACAAGCAGAAAATGAAAGCATTGACTCAGTGAAGGAAATGGAACAGTTACATTACTGTCATGTCGACATTAAAACGCTGTACTTTTCCTAAAACATACATCCACTTGTTTAGATGCCTGGTTTCAGGTGGAAGAAGAAGCAGACGTACAGCCTGGTCAGCTCGGACTCTGAGCAGAGGACAGAAATCATCACACAATGCAACGTGTGGCTTGTTGTAGCATGTCTGAGGTCATCAGAAAGTCAATCATGTTTTGTATCTTGTATCACAGAGCGTGCTTCTACAATCACTCGAATCAATACACTTAATACTTTTGCTGCTTGGCTATGATGGTTATGCTGGCTGATATTAGCCCCTCTTTAACTGATGTTACCAAATTAGATACTGGTGAGATAAATTATCTTATTGTGTTATGATTAAGCTCTGATTTAGTCAGGGGGGCCACCAAGGAGGGGGCATGGGGGGCACTGACCAAGCCCCAAAATTTGCTGTCCCCCTTGCAAGACTGTTGGTAATAATTTTTATATACCTGTATGTGGTGTGACACCCCAATATTTTTAGTGGCCCCAATATGCCACCCCTATGTAAAATTCTGGAGGCGCCCCTGGCTTTAGTACTTCACATATTTGTAAGCAATGTCTGCACTGGCTCACCTTTAAAGGTGCGTTAAGTATTTTTGTCCACTTGTGGACAATGGTGCAAAAGACAAAAACAGCACCTGATACAGTAATATACACCAGCTATATTATGATTTGGAGTCATGTTTCTGACCACCTATGGTGGAGGTCTGATATTGGTCCACAGCAGCTACAATGAAGGAAAATATTTGTCTCTCGGCTGCTAGATGTTCCACTTTCCCACAAGCTTTAGGGGAAAATATTGAAGAGAACTAAAATACTATCATATTTTGGAATTGTTACATACTGTTTTCAATGCTGTTATTCAAATATTCAATAGCACAGCCTTAAAGAAATACAACAAAAATCATCTGAGTGGATTAATCAGGTGATGAGTGTAAGCACAGGCTCATGTTCTTGTCTTGGTCTCTGTGCGGCCGTGTTGTCTGTCTAGCTTAAAGTCTAGACTTGAAGCTGCAGTCCTTCACACCAGCAAACGATTAATTGGTTTTCCTAGTGTGTTTGTGCATGAAGCAGCCTCGCCTGCAGCGGATTCCATTGACAGGCACAGAACAATAATGGCAGGTGGCCAAAGCTGATTCATCTGCAGCACTCGGGTCACAGCAAAATAATAATCCAGGTCACTGACTCCCAACCTGAACCTGAGAGGAATCTCAGAGGCCGGCTGATGATCTGAGGACATATTCTGAATGAGCAAACAGCTTCACAGTAAAGGCGTTTAGCTGATATACACCTGCTCCCTGTGCTGGAGTAGGGCTTTAACAACTTGCTTGAGGGCACTCTGGCAGGACTCATCCTCACTTTGTGTTATTATTGAATATTTTGGCAGTATTGGGACTCTGCTTTTAAACCCTGTGGCCTCACAGCAGGAATGTGTGGTGTTTGGGTCATCCTCACCAGCTGTAGTTATGAGTTTCCTGTTGTTGTTTACAGTGTTTCATAATCTCACCGGAGGTTAAAAGTACAAAATACTAATACTATCTTTGTAATTACCCAATGTAGAATGTAAAAAACACTTTACCAGGGGTGAGCTGAAATGGGTTCACCTGTGCACTGCTGATCTTAACTTTATTTTTTTAACAACCCCATTTCCTAAAGAATCAGTGATTTTCCTGGGGTGCGATTACAAATAAGCAGGCGTTCTTATTGCCTCGTTAAATAAAGATTGTAGGGGACATTGCACCATCTAGTGGAGCAAATTTGCATCAAATGAAATTACAGCTCAGCCTTGATTCAACTACAGTTGATATCGCTTTCACACAGTGCAAACTGGCTTTGGTCATAACATCATAATGGTTTTTATATTCTATTGAATATTAAAGTCACAAACCTGCAGTAAGCACCAAACTGCAAAAATATAATTAACGGTTAGGGCCATTACCTTACAATATAAATCCAGACATGTTAAGGTACCATATAAATAACATTGAACTAAACTGTCAATAAGTAGATAGTTAACTGTTAGGTTAATATTCCTATATGAAAAGGTTTGTACATTAATAAGGCATAGCTTTCATTTGAGACTCCAGCAAAAATTATTATAGTTAATTATTAAAAGAGGGGATGATCTCACTTTTGGTCTGGTAGCTACAAAAAGTGTTATTTGCTTATAAATGCGTAATAACGCAATTTGATTCAGTTTTATTTATACAGTGCCAAATCACAACAACAGTCACCTTTATATTGTAAGGTAGACCCTACAATCATACATACAGAGAAAAACCCAACAATCATATGACCCCCTATGAGCAAGCACTTTGGCGACAGTGGGAAGGAAAAACTCCCTTTTAACAGGAAGAAACCTCCGTCAGAACCAGGCTCAGGGAGGGGCGGCCATCTGCTGTGATGGGGTGAGAGAAGGAAAACAGGATAAAGACATGCTGTGGAAGAGAGACAGAGATTAATAATGAGGTGTGTGTTAATGTTAACCACACGAAACCAATAAGCAAACAAAAACATAAAGCTGAGTACATTTGAACGACAGCAAAGTGAGTATCTAAGTTTAACTTTATTCACATTATTACTGTTGATAAAGCTTTATAAACACTTATTATCTAATAACTCCTGTTTATTAATTACATGGGGCTAAATTTCAAATGTTCCTCTGTAGTATTACTCGTGTCATGTGAAACATGATAACATAAGTATAATAGTCTAAAGGTAAAAGGCAACAATCCCATATTTTTAAACTCCATATTTAAATGTTGGATTGTTTGGAGAGAAAAAAATCTTCTTGTTACTCATTACATCCGGTCAAGGCAAGGCAATTTTATTTGTATAGCACACTTTCAGCACAAGGCAATTCAAGGTGCTTTACATGATTAAAATAAAACACATAAAATAGAACATAAATCACCTTAAAAGTAAAAATACAAGAAAACATTTACAGGAAAGCATTTACAATAAAGAAAGCATTTACAATAAAAGACATCAAATATTCCAAGAATTCAGAGATTAATTATAAATAATGCAAAATTCATGAAAGGTATATTTTTTTTTGTCTGGGTTTCCAAGATTGGAGCTTCTTGCCTGATAACCTCTGTGTTAGTGTGTTAGTGTGATTTATTTAGCCATGTAATTCCTTAGTTGCTATCTTAAACCATGGTTGTCATGTGGAATATGCCAGGAAATTTTCTCTTTAGTTTTCTTTTTCTTTTGTCATGTGTAGCACAGCACAGTGTAATGTCATCATAGTGATAATAAGCATTTTACATGCTGTAGTTTGATAGTTTTTGATTCAGCATTGTGTGTTTTAGCTCTACTTTAATCAAATCAAACGTGATGTTTTTAGGCACTAATACAAAAACAACTTCTGTATGTTGCACTGTCTGAATCTGTCTGCATCAGAGTGATGGGATACTGTTGGCTCCACTGTGATCTAAAATGCCGTTTGAACTACGCTTTAAACAGCATAGAATGACAGGGCACTTTGTTCATTTTAAACATCATAGTAAGTGGATTTTAATATTGGCTCGTTTTTTGTTAATAGTAAAACGTGACGGGGCGGGGGGGGGGTACAGCAGTATTCTGTTAATCTGAGTCATCTGAGTTTAGAAAAATACCGACTATGTCATCCAGGGATTATTTTTCTAAGAGCACGAAGTACCCTTCATTGTCAGTTGTACTTCCTTAATTTGGACACTAGATGGAGCCAAATGTGCATTCCTATTTTCTGTCTCCTTGCAGAAATTCCAAAGTAAAGAGCAGAAATCACAAGCACATTAGCTTTTTTGTTTCTTAACTCAGTCCCTTGAAAATTACTAGGTTATAATAATTTATGCAATATTTGACTGTTTTATAATTTTGTAAAGACGTTTAAAAGGAGAGCGATAATATGCGTCTTAAATATATATGCGTGTAAATGTGCGTTACATTATCCGTAGATTAGATTTGAAGGGGAAAAAAACACGAGATGCTGGTTTGAGTTTAATGTGAACGTTTAACTGTCACCTTCCCGGGAACAGTTGGTTTGGGATTCTACAAATATAACGAAGAAGAAGAAGCAGAGATTAAAATGCATTTTTTCCACTAACCTTTTCTGTGGTCGACATTTTGAAAGCATAAGTGGATTTAATCATTGCACACTTTGTGTTTCAGTAAGAAATTATATTAAACCAACAAGCATAAGTAGAAGGGATGTAGTCATCAGTTATACACCTGTTCATTCCCTAAGGTGACGAATCTAAATATCTGCTTTGAAAAAGTGCGGCAGCTGACAGCGATATAGACATCCTGGTACCAAAAATATGGCACCAACATTTATTTTAGTTCAGTTTATTATTTACCACATGGCACCACATAACTGCTGGGCCTGAAGGTGAAACTCGTGCTTTTACTGACCGCTGGAAGAGCATGAAATTCACCCGTTAGTAGAAGCTGAATCCCAAAGCGTCTGTCCACCATGACCCCTCAGAACTGATCTCAACTTCTGATAGTAACTCTATGTAGTAACCAGTTCTCAAAGTGCGCTTGGAGATACCACCAAAATTGATAATAATAATAATATGAAGGTGGCATAAGAGCAGCACCAAAGCTCAAGGAACAGAACTTTTCATGGTGATAAATATTTAAGCAGTGCTGCCTCCTATGCTTCTCCTGACTGCTGACACTTATGTGACTACTAATGATACTAAATTCAAAAAAATCATAACTCTGAACATTAGCCTTCTTTCAATTTTATGGCACTCATTATTACCCCTAAAATTACTCCGGATATTACTCTTTTAAAAAGACATTTACCAATTAGTTTTCACAAATGCTTTTTAAAAAATCTGTATTATGAAATGATACTAATGCATACAAAAAGAAACTTGATTTTCTTTGAAGAAACGCAATGCTCTTAATACTGAGTTTTCAGAGTGAGAATAGTGACGAGACCAACATTTAACTCTTATTTCGTACTTTGGGTACCCGGTGACGCCTCGGCCACCTGAGAAAGAAACTCCAAAGTGAGTAAGTGAACCTATAAGCTGTGCTGTCTCATTGCTGTTCAACAAACTCTTCCAAACATCACAATGTGCTGGACGTGTACAAGTGAAGCCAAAGTGGGAGTGGCTTAAACCTGCATCATTTCTGGTGGCCAGCAGGTGGCAAAAGATCAGATTGTATAGACATACACAAGAAAATGATCCTCTTAGTTTTCTTTTTTGAACATTTATGCCCTCAAGTGATAGTTTCAGGTATGATTAAACACAACATGGGGTTTATTTTGGAAATGATCATCCAGTTTAAAGTTAAATAGACAATAACGCAGTGTTTGCTTTGGTTACCTTGTCACTAACCATCAGATTGTGCACAAGTCTCATGGTTCAGAACATCAAAATGTGAGCTTGGCTATGCCCATCTTTTCAATACAGTCTGTGGTCATGAATGCATTTCCCAGAAACATAACAAACCCACAGAAGTCACTGATAAATTTAAGCCTTTTATTAACTTTTCTCTTTTTAAACACAACTAATTCATTTATAAACGTTCCTCTATTCCATTGTAACAGTCCAAATACAAACGATGAGCACAGGGAGAGAAAAAGGAACATACAGTATGTACACAATAAACCACAACAGCACTGTGCGTTGAGGGAGAAGCAGTCAAGGCAAAGCGGACATCAGTCAAAAATATTCAACTTCATACGCTGAGCTAGTACCTTGTAAAATAAGTGTCTAATACAAACGTATATAAAAATATTAAAGTCAGGACTACTTATGCACGTTATGTACCTAGTACAAAATTAAATAACAATAAAATAAGCGTAAATATTGGCATGAGGAGATAACACAATTGTATAAATAAAACATAGAGGAAATGTGCTTTATTATGAAAAATAAAAACAAATGGACATAATTTAACCAGAAATCCTCAGTTCACATTATTCAGCTATTTTCTGACTGGACCACCAGGGGGCAGCACCGACACATTTTTTCTACGAGAGCAAGGTGGCGCAGGAACAAAAGGAAAGTATGAATGAGAGTCTAGAGGAGCATTTCAGCACAGATAACTGGGAACAATAAGAAACAGACATGAACACCCCCCCACCCCATTTTAGCTCACTGCTAAAGGCCTCTGTACGCTTCAAAGGCAAAATTCAAAGCATCCAAAACTCCTGAAGCTTACTGATGCTGCAGTTCCTTTGAAGCATACTGGAACCTTAATCATGTCAAGACAAATGACAAATGAAATGTTACTTCCTGCTTCAGAAAATCTCAATTTTACACAACACAAACAAGAAAAACAACTTTTACATCTTTCTCAAACGCAGCCAGTGCCTTCTTTTTTTCCTTACGTCACAACAAAAGCTTCAGAAACATGAAGTGAAAGATACTTGGATCTGATACAGTAAAATAATGGCTAGCTTAATGGTAAACAGTGTCATAGGTTAAGGTTTGGGTTCTCTGTACGGAGAACGCTGGCTTGTGGAACCCAGAGAGAGTAGCGTTTCTGTTGCGTTAGCCAACCAGCAGCTAACTTTGTAGCTTTAGTGGGGAGAAAAATAAAAGAGTCGGGGAAACAACAGCCCCAACTTTGTTAACACTCACAGGTTCATCAGGGCGCTATGCTTCCAACAAGAAAAAGCACCTTTTTTTTTTTTTTAAACTGTGAGGGTTTGTATTGTTTCTTTATAAAACAAAGACTATAAAGTCATACAAAGAGATGAAAAACAGCTGTCCTGAAATGTACAGCACAAAGAGCAAGAGGGTAAGGAAAAGCAGAGCTGGGGCGGGACACCAAATGTCCTCGCCAGCTGAAGCAGAGATTGTCGTTTCCCTTCCAACACGGGGATACTTTGCTTGGAAAACAGCGATGCTGACGGGGCACGCGGGCTCACTTGTTGGGTTCGACGTTATTCTGGTTTCTCCAGAGGTTTAGACCCTGCTTAGCAGAGTGGATCTGTGGGGCAAAGAAAGACAGCACCGTTAGAATCTGCAGACTTTCATCACAGCAAAGTTTGATGATTGCAGTGCTCAGCCTCTTGCAAAAATGGCTGAGGAATGTGAAGCATGACTGTGCAATTCATTCTTGAGAACCTAAAACATTAAGGATCCTTGATTTCTGCTCTTTGTCAAATTGTTTTACAGTGTGCCAAAATATCTTGGACGACTTCCACGAATGTTTCCCTTTTCCATGCAGGATGGATGCTTTTAATACGACAGATTTCAGCAAATCTGCTGGAATTTTACGGTCCTAAAGTCCAGCATAGTAACCGCCACAGCAACAGTCTGCCTTTAGTGGATTTCCAGGTGTAACGTGTGTGGATGTAGGGGGCGACAGGCAGCGCCGGGCACGGCAGCACGTTCTGCTGACGCGGCTCGGCCGGAATAAAGTGACAGATCGTGTCGCAGTGGAGGCAAAGCTCAGGGGACAAACAGAGGGTTGGCAGGCGCTCAGGAAACGTGACCACACACACACACACACACACACACACACACACACACACACACACACACACACACACACAGCTAAGTGGATTCACCCCGGCTGGGCTTAACCCAACACTCACAAGGCTGCCGATCCAAAAACCTGCTCTCACCTTTGACCCCTGCCAGAAGATCTGATTCATACGTCTGTCTGCATGTGGGTGGCTGTGCATGTGTGGGGTCAGTTTGGCAATCTGAAGCATGGCTGTCACGCTCCGAGTCATGTGGTCACTGTTCATACATTCTTGGTGTAGTTTTACATCCATTTTTCCTTTCTTGCATCCACATTTTAAAAAGAAAACTTGCAATCAGGTCTGTGTAAGAGCAGGGTGGAGGAGCTGCACTGGCATTGTCCTTCATATGGCAGAAGTTTCAAAGCTGCCTTTCTTTGGATGCTTGGGAACAGAAATAAGGCCAACGTTGCTGCGAGTGGGGATGTCTGCTAGCGAGTTTAAGGCTGAAATACAACCTAACTGCTACTTTTTTCTTTAGTTCACCCAAATAAATTATTTATTAATGTCAGTTACCATTTCCCACGTTAAATTTTACTTCCTTTGATATTGTGCCACCTACCCATCTCTACCTCACAATATAACTAAGTTATATTAAAGGCTAAAAAACCCCAAATGTTTTTTTAAAAAAAAGCTTTTGGAGACATAACAGCTTTGATCAGCTGGAAAGATCGCTGCTGTACTTCATTAAAGGCTCAAAGAGGAATTCATGCGTTCATCTGCTAACAGAATGAGGATTATCCTGTTCTTAGTGTGAACCTCTAGTGAGAGCTGCAACATTAATGCGAGTCCAAAGAAAGGGCAGAGTGTTTTCTCAGCCATCTGTTGTTTTTACAGCAATTTCTTGTACTTTAATAACTGAAAACTTAAAATCTGCAAATTTTTCACAGCCACATGAATCTGATCTTAACAGCTCTCAGCAGAGAAGCGACGCATCCCTGACTCAGTTCGTGTCAATTTAACTTCAGCGTGTGATGCTGAAGCAAGAGGAAATATCGCTCCGTCAGCTCTCTGGGGCTTAGAGCCACCTGAACAAAGACATTTTTCTCTCATCCATCTTCTCACACACACAGTACTGTGTGACAGGAGGGTATGGTGTTATTGCGCACATAAGATGTAATTGTGTGAAAATGACTGATGTCTTTAAGCGCGCGTGTGCAAGCGATGGCGTGGCCTGGAAGACCGATGACAGCCTCTGTGTGTGTTTAATGCATTTATTGAGTAGCGTGAGGGGTCAGCCTCACAGTGTGACCTACATCCCTCTGGGTGTGCCTGGTCAGCGGGGAGACAGGGCAGAGGATGTGGGGTGACAGCCGTGATTGAAAGACTCGAAGCCCCTGAGGGTGAGTGTGTGCGTGTGCATGCAGAGTGAACAGGGAGGGGTTCATACACACCTCAGAGACTTCCATCTGTCCTTCTCCATGTTGTTCTCAGGACCTTCGCTCTCGTATGATGCCAGATACAATGCTGCAATGAGAAACGGAGCGAGATCATTCAAAGCTGTGACACTTATCTGCCACTCATTTTACCCTCACCCTACTATTTTCTATTTTCTGTAGTAAATGCTGTTGATACTCAAAGCTGATTGGTCAGTTCAGACAGTGCGTTTCAGAGTCGGGAGGATTTTACTCCCTGTCTGTCTCTGATAACACTGCGATAGGAGCTCGAGCCGGTGACAAGACTTTGATGTGGATTACAGGAGACTGAAACTATCGGTGCCGCTGGAGCACGAGAGGTGATAACGAGGTGTGTGTGGATCTGAGGATTAGTCTCTGCTATATTATTATGATTAAGGACAAAGAAGCGGAGGGCACAGTGTACATCATTTTGGTTTCTTCTGTTTCATTCCACACCAACGCTTTATCATTACTGACACAAAGTAACAATTCTCCCTATCAGGGATTTAAAGTAACAAGGTTTGCTTCCTTTGTTTTTAATCTCTGACTATCTTGGTATAGTTAGAAGTATTTTCTGTGCTTGTGTAAATGTATTGACATGTATGGCTTTGTCCATTTATTTCCATATTTACAGACTTGAATGAAATGGTACGTGCCCCCCCAAAAAGCTACTACACAGCTACACAGGGGGGGAAAAAAGCACAATTTTTCACTTGTATAGATAAAGTGTCAAACCAAGCCTTGATTAATGTCTGTAGCTTCACATTTAACATGGATACATTAGTTTCCTGTTTATTTAACATAAACTTTAACGTTCAATGAACTCACCATCTTCGGTGAATACCGGAGCGGTCAGCAGGTACTGCAGGATCTTGCGATCCTTCTCAAACGGACACTCCACTTTCTTCCAGGTCATGAACTCACTCACTTGTTTGGCGAGCTCCCAGAATTTCTGAAACACAGTAACGACACAGGTTGGTTATTCAGAAGGAATCGACACGTTTCAAATGAAAAGACTGCCTTTGAATGAGGTTAGGGTTAGCGCCACACTGTGGTACTAGTCAGCTGTTAAGAAGTGTTAATGTGTTCAAATACACTGTATTTGTTTCATAACAGGGCAGGATATAGACGCGGTTCAGCAGCAGTCTATTTCCAAGGATAGAATCAGTCCTTAAAATAGTCTGATTCGGGGTAGCTGTGACCAATCACGAGTGGAAATAGTGTTTGGTCACTGGTCATCATGGAAACAGCTGATATTTACACACCCAAGCCTTACTTCTGCATTTCCCAGCAGTCTTTAGAGAAGTGCTAGTAAACAGCCCAAAATGTGTTTCCATGTGTAGTAAATATCGTGACGCTGTCTGACACTGAAAGTCATGTGAGGGGAATCTCCCGTTGGGAAATATCAAATTCAGTTTACCTCAAAGTTGATGTGGCCGTTCTGCAGCCTGTTGGCACATCCCTCGTTGAGGAAGTAGATGTCTTTTATGAGCAGACTGAAGAAAGGGATGACAATCTGCAGGGCAACGGAAAGAGAAAGGGATTTAATATCGGCGAGCAGATATAAGGGGGATTTCCTTATGACTCGCAGGTGTGTGCTCTTTTCTAAACAGCGATTCAAAAAGGATTACGGTTCACAAAGAGGATCTCTGCTTCACACAAACACACACACTTCTGTTCAAGTAAAACTCGCACGTTTTCCATCTACAGAAGTCTGTAGCAGGGTGTAAAAATTCAACCTGTAGCTAAAAAAACAGACAAAAAAAACACCAAATGAATTCCTCCGACTGAAAATGGGGAAGTGAGGCTGAGGTAAAGAGGTCAGTTTTCCAGAGAAGAAAATCCCCCTTTAAAAGCCACTTAAATAATTCATTGCCATAACTTACAATGATTTAGGTCACTGCATGTCTGTGCACACACACACACACACACGCTGATGTGGAGGAAATAAGGAAGAAGCACCAGCAAGTTGTAAGCTGGTGGGTTATTTAGAGGATTCAACTGTCTGGCTCGCATTTATCATCTGATATGGCTCATAAGCAAAAAATGTTTTATACTGAAGGCTGCTGCAAAGTGGCACACTGACCTATAAAAATCCTCAGTCTGTCACCTCTCTCCTCACTGTCCCCACCCAACATTAAACATTCATGACGGCGGAGCTTTCAAAGGAGCAACTGAAGGAAAAGCACACTGTGCTCTTCTTCAAACCTACATTTGTGTTGCACTTTCTATTATTCATACAAAGTCACTGTGTCAGACGTTGTACTTGTACAAGCCGCCCACACCCTTTGTTTTTAGTTCTTCCCACAAAATCATTTTTCAAGCCAAGCCAGCGAATCTTGTTCATGTGCTTTTTGTTCCTCGTGTTCTTCTAAAGCTGCTCTTGGCCGGCTCAGATTGCACGCCAGTTTGCGTGAAATTATGTCTCCACACCATCCTTTGACAAAAGTTGGGTGCAGCTGACTTGCATTTAACGAGGCCTCAGTGAAGTCACAATGTCAGAACATCAAGTACAGCGAGGGGTCTGCAGGGGCAGGATGTTTACAAGAGCCTGCTTGTGTGCGTGATCTGAGGGCTGTTGTCATGCATACTGTGCGCACGCACACACACGCGCGCACTCACTCACTCTCTCACACACACACACACACACACACACACACACACACACACACAGAGTTTAAGGAAAAAAGCCTGTAAGAGCTGAAAGGAAGTCGTTTTCACAGCTGGACATGAGAAGGTGTTAAAGGCCTGGAAGCAGAAGGGAGGCTGGATTTTGTGGCAAAATTAAATCTACCTTAAGTTAATGAAATCTGTAACATTTTTGTAATAGTGATTGTTATCATCTAAAGATGTTTGAATCAACTAAATACAGTTGCTTTAAAACGGGGATTCCAATTGGTCCAAACAATTAATCCACAGCTATGTCGATACGAGCAATGATGAAACCACTGACAAATTAAGAAAACATTTGTAAGCTTGTAACAATCCAGTGTGCTGCTGGGAAACCTTGGGTTTCTAACATCCATGCAGATGTTCTTTTGAAGCCTTGATAATACTCTGTTGATGACATGTAGACGGAGAGCTGGATACCTGACGGCCAAGTAGTCGTTCCTGTTATATCCACCTGAGTGCACATGTAGTTAGATGCACTGCAGTGTAAATTCTTTGTGCTCACCGTCTAATGACAGAATTTGCATCGCTCTGACCTGAGCAGGCGCCTTCCTAAGCATTGTTGCAGACCTTACCACCACATCAAGTTAAACATTAAACTTTAAACCTAAACATTAAACCTAAGGTGTTACCCTGGCCTCCCAACTCTCCACATCTGACCTACTCGATACTCGGTCGAGCAGTTCTCTTTGTATCGTTTACATCCCCCAACCAAGAGAAGCATGCAGCTAGGTAAACATTACATCCGAGCTGAGGGTCACACCATTAATGCTACAGGCAATATTTATTCTGCTCAAGTGTGTAGAAGATAGTAGTTCTTACATAAAACAAATAGCGCTGCAGGCGAAGGAAAAACGATGTAAAATTTTATTTTGGGGTGAAATGTCCCTTTATTTTTTTAATTTACTGTCTCCATCTGATTAAAACAAGTCTTAGAAGAGCAGCATGCCATGCAACTTTGTCCAAACTGGAGCTGTCTCCACATTCTTCCTTATAAAATATCTCACAATAGTTGCTACACAACCAAACACGATCCACCGAGTCTGGTTTAGATCAGCTGTTTGGCATTTTGTTAACATGTTATTTCAAGCAAATGAGCCAACATAGCAACAAGTGTTGGATCGTTAAATCTTTTCTGTCCTCACTGCAAAGAACAAAACCTACCGCAAGAATAGGCCGAAACACACGTCATCAGACTGAAGTACTGTGGATGCCTGACGGAGACCATAAACACCCCCCCCCCCTCAAAGGAGAGGTCACAAGCAGGAACATACCAGACTTCTTGGGAACTTTCCATTTCATGACCCTGACCTCTTGTACTGGACTGTTTGCATATCTTTGCTCCAAAAAAAGGGGGGACATCCCTCACGAACCTCAGGGAGCTGCACACACATTGACAGTACACTTTGTCTCCATTAAATAAAAACACCTTTTTTTAAACATGATGACGGGACGAGAGGCTGACCGCTAATGTCTGGCAGCCCACAAGCTTCAGGGCGGATCACATTCGGTCAGGGTGGGTCGAAGCAGCAGAGAACGCTATGTGATCTGGCAGGAGGCCATGTTTTCGTTTCATTCCAAAGCATTTTTGATGAGGAAGAAACTCAGACCCTCTTCATGTTTTGACCCTCATAACTTGACCTCTACGTCCCCTCTGCACTACACTGTTATGTAACCTCCACCCCTCTGCAATCCTCCCCAGAGGCTGCTGATGCTGTAAATATCACGGGAACACACTGTGCAGACGATTTCAAGATACGCCGGTTTGGTTCTCTGCACTGCCTCAAACACGTCCTTCCACGTCACAGTGCATGAGAATAAAGTCTGAGATAAGGTCTCCACTTTTTACATAACTGCAGTCAAGCGTAATACGTCCCCGCTGTGACACATGTCACCACTGAAAGGTCACGACAGCTGTCAAGTGGTTTATAGTAAGACACCGAGCCACCGTTCACTATAAGTGTCTCTGACTGTTTACATGAATTGTAAACCAAAGTCTGGTGTTCACATGTCCAGCTGTTCAAACTTTTGGGATCTGCATAAACACTGGCTGCTTGATGTGTCAGTATCAAGCAGCAAACTCCAAAAACTGCAATTCCTTGACTGGCCACTTGAGGCTGAATCCAATCCTCATAGACTCCCAAAATGTCCAACTTAACAAAATAAAAAAAACAAACAAAAACAAATTTACATCCTGATATTAACTAAATGATCAATGGCAAAGACGTGCAGTGGGTGCACAGCCTGTCCATGAAGTTTGTGATTCACTTCTGGTGAGCGATATTCTTTATTATTTTTATTAGGGTGTCACTTAGCACTAATTAGCAGATGTCTTTGTCCACAATCCAATGTGTCACATCACCATGGTTATGTCCATCTTTTAATAAAGGTCTATTATTCAGTATGAAAATATCTGTCATCTTTTTGGCAAAAAGAAATAAATAATTGGAATCGCAGCTTTTCCCAGAATTGTGAATCCGATGCAACAAATGTTGCGCTTCAAATGTCATCGTCCATATTTAATTTGCACTCTTTCTGCTCGCCACAAGGCCTTCAGATGGGAGCTGAACTACAGGTGAACCACTTGGAAAGTTAAGATTACATTTAAATATTCAGAAAAGACAATCTCCCGTAAACACGACACCATCAAATGCGGGAACATCAAGGCCTCACCTTCTCTCTGCTGCTGTTGGCGGTGATTGATCTCTGCGTGGCTCCTCTCAGTGCTGTTCTGTAGTTATAGAAATTGCTGGAAGGATCCATCTGGTGCTGCAGAGAGACAAATATAGAGTCAGTGTGAGCACAGACCTCTGAAATGTGAGTGGATCTGACGGCCCAAAAAGCCGGTGATTATATATGTTTTGGCTTTGCTAACTCTGTGCCTGCATAATACTAGTTCACAAGAAAGTGAAAGTAGCTGAAGGGAACTTCAGTGAAAATGATATAAAATGTGGTTTCATTATTAGTTTTAATTTTCACCATGATGACCAAATATCCTCAAGTTTCAAAAATTGTGACATAAGATGTAGTCACATGGGGGGAAAGAAAAACAAGATGGAGAAACAGACGATGCCGTTGAGTGTGTGACTTTGAACAAACTAAGCAGCAAATTAACTCAAACACAAAGTTTGGGATTCACCTACAAAAAAATCCTCAGAGGGACAAAAGATAAAGATAAAAGGAAAGCATCAAGAAGGGTGCGACTGACAAAAGGAACAAGAGACAGCAGAAGAGGAAAGACGTGGATGATCTCCAGTGAGACGTGAAGAAAACCTAAAGAAGTCGAGTCTTTGAAACCCTTTCAGGTCTCGCAGAGCGTCCCAGCCTCACTCGTCAGATCTCCTATTTCAAAAGGGCCGACTGATGGCCCGTTGGGCTCACTGAACGTGTTCTTGCGGTATGCTGGGTTTTCTCACACACCTCGGGGAGGAAGGCAGGGTTGCGTGATTTGCACACCCAGTTACACCTTAACATCTGGTCCTCCCGGCTGCTGGACTCCATTTATTTCCACCTGTCTTCATCCCCACAGACTCATCAAATTTCCCCTTATTTTTCTTCCAGAATGTACCAAGAACAATCAGAGGTATTCATTTTTGTTCTTTTCTGCACTTTGCATGTTCTGACTTTAAAAAACTGAACCTTCAGACTCAGATGTTCCACAAAAAGTCTGTTGCTTTAACATATAATCATACTAAACTTGGAGAAGGCTATCATGTGCTTTGGTTTAAGAGAAAGGCTTCAACTAGCTCAGTTCTGAAGCCTTTCCAATCAGAGTCTCTGTTTTTTCTGGATTTGTGAGCGATCTTAGTCATGGACAGCAAACTCTTTATTCTCCCACTCAGATCCACGCTTGCAAAGGCTTTCAGCATGACCCTGATTTTCTCTCTTACCCAATAAATCACTGACAGCAGTAGCTCCCCCGCAAACCCACAACTAGATTAGTCATAAGTGTTTACCACAACACTGCCACTACGTGTGGGAAAAACTTAAGAGTTGAATTATTAAAAGTGAGAATATAAAACACTCATTTCCTGAGCGCTGGTCAAAGTAAATCTCTTTTATACAAACTCACCTCTAGAATATCAAACTTGGCTGTTTTGACTTTGCTCCAGGTCTTCTTCAGCCGTGACACCGGACTCATGTTCATCCCAGCTGCAACACAAACACGCACGAAAACAAAGGCCATGAGAGAGAGATCACACGTCCGTGCAAACACGATCGCATTAACACATGGCATTTTCCTCATTCAGCCAGACAGACGCACATCCCCTCCACCCTTCCCCCCCCCCCCTCTGCCTCCCCTTCTCTTTCTTTACGTTGTTTCTTCTGATGCAGCAGGGCAGCAGGAACAATAGAGTTAACACACGCCTCGTTTCCCCTCCCAGCACTCTGCTTCCCATATGGTAATCCTCTGTGTGTGCCCGGTGCAGGTTCAGGCAGTGAAGGGTCACCAACAGAGCAGAACACCAACACAAAAACAGCCCTGGGGTACTCTAAAGAACTGCGGTTCACAGACAGAAATATAAAACTCGAAACCGCGAAGCCTCGTGTTCTCCCTGAACTCACTTTGGTTCCCAGCAGACAGTTTGCCTTTTACACAGCAGCGAGGGGCCGAAGTGAATGCAGGTCGAACCACGGAGGCATGTGACACCGTGTGTCAGAACGTGTGCTGCCTGGGAAACAGCTCCATCCACTCACAAAGAGACCAGTGTGAAGAAGGACAGGTGTTAGCTGTAGTGGTCCCTCTGGGACACATACGCCCTCCATTCGAGATGATTATTATACCGTTAATGTCTTCTTCTTTTCAGCGCAGCCACAATGTCGCCAATGACAAGAAGACACACTGACAGTTGGGGGTTTTGTTGTTTTTATAATGAATTAAATGGTCACTTAACTCCAAGGCCGATTCCTAGCCATGCAGTAGTTTAGATAATAATGCCCTTCTTTTTCTATCTGATCCAGTTTAGACAGGAAGGAAAACCAAATCTGGATATTTCAAAACCTGAAAAAATAAATGTATTTGCTCACTGAGACACAGCTGATGGTAAATGATGTTTTTGGGGGGTAATAACCCTTTAAAAGCATCACAAATACAGTGTCCCTGGAGACGAGGCTGGTGTAGAAGGATTTGCCTGTGGCTCTCTCCCTCGCCGTCTCAGGGGAGGACAGAGGACAGCTGGCACTCCAATATCCTCTCCTCCCTTTCTCCCTCTCTCCCTCCCTCCTCCCCTGTGTGCTCACACTCTCTGGTCAGTGCTGACCATCTGCCCGGTTTATGCCCTCTTCCAGTCCCGAGTCCGCTCCCTGTTTGTAGTGGATGCAAAGACTCTCCACCCGCCCTCAGGCCTGCGCCAATGACCAATGACACGCTCTCCTCTAAATCCTCCGAGACTCAGAGAGTCTTCTAACCTTCTAGGCCTCGGTGTGTTTCTCATTTCTGATCTTGAATCAACCTGGTTACTTTTAGCGAAACTAATCTTCTTTTTAGAGACATGTTAACACCTGCAGCTGTTTAGTACAACCGGGGTATGCTCCACAGTGGGCAGAAAGTGGAGAGAAATTACATAGAAAAGGCGGAAATATCAATTTCTCTACTGAAAGTAACCTCAAAAGACCAGGATACAATATGCTTATAGTTCAGCCATTGTACAGAGTGAAGAATGGAAACCCCATCAGTGATACGCCTCGAGTTCAGCAACTGTTGGCTTGATAATTCATACTCTCTGTCCTGCAATTTTATACCTTTTGGACCTATTCAAAAGCGCAGACACTGGAAGTAGGGACAATGGGTTCATAAATGTATTTTATAATGTGCAGACTTTGCAGTGACTATATAAGAGTGCGTTTGATTCTGTAAGTACAAGCAGACGGAGCAGAAAGCCACGGGAAAAACTGTCTGAGTGACCAAAGAACAAATTCCATCAAGACAATTATCTGCATGAACTCCGCTCCATCTGCTGCCAAGTTTCACTCATAATATTAAACTGAAGAAAATTACGTAAGGTGGAAATGAACTGAGACAATGTCAGGAGAGGTTACTGCCACGGGGCGACTCCACCGCAGCATGAACAAAACAAACAAACTGCAATTTATAGCACTAATCAAATTTATGATGATGCCCACAAGACAACATGCTCTGTGCAGAGGCCTACACAGGAGGAAGCAAGTGCAGAGTGCAAGTCTGAATGAGGAAAGTGCAGAGCATCATCTTGTGGGAACAATCGCTTCAGGTTTTCTGCAGCAATGAAACAAAACTATAAAACACTTTATCGCACAGAGAAAAAAAGAGAACTCCAACTCACATATGATGGCCATGAGGGAGTTAAAGTTGCCGATGTTGAAGCATTCCCGTGCCACGTCGATGAAGAACTCGATGACTCGGGCTCGGTGCTTCTTTTTCCCCGGCTGTTAACAAAATGGAGAACATTAAAAACTGCATTAGGCCTCAGCTTTATTTCCAACAAACACATTTACCTGTTCCCTGAAAAGGTTGTAATCATTCTCAGGGACGATGGCTGGTAAAGTGCTATGTACAAAGTAATAAAGTTTGCTTGTACATTTGGAGATCACAGTTTGGAGTTTTTGTTTCTTTCTTTATTTTATTTGACAAGCATGAGAAGTGTTTATTTAGCCTGTCCCAGACACTGCAGCCTTGTTTAACCTTGTTTTAGGGAACTTCCTCTTTCAGCTGAACTTTTGGGACACGAAAGCTACGTCCATCCTTTATATACAGCCTATGGTTTGGCCACGTAGTACAAAATAATCTAGTGTAAACTGAGCTGTGAACATTTCTTTGGGTACTTCATTCGCTAAACAATTATCTGAAAAATTAACCTTGCGATTTTCTCCCTAATGAAGATAACAGTGGTTGAGTACCATCAACAATCCGCCTTCATTAGCAGGGAATTTTATTGCTTGGCTTGCTGTTTGTTACCTACCATGCAGATCTCCGTAGCCACCAGATAACTGAGTCTGTTGAACCAGTCGACATAAGCCTCCAGGTTGCTGGCCTTTTTGTGATCACTGAAGCAATTCTGCAGAAAAAAAACCAAAGAAAACCCACCTTCAGTTAGAGCTGAAGTTAAAAGCAAAACCAGTCTATGCCAAACGATTCAACAAATTAAAAAAATAAATGAGTGGACCTGTGCAGCCAATAATACTCAGCTTCCCCCTGCTTTTCATCTATAAGCACAATAGTGGTCAATGTTATTCACATTATGCATGCTGGTTCTTTGTGTGGATTCCTCTTGATATAATTCCACACATTCCTCTAGCCTTACGCCACTCGCGCCCATGCCGAGTTCCCGCCACTGGACACGTCGCTTTTTATGCAGACAGGCTGAGTTATCCCCGTGTTTTCAAGTGGCTCGTTGGGGGTACGAGGCAAGCTAGCCTAAAGGAACAAAGGCAGCCTTAACCCCCATCACCCTGGCTTCCAAAAAAACGGGCCCGTTGCCTAGCAGCCAAACGCCAGAAAAGAGACCACACCGCCCCAAAACACACACACACACACACACCTTACCAATGCAAACCCTTGGCAGTAGTGGTTGCTAGGAGATGGGGTGCATGCATGCCCATCTAATCCAGACACTGGGATGATTTGAGGAAATTGTCGGTGAGGTGTGATTGAGTGTGTGAGGGGAGCGGATATGTGGTCTGCTGCTAAAGTCTGCAAATAACCTGCCCTCACTTTGACCCATGCGGCAGGCAGTTACTGCGCTGTGTAAACTTAACATCCTTCTGGAAGAGAAACTAGGCCATCGGAGACAAATCAAGTCTACACACCAGATTTCAGCCAGAAAAAAACATTGCATAACTACTGTATGTGTTTTCTTATCTGCTGACGTATTCTGAAGCATGCAGACATTACCTTATCATTATCCAGAGGGTCTTTCTGGACGAAAGCCTGGACGAATTCTTCAGGTCCGATGTAACTCAGTCTTTCCTGAAAAGGTAAAAAAAAAAAAAAAATCTCTGAGAATCCACGACCACTTTGCATCACACCAGGACCGTAAAAGGTTTAGTCACCAGATGGTTTTCCCTACTTGTTCAAAGTTAGTTTGGGATTATCTTACATCATTAAAGCCTACATTTTATCTCCTTTTTAGAACCTTTATAAAAACCCTGATTAAACCCTGTTTTTCACATTGATTTAGCTGATATGTAATGACTGTGGTTAAGCAGCACTGTTTTAAATCAATCCTGCGGGAGGTCAGATACAGGAGGACCTCGGTCACCACACTGATTTATCAGTCCATCACAGAGATCTGGTCCTGCTCTGACACGCGTCGCCCTCTCTGATATCGATTTGGCCTGCTTCTCTTTGAGTTCTGTGTGTGTCTCAGTGGCGCGATTTCAGACTGCTCCTTGGAAGGTTACATTTAGAGCTTACTCCAAAATAAATGACATTTAAACAGATTTTAAGAACTGCTTCTCTTACCAGCTCTATGTGTGTGAGCTGCTGGGCGACAGTAAAGGGGTCATTGCAGATAGACAGCAGGTCTCTCTGTATGGCTGCCTGGGGCTTCGCTTTTAGAACCGTGAGCCGCTCAGCCGCAGTGGCGTTGATTTTGCCCAGCGCCTCCTCGTACTGGCTGAGCACTGTCAACCTCCTGATGAGGCCCTGGCTCATCTGGCTGACGGCCTTCCTGTAAATCTGAGAGGAGAAAGAAGGAAATCTGTTAGCTGGAACTCAGTTTTAGGTTAGTATGCCATCTGCCAGGAACTTTAGCTTTACTAGCATCTTCAGAAAGAGTACTGGGTATCATATGAAGGTTGTTTTCACATGGTCAATTCTCTTTGGATTATTAAAGAACACCCAACTCTTAACTTTGTGCTTTAACTTTGCTTGTTCTGCGTTCCAGGGTGGTGCGGGTGATGAAAGATGCAAGTTCACAGTCCAGAGCCACAGAACAGCCATCAAAGTGTAAATTGCAGAAAAATGAGCCTTTTTTCATTCACTAAAATATCACTCACAGTGTTACACAAAACTCTTCCTGCCAGGTTTATTAATAATTCTCCTCAGCTCAAGGGGAATAGGGCAGGGGACTCTTGGCTTACTGGCTGAGAGGTCATCTTATTTTGAAACTTTCCTGTGACTCAAACAGGCCATGATTAGATAACAGTTTCCTCTCTGTTCCACTTTAGCATAGAAGTTGTATAAGACGGCCGGTCGAGGGAAAGAGAACATGTGTATTTGATTTTGTGTATGTTGAGAAGGCTGAATGATCCCAAGCACCCCTTCATGGCCACATCTCTCCTCTCTGAACTTTCTGCCAATTCAGCCTCCAGAATCTGGGATCTACAACAAGACCAAGTTCAACAGGGGTGGGAAAGAACACCCAAGCCTTATAATGGATGTGGAGGGCTGGATGTCTAAACAGCAATCAAGTATGACGAGTCTGTGCTGCACTCAGACATTCGGGATAAAAATGAGCGGGCTTTCATCGCTCTGCTGGAAACAGTCAAGGCGGGACCTTTTTCTGAAATTCACTTCCCAGGGCGCAACTAATGCATCTGTCTGTGGGTGATGTGGCTGTGATAGGTGCAATGACACATGAAGAGACACATTCATGTGTCAGCCAATCAGCTGTGGCTCTGTGGACACTGCAGTTTTTGGCAAGGGGTGATTGCCAGAATGAAAAATGAAACTGCAGACAGAAAAATCAGGTTTTATGTAGGAGTGCACCAGAACCGCAAACACAGAGGAAAAAAAAACCGTATATTTTCATCGGAAGCACAGAAAAAAACAAAGAAAAGGCTCTAGCAAGATCACGACAGCATGCGAATCAAAAACTGTGCTGTAGATTCTCAACAAACAAACAGTGAAAAATGCCAAAATCTAATTTTTTGATACTTGCCATTACTTTTAGATTGCTGCTTACAGTTTGAAGACATTAATTAGTTCCAAACTTAAAAAAAAAAGATTTGTCTGAACAGGAAAAAAAGAATTTGTTGCAAAGTAACTATTAAGATTCATTAGTTGCACCCTTACACTCAACCCTCGCTCAGACACTGCAATAAACCCGGCTGATAAACACTGTATTAACTCTGCTAATGCTTGACCGCGCTCCTGCACAGTTGGATAACAGCGAGACATGCCACCAGTGAAAATCCACTTCAAAGTGAACCATCTGCCGTAGCTTCTGTCCCCACCACAAACAGAGGACAGGCCAGGGTCGGGTAAATATAGTCTCGGATCTTGGAGACAACGGCATGCGTCACATTTCTAAGCAGAGGGAGTCACATTTGCTCACCCCAACTTTTGGCGTTACGACCGAGTGAGCCTAGCGGTGGCATGCGATTCCCTTCGCCATCAACACTGGCAGCGGTCCTGAGGTGGCAGACGACTGCTCAGTGCAAGTCGACACTTCTGAGCGCATGGTTGGGTTATGCCATCATATCACTAGAGGTCCTGTTATTCTTGGCTGACTGGTGTCATTTCCTGGGGAGCACCACCTGACCCAAAGCAAAGGCTCGACTGTTTTTAGCCGTTCATTCAACCAGAGCTAATGAGCAGAGAGTAAAAGGTGTACTGGGCCGGATTGTTTTAAACTACAAACATGCGCATGGTGCCAAGTCACGATGCGGCAGAATTAGCTCTCAGCCAACTAAACGAGACCTCCCTGGCGTTCAGCATTAATCTGTGAAGCTGGCATAATCCGTGTACGAGTGAATCAAGTTTAACACAAGTGAGACGTTTCATGTCTTTAATGTTAGAACTTGAATTTAGTCTTTTATAAAACCAGTTTTTAAAGGTGTGCTTGCATTATTTCCAGGTGCCTGGTGTCTTATTTGTTTGTTAATGTTGCACATAGATGAAAACTGATTCTCCCCATTCAGGAGAAACTGATACTCCAACATTGTTCCCTTTGAGTTCCTTTGTTATCTTTGATACAATGCACAGTTCAGAGGTGAGAGTGACTCACAATATGATACCATGCAATAATCAATACGGCTGTTGCAATATCAGATTTTCACTATGCGATGATTGTGGCCAATGAAGATATCGGTCCCATTGTCTGTTTAAGCTTCTTATGCAAAGATTCTTGCAGTACCAACTTTACAATGGTGCAAAGCACACCTGCCTCCATCTGAATATTCAGTTTCTCCAGGTATATCAGGCACCTCGTGTGTCTAAATGATGCGAGAGCTACTAAAAATCTATCAAAATTACCATAAAAACTTAGCATGCAAAATAAAAACTGCACATTTTCAGGTCAAGAACTGAGCACCAGTAAGCGAGTTCAGATCGAGATCACAGCGCCAGTTTTTTTCCTCAGCTGCAGCTTCCCTATATATCCAACCACGTCCATAATGACAGTCTTACTACAGAGATCAAGGTCCGGGAATGTTCAGAGTGTGGTCTGGACATAAGTCTGAGCAGATGTTCAGGACATCTATTCTGGACTCTCTTCCCAGAGCGCTGTGGTTGACTCGCTAAAGAACCAGCATCCAACTCTAAACTTCAGATGTGCTTATGCTAAAGCATTTATGTTTTGATTTTTGAATCTGATTTGCAGCATTCATGTTTTGTTTTGTTTCATTCTTTCTCCAAATCAGATCTATTCAAAGCCCCATCCCGAGAAGCACTTCCCACAATTTAAACAGCTGGATTTCCTGGAAATGTCCTGCGGTGTTCACACTACCAAGAATAAGGTGTCATCCTTTCTCACCACGGGCGAGTATCTATGGACACATGAATAAACAACTGTTCAACTCGACTCCTTTCCCCCAACATTTATTTGTGGCAACGTGTGCGCCCGGGGCATCAACGCTTCCCTGAGAACGATTCAGTCAGAGGACTGTTGTTGGTCAGGCTTTGCACACCATGAGTGCACATGCTTGCATGACATTTCAGTTTATCTTCATGATATTCGGATACTATTGCTTTGTCAGTACAAAACATCCTGTATTGTAAACCCAACCCATCTTTCTCAACGAAATTATTAAGTCAACAAGTTTTTTCGATCGTCTTGATAACATCTCATAAACTACATTTCCCGCAAGGTCTAAGGACACAGAGGCAGGTACTGGATACGCAGGGGAACTCCTGGAAAGATTATTTAAAAACAGACTTAAAATAGACTCGTTTGGAAAAGAAATTGAAAGTAAAGTGTGCATTATTGCGTAATTCACCCACAGGGTGCCAGTGGTTTCTCTTTATCTAGTTCAAATCTATTTGCCAGTAGAGATAATGTTTAATTTTGGTCTTAACTGACTAGCAGCAAATAGTAGCTCTCTCTCTCTCTCTCTCTCTTTTTTTTGGGGGGGTTAAATGTACCAAGCATGGTATTATCTCAGGTAAAAGTTCCTGGGAATCTTCACTTAATGTCTGTTTCCCTCGAAGCCAGAATCAATTTCAACTATCAAAAATGTCTACAGAGGTTTGGTGTTAACGCCAGCTGCAGCCAAGCTAGTGTGAAATCAAAAGATGTTTGCACGACCGTCAAAACACAGCGTGTGTGTCTACGAGTGCTTGTTCTGCTGTCGACCCTAGGTAAGTTTCCATGGGGGTGGGTGGGGGATCTGGAAAGCTGTAAATGTGTCCAAGTGTCATGTGAGGTTGAATTGATTTCTAGATTAAGTCAGGATCAATACTTGTCCTCGCACCATCAATGAGTCATGTGGAGCCTGATTAAAAAAGTGGGGGTGCGTGTTTTTCTTGTCTTGAGTGCTAAAGAGGGGGCGGGGGAGGGTGGGGGTGTTTATCTTCTTCATCACTATCTGGTCCTGACAAGCTGCTGCTGCAACAACTAAAACATCCAAAAATACACACACTTAGTTTGTGTGTGCCACTTTCCCGAGCAAAAGGAATGACTCAAACAATCAGCACGTGCACTGAAAGAACCCAGCCTGATGAGGACTACTATAATTAATTGTTCAGACCAAAGAAAATTTAACTGGGAACATGAGACGGGGACATGGAAGGACAGGAACACGTGAACATGTGAAGCCCAGTAAACTTGATTCTAGCAGACAAAGACGAATCATCATGGGATCTTCTTTTTTAATAATCATCATGGGGAAACCATCTTTCAGTGGATCCCTGCATAAAACAAACTGTCCCACAGGAAAAATGATCTACATTAGCATAGCTCTGCAGCTTGAGAAAGTGCCGTCTTGCCAAGTGCAAGCGCTCATATTTGAGAGACATTAACCTGTCATGGTTTACGTGGGGGGCTTTCACCTCTAAATTTCCATTTTGCCTCCTGCGAGTACTTTAGCTTATGCTAGCACTTCCTTTCATAACATACATAGCATGAGTCACTGCTTGTCAAAACAACGTTTCTATATCTAAATGTGTAAAGTCGGAGGGTCAGCACGTACCCCAAAGATAACAGAGGGTACGGGACAAAAAACTGTTCACGCCTACTAAAAACACGGTGCAGCGAGGCTAAAGGCGCACTGAGCCGGTGACATTCAGCTCTGCTGCAGAGGAACAATCCAAATGCTGCCTAAGAAGGAGCACTGCAGGGATGACAAAAAACCCACCTAGGCCATAAACAATGGGGCTTTTCTCTCAACCGATCCGGGCTCAAAAGTGCTTTGTGCCAGAGAAAAACCCCATTCCACCTCCCTCCGCTGCTATCTGCAAAAAATCTGCCTGCGCCTGTAGCTTTACTGCATGTGCAGTCTACCAAACAGCACTGCACTATTGGTGATAACACCTAAAACTAAACATATTATCTAATCAGCAGGTCATTTGCTACTTGAATAATCTAGAAAAAGCCTTTTGCTGCGTGTTGTGGTGAGTGGAATATGAAGAAAGACAAAAGGGACTGACCTCGTCTCCGCTGGCAAGCCGGTGGGTCAGCTCTTTCAGGCTCCGCATCATCCTCTCATCCCTAAAGTCATATGGGAAGGTTTCTGTCCACTCTGTCAGCAGCTGGAGGATTTTGGGAGCAATCTTCCTCACTCTCATCTGAAAATGCAGGTGAAATATGTACTTAGGAAGGGTGAAAGAATATCCCAGTTTAATACGATTTTTGAGTCCCGTTAGAACACAATATTTCACTGATTCTTAATGCCACTGTTTGAAACTGAACCTTATCAGCTTGGGGATCGCCAAGCCGCTGCTGCTCCGTGCACAGGTGGCACACTTTGGACATCAGTTCATAAGGATGGATGAAGAGGCGAGAACTGAGCAGGAAGGTGAAGATGTATGTCCTCTGTGGAGACAAAAGACACATTTAGTAAATTATGATTTGATTCTTAAAGCTTGAATTAAAATATATATATTATTTAAAAGCATCTCAGTGCAACACTCACATCTGGATAATAGTCCACAGTTGGGACCAAGTGGTGAATGAGGGCCTCCAGAGACCCGGACACCAGGTTGTTATCATTATAATAAAGGCCGGGGTAGCCTTCCTCCTTGGTCTGGTACAGGTTCTTGTTGTAGCTGCCAGTGTTCAGCTGCCCTGTGAATGGTGGTGTCTGAGGCATCGTGTCCTGTGCAAACAAAGAGGACAAACACAGGAAGAGTGAGACGGTGCTTTTTAGATATTTAACCGCGAATGCTGATGCAGGTCCAGACGGATCCAAAATAGCTCCCAGACGCAAACGCAGACAGCAAAAGGTTTGTTTGGGAAATGGTTTGGACACAG
This sequence comes from Oreochromis aureus, assembly GCF_013358895.1. Lineage (NCBI taxonomy): Eukaryota > Metazoa > Chordata > Actinopteri > Cichliformes > Cichlidae > Oreochromis > Oreochromis aureus. The sequence goes on along the minus strand of NC_052953.1, from coordinate 4,403,802 downwards.
TCGACACCCTTTTCCTCCTCTGGACTTTTTAAGGTTTCTGGTTTGTGGTTGGAGTTTATTTGGATGTACAAATGGACGACTGAGAGAAAAAGGAAAAAAAAAGAGCTGATAAACAAAATTAGGGTTGGACACGAGGATGATGGAGTCTTATGAGTCATTTGGATCACAAGATAACAGGAACACACAGCTGGCAGACAGTTTGTTCAGTTTTGACCCCGCTAAGCTTTACAGGAAGCTGAACTCTTAACCCTCACAGGATTAGGCCTTTATGAGCACAACATTACTATGCAGATAATGTGCATCACCTCCAGTCCAGTAAGCAGCAACATCCAATGCCGGCGTTAACGACTGAAAACAAACGAGGGTTTAAGCTTTCATGAGATAATTACAAAATATTAGTAATTCAAAAGGTTTTCTGACGCAACTCCTAAGCGGGTGGTATTAAAGGAAGCTCTGCATCTATGCTGGAAGAGCAATAAAACTGAAAGCACACTTAAAAACATGTAAGAGCTTGTGAGAGTTTGGGCCGCACCGGAGAATCCGGAGACTTTTTTTTAAATCCTGAAAGCACATTGTATGATCACATTGTCTGCTAACTTCCGACCCTGCCATGTGAATGTGCGTGACTAAAAGCAAGAAGGAGACTCTGTGTGTGTGTGTGTGTGTGTGTGTGTGTGTGTGTGTGTGTGTGTGTGTGTGTGTGTGTGTGTGTGTGTGTGTGTGTGTGTGTGTGTGTGTGTGTGTGTGTGTGTGTGTGTGTGTTGAAGAGGGCAGAATAGATCATTATGCAGGGCAGAACATGATACAGAGAGGGGCACACGTGTTCCCTGGAGCATAGGCAGTGAGAGGTTAGGTGTCAAATCTGCCTTTTCATAGCTGAAGGAGAAACAAAACTATCCCAAACTGGATTCATATCAACTCATTCCCATAAACACTGGACTGTATCATACTTTGCATTACTTTTTTAATGTGTTTTGACATTTTGCATTCCAAAACTTTGGTCCTTTTTCTTGCATTAAGCACTGCTGTCAATAGTAATTTGCTGTTCACTTACAGAATAACAGTTCAGTAATACACCTCATGACTTCCTCCACGGAAAACTCTCCAGGTGCATGCAGGTCTGCAGCAGTACAGACGTGTCAGAGGGAGAGGTGAGAAATTCTGCAGCTTACCTGCGACTGCTACAGCAACAAGTCTCGGTTTGTTGATCTAGCAGTCAAATACCCTTTTAAAGAACTGAGGATGATTTTAAAAACCTCTCAGTCTCGCATTTAAAATTCAAGTCAGCTTTCACAAAGAGAACAAAACCCTCACGTACACGTTCCTCTGCAGTTTACCAGCCTCCTGACCTCTGAACCTGGCTCTGTCCCATGCCAGGCAGACTTACGGCTGAGGAAACACAAAGAGTCTTTTCACACTTGTGTGTGTGGGTGGCGAGGTGGGGTTGGAGGGGGGGTTGGTGCAAGGTCCAGCAATCCCGCCTCCATATACCTTCACACCCCTGCCGCCTTGACAATATCCTGCCCCGTGGCTGCCTGCCGAGCCAGGAAGCCTTCAAGGCTGACACAGTGCAGCGCTGGCAGGGAAGGAGATGCCAGGAGGTATAAATTGCACCTGCCCCACACACTGGCACAAACGGTTCGAGTGAGTTTAAGGTTTTGTTGTCCTGTGGTGGCAACCTGATTTACAGACAGTCTTACAAAAAGGGAAAACATCAGCTGATCAAACCAAGTGGTGAATTAAAGAAAGAGGGGGAAAAAAAATCACAAGACACAGTCGTGTTTGCCCTGACACAGATACCAAAACATTCGATTTATTCATGAGCACACACGAAGCTCCCACCCAAGCCGAGTCTGCCTCTTTCACACGCGCCCCTCCATAATGCACGTGTGCACACACCCACTACAGCCATTATTCAGCCAGACAACCATGGCCATTTCCATGAGAATGGTGCGTGTGTGGAGTCGGGGCACAGCGGCCCGAGCATCTGCTGCACCATGTGGCTTCCCCACAAGAGAGGGACATCACGAGTGTGATGGAGGGAGAAAAAAGGGCTATCCTCACTCAGTTCTGGGATCTTCAAATACTCCACTGAGGTTTTCTGCTGAGCCAAAGTGCTCTTTCTCTAGCAGCAATACAGCACGGGCACAGTTACAGTTGCTCAGAGAAGTTGCAGATGCCGAGTGTCCGCAAAGCAGCCATGAATGCTCCACTGGGGTTAAGCTGAAGGGCACATCAACAGCAGCAGGTGATCCAGTGCTGAGAACATGACTCTTTCGCTTTTCCCAGCTGGGATCTGAACAGCCAACACCCTGATCTCAAGTGTGCTCTCCTAACCACTGAGGTTAGAGACGTCTGCTGCACAGAAAAAAGATAAATCAGCAACTGCAAGGGAGCATCATGGGCCATATGAAAGTGTATTTATTTTCCATGAAGAATTAATCATCACCCACACCAATCCACCAATCCAAATTCTTTACAGATTAACTTTAGAGATTCAAATGTGCAGGGGAAAAATTGAGGCGATATCTCTGCCAGTATCTGATGACCAGAGTTTGGGGATTTGATTTGAATTAATTTACAGAGGCCCTGTTTTCAGAAGACAGTGCAACGACTGGGTTTAATAGTGAGCTATCTCACTGCAACAAGTTGTTCTGAGCTTCAGGACTTTTACATCACTCGTCCTCTCTGATGTCTCTGAGCACAATTTGGATTAATCTCATGCTGCCAGGGACAGGTGGGGTTCTTTGAAGATAAAGGCGGTCTCTTATACAAAGAAAGAAAAAAAAAAACATGGATCGAGGACACCGTGAGATCAGATGCTGTACCGAGTCCTTTTCCTTAATCTCTCGGTCTCATATCAGAGCAGGATTTATGCCTATCAGCAAATACAGGTCAGAGTGTTTGAAATCTTATTTTGGAACATTTTTCTGATTTTTCCAGTCTGAAGATCTTGTTTGTTCTGTTTCAACACTTCTCTTCACTTCACTTTTCTAGCAGCATTACAACTACCTTTTTACTTAGATTAGAGCCACTTTCCATCAACTGCAATATAATAACCCCGCCCACACACCCACACACATGCAACAGCTGTCGCCTTCACCAGAATCCTAAAAAAAGCATAAGATGTTTGCAAGCTCTGACAGCTGAGGCAGAGAGATTTACATTTCTTCCAGGTGTCACGTGCAGTGGTAGTAGTAGTAGTAGCAGGAGTGGTGGTAGCAGGCTGAGGGGGACCACATGTCGAGTCCTCAGGCTCTGACAAAAACAAACTCTTAGCACGTTGCTGTTGGTTTATCCTGGCCACCGGCCGGGGCGGCAGCTGAAGATAAACAAGCAAAATGCCACAATTCGCCTCCGCGAGAGGGGCTGGGGGTTGTTTAGGTTGGATGGGTGGTTTTAATTAGAGCCTGACTGGTTGTTTGTGTGCAAAGCCATCTGCCTCGATGTGTAAAAGAAGTCTGGTTTGGGCTTAAAGTGGATTTAAAAACTGAAGGAAATTCACACTCTTGGTTTTTTCTAATCATTCAACAGTTAAAAGATGGTTGAAGAGAGAGAACGATCACACCCACAAACTTTGAGCTGTGCCAATCTTTGTCCTTTTAAACACATCAGACTAAAGATGATCACATGACAGAGTGTCTAAGACGACAGGCTGGTTATAGCGCAGACTCAGCCCTGCCTTGTGATAACCTGCTGCTCCTGAAACATTTCTCCAAACTGAAAAAGTGACCAAAAATGAAACTTAAGGATTTTTATAATATATTGTTAATGTGCCTGAGGCCATAACTCACTGAAAAGTTAACAAAATGTCATTTTTCTCTCTTCCTTTTGCCACGTGGGGACATTTGGAAGCACAGAGGGTCAGCATTTAAAAAACCTCCCCAGGCAAATGTCATATAAGAAGGAAAACTCCAGCATTCATGTGAGATTACCTTCAGGCTGCAGACCCAACGATGACGCGGGCTTGCAGGTAATTTTGTCGCCAAAACGCACGGGTGGGGCTGCTCCCCAGAGGGAGAATGATGCAGTCTGCTCTCTCAAAACACAGGCTATCAAAGAAGCGACGGGGGCCCTTCCTGCCCTACCCATGCTTTTAATGACTGCTTGTGATGAGAGTCCATCAGCAGTTCGGAGATCGTACAGAAAAAAGCTTCCACACTTCACTCTCATAGTTCTTAAGCTGAACTCAAGGAAACAGACGCGTTCCCTGTTTAGGCACCCCAGTGTGCTCTACCTGAGAAATTTCTCTGGAGTCAGACAGTCCATACGACTATTTAGAAGTACACAGGTCATGCAATAAAGCAGTGAGATCTGTCGTTACCCTTAAATGTGCAACAGCAATGAGGCAGAAAAGTGGGACCCACATATAGAAATACTGAAGAGAAAAAAAGGATTTTTCCCCCCTTTTTAAGAAAAACAGGTACAAAGTACAACAGTATGGCAGTAAAGGGAACGCAATGCAGGCACCAAGACACTTTAAGGCAGTAAATCAACAGCCCCCACCTCCCCCCACTGTGTAAACACTGAAAGGCATGAGGAATCTCACTCATCCATGGCTCGAGGAAATGAGGGTGAGAGATAGCTGCAGAGTGGCTGGGCACAGGAGAGTGAAGTGGAATAGTGGAAGTTATCTAAATAAGGCCGGCTCATTGGTTGTGTTGTTTGAAGCCAGAGTGTGGTCAGCAGTACTTCAAATTAAAGTAAGTTCAGGAATTTGAAGCAAAAATGTAAGTGTTCCAGAGCACTGGAATGAAAAGGTAGGACCAAAACAAAACCAGATACGGCTGTGATGTGGAAACATTATCTCAGAAATAAGGAGACGAAGTTAGAGAGACTCCAACGCCAAGAACTCTGGGTAATTTCATGGTATTGGTCTTAACTTGTCAATGTGACTTGCCATGCCATTTTTGCTCTTGGAGGTTAGTAAAAACATAGCCATAACTGGTGTGATTAACATGTAATAGCAGCCATTAAAAAAGCCCCTTGACCCTGATATTCCTGCTTGCTGAGCTAAAATTGTATGAACTATTATAACTGCAAACAAGTCCTATCAGAGGGTGAGCCACACTCCTCCATCTACCCAGCAGCAGTACATCAACATATAACGTGCAGCCACTAACAGCTATGTCGCCTTTCTGGAGTATTTTCACACCAGTGTTGAGTGCTGGGATACAAACTGAGAGGGAGATGTTTGCAGCTGTTGCTCTGAGTGGTAAAAATCACAGGTTCCATATAGGACTCTGTCAGGTCCTCAGCAGTGCCGTGAATCCCTCCACCGCTGCAGACACCAACACTTCCTACAGGGAGGGAACCCCCTGACAGCAGAAGCAGCGCCTTTTCAGCTGCTACTTCTGAATTTTACTGCAAATCTTTAGGATCTGATGTTAAAGTCTGTCTGTTCTTGATGAAAGAGTGAACAGTGATTTCTGTGTACTGGTCTGGTCTGCAAGTACTGAGATCATCTTTTGAAATTCAGAAGATGCCAGATTGGTTGGTCCGATCATCAGGATCAGGACCTGCTTCATATTTAAACATTGTTCAAACAGTAGTTTGATGTTTTCTGTCACAGCTCAACCATACTGAGCCTGTTCAGCCATTACACCCATGAGAACCAGGGAGCTGTAACTGTAGCAGAGAAGACTGTGATAAGATGAAATATTCCATCTTACATTTTGTTGAATTTTAGCTCCTGACTTATTGATCTTTGAACTGATGAAACGAGAGGTGACCCAGGTTTAAGAAGCAGTCTGTAAACACAGCTAAAGTGAAGCTATAAACACAGCTTGTAATTCACAAAGATCTGCTGAGGTACATATGATTACATTTACCTTTTAATGGCCACTTGTGTGAAACACAGCCCTCCTGCCGCCTCAGCACCCTTATTTCACGAGAGGAAACTTCCCATTTCCCCCCAGTGCATCTGTTTTCTGCATTTGCTTCACATCAAGCAAATCCCACCACAACCACAGGGATACCAGAGTACAGTAGCAAACATGTAATCCGCAGTAACAATAACTCATTCAAGGGCTTCCTCAGGAGGCACCCTCACATTTTTAGACGACCAGCGTCCTGCCAAATAACCAATAAACGGATTTACCTTGTCAGCACATTACGGAAACTCCAACTCATGCTCCTAATACAAAGCAGTGGCACGAAAAACCAAGCGCAGCAGGCCAGGGTGACCCAGGAGAGATGCGGGATTAACTTCACTGATCCCTCACGTCTTGCAAAGGAGAGGCAGGGAGGGAGGAATCCTCTTAGCCAGAAGGTTGTGGGGGTTAAAAATAGCCCGCCATTGACACCGATTTCAGAAATCCAATTTTGGGGGCAGGTCTTTGGGTCAATTAGGCAAAATTAAAAATCCAGATATAGCTCCTTAGTAAAGACTGGCAATTTGGGTATTACTGCCCACGGTTGTTTGTTTTTTATTGTAGGATAAAGTCAATATAGGCGCACTAATATTGGGGGAAAGGTGCAAAAGGAACACAGCAAAATCAAATTGCAAGATTGATATTCACAGATCATTTTGGAAAAGAGTCGCAGAGCATCAACTCATTCAGATCGCAGCACGTTTGGCTGGAGATAAAGTGCGCTCTTTCACCACCTGCGCGCATTTTGGACACGTCGGGTCTGCAGAATAACATTCAACAACCAAAAAACTGTCCGGCTGTAAACACGCACAACTCACCTCAACAAGCCGTAATCCAGGGACAAACTCTTTGGTATCTCTCCTCTGAAAATACGCGAAAACAACCTCTGAGCAGCCGAGACTTTCTCCTTTCACATGCGCGCAGAGCAGGCGGTCAATCCCAGCAGTCCCTCCCGGCTCCGGACACTCAGTGCACCATTATTCAGGTGCAAACGCGAAAGAGAACAAAAAATGTGTATCCCCGCTTTCACAGCGCCAACGGGATCAAGTCAGCTCCAAGAACAAGTCGTCTAAATGAAGCAGTGCTGACTCTGTCTCTCCTCTGCAGCCTTCACTCGGGTCTGAGCTCCGGAGCCGCGAGCAGCCTCAAGACCTCACAGCGAGCGAGAGGCGGCAGCCAATCAGAGAAGAGAAGCGCCCCCTCCCTGCCTGCCTCCCTGCCTGGTCTCATCTCTTGTTTTCAATTTCATTTCTCTTTCCCTTTCTCATTTTAGTTTTGCTGTATTTACAGAAATTTCCGATGAAGCCATTCCCTTTCAAAGGAAACCCCGGACAATATAGACGGTGGTTCTAGAAACGGGAGCATATTTAAATAAAGATGAGTAAAGATTTCAACCAAGAAGTTCACGCATCAATAAAAAACTAAACAATTAAAAACAACATTAGATTAATTTTTATATGCAGGGCTATGCTTATGGTGTAATTCTGAAAGTGTTTCATGTTTTCGGGTGTTTAAGGGTTTGTTTTAGGTTGTTTTTTGGTCTTGAATCCATGAGCTCACTGATTTTATGAAATGAGTAATGCAAGCAATTTTTTGTATTAAATTTGCTTCTGCTTTGAGCTGCAGCTGGAACTTTAGCACAATAATAATGACAGCCCTAGCATACTCATGTTTAGAAATTGTAATGGTTACCATGTTAACATGGCAACATCTAAAGACAATAAACATGGTAAAGACACCAAAGAAGTCCCAGTCTGTCCATCCAGTTACACATCTGGAGCCTGAAAAAACACATTTAAACATCTGGTAATTTCATTTGTTTTTCCTTGATAGATGGTGTTTAGTGTTTATCCTGTTTGTTTTTTTTCAAGGGTTTTGATTTTAGTAAAAAAAAAAAAAAAAAATACTACAAGCAGGACAATCACAATGGCAACATTTTATTAGCAAAAGCTGCTTCCCTTTAAGAATAATGAAACAATGTAGTGTTTTAATGCAGAACATATATACTATTGGTATCGTATTTGAAAAACCATATTTTAAAATCTTTTTTTGTTTTTATAGAAAGAAGTTGGTGAACATCACCACCGCTAAAGGTTACTTTGACTTACTCTGCTCAGGTGAACATGAATTTATAGCTTTAATCAGTTTGCAAAGCCCATTCTTAGTTAGACTTTTAAAAAGACACAAGTAAAATTCAATAAAAATAAAAATAAGATAAGATTAATACAATAAATAAATGGGCAAACAAAATCATTAGAATACAAGAAACATTATATTTAAAACCAGGCGTAAATAATTTTATGTATGTAGTGTTACGTTCAACATATGCGTAACCCAACGGTCACCAAATTTTGTTCAAGTCACTAAATACAGAATGGAGACTTTGAAAAAGCACCACACAGCAGTGTTTACAGTGTTTCCTCTCATAGTTTAGCTGTTAGCATGCTAACATTTCCTCATAGAGGAGGACCAAAGTTATTAACGTTTATAGTGGAGGGTGAGAAAATTCAGGAGGTTAAACAATCAGAAAGATTCAGTGTGTGGGGGCCACACACTGATTATTGCTAAAAGATGTTCATAACACTCCATCGAATGCTGAAGTCAGACTGCTTGAAATTTTCTGAATGATAATTTGGCCACTGGGTCAAACTGGGAACTCTGGTATGCTTCACATCATCTTTTCTAATCCACTATTAAAGATTAAAAGCCCATGTTTTGGGTCCAATCCTTATTTTGCGTTGTTTTTGTGCTGTTATCACACCTGTAGTCTCAACACAGTGAACCCGGCATGATAGTTGAGTCCACCTACACCAACAGGCTGACAAACCCACCAACTCAAACTGCATCCCTAGTTTCAAACTATGTGACAACAATTACAGAACTAAAGAAATGACTAAATTTGGGCTACCTGTACTGTCCTGATTAAATTATAGGACTTTATTAGTAGAAATAAAGAATTATAGAAGCAGGAAGAAACTGAACTTGCCAGCTGCTTTTTTTTTTTTCTTCAGTCATACAAAAAGTCCCGTTTAGCTCGTCAAACCAGCACTGGCGCTCTCTTATTTGTCCACACAACTCAAGATGACAACTGTTTCTAAGTGGGCGACACATAAAAGGAAGCTGCCTTTTGTAGCAGAATTAAACATTTTGGCTTGCATTATTATGTGGAAAGCCGCTATATTAGATTTCTTTGGAAAAAAAGGGGGAAAGGATACGGATTAAATGAAATAAACATGCAAACCACAATCGTTGTTAAATGACAACTGTATTAAATCCTTTGATGCTGTGTTCTCTGGCAAACTCTAATCTTGGCAATGCCGCCGTGTTCTCTCTTATGAGATAGAGGGGCCATTGTGAGTGTATTCTCATATTGCATTTTTATTTATTACTCTTTGGTCCAACTAGACACATCAATTAAATACAAATTTTTTGCATCAATGAAAGCCTGACTGGAGGGAGAATTGGGAGCACGATACAAGTGAACCTTTAAACGACTTGTTTTCTTCCCTTATATCTGCAGAAAATATGTGATCGTCTAACAAAACTGATTTTTGACTGATTTTTATTTGTTCAGAAGCTTCCTTAATGTTCCTATAAGCTTAAACAACAGCAGGCTGATTACATTTCTCCCCGCAGTCAGGCCGACGAACATACAGAAACGTGAGTCATGTAAAGATGATGCACTGATTGTTAGTTTAGTCTGAGAAATCTGTACTGGATGACTTTCTCCACATGTCAGAACAGAGTAATAAGCCCTGGTACAGTAACAGCAAATCATCCCAAATCTCATCAACATCCACTTGTATTACGTAATCCAGGATTAGCGCAGATTTATGTATATGCACTAATCTGGCTTTTCTCTCGCTTAAATGACTGCATAGAGATCAGGCTTGAAGTCACTGTGGGGAAGACCACAAGGCACAAAGTAATGCTCAGTTGATTTTTATTTAACTGGAACTTCTATGTATTTGGGGGCACATTTGTTCCTCATGCTGTAAACTGCAATAAAAATTAAATAAATCACCAGGAAAACAACCTTTGAATAAGTTGTTTGTGTGTTTTATTTTCCAACTATTTCAGTTTGGGTGTGCCTTTATGAAGGCCTCCTCTGTGACAAAGAGGAAAGTAAATGATATTAGAGGCCGTCCTGTTAAGGAGCACAAGAGAAAAGTAGACAGGCTTTATTTTCCTATTTTTTTACATCATGTGACAAAAACCACAACCAACCAGGTGCTTTATTAGTGTTACAGTTTGTGCATCTTCACATGCACGACGGTCCACTTTGGCCCAAGAGATGGAAATTTAGTAATGAGCAGGTGTACGTGAGGATGTGGGTGGTCTGCAACACGTTACGAATCCTGCGAGGTAGTCTGAAATGTTTACATGGTTATATGTTAGGTTTGGTATTTAGGACGTAATAGTCAAATATACAGTTTTCTTTCAATGCAACTTTCCGAAACCGAATAATATACACACACATATTTATATGAAGTACAATAGACATCACTACTTGTCCATAGTGTGTGAAACTATCCGTTCATCTGTAAGAATATATCATCATAGCCTGTGGCTCAGTTATCCCAGAGCGTATGCTTTTACACTGATGACAAAAAATAAAGGTCACAAGGAAGTTGTTTTGGATAAAAACGAGCAATAAGAGCTATAAATGTTCTTAATTAAGTTCACTTATTGGGGATTATACAGCAGGATTATAATGTAATGGTGGATCATGCTAGTCCACAGATAGGTGTGGCTTATTCTTTATTAACACAAACATCAGGTTTTAACAGACAGGTGGGATGGGTCTGTTTGTTTTGGCAGTTTTTGTTTCACTTTATCCATTTACAATAATGAAGATATCATCAGTAAGTATTCCAGTGGTTGGGTTTTCCCAGCCAAACCAGTATTGATTACAATCTGGTTCATACATGTCAAAAGGAAGTGGGGCTTTTTCATTTTAACTTGTTCACACCCCTTCAGGGTAGACAATGCTGAATGCCTGAGTGAAACGTTTCCAGTTTGTCTATTCAGGTAAGAATCAGCATGGAGCCAGCCACAGCCTGGAGGTTTAATAAAAATGTCTCCCATGAGTGGGAGAAAATTGCCGAGTGTTGCAGAAAGACAATATACACCATCGCAGCAAAGGACTGTTCAGGTGTAGCTCATTTGATACAGCAACGAAGAAGCTCGAAGCCTGGAGCGTCGGAGCTGCGCTAAAGGTCTTAGCGGGGGTAACATCCAGCCTGACATGCTGGGTATGAAATGTTCCCGCAGAGACGTAAATAAACAGACTTCACTGTATGTTTGTGCTACTTTCCCAAAATAGCTTCAACACTGAGCAGTGAAGACAGGCGTCAGGAATTTACAGTAAACTGTTTGCCTCTTTCTGTCACCCCCCACTGTAGCAGCCAGGTCACAGCCCAGCATCCTGCTAATGGACAGCAGGGACAAACTGAGTAAACACTGAAGGAATCAAACCTGCGACTCTCTCATCACATCTGCCCTTTGACTTTAGTCTGTTATCGTCATCTGTTACGGCTAAGCTGTCAATACAGTTTATTTTTAATGACTTTTTCATGTAACAGAAGCATGTTTGATATGAATGGAGATCTGATGTGCTGTCACACAGCATGGACAGCAAAAGATGTGATTTAATTATTCATCTGTTTATCATTTTCATCTGGATTAGAAACAGGAGTCACTTTTTAATGCGGTATATTGGAATATTTCTATTAATACTACAATTCACACACATATATAATCTAATACACTGACTTCAGTATTTTGATTTGATTTTGCTGTTGTTGTTCCAAGGTTGGTTCACATTGCTTCAAAAGTAAGAGAGGTTATTTGTATGAACAGTTAAGCTTTGATCTAGATCCAAGACATCAGGATGCCACCACTGAACCCAAACACGCTGAAGATGATGCAGACTGTTCCTACTTTGGCTCAACAGTCAGCTGCAATAAATAACTGAAACAAGTCACTTGTGAAAAACACATTTCAGTCGAAAACACAAACTGGTTGAAAATATACACTTTTAATTTCTGTGAAAGTGCATCGAAACAATTCTGTGACATTTGGCGAAATTCTCTGACACCGCAGAAATCCCCTAAGCAATGTGACTGCAAAAACAAGAAGGAATTCCTCTTTTACACTTCAACTGTAATTTCCTCTTTTTTGGATTTTTGAGCCCTTAAATGTCACAGTAACAGTAACAGTCATCACATTATTCTCACAGACTTTCCACTTTTTTTGGGGGGGGGGGGTCTCTTTTCATCTGGCTCAACTAAAATCTCCCACTCAATGAGGCAAGCTGCCTGACTGTGGCAGCTTGCCTCATTGCTAATGTTATTTGTTTCCACCTGAGAGGGAATATCAGTCCACACTTTGGGTCAGCCACTGTAAAGCTCCTAACTCCTGTCTTTGTTCATAGTATGATTTGGACCAGCCTGTCGCCCTGCTAAAGTCCGGCTGCCCTCACAGCTACACCCCTGCTGTTTGCTCAGACTGGTGAGGAGCTCCAGGACTCTAATCTCGTGCTCCATGCGAGCTTTCTCCCTCCTCTCCTCCCTCTCAGCCGTCTCCCTCTGCCGCCGTTCCTCCCTCTGCAGCCACTGGGCCAGGAGCTCCTGGTGCCATCGGGCGTGCTCCTGCCTCTGACTCTCCAGCTGCACCAGCAAGCTCCGGGTCTCAGAGACCAGCTGCTGGAAGCACTCTGACAGGTGCTTAAGGACAGGTTCGAGACAGGAAGGTGCAGGGTGATGGTCGGCAGAGGCAGGGACGATGTTGGGGTTTATATCTGGAGGTGCTGGGAGAGGAGAAGCAGTGGACCGGGTAAGAGTGGGAGCAGGAGGAGCAGGTAGAGGTAGGACCACATGTGGAGAAGGAGTGCTTGAGCCATTTTCCACTGTTGTACCTGCAAATCAGGATATAAAACAATACATGCATGGTGTTATTAATGACAGGATTAATTAATAGACCACAAATATTTTCACAACTGTTTGGTTATTAGCATGAAGTCTGTCGCAACTTTAACCATTCAGCCTGTTATAACTCAAGTGCACTCAGAGGAAACAAGTGTCCTTCTCCTCCTCCAAGCTTTATGTTTTGAGCCTGTAGAAAGAGGCTTTCCAGACCTGTTCAGGTCAGAGTATAACAATAATACCACATGGGAAAAATATAATAGAGTATAAAGGGTTATGTACTCGAGGAATTTCACCAAGGAGGTTAAAACCTCATTTGAAGACTTGAATTAGCATCATTTGAAGCACAAACTGCTGCTCTTGTCTGGTGGGAGGGGCTTAGAACAGAGCAAACACAGCTACAGGCTTTTTTCGACCACTTTTCTAAGAGCAAAAAAAAAGTATTATGCTTTATTGCTAGTGATACCTGAAAGGCTCCATATTGCTAAGAACCAAAAACAATTATGTTCTCGCTTTTTATGGAACCCACTAACTCAAGAATGTCAGTCCCACATTCAACATCCAAGTTTCGAGATATCCGGTACACAGCATCTCTCATTTCAAATCCTGGTGATTTTTTAGCCCTTTCTGGGTCTATCACACTACAGCTGTGCCATATGTCATCAATGATAACACTGGGATAAATGTTTACTTGACATTTAAAAGTGTCACGTTGCAACATATTGATATAACCTTCCCGAGCCCAGGCATGTCTGACACTGAGAGCAACATGTCTGCTGTCATTGATGATTTAGAAACTAAGTATTTAGCTACTTAACTGACCTGAAATAAAGGACGACACTCTGCAAAATATGCAGGGAAATAGCACACTTGAGGCAAAACATCTGAGGCAAAAGCAAACACCAATGCAACCAGGCTATAAAGGACGATATAGTAGGTGGTGATGTGTGACCAAAAGTAATTACTCTACTGAGCATCGCCATCAGTGAGAGTACTGCAAAGGAAGGATGAAAAATGCCCTTCATTTACTGACACTTCTACGTGCTGTGGCCTGCAAGCTACAAGAATCAATAAAACATTTTTTCCCTACATTGTTAAAATCATTATCACAAATTTTCTTGAAATATCCAGATATAATTTTGAGAATCTATCTCCGACCCATACTGTTTAAACAAAATGTAAAAATCTTGTTGACTTTAGCTCCTAAAATAAGATAAATGTGTCTTATTTACATGAATATTTCAGTAACAGTACATACCGTTAATATCCGGGTGGACGGCTGTCTCCAGATAAACTTCGTGCCTGTCCCTTGGATGCTGTGAGAATCCCGTGTCGCTGTACTCAAACTCATCCACCGACTCTTCTCTGTGCTCTACCTTTACCTCAGAGTCCAGCCGACAGCCTGCTCTCTCCTCTAAAGAGCTTACATTTTGCCTCCTTGAATTCCCCAAAGAGTCAAAATGGTGTCCACTTATGTTTAAATCCGAGGTAAAACTCCCTGTCCCATCAGTGGAGTCAAAGTGGCCCTCTGACACCCGTTGGTGTGAAACAAAATGAGACCCTCCTTCAGCTCCCCCCGTCCTTCGGCCCAGCACCGCATCCATCTCGGCAAAGTATTTAAAAGTGCACGGCTGCGAGCTGTCCATGCTTCTCTGCAGTTTGGCTCTCACGTAGTTAGCCTTGAGAGTTTTCACCCGAAGCCGGCACTGGTGCGGACTCCGAGAGAAACCCATTTCGCTCATGCGAGCTGAGAGGTGTTTGAAGACATGCCGGTTTCTGAGGTTTTCAGCCAAAGTCTTCTGGACTCGCTCATCGCTCCAGGCGCAGAGGAGCACCTGAGTTTCCTCCGCCGTCCAGTTAACCGAACGCTCTGCCTCTCGTTTCCCTGCACACGTACAATACAGATTTATTTTTTTCATTGTTGAAACACAGCACTGAAAACACTTGTGAGCTAGCTTATCAGGTGCATGTAAGGAAAATGATAGTCTATATTTTAATACTGACTGAATACGATAAATGAAATATGAGTGATGGCACTTTATTATATAGTAGTATACTAGAGGGCCTGTACAGTGATGCCGAAATGTGCTGCTGTTACAAGTATCCCAGCTTTGGGATGATAGAGTTTGGTGTACATGTCTGACATTTGGATCAGCAGTGGTTTGGTCCTGACTCACACAGCTAGATTAAATGATGCTGATCTGATCTCACCAGTTCTACACTGTTCTGTGTTTACTACACTGTTAGCAGAAAGGCTAACAGCACTTTGCATCTTTAATTTGTATGTTTGCAGCAGTTTTTCACTTAACTGCAAACTATGTTAACTGACACAACAGGACTGGAGAGCTCCAGCAGCGACACTGTCCCTGCACGTGTGGCAACACAACTGTGTCATAAACACAGCCAATGCTATTTTGATACACCTGTCTCTGCAGCTAATAACGAAGTGTGAGTGCCTTGCAGCTGAAATGCTCAGAATATGCCAACAAACGGATCAAGTGGATTTCATAATAAAGGATTATGTTGGTAATCAGAAACTGGAATTCACATCCATGCTTGCAGCCACCTGAGGAACCTGCTACCTGAAAACTGGCTGTTAGCAAACATGCTTATGACATAGCAAGCTACAGTCATTCTGCATATTACTGACAGACAGCTCAACGGCGTAAAAACGGACCAACTGAATCAAAGGGGACTCTGCTGTGTCACAGACATCTCTAACGTGTGCAGCTAACAGCTAACTGAGCACTCTTCAGCCCGTGCGGCTCTGCTTTCTGTTCAGCAGCGCAGTAAAGATGCCGGCGGGTTCACACGGTCTTACTCTTTGTTGTTGACACGGAGCTGGTCGAGATGATCATCGCGGGATTCATTTTGACGCGGTGCCCCAAATGTAAACATGAAAACACACACAGCGACACTTCTCTTCCGGTTAACGGAGCTCAATGTCTGACGTCATGACGTCGAGAAAATTTATCTTGGGGAAAAAAAACCGAAAATAGTAAATTTGGGTTTTCACATTCAAAATGACTTCAACTGTTTGTATTTCTGTGTTAATTGTTTGTTTAAATAAACAATGTACACAGAAACATATCAACAACAAACTTAAGGGAGTTCCTTTCAATAATAGAAATCTGCAAAGAGATTTCAGCCGGAGAAACATGTACCGGAAATGTTTTAAATTGATCAAACTGATGATAGTAAGTGATTTATGTGCTCTATAAACTATAAATCATTCTCCGTCTATTATCTGTTTCACTGTATAATTTTGGATGGATGTAGCCAAGTTTCAGAAAAGGAAATCCCAGAGGAATGTTGGGATGAATACATATATTTCCTGTAATATTTTGGTCAGGAACCAATTTGACCTTCTTACACTTTATTAACAAGTTTAAACAATGTATAACACCATCTTTAAAAAGGTATTATGAAAACCCCAGTTTGCATTTGAAGACATTCAAAATGAAAAAAAAAAAAAGATTTTCTAATTTTAAATTCATTTGAACTGATGTAAAAAATGTTTTTGATATGATATTTGGAATTATGATTTTAAAAAAAGACAAAAAGGAACATTTCATGACTGATTAAATGACCATTTACATGGGATTGCCAAGAAAAAGACAACTTCAATAAAAAATATATGTATGTTTGCATGTTTGTTTGTACTAATGTTGACTTATATAAATGTAACTACTCTAATTGGGAATTCTGCTTGCACCATGTTTTATATCTCCTTTGAGATCATGACATTTTTATTTCACTGTGTCTGAGATTGATATTGTAACATCACATATTCATTCAAAATAATATTGCAGTGTGTCCATATAGTGTGGGATGTACAGTTTTATACCTAGAAGCACTGAGGAGTTTCTGCTTTACTTATCAACCCTCAAACCTGTGATGTGCTAGTTTTAGGAAACTTTTACTATACATTATCCATTATGATTATTATAATTATAGACATACATTGTTTTTAAATGCATGGTACTCTACAAGTGTTTAAAATAACAATAAAATAGCAACAACATTGCTGATAACAGAAATGCAGAGATTGTTCTTAATACTCATTTTTCCTTTTGTTTCTGGGAACCATTATTATATATCAATATAACTGAACTCTGAAAAAGTTTTCAGCTCTCTCATTAGCTTTGAACATTTAGCCAATGCAGAAAAAGATTTCACACAACACAAACACTGGCCGGAGCCACTGGGGAATGTCAGACTATTTGCTTACTGATGTTCAGCCATTATAGTGGTTCATCTCTACTGGATGTAAGAACATCTTCTGTAAAGCCTACACATTCTTTAACACGGCGTTGCTATAAAAGATCCGGTAGGCTCAGTGAACCTACACTGTATAAATCAAGGTTAAAGCCAAAACATATGAAGGAAGTAAGATGTTAAACTAAAATTTGCAAAAACAAACAAGAGGTGGTGTACATAAAGGGTGGGGGTGGGGGGGTTGAGGCACATGGCAAACACTAACGTTCAGATAGACAACAGCACTGCATGAAAAGCTATAGCCACCTCATTCATTTAAATGAGACAGCAGTTAGCACAGTGGGGTGTCAAGTCTAAGGCCCCAGGCTAAACAATGCAGTTTCAATTAGCAAAAAAAAGTTTAACCTCCTTCGACCTTTTGTAAATTTTCTCTTCTTTGGTTTTTGAGGTGAATAATGCAAATATGTACTTGAGCTCTCCAGGCTTTTATTTGGCATACACGGCACGGTGATGAGAGTAAAACCTGATTCACCTTTGCCCCATCGCAATCCCGTCTCATGTGGCAGGATATCAAAGACTTACATGCACACATTCATCTGTAATGTAAACATTTATTCTGCAGTTCACTGCATCGCCCAGTGCTTCCTGTAAAATATGCCTCTGCCAATGCAGACACATACATTTTTTATGTGGTGCTAATTTTGGTCTGAATGCCTATTCAGGTCACGTTCTTCTCTTAAGATCTTTATTATAGAAATACTTGAAATGTACCTCTCTTTTTAGGTTTTTCACTACACTGGGACCATTACAGACAAAACTAACTAAGATTAGATTTGTAGACAAGTCAGTCAGCTTTTTCCACATGGTGTCTAAAAAATGTATAATTCCATTAATGCAGTTTCTTCTTGCTTTTCCAATTACTTTCAGCACAGAGTACTGATGTAACTGATGTGAGGTGATTATTGGATTAACTCTAAAGTAAAATCATGTAGGAATCACCATCATGTTTTCAAACTGAACATAGAAGCTAAGATCCAATCTGCTTTGAGTTGGTTTTAGTTTAAAAGAATCATATTAATTAGCATTAACTTTTTTGTAGAAAAAAGTTTTTTCCCCCCACAATTCCTATGTATAACATTAAAACTATACTCTGTATTATCAGAGACGTGTGGAAATGCAGCAATATCATCCAGAATGAGTCAAAAGGGGCCAACCACTGTTAATGTTTTAAAAAGCATCAGCTCCTCTGAAGCCGTTTCCTCATATAAACTGTGGACAATGTCGGGAGAATCAGGCTGGGATGTGTGGTGTGCAGCACACAGCAGGTGATATTCCAGAAATACTCCATTCCCTTTGAAGTCAGTTTAACCCTTTAAAGCATGAATGACATAATTATCAGATTTTCTTTAAATAAATCAGTGTTTATTCACCTGTCTGACAAATTAAAAAAATAATTTGCATTTATGAGTTCTGACTTGTATCATATTTACTAAATCTGGCATTTTTTTTGCAATGCATTGCTTAAAATGTATTGTACAATTACACAGGTTTGTTTTACATGAGTCTCATAAGGACTCATGTATCAAATACGATACACTAGGCACTAAGGGGTTACGATTACAAGAACCTGACAACCACAGAAAATGAACTAAGCACTTATTCTTCACACCTGCAGTGATGCATGTACATATGCGATCAGATCACCCAAGACGCGGTTTGCTGCTAAGTGTGAACCTTCCCCCAGAGACCCCAAACACATCTCTACTTTGTATAACAAGAGAGAATGTGTCAGAGGAAACCGCTCCAAAAGAGGCAGAAAGGTGTTAATGGGACGTCATGTGCATTCCCTGGATGTCTATTGAAAGCATTAAGATTGCTGGTGTTTATCCGTCTTTCTCACTGGTTAACCTCATCAGAGGTGGAGGCGGTGGACAGATTTGTTAATGCATATTCTGTCTGCCCTCCTGGAGGACTATTTGCATTTTGAGCTTTCAGCCTGGAATGACTTTGTAGTTTGTTATTTACAGTTCTAACCCACGTTCTTCTGGGTACCTCTTCTAAAGCTCAATCTACAATGTATCCAACACCAATACAGTGCTGTTGCCAGCAATTACATTTGTTTATTCCATGTTGTAGGATTTCACAGCCAAAACACTAGTCAGCGGTACGGTTTGAAAAGTGGTGACAGAAGTAGAAGTAGCCAAAAAAACAAACGACTGAGGACAGAAATGCAGTTATTGATAACTGATTTAACACAACCACTGCTCTTGTACTCTGACGCATCCGAGCTCTGTTTAAAAGCACGTTTAAAAACTTTAAAGGATTATATCCAAGGCCCAGATGACAGTTTGCAATTTTATGTTTATGTGTTTAATAAATTCGTGTCTGAAGTTTTAGTGCTGGTTTGGAGGCGCTTCTGAAAGTAAGTTCAAACTTGCCAGTCTTGTGTTCTTTCTCTTAAATTTCAGACATGAGTAGTTAGAGGTGTACTTGGCACAGAGGATTGTTGTTTCCTTATACTTGAAATGAATAATCATACTTTGTCAAATATCTACCATACCATGTCAGTGCCCACACTATAAAACAGCTCAGATCATACGATAAAGTCAAAAATGATTTTGAGTGGATTTTCAATTTTGCATGGTGGCCAAATGCTAATACCGCAAACCAAACCAAACCTAATTTTTACTGCTCCATCAGTAAAATATTTGTCATCACAAGGAAGAGATAATAAAAGACAGTTTATCTTTTTGAAATATCCAAATGCAGAAATAAACCGAGGAATACAAGACAAAATCAGAAAGTCCCTTTGTCATAATGGAAAAAGGGCTTGTGAAAGATTAACCTTTACCAGCCTTCTGTGAAAGGCCATTCCACCAACAAACATCCACCCACTTTTACAGGAACATTTCAAAAACCCAGAGAATTTGAATCACATGAATCAAGTTTCAGTTTCAACCCTACACATTACTTTTTCCCCTGGCGCTGCTGGGTGGGACTGGCTTAATAAAACCTGAATCACACTGTCAATCAGTTCCATTTTTAGGCTTAAATTTTGCTTACAGCTGATATTTGTTTGATACTTTCTTCCTCTTTTGACAGAGAGTAGTTACTCTGTAGCAGGAGCTAAAAAAAAACCCCAAACTCAGTTATAGGAACTTCAATATATAAACTGGTTCTCATGCTGCTGACCACTAAAAACAAGGGGATTCCTCCAAGAGTTATAAGAATTAAGGAAAAAGTTCCAGTGGTCTTAAAACACTGATTGGGTTTTCAGTGCGGCCATTCCAGGTTTCATTTCCCATAAATAACAAAGAAGAATACAAAGAAATACAGTTATAATCAAAAACGTCTATTCACAAATAACTTCATGAGTCTAACTGGCTTCATCTATAACGCCAATGAACGCAATACACAGACTTCAAGTGTCAGGTTTACATCTCGACTTTACTCCCTGGAGCTGCTGAGATCTTGGACGATCACAAGTGGAACAAAATGTCTGAAATCTCTCCGAGGACATAACAACCCGCCTCGCCCCACCAATTTGTCGGGAACATTTTGTCCAGCAAGCATGAAAGTGTCTGATTTTCTAGTTCCAATTTTGGAAATAGATCGGATACTCCATGCTGAGATAAAAGTTGTTCTTCACAGCTCAAAAAGTAGAGTAGCACCCACTGACACACACACAAATGATAAACCTGCTACAGCTTTAGGTAATTACAGAGGAAGAGGGGAGCCGAGACAGTCGACTGGACATTCATCTCATTACTCATGCATGCCTCCAGGCTGGTTCCCGCTGGCCTGCTGAGGAGCATCTCACACTCTTCTCTTACATCGCACACACACAAACAAAAACAAACAAAATCTGGCAAAATAAAAAATACTGGAAATTACAAACCTGCACAGAGACAGTAAGGGTCAAAAGTTTGATGCGTCTGTCATAATTATATCACTAAGAACAGCAGCAGGCTTATTATTTTAATGCATGAATGCTCATGCAGGGACCATGGTAACACAGTGCAGCATGACTGGGAATTCTATCTAAGATATTTGCATATTTTCACAGCTGATGCCTCTGCAACTGACAAAATATGAGTAGGAAAAGGAAAACAGCAGGATAAAATTTGGGTGAAATCTGGAAGCTGTAATTACAAGTCTACGTTTTCTTGGACTTGAGTGTCTGCACACTCCAAATACGCAAGGCTATGAATTTATGATAGCAATAAATATATAAGTGCAAAGTCTACACTGCCTACTTTCTCCTCCTGGATTGTTTTCTGTGCAATCCTCGACGGGGAAGGGGAGAGCGAGGCTGTAGCTCGACTCCCGGTGTGATTTGTAGTGCAGAAAACCAGGTCAGCGAGCACAGAGCGAGGTAAGATGAGGTACGTGCTGGAGACGGTTACGTCAGCGAAGGCCGGAGCAGAACTGAGATCTCCCGCTGTGGAGGCTCAGCATCCCTGCCTGCACGCTGCTCTTTGGAGTGGTTCCATTTTTCTCCCTTTCATGTCTCCTGACAAACAGCAGCAGCCACGTTGTTTAGACCAGTGGTTCCTAAACTTTCACACCAGACTCAAAGAGTTGCAGCAGTGCAGCAAATCACGGACTCTGTGTGTTTTTTTAAACTTGTGGAACCAAAGAGAAAGGATTTTAGCTTTTTTGATTTCCATTATAAGAATCCTAATATTGACACTTGAGGCATGTACTGACCCTCACTGATGAAAAAAACAACCTGCTACTCATAACTAGAATATACAGCTACGTCGATGATGTTTTTCTGGGTTTTGGGGCAGTGATGCAACAAGCCAATCACTGCAACAAATGAACCAGAACAGCACGTTTGATTTTAAAGTGAGCAACTGCCGAGTTCGGCCTGTGCAGAGGCTGAGGTGAACAGAGCATCAAATTAAACTGTTCACATCTGTTTTGATGTAATTCTAACACAAAATTCACTCAAATTCACTCTTAAGGTCATTTGTGAAATACTAACTCCCAACCAGATGGCCCCGCCCCTCCCTGAGCCTGGTTCTGCTGGAGGATTCTTCCTGTTAAAAGGGGGTTTTTCCTTCCCAGTGTTGCCATGTGCTGACTCTGTATTATTTTAGGGGCTTTACCTCATATAATGAAGCATTTTGTCCTATAAATAACATTTAATTCTCTCTCTTTTTCTGACAACATTGTATTTTACTCAGTTGTATATTTTTATTCTATTGTATATAGTATTTTATTTTATTCTATTCTATTGTGTACAGTATCCAGTATTCTTATTCTTATAATCTTATCCTATTCCAGTGTTTTTCTAATTTTTGCTATGTAACTTTGCACTGTCCACTTTCTGCTGTAGCAAAACAAATTCCCCACGTGTGGACTTATCTTATCTTAATTGAGCTGAATTTAATCATAAAACTGTAATAAATAATAAAAGCGACTGATTCATGTTTCTGGACTCGACGTTCATTTAAATAAAGACTGTTTCATCAGACTGGTCTCACACCAGTTTATTCATGCCTTTGTGTCTCTGTTTTGGGTTAAAATAGAACTGTTGGTTATTTTTCAAAGCTTTGTAGTTTTGTAGTGGCAAATAAATGAAATCCTTCTTCCTAATGAAATACATCAATTTAAAGTCTTAAAGAAAAACAAAAACATGGCTAACTGTGTGACTGAAATCCCAATTAACTGTACTTCTTTCATCGGTGTCAACTTTGTAAAAGTCATACATTAAATTTAAAGTTATGCTGTGATTTAATCTTATTTATAAAAATTATGTAGGATAAGCTTTGCAACTGTTACTGAACATGACGCCTGTTCGACCTGCTGGACAAGGCGGATGTTGGTATCTAACCAGAGGGCTGGAAGCAGGCTAGCACCAAAGCTAAAAACACACTCTTCCTGCATTCAGTGAGGCCACTGGCACAATTTACAATTTAGGTTCCAAAACGTTGACTTAAGCTTGTCATTGCCTGTTGATATTACACCAGCTCATGCAGAAAATGTTCCCTTATAGCTGTGATTTTGCAGCTGGAAAGCACATGCCTCTGAACCAGGGTGGGATTCTGAACCACAGAAATTCAAAACACACATGGAAGAAGGTCATTTATCAGTCGTAAAAGTGGGCTCAGAGCTGTTGTGATGTGGAGCTGCGAACCCTTCCGTTTTCAAAGCTTCGCTCCGGTTTCTGAAATGAATAACAGAACTCTCAGTCCACTGCCTGGACACCCTCTAATTTGCTTGCATTTTTATAGCAGCCACCAATTTCCAGAAGCCACTTTGACCAGCAGCAAACTTATGGCAGAGCATCTGTGCTTCAAAACATTTCGTATGAGCACCAGATGCTTATATGAGAAAAAATATCACATCCACTGATATATTCAACAGCACAGATCAGTTTGAGAGGAAGTGGCAGAGTGCATGTGGGAAACTGTGTGAAAAGGTTTGACTTTGAGCGAAGATTTCTTCACAACTATAAGATATTGGTCACAGTAATCCGTGCACCTTACTTTTTATCAGCATGCAAAGCTAAAACTGTCATCAGTCACGCGCTGCACTTCCCCTACACCTAATTTGAGTAACAGTCATCTGCAAATATGTGCAGCTCTACAGGCACTTCCACCTTGCATTCCTTTTTCCTTTGTTTTGAAGGGCAGAGAATTCAAACAGGAACCTCGAAGCTAAAAGTGGAACAAAGAGTTAAAAGACAAAAATATTGTACTTTGTCTGTGTGTGTATTTTGAGCTTGATGACAGACGGTCACATTCCTCCAAGCTGTTTTTTTCCTTACCTAATTAGGTAAGAAATTCTTATGTGAGGGAAAGGCTGTGAGGGTTTACATAAATGGTAAATGTCAGTCAGCGCTCTGACAAACTGTCCATAAGCCTGAGAGCGAGGGCTCGCTGGTTACATCACGGGGTTGGTCCGCATGACAGTGTGTCGTGCAGAGGAGGTCAGCTAAAGATTGAACAAGTACACAGTTGAATAAACGATTCCCCGGTCGTGCTTGCATGCCGTCGACCTGCCACAGCGGTCTGCAGCTGAGAAAGCAAATCTGCTGCTGTTAATGGTATTTAAAGTGTCCTGAATCAGGAACATTGTGGCTCGCATTTCATAAACCGGAGTCATTATCCGTCACACAATGTCTGTGGGAACTTTGTTGATATTCTTTCTGGCCTGGTTGGAATTTACTTGGTCAGTTGGAGGATAAAGAAAAACTAAAGTCAAACTGACCTAAAGCAGTTTAGAAAGCCTTTAAATCCAAATATTGTACCTGAAAAATCTCCTATAAAATGTGTTTTTGCTTGTAGTGAAGCCACTGTGATTACACAGACAGCCACAGACAGCACAATTAGTGCCGTTTTGCACTTCCCAACTTCTTAAGGGAGGTATTTTACTTTTTCCTCAACAAGACCATTTATTTTTAAAACTCGTTCTTGCTGAGAAACCATTACAGGTTCTCCTAATGAGACGCTACAATAATGCCACATCCACCCTTTTAATCCCACAGACTGCCAGGAATTTGTCCCACCTAAGTCACCGAGGCGACCTCCTTTTGGTAGCGAGGAATGCCTGGCATTTCTCTGTTCGCTCCGTTTTCTTAGTGCAGATAAGTGTCCAGGTTTCTTCTGGTAAACCGATCTCGACCACACAAGAGGAGCCCCTTTCCCCTCCTCACCTCGGCATGTACAGCAGCCACCTCGCACCCAACCCCTTTCCCTTCTACTACTGTCAATCACTTCTTCATGCTGCGAGTACAGCTGATAGAAACCACGTGGAGAAACTGCTGGATCCAATAGAATAAAGAATGTGTTTATGTAACATACAAAGGAACAAAGTCTTGGCCATCTCCTTATGAGAGAAGCGTTCCTGTGTAATGGAACATACAAGTTGGAGACAGTCGTACAGATCAATGAAAAATTTAACTGTAACATTAGTAACAATAAGGATTAATAAAATCAAATCAGCTCTTCTTAGTTTTTTCAGTGTGAAATATTTGATAAAACCTTTCAATATTAAATAAGCTGCAACATCCAAGGCTGACACTTATGAGCCAAAAACTGTTGTTCCTCCATGAGGCTGATTCCAAAAGTGAGCCAATCCCCATAGACTCCCATGTTAATGTGTTCTGCTTTAAAACTGAAATGAACCTCAGCTTAAATAAAAATCCATTTTGAGTTTATAGATTACATTATATGTGCTGGAGTTTGTGGATTCTCTCCAGGTACTCCAGCTTCCTCTCACAGTCCAAAGACATGCAGTTGGTGAGATTAGGTTAACCGGTGATTCTAAATTGGCTTTAAGTGTAAATGGTTGTCTGTCTCTCTGTGTTAACCCAGTGACAGACTGAGGACCTGTCCAGGGTGTCCCCCACCTCTCATCCTATGGTAGCTTGGAGAGGCTCCCCCCTAAACTCTGAACTGGATAAGCTTTGTCAGCATAATCATACGTGCTGTTCTGGATAATCCTTGTGCCAGCACAAGGATCTGCAGCTGACTGTTAATTGGCACTAATGTGTAACTGTGCATGCAGTTATTGAATAAAGCTTATAAACCATGTATGCTAGTGCTAGCTGATAGCTTGGCACTTCATTTTCATTTCATTGTCCTTTATTCATCCAGGTAAAAAGTAATGAATCCTGTTGTGGCTTAATGAGGATCTTAACTGTGAACTAAGACCCACTAATGCCTACAGCGGTTTTCACATATGCACTGTTATCAGACGTCACCTGACTGAGGTGCAAGTACAAATGTCCCAGGCAGTGGCGTTGGGCATTAACCGATTATTTAGGGCCAAGTAATCGCTGATAATGAGAGGTGACACGACAAACTCTAACCCCGGTTTCTAAAAGAAAAACAAAACATTGGTTACGAAATTGGAAAATTTCTCCCGCTGCATCATCTGAGGACTGGGCACTTGACCTGGGGAGCTAAGGATAAACCACTGGGCGGATCACACCATCTGCAGCCCCCCCCCCCCCCCCCCATTTATTTTCTAACCTAAGCAACTCTAACCGAAATCGTCTGGGTAATAAGTACCAGGTTAAGGTTAGGTAATCAAATCTGTGAGGTTAAGCATTAAGATCCTGTGGCTGGAATAAGGAAAAATGTGGAGGTAGGGTTAGACAATAATGTCGCTAAGGGTTGGCTTTAAATCCTATGGTTAAGGTTAGCAGTACTTGCTATCTACCTAGCAGAAAATCTGTGATATGGGATTACACCATGGGGCAAATATTCAAGTACATTCACAGCTAGCAAGTTAGTGTCATGTGTGTTGTTCCCCGAGTTTTAGGCAGCTCCTTTCTTCAAGCACACTGGTTGGTCTGGTTGTAATCAGTTTAATCTGTTGTTCAAATGAAGCTTTATCTCTCAGGACCGTTAGGTAAGAAGAACTGATTACTTTTCCCACAGTTCTGCATGTTCTCCAACAACATCTTAAATCAGATTGCAAGACACCACAAGGGATAGCAAAGCTGTCTTCAAACTGTGTCGACAGCTGATGACCTCAACAAACAGAAGTTTTCATTATTTTCATCCAGTACAATAAACACAGTTTTTAAAATGTAAGACATGATTCATTCTAGAACGTGTCTAAAATCCAATTCACGTTGTCTGGAATTAATCCACATCATATTTAATGATTTAACCTTGAATTTGCTTTTAGGGAATACATGTCTGTCAGAAAAACTTGTAAACGATAAAGTCTTCTGTTTATATGCTAACGTTTGGTGTTCCTATAGTTAATAGGACCTGTGAGAACAAACCGTTTTCTGTCTTGTCTCTGTTCAGAGAGACATTCTGTGAACCGAATCCATTTCCAAGCTCGCCTCTCTGTGTTCCTCCAGCTGTCCTTACACCCGTCTGGACTCTGAGAGTACACAGACTGCCCCTCTAAACTCTCATAAACAATGTCTGTCCCACTCAGACACACTCATTTGTGCAGCACAGCCTGTGATTGTTTTCATGGAGGAGGCCATAGACTCCCATCTCAGACTTTTGGTGGTGTCACTTTTCAAATCTCAGTCATGTGGACAAGACTAAACACACTGTTTAACTAAGAAGTAAGCACTTTTAGTTCACCAAAGTGTAAATTCCTGCTCATCAAGAAAGACGGATAAGACTCTGAGTGACAACTAGATCAAAATGAACCCTCATTCTTTTAGTTTAGTTGAATCAACATTAGTTTCTTTGTGTAACAGCTGATCCAAGTCCACAAAGAGTTTGTGCTTACATTTCAAACTTAAGTACCTCCCATAAATCCTATCTATACCGGGAACTGTTTTGTCTTGGGGAAAAGTATGCTGCTCAGACTACACAAATATTTTTGCTATGATGCAGAAAAATAATCTGCAGTTTCAACTAAACTGTGTTTGTGTTCTGGCTACAGTAGCTCTTAACAGAGAATAACAGTGTACGGCTTTGAAGTCTTCTTTGGTACCGATAATAATAAAAAAAATAAAAAAATAAAAATCAGCCAGCTGCTGATTGCTCTCGGAGTGATAAATTATTGCCAGACCCCCCTTTTTTTTTTTTTTCACCTGCCGTTAGCTGTGTTAGAGGAAGCAGGTGCAGTGGCATTAAGAGGAGCCGTGAAGACCCAGCAGCTTCGCCAAACAATAATATCATTAACTGCATAAAAACACAGAGGAGGTCGGCTACAGAGCCGGGGGGGCGTTACTGGTCTGGCGAATGCTTGTAATTAGCCAGAGCAGCTGGGAGACCAGTGTGTGTGTGTGCGTGTGCGTGTGTGTATACTCTTTTTTCATTCATTTGAACTAATATGAATTCAATTTAATTTACTGAAGCCTTTATTGGATTGACACAATATAGCAATACTATTTGAACAGAAGATGATGAATTATTCATTTATTCAAGACAAAATTTGTTTTTCTTTTTTAATTTCATTTTTGTTTTTCCTGCATATTAAGATTCAAATGAGAAAAATAAACCTGTTTTAATAACTTCTATGATTACATGTTTCAAACACCTTTGACTGAATCAAAATCATTACCATACAGGAGAACAAGTCAAAGTGCGTTCACAAGCGTTTTACTGTAACAATTTCTCTTTTTGGTATATTTTGAATGTATTTGGTAAAACTTTGATTCAGGGAAACTTAGTTGAGGCTAAATAAATCTGTGTTAATTGAGTTCCGTCATCACATAGTCTGCACTTTGACTTCTTAATGACACACCAGAGAAACCAAATGATCAGTCAGACTAAAGAACATCGACATTTCACTGCATGCATTCCTGACCTGAGACAACATACAGTTCTTTGTCTTTGTCTGGCTCCATCTGCGCATTTCTCTGTTTACTCCATATGTTTGCGTCGTGGGGGAAGTGACTTGAGGAAACCAGGGAAACAATGAGCCACCGCCAAAAACAAACCACGGTGCTTGACTCAACCCCCACTCCTCCTTTCCTTTCCACCCCGCTGCCCTCGTCCCCCTCCAAGAACAGCGGGCTTGGAAGATGCCCCACCCTGGATCAATAAGACAGAGTTACATTATGTTGATGACTTCTGAGGAAATGTTCTGACTAATGTGAAAGCCTATTTGTATGTTACACCCCAAAGCAACACAACGAATATGAATGACAACGTTAATTTATGGTAACTGTAACTGTTTCATATCGTTATGTAAAAGCATTGGGTCAGGGATCAGGGTTATTATAGATAATTAAAAACTAGATTTGCTTTTTAGTTAAATTAAAAGAAAAAGAAAACCAAGATTATGCATAGTTTTAGTATTTGTTAGTTTGATAAAAAATGTTATTGAAATTTCCCCGATGAGGCACTGACAGATTTGTTGTGACTTTTGTTGTGATCTGCTTTTAAAAAACTCTGTGCTTTTATTGTAATACCTGCACTGGTTTTCCTAAATCTTGCCTCTGACAAATGCCTTCCATACAATAATAAATAAAAAGCCTAAAATAAACATTCAGACAATTTTCAAACTATGAAAATTAAACGATCCACTCTGGAAATGAACTGAAAGGAAACCCAATTAAAAACAAAAAGTCAAAATAAAATTAAAATAAAAACTAATTAGAAAATACAAAACTTTAACAACTGTCAGGGATGCTTTCATCACTCGGGGGTTAAGGCATCAACTATGAACTGCAGTGCTGACAGTTATTTTAGTAATTTTTTTTTACTGTCATCATGTCCAGTGTTAGTCTTCATATCCAGGTCTTAAATAAACACCTATTAGTCATGTCCTGTTTTAGCTGGAGAGACACTTTCCCTCGTTTCTTATTGTCTGCTTCGCCCTGATTAGACCACATGTGTTTGATGTGTTTTGTTCCCACCTGTGTCTCATCCTCAGTCCTCAGAGTGTGCACGATGGTTCAAAAGTAACTCAAAGGCCTGGAACGCACTGCGAGTACCGGTCCATTTAGAGCCAACAGCACTCAGACTGGGACTAGTGTACCAATTCACTGAACATTATTCATTGAGTCTTGTATGGCCGGAGTAACCATGGGGGCCTGCACATGTGGAGTTTTCAGATTTCAGTAGGACTGACAGTGAGAAGCATTTCATTCATCAGCATGTCTGAGGTTTAGAAATTTGTTGGTCTATTCCATTTTGGCTAAGTGTGAGCAGGACTGCCTGACAGCATTGTTGTACAAAGGAAATGGTAAAAAAAAAAAAAAAAGATATATAAAAGGATGCATATGGAAAGATCAAAGGGTTAAGAAAGACAGGAGATGATCCAATTGGAAGAAGGCGAGCAGAGAGTCATTACTGGAAAAATGCGTTTTTGGTAAATGACAGATAATGGGAGTGCTTCTGTTCCATTACTTGCACTTTCAGCCAGCGTTCGCTGAAGGAGGAGGGCGCAGGTGTCAGAAGATTTCTCTTTTCGGGTTTGTTAAATTTCTCTAAAGTCTTCCAGTTTATTGGACACACATTTTGGGAAAATCTTATTTTTCTTTTAGTCGATCAAATCACACCAAGGCTCCATCTGACCTCTGAGTAAAAGGAGTTTTCTATCACCAAAGAAGAAGAATATTAATATTTTAAAGCACATTCTTTTAGTTTGAATGTCACAAAACTTCAGTGTGTAACACAAATATTTGAAGAAAAATCTCTGAGTGATGAACAGAGAACTTTGGTGAAAGCTTCGCCTGAAACATTTCACTCACACTCACATGGCTATCAACAGAAGGAGCACTTTCAGTCCAACACAATATTTGGTTTTTGTGTGAAAAAAGTTGTGCAATGCCTTCTGTGTCGTGCATTGTATAATGACAAAGGTTCTCTCATCCGTCCTCGAGATAAAGCAAAAGTTTGCTGTGTGTCTTGCTGGCACACAATGATCACTGTGCTGTACTAACTACTATACAGAGTAGCTCTGATATAGTGAATAATAAAGCAGTTTGGTACCAAAGAATATGAAATGATACAGAAAGGCATTTTTCATGTTACCACAGCAGGTTTGTTTTTTTTTTGCTTTGCATTTGTTTTTTATTAGTGTCATTTTCCCACTGCAAGTCAATAACACCATCAAATTCCACACATAAAAAGCTTCAAATATGCAGATATGATATTCAAACTGTGCATTAAATAACATGCTATATTATTGTTATATGCAGTCCCATGACAGCACATTGGAAACACAGATCTGTTTGGTAATATAGATAAACTGTTCCAGACTAACCAGACAGGCTGAGCCTCGAGTACAGATTTGCATGTTTTTGCTTTTTGTGTGCGATGATGAGGCTGTGTGATGCGTGCTCGTGGAAGAAGGCACACCCACTTTTGGGCAAAATAATAATTAAATATGTTTTATAAGGCGCTCTTCTGCAAATGCATTTTAATTACCAAGCATAATGTAGCAAATAAAAGACTGAAAAATGTTTTTAGCTGCCTGTCCAGTGAGTTTATGGTTTCCCACAGCATCTTAGGTTGTTCTTATTGTGCTCTTCTACCTCAGTTACCTCACCTGCTGTAGCTTCAGCTTAGACTGGCTGGATCTCAAAGATAGAACAAGACTACCCTCAGTCCTACAGTCTGCCCAACTGTAGGACAAGAGGCTCTTTGGAGAGGCAACTGAAATATATAGAGGACTGTGCCCTCGTCTGCCTAAAGGTAGGAGAACAGAGCTAGTTAGCAGCTACTACATTTTCACAAATAAGCCTGAGGGGATTGCCAAGCAGTCAAATGATAATTTGATGAGTTCAAAAAAATCCCAGAAAAACACTTTAAGTGATTCAAAGTTTGAAATGCCAGCTGTTATATTTCTTGGCCAATATTATATAAACAGGTGGAGATGTTACAAATTCCTCGCGTGAGTAATTACTGTTGGCCAGATGTGATGCAACTTACGTGAGGACGATCTATGTGAAAAAAACGTGCTCTTTATGTATGACCCAGACTGATAAATCTCTCGATATGAAGTGGAAAGCATTTCAAAGCTACTGTATCTGAAGTCTCCTCGGTGGTGCCTCCCTTGTGTTTGACTCACTAATCTGGTGACGCACGGAGGGAATCAGAGGGTAAACACTCAGACGCAGGGATTCTCAGCATGGTCACGTCTCCAGTGTGTATATGTATGCATGTGTATATACGTGTATGCGTGCCGCCTAGCAGGAGAGTACCAGCATCACGACTAATGAGTCTCAAGCCCTGCGGGAAGCAATTCCAACACACTCCACAGCAAACACACCAACTCGTGTGCATAAATTCTCTCTCTCTCACACACACACTTACACACACATACAGTATGAATTTACCCGTGCCACTTCATCACCCACTGGCACTCATTTGCTGATCTGGAGGAAAGCCTGTGGCCAAGCCTTTTCTGTAAAATGCCACAGCGAAACTTGAGCTTGGCATTGGGAGCTACAGCTGCTAAGGAACTGTACGAAAAACAAGTGCCCACTAATCTGCCCACACTCTCTCCACCTCTTTTCATCCCACTATACGAGGCCAGGGAGATGGAACCACCCACACAAAGAAAACTCAAGGCTGGACAAGATGGCCAAGATTGCATAATTTTTGAGCCTTTATGTAACAGGGTAAGCCAGTCACTTAGAACAGGCCTATTTAGAGCTTTTTCCCCTCTCTGACTCTCTCACCATTTCCTTAGATGGACGGACGGATGGATGGATAGTTCATGTGCCACTGGCGATGCCCCAAACCAGTACCTCTGTGACAAAGAGTGGCACAGATGGCAGCTCAGGGCTGGCCAGCATTCGTGGTACCAAATGGCATGCCACAACAGATCCAGATGGATTCAGGCACTCGGTTTTATTTTTTGCCTTTGAATAGATGATGGATAAACACTGAGAAAGACAGAGGAGTAAAGAAATAGAGAGAAAAACTGTGAGACAGGAGAACAACAGCCTCCCTACAATGTGAGGAAAGAAAAACGGAGCAAAAGTGGGCGAGTGATAAAGCAACAAAATAAAGAAATCAATCAAGCCAACCTTCCATCTGCCCACTTTTTTTTAGTATTTGACTCTCAAATAAATACACCAGCTGCATTTAGATGCCCACACTCTCAACGTTAGACTAAAGTAACAAACACTGGGCCTCACGCTGAACTATCTGTCCCCAGAAAGCCTGAGCAAAGAAAATGTAATATTTGGGAAAAAAAGATGAAACTTGGCTTTAAAAATTAACGTAACAAAACGGCAGCTCCACATGATTTTTATAATTATCATCTAACCCTCTCCTCTGAGTTTTTAAGTCTTGAAGATAAATTTGACCGCCCACAATGAAAAATTAAGACAATGCTGAAGTACCTTAAACTGGCTGTTGGCCAGCAGGGGGCGATGTCTCTGGTTGTCCGCTTTATAGAGCTCAGTGGGAAAATAGCTCTTGATTCTGTCTGGATTTAACACATAAATAAACAATTTCCTGATGAGTTTGTGTTCTCTAAAACAATATAAAGTCGAGTTTTAAACATCACATGGGGCTTTGGCTTTATTTTACTTTGTTTAGGCAGCAAAAACCACCCAGTTAGACTCAGTAAGAGATCGTGGTTTGAAGTAAAATATGCCTCCTCACAGAACAGCAGATGTAAAAACAGAAAAGAAAAGAAAGCATTTTTGCGTGTGGCGTTGCGTGTGCGATGCCACACGGACGTTTACGTCCCAGTACCAGCCCACCTGGCATCACCGTGGTCATAACAAACACCAAAGGTTTCTTTAGTCTGATGACGCTGGCATTAAATTTGAGAGATTACCTGTGGAAATAAATACAGAAATATAGAGGTCAGAATGCAAACTGTTTGGGCCAGTTAACTTGAGCTTCCAGCACTAGAGGTTCTTTGAGGTTCATTTCCAGTTGACCCAGATAAGACCTCTTTCAGCTGCTTGCAGGGTAAACCTGAGAAGCCAGCACCGTTTGCAGAGCGTGAGACTGAGGAAGAGAAGGAAAATTACTCCATCGAGAAAAGGAAAGCAAGCCTCTCTCATGCTTATTATGAAATACATTTGTCCAAAGGCTGTGAGCGATCCAGTGTTATTTCACAGATCGCCCTTTGAGGGACAGAGGCTTCACTCAGAATGAAGTGCTAAGAAAATATTTTCCCGAGCAGGAAATTACTCGGGAGAAATCTGCATCTTTGTCAGGAGGAGTCTCATGTGAGTCCGGTTTCCTTACAATTAAAACCCACAGGAAAAACTCAGATGTACCACAGCGCAGAACTTAACCCGGAACACCCTTTGAACTAATCTATCAAGGGGAAGATTAAACTCGAGGATATTTTGATTTTCCAAACCATAACAGCAGAAAAATATTGGCTACATTTTTTCTAAATACCTCTGAGCATTAAGAGCACCAACATCTGGGTGGTGACATTCAGTGTTTGCACAACCTTAGAAAAATAGTTTAAAAGCTGCTTTTCTCCATTCATTTAATGAAGGAAACCCACTGGTCCCTAATGAGGATTCTTAAATTACTACGCTCAGAAAAAGTGTCTGTCCAGCCGACTCTGCAAAGTAATATTATTTCTAATCATAAAAAAATAAATTATTCCAATTCCAAGGGAACAAGGGTGGAACATCAGGCTTGCTCTGAATTTCCTCAGTAAGAGATGGAGGAGAATAAAGGATTTTAGGTCACAAATAATCAAATTGCTCCAAGCATCACTAAAGTACCCAAAAACCTAGCTTCTTATGTCTGGTTTGCACTGCACAATAGTAGGATTTTATTCTGAAATGCACTTTAACCTGAATCTTATTAATAGGTAGTAGGTAGTTTTTCTAGACTAGGCTGAGTTCCCATCTGCACTATTAGTCAAGGCAAAGACACAAATGCACACAAAGATAACAATTTTGTCCTTTCACTTAACCCCTGATTATAGTTTCCTGGTCCACGAGTTCGCTGGGGTCCAAATTACCTCAATTTAATCATTTCATCAGTCTGTGCAGGATCTGTGCAGACGTTGCCATTTTTTTGTCAGTGCAAGGACTGCACTGCAGAAAATTTACATTACAATGCACCAACTATGCACGTTCCTCAGATGGCAGATTTTGAAGTAGTATAACACAAGTGTCTACTCCTCTGTTAGGTCTTCAGTTCTTTACGTCCACGTCCACAACTGAGTATAATCAGATCATAACTAAGGAGGAGATACTCAACTTACTCAACCCAGTGCTTCAAGGCACGAATGTCAAAGGACACCTCGTGTATATGTCCGTGGTGCCTCATTCACATGTATCGACCGGTGTACCCATTTTTCTGGTGAGGTCGAGCTGCTCTATCACGCGTCTCCGGTGTTTTGAATTCTGAAGTGGCTTGATGTTCAGAAACTAGACCACATGGAATAAGTTATGAATTATTAAGCTGCAGTAGTATTCCTCACAGATGAGGCATAACTAGGACACATTCTAGCACTGAGACTGGGAGCTGAGGGTTTTAAGGTACAACATGTGGTCTGTTTCAGAACGCACTCGACTCGACTGTATGGCAGTATGCGTTCTCCTCTTCTTCTACATCCTGCTCCATCGCTGGTGTTATGTTTCACCTTGTCAGTTTCTTTTCAGATCAAACGGAAGACAGACCTAAGAACCAGAGAGGAACATGGTTCTTTGTTTTCACAATAAATTTTCACTTAAATAAGTCAAACCCAAAATCTTTAATAGCTGTCACTGGGTGTACGGACCCTGATCATAGAGATAGAAGTACTTTAAGCCTGCATTTGGTTTAATGGCCAGCAGGGGACAACTCCTCTACTACATATGTGTCTATGTTCTCAATCACTACTTTCAGCTCCTATTCCTATATAAAACATGATCTTTATTTTGTAAACTGCCGGAGGTTTCTTCCTGTTAAAGGGGAGTTTTTCCTTCCCACTGCAGCCAAAGTGTTTGCTCAAAGGAGGTCATATGATTGTTGGGTCAAGAGTGAAGATGGAAACAAAGTGTAGCAAGTCTGATATTTGACAAACTTGGTATATTAATTTTCACTCAGGTTAGTTTTAAGAATTATGAAAAATTGTTTCCCTTTTGATTCATTAAAATCTGGGGAAAATAGACAGGAGAATACGACCATGTTCAGATGATGTCACCACCTTTCAATAAGATTACAAAATAATGCATTTAAACTGGAGTAGTCGTCTAGCAGAGCTGACAATCTGTATGTGTGCTACAAATATGATATTTTACCTCATCTACAGCAGTATTTATTACCTAATCTGTTTATTTCAAACCTGTTTTTGATATTTGTCTGCTACATTGTATCTGTCTTTAGGCATTTTTCATCTTTTGTGCCTCTCACTGCACTTCATACTTTTGTGTAAATGTGTAATGTAAATAAAGTTATATTATTACCAATTTCATTGATATTCATTCTAAGGACAGAATTGCTTTAAGGCTTGAAATGAGCCAATATAAAATACATTTAAAATAGATTTAAACAGTATATTCAAACTACATTTACATCTGCAGGGAAAACACCTGAGATGTTTTTCAGATAAGTAGGTGGAATGTCAAAAAGTAGGACGTGTGAGTTTACCGATTGCAGTCAACATCAGCATCAAGAGTCTGACAGCCACTTTGACAACTGATGGGTGGTTTAGAGAAGAACAGATGTGACACATGATGACTGAACATCCATAGAAAGACTAAATCCTTTACTAAGGAAAACCAAAAAGAAAAAAATCAATGTGCAAATCACTACAAATACCATAAACCGAAGAGTGATTGTTGTTTGTGCATGACAATTTCACACCTTATTTTTTCATCCATAGTTCTTAGCAGGGAAGTCTCATCTGTTCATCCATCCTAATGTTTTTGCTCATCTAACGTGGTTTGTGATGTTTGGATTCATCACATTGGCTCACATCCAACCTCCGAGCAGCAAATCCTGCCATTAAAGTTCCACTTTAAAATACGCTCACCACACATGCACTGTGGTTTCCAAACCAACAAAAGACTCTGTGGGAGGTAGCAACAAGCTGTGACAAGCAGCTATAACAATCCACATGAATGCAAAAGCACAAAAGATGAGTTAAAAGCAATTTACATAACTCTCAAAGATGTCAAAGAAGCCAATGTTTTAAAAGTACTGTTGGAGAACAGGAAGCTAAGAAGAAGGATGAATCTGTTATGTACAGTAAATGTGCCATAAATTCAGTAAAACAATGATCAGTGACAGCTGAAGGGAACAACACTAATAATGTCTTCATCATGACACCTGTTAGTGGGTGGGATCTATTAGGGAGGAAATGAACATGTTGGCCTCAAAGTTGACATGTTAGAAGCAGAAAAAATGGGCAGGGATAACGATTTGAGTGAGTTTGATTGAAGGCCAAATTTTGATGTCTAGAATGACTAGATCAGTGGTCAGTATCTATCAAAGGTGGTCCAAGGAAGAAACAGTGGTGAACCAGCAACAGGGTCATAGGTGGCTCAGTAATGCATGTGAGGATCAAAGGCTGGCCTTTGTGGTCCGATCCAATAGGTGAGCTACTGTAGCTGGTTGTACTAGAAAGGCTTCAGAATACACAGAGCATTACAGCATGCTGCGTATGGGGCTCCAGAGCAGTCAGGGTTCCCATGCTGAACCCCATCCACAACCGAAAGCTCCAAAATGGGAACGAATTAGAACTGGATCATGTTTTCGTTTACATCACGTGGATGGCTGGATGTGTGTGCATCACATACCTGGGATAAACCTGGCACCAGGACGCACTATGTTAAAGAAGGCAAGCCGGCGGCGGCAGCATGATGCTTTGCACAATATCCTGCTGGGAAACCCTGGGTCCTGCCATCCATGTGGATGTTGCTTAGACATGTACCACCTACCTCAGCTGGTACTGTTACTCGCTGATGGCTGTAGTCTCTTTTGCCACAAAGCAGAAATGGTTCAAGAATGTTTGAGGAGCACAACAAGTTTGAAGTGTTGACTTGGCCTCCAAATTCTCCAAATCTCAATCCGATCGAGCATCTGTGGGATTTACTGGACAAACAAGTCCGATCCATGGAGGCCCCACCTCGCAGCTTACAGGACTTAAAGGATCTGTTGCTTACATGTTGGTGCAGATACCACGGCACACCTGCAGGGATCTAATGGAGTCCGTGCCTCGGTGGGTCAGGGCTGTTTTGGCAGCAAAAGGGGGACCAACACAACATTTGGAAGGTGGTCATAATGTTATGGCCGATTGGTGTATATACTCACTCTAAACTGAGTGGATGGAAAATGCAAAATAAAGAAAGTAAACAATATCAGTGCAAAAAAAAAAAAAAGTCCTTTGTCCTGTTTTAACTTTTACATTTTTGGAGCCTGTGGGCAAAGTTCACACATGGGAGAGGTTTGTGTTTAGAAAGGGATCTATTTCAGTCTAAACCACAACCTTTTCATAAATCAAAATAAGCAGTTATTTTGCCTAAACCTGGTCAAAATTCAACTTTTCCAAAAATAATATGCTTTATTTTGACTTTTAGCTTCCCATGAAACATGAAAACCTCAGTCTCCTGGGAGAAAGTCCTGTGTTTACAGATTTATGCAACAAAACTGCTCTCTGCACCACCTCATCTTATTTCTTTAAACCTCCTGAAAAAGCCTTCTGTCAGAGACCTGAAGGTAAACTTTTCTCATTTCTACGATATTCTGCCACGACAGTAAACAACTTTCAGAAGCCCAAACAAGAAAATTAAAACTCAAAAGGCTAAAAATGTTTACCTTGAATAGACAATATTAGGTTTTTTGGGCATATTTTCTAAATAACAAACCAGATGAGCTCCTATCGAAGGACAATGCACTGACACATCATAGATCACTATGATGTAAGGCAGAAAGTTTCGGTTGCTGCAGGGATAGGAGGAGATGCTCCGTGCTGTAGGTTAATCTCCGACAAGTTATATAATCATCAGCTGAAGTACTTTAAAGAAAGGCTAGAGCGGATGATCCTCGTGGATTACGATCTACTCAAAGACTACAATCTGTCTCTTTACATAAAGAATTTAGTGTGTGTGTCTGTGTGTTAGGGTTAGTTTTCAGGTAAACAAATGAGCCTAACACAGAGTGGGAGTGCAGTAACAGCAAAGCACCCCACCCTCTTTAACTGAGATTCACCTTATTTGTCTGAGTGAACTTTTACTCTGATTACCACATCCAAGAATGTTGCATGAATACCTAAGCCCTTGTGGGGGAAAGTTTGTCTGAAGCTGTCTAAAACAGAACAAACGCCTCATGAAAGGGAGCAAAGAGAAGCTGTTTAGAGTCTGAGAGGGGCTGACGTGCACATCAATTAAGTTGTTGTTCTTTCCGGCTGTTTTAATCTGCTGGGTGCTGCAGACGCTGCTCAGACATGATGATGCATCGTTAGCACAGAGAACCTCTGGGCTTCACATTCATTACCAAGTCTCCTTATGACATGTCTTTGTTTGGCAAATAATTATGCGTGATGATTTCTATTATGTATGAGTTCTGATTTTTTACTTTTATTATGCTGGGGTTATATGTTTTAAGTTCTTTTTGGACAGGAGTAGTATTACAATCATGTGACTTAGAAATGACACGGCCTCCCCTTGTGTCTGAGTTTCATACGCCACATTCTCACAGGAAAAACAAGGTCTGTGCTTTATGCATGTTAACTGACATCTGCCACACACTGAGCCTGTTAAATGACAGTAAGCTTCAGTAGCATCCAGTAAGCTTCCTTACTGGATGCTACTGAATGCTGAAATGCTGTTATCAAACTCAAGATTAATACCACATGACCTCAGTGAGAAAATATTGCAGGTAATTTTTACCTTTACAAATTAGGGACAAGGTTGATTCACAGACATAGTTACGACAGGTCCTCAGGTAAAACCAATATAATGCTAATTGAGGATACACTACAGGATATTGCATTCATGTTGAAGGCATTTACTTCCTCTACCTCCTATATATGGGGCATGCTACTCAAGATGCTTTAACCTGCTCAGTTGTTGTGTATCTGCAAGCCAATTTGTAACCAACACCACAACAGCTCCTCCTTTCCATGCTGTTTTTATCTCCTCTCTGCTGGGTCAAGACTTGTTATTGTGGTATCAGGTGGACTCCAATCACGTTCTTAAACACTTCCGCAACTGACGATTGTGATCCAGCTTTCATTGGGCAAGAGGCAGGGTACACCAGGGTACACACCAGACAGGTCACGAGTAAAACACGTAGGTGTTTGGACTGTGGGAGGAAGCCAGAATACCCGGAGAACACCCATACAGGCACAGAGGGAACATGCAAACTTCACAGA
Source organism: Oreochromis aureus (assembly GCF_013358895.1). Classification (NCBI taxonomy): domain Eukaryota; kingdom Metazoa; phylum Chordata; class Actinopteri; order Cichliformes; family Cichlidae; genus Oreochromis; species Oreochromis aureus. The sequence goes on along the minus strand of NC_052953.1, from coordinate 4,364,102 downwards.
GAAGAGAAGTCAGAAGCCAGCTGGTGGATTTGAGCCCAGGACCCTGTTTTTATGAGTCAGTAATGTCAAACATTGCACCACTGTGCTGCTCTTGATCTGAAAGGACAGCAAATAAAAGACTATGCAACTGCATTGCAGGTTAATGGAAACTCGCCAGTGGATGCAGACAGAATCAAATTTGAGACTCGATGTCATGAACTTGCAAAACTTGGTGATCTTTTTAAAAATGTAACTTTAAAAAAAAGACCCAGTCTTAGTAAGTAAAAGCAGTACTAACAAAAACAAAAATACTTGCATGTGACACATAATTTCCCATAGAGAGTTGTGACTTGAACGACCGACTTTGATTTCCCCTCATGGACTTGACTTGAGACTTTCTGTGACAACACTTTAGACTTTGACTTAGCCATGAAGCCTTAAATAGCTCAGGTTATAGCTGTGGGAGAAAATCAACAATGAACTCAATCTCATAAAAAATATGACTGGTGCATGTTCACTGTCATCCCTCCACCATTGTGGCACATGCTACTCTTAACCGTTGGGTAGGAGTCTTCACAGATGCATTGAGGGGCCTTTAAGAATCTGTATTCTAGAGACTGCTGTATTTTTCATGTTTTTCTTTCTCGCCTCCTCTTCGTAGCATCGTTTCTTTGCCCACCAGGGAATCATATCCTGACAAGCCCCCCTGTAGAAAGCCAGGGGATCTTTCTTCCTCTCTGTGGGGAGAATAATTAGCCTCATCTGCCTTCCTTCTCTGTCTCCTTCGTACCCTCTCTCATGCCTGTGGCAGTGTGTGTAAATTAGCCCTCTTCTACCTCAATGTGACTCAGTTCCTCTGCTAGAAAGCTCATCCATGCCTCAACTGCATAACAAAGAGTTCAGCTTTTGTTCAGCAAGAGAGCTACATGCTGGTGTGCCCCGGTTTTCTAGCCTCCTCAATGTCATCCTCTAAGGAAACCAACAACTCTTAGAAATAACCAGTGTTAAAGTTAGAGGAGACAGTTCAAGGAAGATTCAGCAGGAAAAAAAGCAGAATAAAAAAAATGTGTTTGCTTGTTTTGTGTGCTTTGTTTAAATATTTAAAATGTAATGTAAAAAGCACCAAGAGTTTTCTAAAAGAACAACTGAACTGCAAATGAACCTTCAGGCTATGAGGCATCAATGTATAAAAGGTGCCCTTTGGGACTGATGCCTGTTATCACTGACATGTTTGGAAGAACTTTGTAGATCTGGTGCAATCAGGAAGTTATAGGAATGAGAATTCATGAATCAAACACATTAACCGATTTGATTTTGGTGTGATCTGCTGGTCATCAGCTTTTCTGTGGAGGTCAGTCTGTGTGCCCAAATGGTGATCTTTCAACTTGATTTTCGTCAAGTGCAAAGTTGCAGAGAGGCAAATCTGGAGAGGATGGCAGCTGGCGAGAGAAGAATAAGTTGGTGAGGCTGAAAATCTCTGAACTAGAATTTTAAGTCTGCACCGACAGTCTCACCCTGGGAGATGAATTCATGGTGCACAACCTGTTGGAAGCTGAATTTAATTTTAAAAATTATTCTTCACTCTAATTTAATTTGATCCTTAAGCAAATTGTAACTCTGCACATCTTAGTTTGTTTTTCTTTGTGGTGAGCGTTTCCTCAGTTTCTTTCTGTCTTATGTGAGACTAAACAACTCTCTCTTTCTCTCTCTCTTTTTCCGGGGTATAAAATTAAACTTGTGAAGATGTTACCATGAGATGTCACTGAGAAAGCAAAGACATCTCTGTTGGGAAGGTGGTTGCTCCCCCTCCCATCTCTGCTATAGGGATCAGAATTTTTGTTCCCTTGAACATCAAATTGAAAGTGAAGCAGACTGAGGAGAGCAGTCACGTTCAGTCAATATTACCTGGGGAAAGAAAACAGACTGAGATGTGTGCAGAGAACCGGTTATCACAGGGTGGTGAGTACTGGAGGAAATATGATTTTTACAGTTCAGTAAAGGAATTTTAAGACATAAATATATGATAAACGTTAACTGTAGACTTTGATTAACAAAAAATAACAGCACTGATCTCTGTGCTCCACAAGACAAATTCCAGTTATGTGTGCTATAGGAATACTGGGATAGCTTTCTAATTATGAAATATGTCCTCTGACTAGACAGCTGCTAGGAGTCTTATCACATCATCACAAAAGCACTTTAACATTACAAAAAAATACATTCATATATAAATGTTTTTCCTACAATCCCCAGATCAATTGATAAGTGAAAGAAATCTTAGCTGCTGCAACACTGCTGAACATTAGTGGTTATTGGTTTCAGGCAGGCTGGTCGGATTATTTCAGAAATTGTTGATGTACAACCACCTCTCAGGTTTCCAGAGAATATTGCAAAAAAAGAGAAAAATTCTGGATGTAAATGCAAAAAGACGACACCAGGCGCAACTCCTGTCAGCTAAGACAAGGAAACTGAGTCTACAATTCACACAGGCTCACCAGAAATGAACAATAGAAGACTGGAAAATTTTGCTTTTTCTAATGAGTCTCTGTGACATTCAGATGGTAGAGTCAGAATTCAGCATAAACAACATGAAAGTATGGATCCATCCTACCCTGTAGCAACAGATCAGACTGCTGCTGCTGGTGTAATGGTGTGGGGAACATCATTTAAACACCACAGCCTACTGACACATTGCAAATTGTTCAATGTGTTGGGATTTGTTGGAATAGAAAATTCTCATCGTAGATGTGCAGCAGTTCTGTGATGCTATCAGGTCAACATGGACCAAAATTTCAATGGGATGATTCTAGCACCTTGTTGAATCTATGACATGCAGAAGTACGACAGTTCAGAAAGTAAAAAAGATTCTGTACTAGGAAAGCGTACCTAATAAAGTATCCGGTGAGGTTTTACAAATGTGTACGGCCAAAAGCAATTACTGGCTCCTACTGGTTTGCATGTTTCTAATTTTTAAAGGAATTCCATTAAACCAGGTTTAGGTTTGATTGATGTTCTAAATTAGTTTCTTTTATACAAAACATTTGGATTTTACCATCCATCCAGAAAACCCTTTGTAGGATCAGTGTATCCACCACTCATCCTTGAACTGAATCTTATGCATATGAAGCGGCACATACAGTGCGGGCTGATGCTCGGGCAGGGCAGCAGCTGCGGTCAGCTCTTCAAAAGCAGCATCGTGAAATGATTGTGCTTAAAGTGACAGCGGGAGGTTCAAATGTGGTCTTTGCAGATCAAACGACCTCCGTAGCTTCAGGGCATCGAAGGCTACGCACGCTGAATTGTGGATTTTTGAGTTTGCACTGTGAGGCATGAATATCTAACTGTGTGTTTGTAATAGAAAGCACTCAGCATCCAACGCAGGACGATTAAACAGGATCTGGTCTGTTGAAGGGGCAGTGAAAGACTAAAGTTAGGGAGGCTGGCTGGTGGCTGGAGGGTCACTGGTTTGAGTGCTGCCAGGACAATATAACAGGGGAGAGAAAATTATGCAACAGCAGAGAGACTGCAAAACCTCCATTGGCCTACCGCAGCTTTGGTAATTGTTCAGAACAGTTCCAAGCTGTGAATGCAGTGGGAAACATTTAATGAGAGAATTAATGGGAAAATGCATACATGCATTTTCAGGCAAATGCCTGTGAATGACTACAATTTAAACACTGATGCAATCTGACGCCTGTTTATGAAACAGTTTCTAATTGCTGTGCTATAACGAGTGATGTTTCTATTCAAACAAGCCTTGTAATTCAGATGAAATGAATAAATCTGTCAAACTAATATGAAAACATGTCTATGATACATGCAGCACCAAACACAATCAGGCCAGCGACAAACTGTAGACTGAGTCACATCGGTGAGCATGCTGTGACCTCTTGGAGAGCAGATGATTGGAGAAGCAACAATAACAGGAGACAACAAACTGGTCATTAAATTAAGAATTACATGGAGTGTTTGGACAGCTAAGTGTCCCTCTCTATCTTAGCAAGTTTGTTGTGGAGTCTCTCTCGGTGAGAAAAGCTGCAGCAGCCTCAGACGCTGGCACGTCAATACTTGATAAAGTGATATACATGTTTCATTTTAAATACAGTTATTGTCACTATAAAACATTAGAAAACAATAGAAACACTGACATTTTCCATGTTGTGAAGGAAACACAGCAAACACCTTGGTTCTGCCAAAGGTTGCAGCTGTTTTCGTCTCAAACTTTTCACTGTGGTCACGTGTCGAGTCAATCTAACCACAAAAGCTCTGTCAGTGACGGTGTGTCGACTGCATGCTTCAGAGAACACGGTCATTTGTTCACAGTGTGTTTGACAGGAATTTGATTTGCACAAATGTCATAAATGGCAGCTGCTACTCGCCCTCCTCCCTGACCTTCGTTGTGATAGACATGATGACTGTTAGCTCACCGCGCCCATCAAAACAAATCTTCTGCCATCTTCATCATCTTTAACGAACACTTATCTACAGATGTGAGGAAGCTAGGAGGAAGTAGCTCAGGCTGGACGTCATCCATGGCGGCCATCAAAGGTCCATTACATAACCTCCTGAGTCAGAAGTGTTTATATAATTATCTTCTCATGCCAGAGCTGCGACTTCATATCTAGGTGACGTGTGATATGTTCAGAGCATCACGTCATTATAGCCGATTATCAGGCAGATTTCAGTCTGAACATAGAGCTCAGTGCATAATATGACCCAAATACATGAGACCTGAGACTTTGCCTTCTAACAACAGCTTTCTGCCATTTATTGTAAAAAAAACAAACAAGTATACTCAGTTTTCCAGATTTCACATAATTTTATGTAATAATATTAATAATATCATGTGGGGGGAAAAGAAAAGTTTAAACAGCTCTTGCTGTAACATCCAAAAAATGAAAAGAAAAATCTCATTTTTTGTCCATTTCTTGAGCCAAGTGCAAACTCAGTGAAGCTGAGGTGGACGTCTGATAAAGCAACACTTTCTGCTATGAATTATGTTCATATGGATCCAAATATTATTTTTACACAAAGAGAAAATGAATATAAAGACAGCTGTTTCAGATTTTCTGTTGAATATGTCACCAACAATATTTCCTCATTGTGTTACCAAGTTGCAGACTTCATCATGCAATCATGTCACTTGCATTGCTGAACTTTACATTTAGGTTTACCCACCGGCCGCCTTGTTTATACTGAATGAAACTGAATTCTTCACCTAACCTTACAAACCCCTAACCACAGTTTTTCTGCTTACTCCAGCCCAACAATCCCAGGACGCTTCAGAGCAGTTCATAACAGGAAGTGGTTTGAGCTGCATATTTTAAAAGAAACATTGCAGGTTTAAAAAGTGAAGCAAACACGCGAGTCCCTTGAACCTCTATTGATACCTCTGATTATAAAAATAAACCTATAGAAGTCTTTGGGAAAACAGCCCTCAGCATATATTAAATAAAGCATAAGTCAATTTCACACAACCAGTTTTAAAACACCAAAATAGCGATGGTGAAAAAAAAAAATCATCTTAAGGCTTCATAAATTCAAATGTGATATATGGACCAGATATTCATAATGATTGTATGGTGAATGGTCTTCTCTGATGCTCATTTGTCAGTGGAAGCAACTTTAGGTTTAGTGCCTTGCCCAAGGACACTTCCACATTTGGACTGAGTAAATTCAATAGCTGAACTTATGGCATACGACACAGGAAGGAAAAGAAATTAGATGAAGACAACATGCAGTATAGGCAAAAGAAAGAATGGATCTTACCTGTTCACAACTATTAAAGATTTTCAGGCACAAACATTTTAGTATCAGAGGGCTTTGCTTTATTCATGAATGCATTCTGGGTCCGGTGGGATCAAAGTGTGCTCTGACAATAGTCGTGTCAGCACAGAGCTTAGAGGCTGTCAGTCAGGACTGAAGGCTGGAAGGTCAACATTTTAAATCCCTGACCAGCTGAATTCAGTAAGAAACAGTGAATCACAAACAGGCTCCTGCCTTTCATTAGTTATTGCTGTGGTTTTGCCTCTGAGCCAGGGCTTTCCTCGTTAACCGTTCCTGTGGCTAACAGTAAATTCAGTTAAAGTAGCCGAGCCATTATGCAGGTATTTCTCTCTTAGTGTTCATTTCTGTTAAAACTGATTTTCTTAAACAATTTAACACCTCGTCTCGAGAAGCTGGTGCAGTAGTCCCAAAAATTGCAGTTCCTCTAATGGCCACACGAGGTCAGTGTCAGTGTCAACAGAATAGCATGAATATTTTCCTTAAAAATATTTCACCTGTTTGGATTTTACCAAGACTTAGAAAGATAAAATTCTACTATTTTATTCTTATGTTGCTTAACTAACAACGCAGCCATACCGGTGATAACTTAGCACTCTAACCTCTTATGGTCACCTCTGGGTCCCAGAAAAAGCACACGGCAGAAGCCAAAATGCTAATGTTGGTTGATTGATTTAGGGTTAAGAAACTAAAAACTGACTCTCCAGTGGTTGTATACGTCTTTAATATGTGAATTTTTGTGATTTCCATCTTTCGATATTTTGTGTTGTCTTCATTTTTTAGCCCCAGAGTTTGCAGCTTAGCACAAGCTCACCCTGTATCTCACCTTGGCCGTTTACTGACCAAAATAAGTGAACACCTTACTTCTTTGCTTGCATTATATGAATGAGCCATGTTAACAATAGCATGTCATGTTTCTCATTTAATATGTGCAAAGGCATGACATTATTAGTTATGACCTGACAAAAAAAGAAAAAGAAAACATGAATGATGAAGTGCTTGTCTTGTTTTTCTCTAATTATTTTGTAACGTTTCACCTTTCTGGATGAGCCCCAGGTGTTTACACATCTTTTCTGGCACCTAATTGGTCAATTATCATTACTGCGGGGTGGGTTGCAGACAGACACATAGATCCTTCCATTATTCATTCTGCTGTCTGTGGATGCAGACGGTGCACTTTTCTCACTACAGCCCATCTAAGGGAGTTATTAGGGGGTTGGGAAATGACTAAATCCCTTTTTGCTCTTTGTCAGTTTCCTCTCATCTCTTTGTCTTTTTTATATTTGTATAGAGGATCATCAGCAGTAAATTGAAGATGTGAGGTCAGGGTTAGGACAAAAACGTCCTTATTTTAAACAAACATTACTTGAAATCAACCAGCTATCTGCACTATGTGGAAAGTAATGACACGCACCCTAGAAATTCTTTCAAACTTTTTCCTGCACTTAGTTATCTTTTGTGTACGAGTTTACTGAAAACATTTTGAATGAGACAAACCTCAGAGCAGACAGATAAGCAAGGACAGACACATATTCTGTCCTCCCTGAAAGGAAAATTGAACGTTTTTAACTGATAAAGTATTTTTGTCATTGCCCTCAATGAAAAGAATATCAAAGGAATTCAGCTTTTATCAGTGGCTTAGGTCCTTGAAATACATGAGCAGCTCCTCATTTTTCTCTGTGAAGTCACTGAGCGTCAGCACTGCTGTTTGTTCATCGTGTGTATCTATTATAGGTTTGTTAGTTTAGATACATTTAGCCTCATTTCCACTGCAAAGCAAAGTCAAGCAAAAGAAACTACCCTAATCTCCCAGACCCTTCAGAAACCTGACGGCTCCAGTTAGTTTGTAGCAGTCTGGTTCAGTTTGTTTGCCAACAAGCTTTAAGTCGAAACTTTCATCCATTATGTCCTAAAACCTGTGAGAGAGGGAGTGTAGGCGAACACTGCACCCACTGCCTGAATACTGTCTTCAAAATTGCAGAAAAGGGAGTTGGTTATACACTACAAGTACCCTTCTAGTTGAAAAGTAAAAGTAAAAGTTTTTAGTAAAAGTGACATGTACATTATTATTGTTAATATTAGTATCATTATTATTTGTTCAGGATATCCTGCTGGTTTTTCTGCTGTTAGTTGCTGTTAGCTAGTGTTAATGAAGCTGTCTTTGATGTAGATGTAAAATTGCTGGACTCTGATAGTTTATTCAGTAAGTGTCATATAATATAGAGAACAGATAAGACATATAATAATCTAGCTGTTTATGAGAGGGAAACTGTGAGGGGTGGGGGGGGGGGGGGGGGTCTAATCTGGTGACAATAAGTATTTGCGAGAATATCAGGAACAATCATCTATGCTTATGCAAGTCTTCGTGTGTTACAGCCTCAAATTCAGTTCAGGAGATGAGGCTTGAGATGAGAAACAACAGGATGGGATTTTATTGGGTTTTCTTTGCTCCCCTTAAACTGATAACTACTGACAAAAATAACTTTTGGTGAATCTACCCTACTTCACTTTAAAAATCCCTATGTACTCTTCAAAGAGCCTGTTCTTTCCATTTCAACATTGAACATGCATGATATCACTGGATTCCACAGTTGCTGATGGCATGTGAGGGTAGAGCGGGTGACGGCATACAGCACACTCGCGTAATCCTGAGGCCAAAGCACAGCTATCAGTGGTATGTAAGCATCCACATGCATGTAAGCTTCAGCTGCTGCCAAATGCTCTGCACGGTGATATAACAGATCGAGGACATTCCAGCACCAAGTCTGAAATACTGATGACGTTTCTTCATTGCAGAACTGCAATTTTCTTAATATAACAGAAACCGTATGGATTTATCAGAGAAGAAGTTTTTGTTGTTCATTTTGTACTTTAGCCAGATGCCATGCTACGGAAACAAATTAGCCCAAAATATCACATCTGCCACATCTGCATAAAAACATGTTTTTGCCTACAGTGCCCGTCTTTCAGTGTATTTCAGAGTTGGATTTCTTTTCCAACCAAGAAGCTCATAAGTGGTTATCACACAGCTTATTTTAACATCTTGCTCTGTATCAGCATCTCGGTTGCTCATGCACATTTTAAAATACCTTTGATGAATATTTTGGTTGATCAACTCTGTTAGATCATAAAACTCAGATGGGTCTCATAAAGATTCATAAGTTCATCTTTAATGGGTTTTCATTCTCAGACTTTGCTTCCACTCTTTTAACTCTCAGCCAAAACATGAAGCTTCTTTCAGCCGTCGTAGTGAGAAGAAATATGCTCGCTCCTTCCTCGTGCTTAACCACAGGGCTGTCTGACAGAGAGATGGCTTTCATGTCATGGAAGATACACGAAAGCCACACAAACCCATTCACTTAGTTCACGCTATTTACACAAACAGAGTTCAGCTGGAGGTTGTCTGAATATTGATGAGGTTGAATGGCAAAAGCACACAGATCACAAACAGTGTGTCTCAGTGCTGACAAGACAGTGTTGAGTATGTAAGCATCAACAATTATAAAGTCCTGTGTGCATGACTAATTTTTTTTAGCCAGTTAGCTTTCATCATCCATTTTTACTCATGCACCATAGCTCTGAACCTTTTCAGACATTACCCAACAAACCTGCATGTAAGTATGCACATATCTAACACAGTAGAATCCTATATTAAAAGGTTTTTAACCGGCCAGCAGCTGTGAAACGGTCAAGTACGCCTAAATAACAATGAAGCAGTTAATTTTCCAGTCAGTTCACAGCCAGTGAGAGGTCATCCCGTCTCCTGCCTGCTGAAAGCGTCAGGAAAATCTCTGTCATGACAACCATCGTCTACCAGCTTCTTTACACACGACATTAAGCAAGTCGTTCAGTGTAAGAGGGAAGGAAAAAGCAAAAATGCACATGGAGATAAATGCTGCAAAAAAAAATTAGTGCCAGTCATGGAGCAGGTTAATGAGAATTCACATGCAAAAAGCAGAAACACCTAACCTGTGCAGCTTATTGTAGCCTATTTTCAGTTTTAAATGTGACATTTTTATTTTTGCTTTCTAGGATAATAGTTTTGTATGGAAGGGTTTGGCTTTGTGCACTTTTATATGCTATGATCCAGTTTAATGTTAGTGCTAGTCACAAATTTCTTTCTAATTGAAGGCTGTCAAGTGAACAAAGGGGACAAATATCAGACCTAGGGGTGGCCCTATATGCCAATCTTCAAGATAACAGTGATATTTAAAAATGAAACATCAAATGAATCCATAACCTTTTAATAAAACGTAACAGCTCTTTGTTTATAGGTTTGGTAATGTAATGGACTCACTCTCCTTACTCATATTTTAAATGTAATTCACTGGAGAAAAAGAAACAAAACACACAGCTGACTGATTTTCACCGTATAATTTCACAAAATGAATTCTTTTTTTTTCACAATTTAATGGATGCACTAAAAAACAAACAAACCACAACCTAAAAATCCAAAATCATGTTTATTTGTGTGAACAGACTGGCCTGGGATTGGCTCAAATTACTGGCCTCAGTTATTCTTTCAGCTACCCCTGTCATCAGCACCCTCACACAGACCAGACTCACACTAGCATAGCAAACGTCTTGCAAACCTCTGACTTTTATTGTGAAATGAAATGTATTTGTTACGGAGACTAGTGCTGACACTTGGTTAAAAAAATATGATGGAAAAATTTATTTATTTTTTGGTTCATTTTCAGGCACAGCTGTTTCTCACCAGTAACATCAGTGAAACTAATAATAACATAAAAATCCAGAGGGTTGTATCTTTAAATTATGTGCCCAATTTTTTGGAAAAACCACCGTATTTCACCTTCCATATTTAACCTTTTTCACATTTTTCTTTATGTCTGGTTTACAGATTGTGTGTGACACCATTACAAATATAGATATGACTCTGCCACACAGCGATCTCATTATAACTCGCAGGTTTGGAGATTTGGTTTGCAAATTAGACACCGCACCACATGCATACAATCCAAGCATCCCCCACCCCGCTGTAAAAAGCCCCTGTCAATCAAAGCAACGTGAAAAAGGAACAGTGACATAATGGATGAGCACAAACAATAAAAGTGCTAATTACTGAGTCATTAATTATCTGGCAGCTTTACAATACGGCCCTTTGGATCAGAGAACTGAAAACAGTCGCTCTTATTACGCCTCTGCAAACAACTGAGCACTTGACCTTTTGAAATCAATGAAAGCAGCCTCGTTGGCATTTTGCAAAGCTGCCAAAAAAGGAAAAAATAAGTAGCTGCCCACACCTGTGGGAGCTCTGAGCAAGATGATTATTTATTGATAAACCAAAAACCATTAAAGCATGCGCGCACATGTGACACCTGTATATACAGGGAGTGCAGAATTATTAGGCAAGTTGTATTTTTGAGGAATAATTTTATTATTGAACAACAACCATGTTCTCAATGAACCCAAAAAACTCATTAATATCAAAGCTGAATGTTTTTGGAAGTAGTTTTAGTTTGTTTTTAGTTTTAGCTATTTTAGGGGATATCTGTGTGTGCAGGTGACTATTACTGTGCATAATTATTAGGCAACTTAACAAAAACAAATATATACCCATTTCAATTATTTATTTTTACCAGTGAAACCAATATAACATCTCCACATTCACAAATATACATTTCTGACATTCAAAAACAAAACAAAAACAAATCAGCGACCAATATAGCCACCTTTCTTTGCAAGGACACTCAAAAGCCTGCCATCCATGGATTCTGTCAGTGTTTTGATCTGTTCACCATCAACATTATGCAGCAGCAACCACAGCCTCCCAGACACTGTTCAGAGAGGTGTACTGTTTTCCCTCCTTGTAAATCTCACATTTGATGATGGACCACAGGTTCTCAATGGGGTTCAGATCAGGTGAACAAGGAGGCCATGTCATTAGTTTTTCTTCTTTTATACCCTTTCTTGCCAGCCACGCTGTGGAGTACTTGGACGCGTGTGATGGAGCATTGTCCTGCATGAAAATCATGTTTTTCTTGAAGGATGCAGACTTCTTCCTGTACCACTGCTTGAAGAAGGTGTCTTCCAGAAACTGGCAGTAGGACTGGGAGTTGAGCTTGACTCCATCCTCAACCCGAAAAGGCCCCACAAGCTCATCTTTGATGATACCAGCCCAAACCAGTACTCCACCTCCACCTTGCTGGCGCCTGAGTTGGACTGGAGCTCTCTGCCCTTTATCCAGCCACGGGCCCATCCATCTGGCCCATCAAGACTCACTCTCATTTCATCAGTCCATAAAACCATAGAAAAATCAGTCTTGAGATATTTCTTGGCCCAGTCTTGACGTTTCAGCTTGTGTGTCTTGTTCAGTGGTGGTCGTCTTTCAGCCTTTCTTACCTTGGCCATGTCTCTGAGTATTGCACACCTTGTGCTTTTGGGCACTCCAGTGATGTTGCAGCTCTGAAATATGGCCAAACTGGTGGCAAGTGGCATCTTGGCAGCTGCACGCTTGACTTTTCTCAGTTCATGGGCAGTTATTTTGCGCCTTGGTTTTTCCACACGCTTCTTGCGACCCTGTTGACTATTTTGAATGAAACGCTTGATTGTTCGATGATCACGCTTCAGAAGCTTTGCAATTTTAAGACTGCTGCATCCCTCTGCAAGATCTCTCACTATTTTTGACTTTTCTGAGCCTGTCAAGTCCTTCTTTTGACCCATTTTGCCAAAGGAAAGGAAGTTGCCTAATAATTATGCACACCTGATATAGGGTGTTGATGTCATTAGACCACACCCCTTCTCATTACAGAGATGCACATCACCTAATATGCTTAAATGGTAGTAGGCTTTCGAGCCTATACAGCTTGGAGTAAGACAACATGCATGAAGAGGATGATGTGGACAAAATACTCATTTGCCTAATAATTCTGCACTCCCTGTACAACATATGGGATGGCATATAAGGGCTCTTGATTGTTACAGTTACAGAGATGAACCTTTCATTTGAAAATGTAAGGATTAGTTAGATTGTATTTTTCACTTGTTTATTTTATATTATTTAGTATTCATGGTTTTTCTCCTTTCTTTTAAAGATGATACATTAAATTACCTTTATTATGAAAAGGCTCTATATCTTCTTACAAGACTTTAACAGAAGTTCTTTCTATATTCAGAACACATCTACAAAATGTGACACATTTCAGATGTTTTTCTGCCATTATATGCGCTATAATATCTGTTCATACAAAGATTTTCTATGGTTATATTTAAGTATTCAAAGCTAATTGTGAAGGCAGCATTATATTGTTGGTTAAGTACGTAATAGTTGCTTCATAGTAACCACTGATTTGAAGCAGAACGAGGATAAGATGGCTTTAATAAATCAACTAAAATCACAATCTTTTCCCAAACTTAAACTCTTGTTGCCTAAACCACATGACTAAAGGTGTAAACCATGAAACTGAGCCCTCCATCCACCCCATCACCTCAGTGTCACTTTTGTGTGTTACATAAGTTTTAATTTCTTATGGTTGCACAAAAACAATCCACTAACAAACAAAAAACAAAAAAAGTTCACAAAAATTAATTAGGAAAACACTGTTAGTGTCCAAAGAGATAAGCAGTCATTTTAACTTGGCCACAAGTGTGGATGTGTTTTTACCTCAGTAACCCTGACCGTCCTGTTAAGTTAGGTAAGGGGTAAAGGAAATGAATGTAGGAATGCATGTCTGGATTGACGTATGGACAATTAGTGAAAAACTGATAACTGAGATAAAAACACATTTACCTGCACCTTTGAATTTCTTCCACATACGAACTTGTTTGTGGCGTTTGTTATAAAGAACAGGGAGCTGGTCGCAGGCCTAATTAATTAGTCTGGACTTTGCAGTAACTGTCATTGCCTTCTGAACTCTAGCCGCTCCAGTTGTGCCAGCCAGAGAATGCAAATCTACAAATCCTTATCCTGTTGTACAATTTAACAAATGACTTAACAAATGTCACTTAGCAGAATAAAAAGCCTTTGCTTGCCACAGGCCATGATTTATCATGAATAAAACATGGATCGACCCCTTCGACGCCTTAATATTAAGTGAGAATATCCCCTCCTTTGAGGGGCTTACATTATAATTTTTTTCTCATTACAGTACAATGGCAAACAAAGGCAGTTGCTTATTAGCCCGTTTGAGCTGAAATCTGCCTTGTTTAATAGCCAATATATGCATAATTCTGCCCGGAGCGTCTTCACTGCATAAATTTCAAATATCTAGATTTCTTTGTGAGGCTTTGTGTTCGGGTGTGATAAGAAAAGCTGTTTTTCTCATGATCGCCCCCAAGCTTCAGACGTGATTTGACAGAAAAATAAAGACATTGTGGCTGCAAGATGACAGAAACCACAGTAAAGCTCATAAGTGTTACTCTAGGTATGCAAAGGGATACATATCTATGCCCTAAACCATCCTCTCATATAAAATGACAATACAGCTATAGATGCTGACATCTAAAATCTATACCTGTATAAATTATTTTATATAGTTTTTATTTTTTTGCACCCTGTGATGTCATTTGGTAGCCTTGGTAGCTGGGGATCGGTCCACCAGGGCCTCTGCTCCTGGCCGCCGCCCAGCACACAATGTACCCGGCCCCTATGGCCCCTCCTGTGGGTGGTGGGCCTGCAGGGGGATAGGCCCATGTCCCTGTTTCAGGCTGTGCCCGGCCGGCCACCAGACGCTCGCCCTCGGGCACCCTCCCCGGGCCTGGCTCCAGGGCGGGGCCCCGGTAACCCCATCCCAGGCAGTGTGAACTGTTCCCTTGATATTTTACTCATAGGGGGCTTCTGAATTGCTCTTTGTCTGGTCCCTCACCCAGGACCAATTTGCCATGGGAGACCCTACCAGGGTGCAAAACCCAGAGACAACATAGGGGATACACAAACCCCTCCACCACATTAAGGTAGCGATTTCGGGAGGGAGGAGTCCCCACCGGGCGGAGGCCCCGGGGTAGACCCAGGACACGCTGCAGAACGTCTTGGTGCTCCCCCCGACAAGCTGGAGGAGGTGGCCGGGGAGAGGGAGGTCTGGGCTTCTCTGCTTAGGCTGCTGCCCCCGCGACCCGGCCCAGATAAGCAGAAGAAGATGGATGGATGTAATGTCATTTCATTTTTCTATAAATATAACGCACCAAATGATTTAGTCAGAATAGCTAAATGAATAGCTTCATCAGCTATTCCTCATGTTTTACTGAGTAAATCTAGTTACATTAAGATGAGATTTGTTGCTAAAAAAAATTTTTTCTTTCTCATTATTATTATTATTATTATTATTATTATTATTATTATTATTATTATTATTATTATTATGTGGGTCAGGATCTTATCACAGAACACTACAGCAAATATACCAGATAACGAATCAGGCTAATTTAAGACTATATTTTCAAGCACTTTTTCCATTTTGCATTTCTCAAATGTAAAGCAAAAAAGGGTTAATCATTTTCTCACTCAAGTGACAAAACCAGGAGATGATGCTTGGAGCCTCCTCCCCATAATGTCAGCTAATATGAGAGCTTATGGATCACTGCCTAAACTCATTAGCCTCACTGTTTCTACCACCACTGTGCTCATAAAGGTGTCTGATGCAGGCTTCAGTTTCAGTCATTATCAGAGCGCACAAGTCTGGTGTTATAGAAAACTGTGCAGCTTTGTAAGCCCAGGGTTCGACTTTGTTCTACATTTTTTGTCTGGCTTTTTAGGAGCAGTTGGAAATAGTGCAAACAAACTTCTGCTTTTGGTTTGTCACAGGCTCTCAGCAGCCATGTTGATCCTGGTATTAAAATGAAAACCCCTGCATGCTTCTATACGCTGATGATTTTCCCTTTTTGGAAAAACATGACATGCAAATGTCCTTGTTTTCATTCCATCTCCTTTGTAGGCCTCTAGGAAACTGTTTTCATTTTGTGAGGATAAGGAGGAACATTTGCACAAATAAAAATATCCATAAAGACAAAATATATTAAAAACAGACAACGTTTTGTTTGACAGTGGATCTGTTCCAGTTTGACTTTGTTGTTAATGCTAGAAATTTGGCTGAATTTAACATGGAAAAACTTTAATTAATGCAGTTTTAACTACATCACTTTGCAAAATATTTGCATGCAGAAATGAGTACAAAAATGTGTTTTTTAAAAAACTGTCCAGCATAAACAGCCAGTAGTAAGCAGATGAAAGTATGCCTGACTGTGTGACTCCGAAATCCTGTTGTACAATTTGTCTGAGCTGAAAACAAGTTATATAAGCTTTTATTGAGCCAACATTTGTAAATGAACTTCTTGTGTTCAGTCATATTCATGCAGCCAACCTACACCGCCTCTAAAGTCAAGCTTGAATAAGATAACCCTCCTTATTGGGGTTAATCAGCTTAAACTGTTCTCTGCAGCTCTGTGCAGCCTCCCTCCCCTGACAGGTTGGAAAGTCACTAAGCCAATTTCATTTCCTCTTGGATTACTGGATTTGGAGAGAAGGGAGTGGAGGCAAAAGGGAGAAAATCTGCATACTTACCAAAGTAGTAATGTGGACCCTCTGTCACACGGGAGGCTAACAGGGGGAAAGGCGATTTACTGTTTGTCGAGTGTGTGAGGTGCATTTTTCAGCCTTAAAGGCACACAGAGAGCAACTATTCCCTAATGTGAAAGAAATCTAGTCAGTCGGAGTTGTTTGTAAGTATCCCACTGAAAGCAGCAGTTTACCACCTTTTGGACTTGTGACCCCTTGAGATGAAAGCCTACGGGATACGACCCAACGGCTGACAGCAATTGAAAGTGTTAGAAAGTTTGATTCCAAGGATTTTAATAGGATTATATAAACTGTATTTGTTGTAAGGACAAAAACAAGCTTCAAATAATATTGCTGTTCTTTTTTTTTAACCATTTAATTATTTAATCGTCTTTTCATCTCCTTAGATTTATAACCAGTTGTTCCAAAGTTTGAATTTAGAAACTAATGTATCTAGCAGC
Organism: Oreochromis aureus; assembly: GCF_013358895.1. Classification (NCBI taxonomy): domain Eukaryota; kingdom Metazoa; phylum Chordata; class Actinopteri; order Cichliformes; family Cichlidae; genus Oreochromis; species Oreochromis aureus. The sequence continues at coordinate 4,347,368 of NC_052953.1, read as the reverse complement.
GCTCAAAGAGTGAATGATGTCAGTTTTAACAGAGTCACAAACAATCTCAGTCCACTTCTTCATTCAAAAGCTACCAGACCTTTAATGATATCTCAGTTAGCCATCTCCTTGTTTGGTCAGAGATAATACTCCAAAGGTCGTGGGTCAGATTTGGTCTTTGTCTTCATGCTGGAAGGTTAAGTGGAAGGAAAAGGCTTTAAGGACTCAGAGTCAAAACATCCAACTTCAGCTTTTCATCAAAGCAATCGAGTCCACGAGTCACCGCACAAATATCCGCAGAGGAAGATCGCTTCAGCAGTACACGTCAGTCAGTACGAGTCTAGTTCCTGAAATGCAAAATATTCAGCTATGTTTAATTGTATTTGTAAAGGAATGTCTCCACACATTTTTTTGGGGTTTTAGGATGTATGTCAAAATAAATGCTGGTAAAATAAAAAGGTTAAAGGAGACATATGCACCCATTTCTTTTTTTAACAGCTTTTTCATCAGCTTTGAAAACACAGTTATTCGTCATTGGCCTGGATTGTTTTACTAAGAAAGTCAGTAACTCTATACACGCCACATCAGGCCATTGATATTAGATTTCAAACATAATATAAATAGCTTTACTCTGAATCTCACATCTGTGGGTTCAAACAGTCCTGTTTCTTTCATCTAAAACTGCCAAAATCTGACATAACAAGCAGTATGTCAATCCTAGTCATTTTCTTCCATCTACACTACAACAGCATAACTCACTTCTTGCTTGGAGTCATCAGGACGCAGCAGCTAAGGTACTAACAAAAACCATTCTTTCAGTGGCTTCCAGTAAAATACAGAACTAACTAATTTTAAGATTCAGAGCTGTGCATGAACAGACTCCTGCTTGTACAGCAGAACTCATAAGACCTTGTTCCAGCAATCAGTGCTTCTTATCATCAAATCAAGCCCTGTTGTCATATTTGAAATCCAGAGCCGACCACATTTATGAGGCTGCGCTGCTTAGACTTCAGACAAACAACCATTCCCGCTCACATACACAGCGAAAGCCAATTAACAATCACAAACTAACCTAACATGCAGCTTTTTGGATAGTATGAGGAAAACTCAAAACCAGGCAGGTAACTGTTATTAATCAATTATTAACTTGAATTGCAGCTCAACTAAATGCACTGTTAAAAAGAGAAGTTTTTAAGATTTCAGTAGATGCACAATGTCTCCAGAGTCAGGGGGGTAACGTGTCACATCATCATCATCGTCACAATACAGCAGACACAACCTTCATCGTCACCCCTTACACGACAAATGAATGTTCCATGAAGCGCTGTTGCTATTTTCATCCTTCTCTTTAAGGGGAGAGTGGTCACCACTTGAAGCAGCACTTGTAGTGTTAATCTGGGCGATAACATCCAGAACATACACTTCCTTCCCTTAGTTCAAAGTATGTAGAGGTTATCGCTGCTTTTCATGTATGTGTTTGAGTAGGTGTTCATTCACATGCAATGAATGCAATATTCCCTAGACCCTCATCCTCACCTTAGCCATTACAACTAAGTTACAAGCCCCAAGTGTTAGCCAATGCTAGCCTTCTATTTAACCGTTTGAGGGTCCTTTGGAGAAACGTGAAAAAGTTAGAACAGAACAAATTACTCACTTTCCTAAAAAAACTACTCACTCGGATTTCTACATCTCAGACTGGATCTCACAAAGATATCTGTAAGAGTGCACGCACGCACACATAAAAGAAGTACGAGCCTGGCTTCAGGCCAATGTCCAGGCCGTGACTAATAATCACAAGACCAGCAGGCCATGAGACTTGTTTGCAAGGAGCTAACCGTTCAGCACAAACACATCCAAACACGTTCCCCCTCTGAGCCAGTTAATTTCATCCCTGTGGCTCAGTGTTTATCTGTGTGTGGATATCTGCGAGAAGAGACGTGATGCCTGCTATGACAAGGTTACGTAACATCTGCAGGCATGTGTGTGTGACACTGCCCAGCCTAATGCCAGCAGAAGGTTAGCAGACAACTTGGTTGTGCAACACGTCTGTGATCTTCGCTTGATTCATGGCACCCTGTCAGAAAACTGAAGCAAGACGTAAAGTCAAAGCTTTCATAAAGCCCGAGCAAGAATTCAATGAAGGAAAATGCTTTTTAAGATAACATTCGGATGTGTGCACACAGGCGTTACATCGAAGACAAGAGCAGGAAGTAGGAGAAAAAGAACAACATTATTACAGCATGATTTCAACAGAGAGGGGAGTTATCCGCATGGGCAAAGCAACTGTGTTTGTTCAGCATTTCTTAGCATATTTTACACAAAGTTATTTGTGTTTTTTAAGCTGTATGAAGAGATTGAAGAGATTTGGGGCTGCATACAGCTTTGTCTTGCACCTGGAGAGTAGTGAGACTATTTCTTTCTTTAATTTTTGGTGATTTAGCTGCCTACTCATCATGGTGTTTTTAAATTAATGACAGGGCGGGGGTTGGGGGTGGGGGGGTAGTTTTAGAACTACTGGAGGGTTCTAATAATAAAATAAATAAATAGTTCGTGCATCCCTCATTTTAAAAGGGGGAAGCACTTGTACTTAAAATCTTTATGAACATCTGCCATCAGCATAATTAATTCACCAAAGGGCACTTCGGTGCCATGTGGAGGCCGGTCACTAATACAGCCTGGGTCAGCAGTTTAATTCCCACTGGGACCACCCGTGTTAAATGTCACTGCTCGTGGTACTGTCTGGTGTTTTTAGAATAATCCACCCTCCAACTGGTACTAATCACATATGGGCTCTAACCGGATTACATGTTCCATTTGACTGCAATTTAAGTGACGTGTCAAAAAAATTTATTCTCACAAGTATTTTTAGACAAATCTGTTTCTGTGTGCTGCTGAACCAGAGAGATCTTAGTTCGGCCTGTTTGGATCACAGTTAACCACACTGTGAACCACAGTAGATGTAGAATAGGTGTTCACGTGTTTTTAAAAACACAATCTACAAATAAATATTTCCACGCAGCACTAAATACTAGATGGCTGGAAATGTAAGAGCAGCAGTCTATGCAATATATGCAACTTTGAAACAATGAAGTTGTTTATTCTAATCCACCTTAACAACAGGGAAATTAGACTTTTCTGTCTAAGATGGATTATGAATAACACAAAAGTTATTTCACTTATTATTTCACTTTTTTTTTTTTGCTTTTCTTGTGTTGAAATAAAGTAAAATAACATTTTGAAACTGAGCGTTTAGAGCTTTCTGAAGCCTGCTGAGCTTCTGGGCTCGCAGGGATTACTTGTACATCCACTGACCTCATTATTTGAAACTTTGGAGATGTTTATTATGATCATCCACGAGTTCCAGCAGTTACTCAGAAAATACAGGAGCTACAGTCTCCTGGTCAAAAACAAGCTGTGTTTGTAAACCACCAAATCTCCTCCTCCTTCCTACCGTGGATGTTGTTACTCTTCCTGAAAGCATCCCTGTATTGTATGCAGCTTCAGGAACCCTTAAATGAGTTCTTTGAGATGACAGCAACAAACAACCGTTTGTCTCAACATGAATTAGACCCCCAGGTACTGAGCTTTAATAAACTCAAAGAGGATTCCTTGTTGTTGTTATTCCTGCTGCTAGCTTCTTCTTACACGGACACAAACGGTTAAAGAGAAAAGATACAGCACTCTGGTTTTGGCTCAGATACACTTTCCCAGCAGTGGGTTGCTGATGTTGGAGGAAGATCAGAACTCTGAAGGAACACACTTTGGCTTCTGATTTATTTGAGGAAAATGTTTATGTAACTGGTGCCCTTATATAACCCGTCTGTATTTTAGCATACACACATCACTCATGTGGCATGTTCTTATCATAGTTTTCTCAGTAAGGTTTAGAGCCACAGTCAGAGGCTCCAGTGTGCCCCACTGGATGGCTTTGCAAAATGCCAAAAGAGAAGAGAAGACAGTAGCAATATTTAAAATGCACTCATATTCCATTAGGAAGTCAAATGCTGCCACTGTAGCTTTGCAATGTATATGCAATGTTGTCAGACTGATAAAATGTGGAAAACCTGAGACATTTCACTAAAATTGCACTTGTCATCTGGCTGTTCATCATTTATTTTATACATTGATGTTTCAGTTGATGTGAATGTCCTGAAAATGTACCCGTACTCATCACTAAAGCAAAGATATTTTTAAAAATACATTATGCAGCAAAGCTTGCGATCGCATTGGGCTGGTCCAGTGGTCCGTGAGCTAAAACTGTTTGGCCTCCATGGTTTGGAGCTGTGTAATGGATCATGTGGGTTTGCGACAAGCAAAAGTCCATAAAGATTATGCCACTGTCAAATAATCCCTGTAGGTGATCCGAGATGAGTTCAGAGTCTGCTGGGAAGCGTTTGTTGCTGACTGTTGACAAAAGAAAAAAAATGCTCACACAAGGATCAGTTAAATGGCTAAATTTCACATTAGTGAAACAATGACTGTTTACATTATGTGGAAACCGATTGTGGCGTAGCTCCACCAGAACGGAGCACCCCCAGAAGCAACATTACTTGCAATATGAAGCATTAGCATTCCTAATGTGGCAATAAATAACATAAGAAAAGCATTAAATGAAATTAAATTCTAATGTCATCATTTACATTGTGTGCATGATCTTCCTGGATGACTTACTAATGCATTTAACGTGATTAATCTCGACATGTCAGCTTTTGTTTTGTTTCTTTAATCAAGGCCTCAAAGTCAAGCTCTGCTGGTCTCAGTGCTTCCCACAAGAGCTGACGGCTCAGCTGATACCTTTCTATGCATCAAATAGGTAACTCTAATATATTGTGCACTATTTAAGCTGCTTCAGCCTGTATACAGCAGCCCTGCATCTTGCAGGTCAGCTCCGCCTTACATGCTCTGTGTGACTTTATCAATGCCTGACTTGAGTTTTCCTGCTGCTCTTCCTGCCTTGTGATTTCCACATGCATGTGGAATGGCAGGGATATCCCAGAAGGGAGTCAGACTGCCAAATATAAATTACTGCAGATGGAAATAATCTTTTTAATATAGCAATCCTGACTAAAATGTATCATCACTCCTGGCCTTTTTCCACCCCTTGGTATGTTATAATTATTGTGGGGGATGACGAATCAGTAGTTTTCAGTACCTTGTCTGTCAGTGTCTCATCTCTCGATGAGCATCAGGTGAACACTTTACCACACCACATGCGAGGCAGGCGTCTCCTTTTTGTCAGCTACAATAGCAAAACAAAGGACTCATTTAAAAGAAAATATTTTAAAAAATAAATAAATTCATCCATCCATTTCCTATAGCTTATCCAGTACCAGCTCACAGGGGAAGCAGTCTAAGCTGAGATACTCTCTCCACTGCCACCAGTTCCAGTTCTTCCAGGGGATACCCCGAGCCAGCCAAGAGACATAATCTCTTCAGCGTGTCCTGGGTCTACCCCGGGGGTCTGATGTTGGTCGGACATGCCCGAACCATCTAAACCAGCTGATTTCAATTCAGAGGATCAGCTCTACTCTGATCCCCCCCTGAGTAACTGAGCACCTCACTCTGTCACTAAGGTTGAGCCTGGATGTAGTTTGCTCATTTCAGCCACTTGTATCTGCAGTCTTATTCTTTTGGACACTACACAGAGCCCATAGCCAGAGGTAAAGGCATAAATTCAACCAGTAAATCAACCTTGTTTCCAATCTTTCTCTACGAGCTCAGATCTTGTCTTTGGATTTTCAACTATAAGTAAAAAACAAGATATTAGGGTTGTGTGACAGTGTGATCACTCCTCCATATTACACGACAGACCCAAAGCACCAGTGAGAAGTCTCTCAGAGAAATTATTCACTCACTACTACTCCGCTCACCACTAAAATCCGCCTTCATTAAAATTCACAGTACTTCTTTTTGAGTGAGCATCCTGCTTTCGTTGTCATGGGATACCCATTCCTATTAACGGTCAAAGGCTCCCAATCCATTATAAGCCATTTGATGCCGTTTTATTCATCTCGTTATTCACTTTTAATTAAAAATAAAGAGCTACACGACTGACTGCAGTAAATTATCTGTCATTAAATTACAGCAGTCATCATGTTGATGGCAGTAACATCAAAGACTTATTTGTGCTAGGCTCCATGTTAGTGGGCAATTTGCTTTGATTTTACATGCACCTTGAGACAAAACATCAAGATGCTGAAAGCCAGAGAAAATTTTGACAGAAAGGCGGAGAAATGAACTCAGCTGAGCTTTATTTACCAAGCACATTCCATTCAAATATGTGGGTAAAGTAAGTCTTTTCTTACTTTACCACACAAAATGACCATCTTTGCACTGGTTGGCATCCTCAGTTCACCTATAGAGGCCCGTGATCAGAGTCAGTCACAGCTGCGAGTTGGATTTATTCAGTATACAATAATGAGTACAATGTGCATGAAGGGTAAAATAAAATCAATTAGGATTTAGGCACAATTCTGGCTTTATTATTAGATTAATCCCACAAAGCTGTGGTGGTATCATAGCGTCTGTCTTCTCTGGCTGACTGTCCCACTGAGAGTGCCATTGTTCAGCATGCAAAAGATTTGCATAATCCCCAGCCAGCCCCCGCCCCACCTGTGCCTTCCCACAAGTGAGGTCACTCTGAAATCCAAAGATTTCAGTGGGACAGAAACGGAAAGAGGGGAAATGAAACCTGAGTGGATTATCCTGCTACAAATTCAGCCTGGAATTGTCAAATGCAGTTCTCAGCAGTTTAGCTTGTGAACCTTAAAAAGTCACATTAGTGACCCTCAAAACACTTCACATCTCTCTTCATGTGTTCGTGTCCATTAGGCATATCCAGCTCTTCCAGGGGAAACTCCAAGAGACATTATCTGAGGTTCAAACTGAGACTGAGAAATTCCTTGATGCCAGGATTAAATTATTTTGTCACGGTGCTGGCTCTGTGACCCAGTGTTTTGTGTTTTGAATTATTTATACTCTGGATTTCATTGTTATTTATAGTTTCTAGTCTCTTGGTTTCGGCCTCTGTTCCTTGTGTGACGTCTAATCAAGTTATGTTTTCATGTCGGTGCTTCTCATTGTTTTAGTGTCAAGTCTGCGCCTGTCTCCCGTTTCCTGTTCTACTTTGACGGTCTCGTGTGCTGTGTTAGTTTGTCCCGCGGTCTCATTGTGTGCGATTTCTCCCAGCTGTGTCTCATTCCCTCATTATCCCTCTGTTTGTTGCTGGATTGTCTGTGTTTCTCTGACTGTCTTTCCCATGTCCAGGTCTCCATGTCCCAGGTTTTTGGTTTCTTTATACTTGTTTCTAGTTTCCTCCCAGTTTAAGTTTTGTCACCTTCTGCTTTTGTTTGCATTCTGTCCCTGCGGCACATTTCAAAACCTGTGACAGATTTTGATGTTTTGTCCTCTCTTTGCTACATATCAGGTTGAATGCTGCATGCACATCTGTGCATCCACTTATCCTATCAATGGGGTATGCTAAAATTACCTAATTATAGCATATGAAAGGTTATCTAAAGTATTAAATGAGTTTGTCCCAATAGTATGTATTTTGATAACGAGTAAGCAGCTGTTGCCGTGGCGTCAACAGACCTTAGAGGGGAGGTAAATTTATGCTGTGAGTATTGTGAGGCCTTGGACTGGGAGTAAAACAAAAACAAATATGGCAGCTTGTAACTTTTAATTTTACTGCAGCAAACTTCATTCACTCATGCACCCTGGAGCAAAAAGAAATAAACAGTTCATCCTAAAAGAATATAAAATGTACAACAATCGCAACACAGACTCTGGAATCAACACGGTAGCATCTAACAGGTTTGGAGGACTTTATTGACCACAGTTAATATACAGGGTGGGCCATTTATATGGATACACCGTAATAAAATGGGAATGGTTGGTGATATTAAAGTCCTGTTTGTGGCACATTAGTATATGTGAGGGGGCAAACTCCTCAAGATGGGTGGTGACCATGGTGGCCATTTAGAAGTCGGCCATCTTGGATACAACTTTTGTTTTTTCAGTAGGAAGAGGGCCATGTGACACATCAAACTTATTGGTGATGTTACAAGAAAAACAATGGTGTGCTTGGTTTCAACGTAACTTTATTCTTTCATGAGTTATTTACAAGTTTCTCTTTGTTCACAGCCATTGACATGTCGAAGAGGTTAACACGTGAGGAGCGAATCGAAATTGTGTTGATATCTGGTGAACGCAGTAACCGGGTCATTGCAGCAGATTTCAATGCAAGACACCCTACGAGACCACCCATCTCCCATGCTACAGTTTCATGAAACTGGTTCAGTGTTGGATTTGCCAAAATGTGGACGCAAGAAAACTGTCACTAATGAAGAAACATCAGTGGCTGTCCTAGCTTCATTCAGCAAGAGCCCACAGCGTAGCACTCGCCGCATGTCACTGGAGAGTGGCATTAGTCGAATATCCTTCGCGGATATTAGCTACTCACAAATGGCACCCTTACAAACTCCAGCTACTGCAGCATCTCAACGAGGATGACCCAGATTGGCGCACAGAATTTGCAGAATGGGCAAAACAAAAACTGGAACAGGACCCTCAGTTCACGCAGAAGATTTTGTTCAGTGATGAGGCAAACTTTTATGTGAATGGTGAAGTTAACAAACAAAACCACCGCTACTGGTCTGACACTAACCCACATTGGATGGATCCTCCAAGACTGTTGGAACAACAAAAGTGATGGTTTGGTGTGGTATATGGGGTACAACGATAGTGGGTCCATTCTTCATCAATGGAAACCTCAAGGCCACTGGATATTTGAAATTGCTACATGATGATGTGTTTCCCTCTTTATGCACTGAAGCTGGCACGTTCCTTGAGTTTTTCCAGCAAGATGGTGCACCACCACATTATGGGCACCAGGTCCGAGCATTCCTAGATGAACAGTTTCCTGGAAAGTGGATTGGTCGTCGAGGCCAGTTGAATGGCCCCTCAAGGTCTCCCGATCTGACCCCTTAGACTTTTATCTTTGGGGTCATCTGAAGGCAACTGTCTATGGTGTGAAGATACGAGATGTGCAGCACCTGAAACTACAGATACTGGATGCCTGTGCTGGCATTTCTCCTGCGGTGTTGCTATCAGGGTGTGAAGAGTGGGAGAAGAGGGTTGCATTGACAATCCAACACAATGGGCAGCACATTGAACACATTTTATAAGTGGTCAGAAACTTGTAAATAACTCATGAAATAATAAAGTTACGTTGAAACCAAGAACACCATTGTTTTTCTTGTAACATCACCAATAAGTTTGATGTGTCACATGGCCCTCTTCCTATTGAAAAAACAAAAGTTGTATCCAAGATGGCTGACTTCTAAATGGCCACCATGGTCACCACCCATCTTGAGGAGTTTGCCCCCTCACATATACTAATGTGCCACAAACAGGACTTTAATATCACCAACCATTCCCATTTTATTACGGTGTATCCATATAAATGGCCCACCCTGTAGATTACAAATGTGACACAATGCAACAAAGCTCAGTGTCATCACTGATCTACAGAGCACCAAAAAAAAAAAAAAAGTTTAGTCTCTTAATCCAGAGAGAATGGTAAAAGACGGAAACACAGCTCAAACTTTCCTTAAACACCTTCAAAAGCATCAACTGAGCCATGTTGTTCATGACTGTATACTTTTGTCATCCCCAAAAGCTCCTTTAACCACAGCAGTTATGTTACAGGGACATTAACATATTTGTTCAACCTGGGAAAGAAAAAAGAAAAAAACTTGAACCAGGATCTGAATGAAGACTGAAGAGTTCTTTGTTCCTCAGAGCAGCTGAAAGACTTGGCCACATTCCCCCAAACCAAGTGCCACCAAACATCAATAATCCAGTCTGGCATTGGACCAGCTCTGACTCTTCACAGTATCAAAGGGTTTAAACAGTTTTTCATGATCAGGCGCTCCAATACCTGTGAATCAACACTAGACCCCCCACCCACCTGCTGCAGCCCATTACTTAAAGGCTGAGAAAGGCCTCCAGACAGAGCGGGGGATCCTGCTTGATGGTCACAGTGCACATGGGCGCTTTGTACACAGGGCAGAAAGGGAAGCTTTTATTGTTTTCTGATAGATGGGTAATGGATGAATCCATAAATCTGTCGGCTTCATTTGGTGCTGCTGAGCTAAGTAATTAAATAACTCATGTGCCAGTTGGCACAGGACACCACAGACTCCCCGCCTCTGATAGATATAGCCAGGCAAACAACCGCGCGCCGTAATCATTTCTTTTGTTGCAGCTTAATTGGTTTTCTGAGGTATTTGCCATTGCAATTTGCATTATACGACAAGAGTGAGATCAAGGAAGTCTTTGTATTTCCAAAAAACACGGTATCATCAACAAAGAGACAAGATTCTTGCCATCTGCCAGACACGGGACTGCCTGAATGGTTTTATTTTTTTAAATGTAATAATACGAACAAAAAAAATCATATTCCACCATATTTAGAGGCTAAGGCAACTCTGAAACAATGTTTTAAAAAGGGCACACACAAGCACACGTCTGCACACACACTCAGACATCTGCTGCTGCTTTTTGGGAATTCTTTAAATCAGGAATTTTCAGTTTAAAGAAAAACCACACGCACATCCTCCTTTGCAGGCATCATCATTTAGCTGCTTGAAGATGATATAAAGGTGACTTACCAGTCTGTTGTCCAGCACTGCTCTCTCCTTAGATAATGTCCCAAAAAAGGTTGGCTGGAAAGAAGAAAGAGATTTGAATGTTTATTTTTTTCACTTTCATGGGAACTTTTTGACTGAACTTTGTGTTTACATCTCTGCTACTCCTGGTCTTGTAGCTCAGTTTATTAATGACATATTATCATTATTATTATTAACCAGTAAGTCTTTAATCCACAATGGGAACACTTTATAGTGACTGGTCTTCTTCAACACTATAAGTCATATTATCAGCCTTCCAAATAACGGTCTCTGCAGTCTCAAACACATCTGCCCGACACAACTGAGGGAACAAGGTAAAACAAATAAATCGTTGGCACAAAGCAGCGTGAGCTCAAACCTGCTGAGCTGCAGGTATCGTAGCCAGAGCAAACCAAGGGCACGGGGGAAAATAATGATGCTAATAAAAAATCCAAATTTATTACAGTGGGACAGGTGCCTTTGCTGAGAGTAATGGTAGTCATCTGCGTTTAATGTGGATCTGAATGTGGGCGGCACGTACGGGCTAATTAAACCCGCAGCTTTAAATACAGAAAGAGCCAACAGAGCAGAATAAAGTGCTTTCCTTTGCAAGTCAGATGATGACCCGACGCTGAACAAGGAGAGCCACAACTCAGGGTGTTCCTTCGAGCAGATATAATCTCTACACTCACACACACTCACACACACTCACACACAAAAACAAAAACATGTGGATTACAAGGAACAGGCGAGCTCTCCTAGCCAAGGATATAATTAACCGTGTTTGTCCTGGCATTCACACGCAACGAGATGAGACAATAGACAAATATTTCCTTTCTGTTTACATTGAGGAATTATGGAGCGCAAACACAAGTGATTTTACAGTCTGTTGATTGAGCTCTCTTGTAATTTGCCTCCAAAAATGTGAATTTTACAAATAAAGAAAACCCCGTGCTAGAAAAAAAAACACATTATGCCACCATTTTATTTTTAATAGGGATTGCTGTACACCTTAAACACACTGAACTAGAATGCCACAGAGCCCTGGGTAGAAACCAGCACTCAAAGTTTCAAACCTTCCTTTTCGTTTTTCAATCAAAGTGAAAAATAACTAAAAATGGCCCTGCAGTGCCCGTTTACTATCAGGGTGGGCATTCACTCAACTTTATTCTCCTCAAGTTGAACACTGGCAGGATTTCTGGGTAAAAGCCTGCAGCTGCATGCTGTTGCATAACACAGCCCTATTAGCCAACCTGTTTCCCTGTGACACAGAAACAGGAAATCAATGGGAAAGGCCACTTTGATGTTTGATTGCATGTGCTGTTGCAAGAAACCTTAAGCACTAAATGCTAGTTTCAACCATATCGTGTAGAGTTAAAAAAATAGGAAATGATCTCATTGCAGGAAATGACTTGTTTGATGCTATAATAATATACAGAGAAAATCCTCTTAACCCATATTAGCGAAAAAGGGATTTAACTGATAAAATCCTGGAGGTTGGGAGCCGTTTGCATTATCAGGCCAGAGGATCAAGAGACGTGTTTCACTAATTCTGAAGATAACCTCCTTTTACCATATGAGGCAACGTACAGAAGAGTTTGTTGGCATGAGCATTTCCCAAACTCAGACGACAGTTCAGTGATGGTGGCGTCCTGCTTTGGCTGAGGACATTTGTCTCAACGTGACGATTGTAATCTGAGATCTTTCTGACATTTTGTTGTGCCAACGTAACACTGTAGCTGTTCCCCAATATCACTTATCCTTATTAGTTATGAAGACAGGCTAAGGGTGGGTTCTATGAATCATTTATGGGTTGGTGCAGAGATTAATTGAAATGAAAGAACAGATTGTGGAAACAGTCATTAGCTCAGTGTGCTTTTTAGGAATTATGTAGGGGAAAGCAGTGAACGTGTCACGGCGGGGTGCGCCGGTGTGATGATGAGGTGGACCCAGGAGCAGACACGGTGGGAGACCAGGTTTCAAAACAAGGCGAGCCTTTATTTGGCTGATACATGAATAAATCAAACAAAAACGATAACCAAGACTAGACTATGAACTAAACTATTATTTTAACTATGACTGTGACCTTGACTATGATTAACATGGGGGTTACATAGGCAGACGACCTGACAACGAACAGTAAGAGACAAAATACACACATGAGGTGATCAGGGCCAAACATGGGGAAACAGCTGACACAAACAAATCATAATGACACCACAGGGGAAGTGGAAGACTTTCAAAATAAACAGGAAACATGACGGGACGCAGACGTGACCCGAACTTGACGACATGAAGACTCGCAGACATAAAACATGACAGATAAGACACACTCGACAACAAGGCGAACTTTAACTAAATGAAAATGAGCGAAGAACTATAACTAGGCAACCTCGGAGCTAAAGACGACTAAATGAACCAAAACATAAACAACGAATATCAAAATACAATGAAACAAAAACACATAAACATTAAGACCAACTTCAACTGTGGATAAAAATGCAAAGCAGCTTCAGGTGGGCGGGGGGATTATCATTCAGCAAACCTTTTTCCAGCAATTCAACATCATCCAGCATTGTTTAGCTGCTTAAATGCAGAATCACATACTAGTAGATTACTTTGTGACAGGGTGAGGGTGGATATCTCTTCATCTTGTGAGTTGTAGTTGTGATTTGATCATATGTCACTGCTTCACTCTCACTCAGATGGTCGTAATAAACGTTTTAGCAGGACGCCCTGAATTCCTGCTAACTTAGCTCATCTTTACTTGGACGCTTCACAGCTGAAAGCTTTGACCACATCTGGTGTTGCCGATAGGTGTGGTCAGATGTGTGTTTCGGTGCATCTGTAATGATGTCCAGAAAAGCGTTGGAGTGAGACGTTAATCTACAGGATTACAGCAAAGGCAAGTTTTCAGAGCAAGTATTAATAAAAGGCCAGTTTAACCTGTTAGTTAGCAGAGGAAGCAATGCTAATATGCAAGCAATCGTTTTCATATTAACCTGTACAAACAAATCTAAAACACCTACACATTGGATAAAACATCAGAATGTGATGAATTCTGAATTGACTGCACAGTAAAATGAGAGATTGCGGTCACATGGGGCGGGGGTATCTAGAAGGACATCAACTGTAAGTTTAATGTAACAGAAGCCTGTGTGAAAATCTGAGTATCATTCAGGATTGTTTTAATGCTTCTGCTGAGGAATGATGGAAGATAGCAAGCAAAATGGGAGAAAGAAAGCACGAAAGGAAGAAAGAAACAACAAAGAAGAACAAAAATCAAACCCTGTTCTGCCACCTCACTCATTAGATAATTGCTTATGAGACTAAAACCTCAAAGTGGTGCTTCTACCTTTGACCTGTGACTTCTTTTACAAAGCAGGTGAAGATGAGACCAAAGGAAAAAGGAAAGCTGAGCTTTTATCTTGATTACAGGGTTGCCTGAACTAGAAGTGACCTGCTAAATGTGGACTTGTATGTTTACGATCAGAGACCTGGAGCTTTTGACCCAGCTGACCTCTACTGCCCATCCTAAATGATTAGTCCCACAAAGTATTCTGCTGCTGCTCTCCTGTCAAATGTTGTTGAACTAATTAATGAAAGATAGACAGAAATTTTTAAAATAATACATTAATCTGTCAGACTTTTCTAACTTAAAAATAATCATGTGTATACGTAAAGCTAATTATAGACAAGAGACCTCCACAGAAACTGCGGTTCTTCTAATACCAACTTCAGTCAGTCCCCATTTAACTAAGATGCTAAAATTTCCATCTTCAGCTATGAAATATACATGTTTACAGCCTGGTACAAAGTGTTAGCTGACCATCCTCTAATCTAAGAATAGTCACTTCTGGCTAAAGAAAAAGACACTTGCTAATGTTGTGGTATACCAATGGGTCAATGTCTTTTACCATCTTGGCAAACTATTTTTATTATTTTGTTTATTTTATTGATTTATTTTTTTGCACTGTTTTCTATGCCATTGTTGTTTTTTGGTTTTATGTTAGATCTATCACTCTGACAAGTAAACAAATAAAATCCAATACTTTTTACATTTGATTTATTATCATATTCGACTGGTTGTTGTAGAAAATAGATCAGACTACAGTTAGTGACAACAGGTCTGGTGATATTAGTCAAATGTTAACAGCTGATCCAAAAAGTACATGTCCATAAAAAGAAGCTGCTGTGCTCTGACAGGTGTTGTATAAGAACATTTGGAAGCCAAGCAGATGTAGTTCAGTGTTTGGACAGGAGGACGTTTCACTGCAAAGAAACTTCACCTTATGTAACACCAACAATCACAAAAAGGATCAGGCAGCTTCTGCCAGCGCAGATTAGCTCAAGTGAACACGCTGCAAAAAAATCTGCAAAAAAACCCCTCTGTATTGTGCACCACAATAAATCAGCTGCTGAACTCATCTCAGCTGATCTCTTTTATGTCGTCACATTTTCGGTTCTCGGTTGCTTGATACATTAACTAATTTCTGCCGTGTGAGTGATTTGTTACAAAAGTTGGTCAAAGTTTATGTAACTTCTGGACAGCTGCCCCTGCCCTAGTTTAAAAAGACTTCTTAGGGCTTGTGACTCAGTCTGTCACTCACCATGAATCAGGTCATGAGCGAATCAGGCCACAGACGCTGAGCAATTGCATAAATATAGCCTGTTGTGTTATTTTGATACTGGTCTGTGATCGACTGCTGTATGTTTCAACTGCCATGTAGTCTTTGATAAAAATATTAAATCCTATATATACACACACAAGTGCACTAGAGCAAATTTAAATCTAAATAAAAGGCACACATTTTCATTAAAATTCACCACAAAATCTCTACAGATGAATAAAACATAATCCACTTAAAGTCACACAACAGATGATGTTCAGATGATAACACTGCAATCAGATTTGTTTCTGCTGAACTAAATGAAAAAAATAAAATCATTAACACTGAACTAAAAAGACAAACCAATGTTGGAAAGTCCAGAAAAGGATTCAACAACTCAAAGGCAGAAAATATGACATCAGTACTCAAGTAAAACTCACCACTGAATCTTTTGTTGTTTAAATCACATCTTAATAAATTAAACTGTCCCTGGTACCAGTTGAATTGATTCATGTCATGTTGTTCAGCCTTTAACAACTTAAATCAGACCGAGGAGCAGTTCTTTCAGTTGAAACCTAATTGCAACAAAAAATATTTAGTCTATGATATAAAATGAAACCAAAGATGAATAGACAATGTTTAAAGTTGAGAGTAATCTTGTAAGCTTTATTGTAGCAATGGCATGCACGCTGTGGGCTTGAGAGGAAACTAAAATAAAATAAGGACCTCTATAGGAAGTAGATTTTTAAAGTTACTCTCCAATTCAGACTTCCAGGAAACAAAAACCACAGAAAAAGTAAACCTAACAGAAAAGTAGCCAAATAACGGTTTAATAATTTAAATAACCTGCAATGTGAAAGACCAGGTTAAAAGCTGCCGAGTGTAAAGCATATGCTCCCTGCATTGAGCGGCACTAGCTAGCATTAAAAATACAGCCCTGGAAACAAGCAATTACAAAATGAGCGTCTCTGAGTAAAACACATTCTACTCAGTACACACAGTACTCTGCTAATTAGCAAAATGAGGTTAGCCAGCTTGCTAATAAGCTGGCTAACCTCACAAACAGAGACTGCAGCGTGTTGTGCGCTCTGCTGAGAAGGTGATTGGCTGCAAACTCCCATCTCTGCAGGACCTGTACACCTCCAGGACACTGGGGCGTGCAGCTCGGATCACAGCTGACCCTTCTCACCCTGGACACAGTCTGTTTGACCTGCTCCCCTCAGGCAGGAGGCTCCGGTCCATTCGCACCAGAACCTCTCGAACAGTTTCTTCCCCTCTGCTGCTGGACTCATGAACAATAACCATATGACTGTTCCCACCACTAACACGTGACCCTACACTGTGTTCACTGCATCATTCCATGTTTGCACTGATCACCACCTGCACTCATGTACATATCTATCCTCTTAGCACTTTTAATTCTTATTTTTATGTCTATTTAAGCGTTGTATAACATTATGTTTGCACTAAGTACCGCAGCAATTTCCTAATGTTGTAAACCTGCTCAACATTTGGCAATAAAACCCTTTCTGATTCTGATTCTGATTGCTGCTACATATATCCAAAATAAATTTTCAATCATCAGACAAAAAAGAAAGTGAAATTACATGAGCAGGGCATTAGGTTTATGAAGGGACCTTTGTTTGGTTTGGGGGGGATTAAAACCATATCCAGTTTATGTTTTTTCCTACCAAACTCCAGCTCTATGCTAGCTTCCCTTCCAATCTGCAGTAGCTGGAAGCTAAAGATGGGATAAAGCCAGAGTATCACCTTTTTAAAGCCCTGAGCAGCTCTAGAACGAGTTTCTTTATGCTGATGAAACCAAAGTACTCTTGGGTGTGTTTTCCAAAGATGAACGTATAGTGAAGGAACAGCAAGGCTCATGATATAAAGCAACATAGGGAAAGCAGCATTACAGGGTCCAAATAGAACTGGGTTCCTCGCGTTTACTGATACCGTTAGAAGTAGCAGGATGAATTCTTTAGCTTAAAGAACTACAGGCCTATTTCGAGCTCCAATTCAGTCAAATGGTTCAAAAGAGGCACTTTAAAGCACAGAGACTGTAAAATGCATGCAAAGAGATTACAGTTTAAAAAAAAAGATTAGCAAAGTCATTAAATGACAGATTTAAATGATGGGATTGTGTTGGTCCCCCTTTTGCTGCAAAGCAGCCCTGACCCATCGAGGCACAGACTCCACTAGACCCCTGCAGGTGTGCTGAGGTAACATGTTAGCAACAGATATTTAAAGTTCTGCAAGCTGCAAAGCGGGGCCTCCATGGATCGGACTTGTTTGTCCAGCACATCCCACAGATGCTAAATTAGATTGAAATCTGGGGAATTTGGAGACCAAGTCAACACCTCAAAGTCATTGTGTTTCTCAAGCCATCCCTTAATCATGTTTTACTTTGTGGCAGAATGCATTATCCTTCTGAAAGATGCCACAGCCATCACGGAGTACCATGAAAAGGTGTACATGGTCTACAGCAATACTGAGGTAGGTGGTCATGTCAAAGTAACGTACACATGGATGGCAGGACGCAAGGTTTCCCAGCACAACATTGCATTGCACTTCCCCTGCCAGCTTGCCTTCTTCCCTGCAAAAAAAAAGCCCAAGGAAAACACAGACAATTAAAATATTTCTGCATATTTTCCACAGCACTACTCAAACGTGATGATTTTTGCAAAAAGTATAAAGTTTGTACTCTTGTGCTTCAAACACTGCAAATGTAGCTGATACTCTTTACACGTGATTCTGACTGATAAACACTGCAGGCTGTACTGGGACTTGTCTTGTGATGTGAACCCAGTAAACTGGTGTGAAATGGTCATTTCCCATGAAATACTTTCTCTCTCCCTCCTGCCTTGAGTTCTGTGGGTTCATAAAAGTTTGTCGTTTTTCCATTTGTTTGTGTTTACTGCTCAGCATGTGAAGTCATTGGTCTGCAGAGTGTAACAGTAGCAGTTCTGTACCCACTGCCCCAAGTCTTTAACCCGATCTGTACTGAAAACTGGTTAAGTTCTAAACATTGTGTAAGAGCTGAAATGTCACACCAGCTCTCCATTTCCCCTCCAAAGTGCACCAAAGTGTCACAGCAGGTCTGAGCTTGTTAATATCTGCAAGTCATGTTTTAGTTCATAAACTCCTAAATGAAGCGATTTCCTGTGGGCTACTAACAGGTGTAGATCTTAATGACTTTTAATTACTTTTATGGGTTTTTTTTCTGTTTTCACTTTCATTTGTTGTGCATATTACTTTACCAGTGTTGGGTCCACTTGGATCCAAGTAATGTGAATTTCATTATCAAACGGTGAGTATAACACTGAGCAGATGAATGTCACAGAGCATACTTGTCCACGGAGACTTTACAATGCACCAACTACACGTGTTACCTTCAGGTGGATTTCAAAGAACTACAACTGGAATAACTACTCGACTGTGGTGGCTTCTGATGCCTGCGTCCAAGTCCATAAAATCACTGCTTAAACCTTAAACCTAAGGCCTGCAGTAAAACCTTCCTTACATATATATTCATATGCCAATTCACTTCAATTTCACGCATACAGTATAACGTCAAAACTTTGCCTTCTTTGATCTGCACTTCCTTTTTTATTTGACAGGTGGTATGAAAGCCTAGCTTAAAACGATTTCTTGCAAGATCTAGAAATATATTCATGTTTAAGTACAAGAAACTTTGCATAATTTCACAACATGTTCCTTCACATTTCTGTGAAACACTGCACTGAAAAAAAAAATGCAACATTTTCTTTAGGTCAGCGGTAATGTCAGACATATTTTCACAGACCGGCCTTTAAGGTGTCGCAGATAAATACAAACAAATAAAATGATGTGACCAAGACAAAAACTGTGGTATTTTGTAAATATAATAGTAAATGTGAATTCACTGTGTAATTGTGCAACTTTATTGGCAGCGTCCTCCTGAAATGCGCCAACAACGTTGAGAGAAACATCCTCCTCTCTGTCCCTTAATCCTCTGGTCGCTATGGTAACGTGTAAATATTTCTTTCAAAATAAGACACACAACTACAACATGGGAAAAGACCCAGGGAAACAGAGTTAATGATAAAAACCCTGAAAACCATAAATTTCACACCTGAGCCTCAACTCTCGCGGCCCGGCACCAAACGGGCCAGTACCGGTGGCCGGGGGGTTGGGGACCGCTGCTTTAGGTGGGTGCACACACTGACTGGCATTTATAAAGCACTTTAAGCATTTTATCCACTTTACACTCTCCATCAATTTAGAAATACCAACAAGACTACCATGCATGTGTTTGAATGATGGGAAGGGACACAGTACTCTGGTGGAAACTCATGATGGAACATGACAAATGTGCAAACTCTGCACACATGTATATGTGGTGGTGCATTATACTCTTTTTTTATTTGCTAAGCTTGAGCTTTTTGGCATACAGA
Source organism: Oreochromis aureus (assembly GCF_013358895.1). Lineage (NCBI taxonomy): Eukaryota > Metazoa > Chordata > Actinopteri > Cichliformes > Cichlidae > Oreochromis > Oreochromis aureus. Next base: position 4,327,670 of record NC_052953.1, on the reverse strand, counting down.
CATGACAGTGCAGTAGTCTTCTATTTTTTTTTATTTTGGAGAAAAAAAAAAGTTTATTTTTACTAAAAGTCTGAGAAAACTTAAAAACCCAAACCAATGTGAATTATGAATGGCAACTTTCTTAACAGAGTTTTAATTATTCCATGTGGATGTTCCGACCATGCAAATATGATTTCTGTCTGCAGCAGGAAAAGTGTTATTAAAGTATGATTAACGACTTTTTCTGCAAATGGCGTGACAATCTTAAGCAGTGGATGCAGGTTGTCACCAGGCTGTCATCTGTGCGCGTACTCACAATCATTCTTGGACGTAAAAAAGCCACCATAAAAGAATAATCTGTCACAGCCACTCCAGAGACTTTTCAGTTTCTGGCCAAATAAAAAGAAATCAAAGTGCTGGCTTCATACTTCTCATATGATCGATGCTTTGATCCTGGATGAGGTAACTGCAAGTGAAACCCACAACGCCCTGAATGCCCAGTCACCTCACGGGGGCACACAGTGAAACACAAACCAGCAGATTACAGACTCATTCAGGTTTGTTTCATACTCACTAGACTGACAAAGGGAATTAGGAGAGAGTGTGAGATGAAAGACGTGTTTGGCGGCATTCTCAGACAGCTTGTGATTAACTGGGAAGCACACGAAGAAGAATGAAGGGAAGAATTAGGCCATTAATGTGCTCAAGTGGCTAGATTGTTATTTACATGCTGTACGAATCACATGACTAATTTGACTGGTTAAACGGTCCACGCTGATTTGTACAGATGTAACAGAAATGAAAAAGACTCATTTGTGCTAATTAAAGGTTTATCATTGATAGAACGGATAAAGAGAGGATGATATGGAGAATAATAAGATGGAAAAAGGAGGGGTGGGCAGCAGTCAAACAGAGAAGAAAGATCAAAGCAGAGGCCATCGGTGTTCACTCCCGCAAAGACAGACTATGCATGTGTGTAAGTGTGTGTTACACCATCTTCAAAGATATCTGGCAGTTAACAGAGTCTCCATTAACCCCAGAAGTCATCAAAGAACTTTTAAATAGTCAAGAGCAAACTTTGGGTTTCATCTGGAGCACTTCCCCACAGAGCTGCAGTCCAAATAAATTACACTTTGTGAGGTTAACATATTTTTTGGCAATTTTCATAATGCTTTTGATAGAACAGATTTGAATGTAGTAAAATACAACACTGCTCCATGTAAATCCCTACATGCTCGGATGGTTTTTATCATGTGATGTTTACAGCAAAGTTATCAGCACATGTTGTTTTGTGTTGGCTGAGCCAACTCGTGACATGTTTTGTATAGTCAGCTCTGTGTGTGTTTGTGTGTGCACTCCCTGTTCCCACAGCATGAAGAACATGGAGAAACAAACCACAAACAATAAGTGATTTAAGCGTTTCATGTGTTTACCTACCCGCTGTTTGGAGGAAGGCCTCATTCGAAGATGGGGCTGGCTTCGACACTGCAGGGAGGGGATGAGACAAAAATATGATGATGAATCTCAAGAAAGGATCAAACTAAATATTGTTTTATATCACTAAACCACAGCATGTTCTTCTATTTAGTTTGCTATATGTAGAGTTACGTTAATGGTTTAACGTTAAAATTAAAAAGTAAATTGGGTTTCAGCATACAGTATTTGCCATTGGGATTTAAAATACCTGAAAGCCTCTTAAATATTTTACACAGAAGCAAAGGATAACACAAAACAGATCCACATTCATGTCATCAGGTATGTCCAAAGTCTGGCCCAGGGGCCAATCATGGCCGTCGGTCAGATTTTTTTATGTTCCTTTTGCACTTATATTAATAAATAAAGTATTATTTATGGCCCACTACCACAAACAGAATTAATACAATGTAATTTCTCTGTTCACTTCATCTTTCAGCACCATGAGATGAACCCAATGACTGTATAAAAGTTTTATGCACCCACACAATACACAGCCATGAATGCTGGTGAATGATCTCTTTTCAATTTCAATAATACATGAAGGTGATTCGCAAAGTCTGACTTGCACTGGCCCAAACACAAACCAGTGTCCTCTTCAGTCATGCTGCTGTGATTGCTGCAGATGCACTAAGCTACTATTAACCAAACAACAAGCTGGGCTGCTGTAATAACTTGGAATGATGCAATGTGGAAATTAAAGTTTTTCATTGCTATGACTTTAATGTACATCAGCCCAACTAAGCTAAGGAGGCCCGTCCATAATGCCAACATTGAAGTTGTAGCAGGAAATTTCCAAAACCACATGAAAAGAACTGGTTTGCTATGAGACTGAGGCCCTGTCCACACATCTAGAGTTAAACACAACACGGGTTCCATAAATATTGTGCATCATTTGACACACCAAACACCAATAATAGAAACAGTGAGATAATAAGGGATGTAAAAAAAGCAAAAACATACTGTTGCACTTTCAGGCGCTGGCGTCAGCTTTCACTCATTCTAGTGACCACTAGCAGGGTGCCAATAATATTACGGTTAGACTCGTGATCCAACAAGAAAGCTTAAAAAGCGAACAAAGCTTCAGAAAAAGAAAAAAAAACACTTGAGAAGAAAACGACTTTCCCTTTAATAACATGCAACTGGGCTTCATTCCCTCCCGGCTGTCAGCTAAATGCTGCAAGTGCAAAATGTAAATGAGTGCATTTAAACTGCAGGCATTAAGACAAATGTAGCCATTAGTGGTATTTAAAAGTGAACATATTAGAGTTTCTCACAGAGGGGACGACAGAACAAGGAATCCTAATGAGTGTTTAAAAGGCTCGACATGAAGCTCCCAAAGGAGTTATTTACAAAGGAAAAAACTCAGGAGCACGATAATGAATTCCCACATGCAGAGAAACACACGCACACACACGCACGCCCCTCAAACACACACAAGCGCACACATACACACACTGTGAACACTGACAGACAGTATTTGATCTAGAGATTGAGATTTTTTTATGTGAAACTCACACAGTCAGACTTGCATAAACACCACTACCCACATGCACACAGAAAGCATTTTCTCTGCTGCAGCAAAGATATTGTTTGATATAGAGTCTCACTTTTCCTTAAATACACAAAACCAACCTCTCACAATCAAACCTCAGACTATTTGATGTAAGAACTTATTGTTTCATACCCAGAGCCGCAAAAAGCCCACTATCACACAGGCACACACGCACCTTCCAACCAACAAAGACATCGTTTGATCCAGAAACAAAGACGGAAACCTGGAAGCAGCAGTAAACCTTCCAGAGAAGGAGCTCGCTTTTGTTTTACAAGCTACACCGTCTGGAGATTGTGGGGACATTTGAAGGTGTGAGAGGTGGTTAGAGAGGGGATTGGTAAGTGAGAAGGGTAAAGGTGGCTAAACGATACCCCTGCAGATATCCCCCTGGGACCCAGCCTGTTCATTTATGTCGTCTGTTGTGGACACACAAATCACAAAAAAGTTCAACTGAGACATACATAAACTGTTGTTTATGTTTTCTTCCTAAATCTAAGCAAGTAGTTAAACTGAACCAATGAAGAAATACAAGAAAATACAAGAAACAAGTCTAAAAATAATAATCCCATGTGAAAAATCAACTGTATTCTGATTTATTCTGCTTCTTGAGGCAGACTTAGTCTAATGAACAGAAAAAAACTGAGCTGTACATTTAGTCATTATACAAATATGAGACAAAGAAAATCCGATTATTCCGAGGCTGAAACAAATAAAACGGGGTTTATTCTTGGTTTCCAATACCTGACACTTTTTCCTTTTTGTTTTACTCCTGCAGACGATTGCCGTGACCTTTAGAGAAATATTACGCTGCATAGAAGAGAGAGACGCGGCACCTATGATTGAATGTCTTTTTGATGAAAACAGAGGGACGAGGTGAAGAGGCGGTACGGAGAGGAAAATGAGAACAGAAGGACGAGACGGGGAAAATCGCCTCGCGTCTTCTCCGTCTGATCACAAGCACAGTGGGACATTCTGGTTCTGACATTTTAGCTTGAGATGTCTCATCCATCTTCTGAGGTTTTTGCTGGATTGCCAACTGTCAACTATCAGCTGGAGTGAGATCAGGTGGCGGGAGTGGGGGGTTGCAGTTTTGTGGGCTTTATGGGTAGACCGTCTATCACGTGTGTCTTGTAGACTTGGAGAAGACTCACGACCAGCTTCCAGCTGTGGGGTGTATTATGGGAGTATGGGGCTCCAGGCCTGCTGCTAGACCATCACCGTGTATAACCACAGTGAGAGCTGTGTCCACGTCCTTGGCATGAAGGCATAGACAGGATGAGGAGGGCATCTGTCAGCTGAAAACAACAACACTACTGCTTGAGAAAGAAAGATAAAAAACCAAAAACAAAACCAACAAAAAAACCTCTTCACTGTCAAATTGAAAGATTTCACTAAATAGCCAAGTCTGATGTCAAGGTAACGCCGGTCTGCGTTCTAGAGCTGCAATGCTTTGGTCACATTACATCATATTTTGCATATTAATCTATACGCCCCTCGGCTCCCTTGTTTTGTGACCTCAGTAAACACTGATGGCTTTATGGGCTCAAATCAATAGTTTCAAGTCAAACCGAATACAGTAATCATCTTGGTGTTTTTTCTTATGTTCCCCAGCTCATATAACACACCTGGGCTCTTTACTATGATTGAGTTCCAGCCTATCAACTCGCTGCGTTAACCCACAGCTTCCCCTGCACGTTTACATGAAAGAGGTGGCAGCAGCCAACCAATCACAGTTATTGCTAAATGTACTGGTAAGAATGTGGCTGATTTTTTAAAGGAAGATGAAACTATGGGAAAAATATAAGGAGGTTAAACACATAATACAGACTGAAAGCAACCCAGCGGAAGCAGATAACGCAGCCGTATGAGTGTATGTGAGAGGAAAAGCTCTGTAGAGTTAAACTATATTAAATGTGCGCTTTAAGTGCTCTGGTCAATAAGACTGAAATAAAGCCACTGTACAGCCTATTTGAGAGAGGGGAGGAAGGAAAGCCGACCGTGAACAAACTCATGGATATCACAGCTCCATCATTAAGACACTGATGGGTTATAAACAAGTATTTAATTAAATTAATGTTTTAGTTTTTATGTTCCCAGCTGTAGACTCAGTGGTGTTTAACAGTCCGAGAGTATAATATAAATACGAAAACTGAATTCAACAGTATGCATAATTTAAGTTTGATATAAAGTCCACAAGTACAAATAGGTTGCAGTAAACCGGTGGGGGGGGGTGTTCCTCAAACGACGAATGGTCCAGGAATGGTGACACTATTTTCCGGAGAGCTGATTGGTCAGTAGAAGGTGATTTCGTACCTGTTGATCTCTAGTCTGGAACCCAACCCTGAAATGAAATTCTGCTTCATAGTACAGGCCTCTGTGCTACAGCCTGCTTCTTTCATGAGTTTCTTGCACCAAGGCAATTTCAAGGCAGTTTCTTGCCTCTTGTGTAACAGTATCTTACATCCACACCTTGGAGTTATCCAGATCCAAAAAAGCTTAACTGCTGACTAGAGAGACAGTTTATTGAAGCTTGTACTATTGGGCCTGTGCTCGTTAGAGCAAATAAATCTCAAACGCTCACACACTCTTGCATGTTCGTGGTTTTAGTGTCATATCTGTTTGCAGATTTTGACTAGTCACAAAAAAAAGATTTTTTCCCCACAACACTCCTCTCAGCCTTGAATCTCACTTTGCACAGCATTTTAATTTTCTCACTGCGTGCACGGAGACTCGAGGTTATATTAACATGCACATATTGACGAGAGACCCCCCTCTGCTATTGTGTCCATCTAGAGATGTATACGTGCATATGTATGCAGTAGCTGTTTTGGTAAATGGTTATGTGTGTGAGAGATGAGGCCTTGTATGAGACGCTGTTGTGTGCATATGAATGGCAGGGGGTATCCTCTTCCTGAATGCAGAGTGCATCCAGAGTATCTCATTGCTATTCATGTGAATGATTCTCCTGGAATCAAACAGCAGCCAAAAGCATATTTGCACAGAGTTAAGATGCATGCTACACTGGCAGAGGAATCTACCCAAGAGTTTCCTCCAAAATGAATTTTGCTTCATCTCATCAAGTTACCTCATGTTTACAATGCAGCTGTTAAAAAAAGAAAATTGTAGAGCTCGTCGCAATTTTTAGGGAATAATTTCTGCATATGGGATTTCATTTGTTATCCACCAACTTTTCTCTTTGAAAGTTCAACTACTGAACTGATTAAGAACATCAAAGCTAACTCAAACCTTCACCAAGTGCATCAAGTTTCTGCTACTGCAGTTTGATTCATGGAACGTGCTGCAAATGTACAACTGAACTCAGCTTTTACAGCAATTTCGGTGGTGCTGGATCCCATCCTAGCTCGCGCAGGGTGGGAGACAGTGTAATCTCTGGACAACTTGCCAGTCCACATCGAGGTTCAGCCCAGTATCGTTTCAATTAATTCTCAGCAGAGTAGGAAACATGAAACTGAAATGAATCTGATTACATGAATATCAATCTGAAAATGTGCCTTTGAGAAGCTTCGCAGACATGTAGCGTGTGTTTAGCTGTGTATAAAAGGAAATGTTGCATCATACCAGTGAAAGAATATTCATGCAGGTATTGTGTTGTAAAATTGCTGATTGCCACTAGTCTTTGTTGTCAGAGAAACGGGGATGAGGGAGTCTTGCTAACATTACACCTCAGCTGTGGTTTCCCTACCCCAGGCTTTCTCATTTCTAGGACATAAACAATAAATACAACCTTTTTACCGCTAACCTATTAGCTGTTAATGCCCAGGTCCAATCAAACGAACCATTACGGCTGTTACCACCAGCAAAGACTTAAAAAATAAAAGAAAATAAAAAGCCTACTTAATCTACTGAAGTTAAAGCAATATTTATACATAGCGGGAAGTGTGAAGGTATCATATTTCATTTGTATTTACTAAAATCAAGCTTGAAAAGGCAGCATGGCAGAGGTCTGGAAAGACAAGAGAATATCGCATACAGTGAGGATCCCAAACCCTTTCCAGGTCAACTGAAATCACAGGCTGCAGGACCACTGAGCAAGGCACTTTGCCCCCATCAGCCCAGTGACCAGCAGCAGTGACAGACTGCTTATAGAATGAGTGGCAGCTGGTGACGCCCCAAACTGCCGTGTGAAACTCCTCATCTCTCCATTCCCTGACTCAGTATTTCCTCCCCTCTGCCCTTCCCTTCCTTTCCTCGTCTCCTTATTGTCTCTCCTCTTGTGTCCAGGCTGATATAAGCAGCCTGTTTTTGTGCAGGTTCCCCCACCCGATCCGACAAAGGACTAGATTTCTGACCGACTGATCAAAAAGAGATTTGTTCTCAATGATAGTAACAGCGCTGAGCCAGTAACATAATCCCAACTCTCTCGTTTATATTGTGTAGCTGTTACAGCTGTGTAGCTTCACGCCCTTAGTTTATTCTACAATATTACCAAACAAAGTGAATAAATGGCCAGTTGCCCATGTGATAGCGTGAATCTGCATCATTTCATCTTCTCCTAACCATCAGCAGGCTCATTAATTCCTTTCTCTACAGTAAAATATGTATTGTGTACCATCCAAGTTTAAACACAGACCATGTTTTCAGTTGTAATTTGCCTTCTGCTGATGCTGCACCCCACTCATTATTTAATGAGGACAATAATCCACTCTGTTCTCATATGAATGTGTTCTTTTTCTTTCCAGGATCAATAAACAGGTAATGCAGTCGTGGATTTAATGCTTGTTTTGTCTGTGAGTCACTGACGATACCACAGTCCTACCTCCACTCTCTCTGGACCACACGCTGGCATTAATTAAGCAGCGAGCAGCACTTGGTTATATGTTACACACCGCCCCCTTGTGGTCACACCATTAGTTAGGAAATACATAGTTACCTTGCAAAAACATCCACATCTCTTGCAGTATGCAGATTTATTTGCCATTACTGTCCAGCACATAATTATAGTGGCAGTGAGCTGCACAGCTGTGTGTGTTAATGTGTTCAAAAGATCGCGTTCCCTGTCAGTGAAGTCTAAAGCTTCCTCTGTTGAGATTCAGTTGCATGGATTTGTTTAATGTTTAATTCCATGACAGTAATTATTTCTGACAAGTCTTTAAAAGCATGTTGTTGGATATGAATCATGTGGTTACTGGAAACTGGAAAGGGATGCTAGAATAACAACATACGGTGGACATAATGGAAAGTGGGGGGAACAACCCACTGAAAACTCTGAACATTTAAAGGGACTCTCACATTGCTATAAAAGATAGAGCTCATTTACTTATGTTTAAAAACAAACGAGGAATGTCTCCAATTTTTATATTAATCTGAATGTTCAAGTGACGACTGGCTGGTTAATAGTGCCCACTACAGACTGAAATCACTGTAATTTAAACTCGAGTGTCTTATGTGGGATCTCTTGGGGTCGATAACAATTTTGGTAGTTGCTGTTTATTACCCTAGGACAGTGGTTCTCAAACTGTGGTACGCATACCACTGGTGGTACGAGGGACAAATACAATCGCATGGCAGGATGCTGTAAACGGTCCAAACTTCAGTCAGGAGAACAACTGAGATAATCCATCCACAATACGAGGTTAGTCATTAATATACTGCTGGGCTGTAGTTACATTGTAAGGTTTTAAAAACTGAGCTTTAAAATGAACAGTGGTAATAAAACCCGAGAGAGGCCGACAGGGATCACTGACTGTTTTTAGAGGCTAGTTAAGATTAAATAGAACAAGATACAAAACATTAAAACATGTTAAAAACACAACAGCCTTAATAAATGCAGAGTAGTTTGGACCCGGAAACAGGGTTCATACGTCATCACTTAAAGATTGGATATCCCACCTGCTGTGAATGTTTTAATGCAGTATAGTTGTTATTATTATCACTCGTCACTTCCTGTTTATGACAGTTAAAATAAATAACATTCATAAGAAATTGTCTCATGTAAACTGTATGTGGTGTTAAATAGGCCTATACTACTGTACTTTAATGTCAGTTATAAGGGTGGTACTCTAAGAGCCATATATTTTATGAGGTGGTACTCATTGTGAAAAGTTTGAGAACGACTGGTCTGGGAGCTCATCTTGAAAACACCACCGCATCATCTGCTCAGCTATGATGCTCCTCTGCTACACGTGCTGTAGACAGTACTGTATGTAGCGCAAACTGACTCGGTGCTGCTCTGACGGTCAGACTATGAAACCAGCACATTGATACTCTGCCTTATTACAACCAAAAGAAAGACAGAATGAAAATATGAAAAAATACCAACAACAGAACAGAAACAATGAAACAGACTAATGAGATTAGACGAAACAACTCACATGAAATCAAGAGAGCCTGCGCTCATCAGGAAATGCTGTTCCACATCATTAGCTTTAAGCCTCGACTTTGGAACAGCCACAAGCTTCCTACCTGTTGGTCCAAGCATGCAAACTTCTTCTTACTGGGGGTCAACATTTCTGCTCATTAACTTAGAGCCAGACTCACATGTGCTTTAAAAGTGATGAGCAAATCATATGTCCTGCATGGGGTCCACCTGCATGCAGACATTAGAAAATCTCCACTTGATCTACATGGACACAGATAAGTAAATATAAGAAAGGTGTTGTGAAAAATCATGTTCAGGTCAATGAAAAAAATAATGGGGCAAAATGAACGGAGCAGAAAAAAGAAGAAAAATTAATGTTCATGACCAGAAATTAATGGGTTCGATTTTGTGACACGAAAAGCTGTGAGACAGTTTAAGGTGGGTACAGTTAGTTGTGCTACACTGATTCTGACTCGGTGTCATCAGAGCTGTATGCACTGTTACTCACTCCTTTGAGGAATAATAATAATAATAATAATAATAATAATAATAATAACAACAATACTTTGTTGGGAGCTGATTCAGCTTTTGTCTTTGATAGGCTCCCAAGCCTCATAATTCAAGAGATCCAAGGTAAACCTAAATATAAAAACTTTAAAAAGCCTCCATCACTATGACAACCATTAACATCGGTCTAAAGATACTGGGCAGCCTTTACCCAGCTTTCATTTACTAAAAGCAAATGGAACTGAGTTGATGTTCTGCCATCAGTATTTTCTTTTTAACCGTTCCACATTTTAACCCTTTAGCTAAAAAAAGCTTTTACTGTTGGTGGATTTATCTTTACTTCTAGTTTTTAGCCTGAATGTAGCTTATAAACTAAAAGCCTAAAATCAGTCTGCCACCAGTTCCCAGCTCTGGTTGACTAAAACCTTTTTACTGTTTTACAATATCACATTTGTGGAAATGCCACGCTCATTTGGGTTCAGTCTGAACTTTGCCTCCTTCTGAATGTCACCGTTTATGAAATGCAGATGCCGGGAAAGGACAGAAAACTTTTAAGTGGCTGTCAGGTTTTATAGTTTGGATCAGATCACGTTTTCTCAGCTCGTTTTGCTTCGATAAGAATCCTAAAACATTCCCGTGCACAAAGTCATTTGAAACACATTTGCGAGGAGTATATAATGTGTTTGGACTGACTGTGCACGTGACACCATCGTTTAAAGGAAATCACGGTTTTAACACAACCATAACAAAAAGTGAAAAAATGGTGACATAAAGCATAAGTCATCAGCACAGACTCACTTAGTGAGACGTGAGGCAGATATCGTGTTTCACTGCTGTTGTTACTAAAGTGCATCACAATGAAAGCTCCGTATGCACAAAGACAGACATGCATCATGTGGGGGAAGCGCAGAACTGATGCTGCATCCCAAAACAAAGTCACAATGACAAGTGTTTTCAACAAAACAGGAGAAACTCCACATTCAACAGCAATAAATCACAAACATCACTTAAAAGCTAAAAGCTGCTCACACAACCGTGAAGACTCAGAGCAGTCGTTGCTGATGATTTTTAGCAATAGCACATGAACTCTTCTCTAACCTGCTCTACCAACAGTCTTCACCTGGATTGTGAAAAGGAGTACCAGCCACTGTCCCCCACACCTATGACCCAGTCAGAGGACATAATATGAAAGATGAATATAGCTTCCAGGTCTGAAAAGTGAAGCCAATGGGGACGATTTTTTAGACATCTACGGGAAAACATCCAGACCTTGATCCTGACCTCTGTACACACTCTCCTGGTGAGTTTATGGGCTCATTCAAACATTTTCTTACTTCCTCTTATCCAGCTCAGGGTTGCAGCTGTGCTTCACCTGTCACTGGTTGTAAGATGGAGTATAGGTCAACAATGGCAGGGCTAACAAGGAGATACAGACAACCATTCATGTGTTAGTATCATCAGTTACGCTAACAAGCATGACAGCGGGAGGAAGACAGCGCACCCACGGAGAGCACCCATGGAGAGCACCCACGGAGAGCACCCACGGAGAGCACCCACGGTCATGGGGAGAACATGAAAACTCCAGCGGAAAGGTGCAAAGGTGGCCAGGGATTCAAACTCCGGACCTTTTAGCTGTGAATAAAATGTCAGAAAGGAAGACGATGCACGCTTATCGGTAAACAGTGTTGGTCAAGTTACTTGAAAAAAGTAACTAGTTACTAATTACTGATTACTACTCCAACAAAGTAATTCTGTTACTTTAATGATTACTTGTTTTCAAAAGTAATTAGTTACTTTATTACTTGGTTACTTTAAAAAAATGTGATACACAACCTGAACTTATTTTTTTTGCATAATCCATCATATCAAATTAAATCAAATGAAAAAATTTTCTTTTTAAAAATTGTTTCATTAGTTTTATTTTTTTAACTTTATGCACATTGCATTAAGCAAAAATTAAATTATATGCAACAGTCTTTGACTTGAAGAAATTTGTTTAACATTTAAACATATTTTCTTCATATTCCAGCAAATAAAATACAATTATTTTTTGTGTTCACACTCAATAGATGCAAAAAACAAATAAAATCAAAGATTCAGCAGCATGAGTCCTGTGGCTCTATTGTCACCTGTTTTGTTTGCCCGGTACTGCAGCGGTCATGTCAGCGGGAGGATCCGGGGGTTTCTCTGTGAAGTTCACAATCCCGTCGCAGCATGCTCGGTGCTTGCTCACATTTGAAGTTTAATTTTTCGCTGTAGAAAGAAGTTTTCTTCCCACGCAGCGTGTACAGGAGACGCTAATGTCTTTGTCCCATTTTACGGAATCAAACTCAAAGTAATGTGAGTACATCCAAGCTTTAAACGCTGCATGGTCGTACTCTCTCCCGCACTCACATCTGTTGCTGCCATGGACGTCGCGCGCCCGTACGACGTTGTCATGAGACACTCTCACAAACAAAGTCACAGTTTAGTAACGCAGTGTGCTTACGGGAAAGTAACAGTAATTGAATTACTTTTTGCGATAGTAATCGGATTACTTCACTCATTACTTTAAAACGTAATCAGATTACAGTAACCCGTACTGTAATCAGTTACTTGTAACATGTTACTGCCCATCTCTGTCGGCAAATGACTTCTGAGTGAAGAGTCACTGACCAATGAGTGTTTGGTTTTCACAGTTGGTCACGTGATGAGAACACCACCCTGGCGACACAGAAAACAAAAAGCATTGCCTGTTTTCTGCTTATGCAGGCATTAAAGGCTTACAGGAGTTTACACGTTGTCCTCGTGCCCGTGCAGATTCTCTCCAAGACTCCAAGAATCCAAGTTTCTCCTGCCATCCAAAGACTGTGTTGGGTTTTAGGCCCACGCACTTGCAGCAGAGATTCTTCATCTCAACACGTCACTTCCTGGTTAAATAACAGTTAAAGCGTATATGCACATGTTTTTTTCACTATATGTGAGTCAATAAGGTCAGCTCACTGCAGAAGACAGTAATTCAGCTGAAGATAGCTTTACAGCGCCGCGTCAGTCAAACCCAGCTGCTAATCAGCGAGGTCTTTTCCTGCGTGCCAGAGGAACGACTGTGTTTGATGAAGACTGTTATCAGAGAGCCTTCAGCTGCGTTTCCTCCAAATGTGCCAAACATAAGAGCGACCAGCTTTCCTATTATCCACAGCTATTTTTGATCAAGCACCGCCTGCCATGATGAAGCCCATCTGGAAGATACACTCCCACTAAAAGCTGATTGTTACCAGCTCCAAGAAAACTGTACCCAAATCAATTAAGACAGGAAAAGAAAAATCATCCTACAAATTCTCTTCAAAATCTCGGCCCTCAAATGCTAATTTGACATATTGGCTGCCATTTAGAATATTACTGTTCGGTTAAGGGGCTATTATAGCCTTTAAAAAGCGTATTATAAGATAGGCTGCCACACAATGAAGTTAGCACTATTATTACTACTATTTTAGCCTGAATCTCTCCTCAGACAGTTACAGGTGAGGTGCTGCATATGGAAACCTGTTCCTCTTGAGTCAAACAGAGACACAGGAGTTTCCTCCAGCTGTTAATGGACAGCTGACATCAGCAGGTTTTTCCTAAATAATAATTAATACTAATCATCTAATTAACCATTGCAATTCTAAAGAGTTTACTCACCTCATCTGAATCTCTTTCATCCTGTGTTGATCCACATACAGACTGAGAACTACACACTGATGTAAGGAGGCAGCTCTGCATTTAGTGGACATTGTGCATCTTCTATCTTAGCCTCAGTGACTGCACGCTGCTCTCCAGAGGTCCGTGACCTCAGCTAACTGGCCAATCATGCGTCTGAGGCCTGTGTAACACAGCAGATTCGGGACGATAGCAAAGTAACCTTTGGTTTGTTTTTTCAAATGTGGTCTCACCAGTAAGAGCTTGACAAAAATTCATCTCCTGACCAGAAATGGTCCAGAAAACAGTGCCACCTTTCTTGTAAGATCTCTTAGACTTTGGTGCATTGATGATAATAGGGCTTCATGTTTTTAAAGACAAGCTTTCACAAACTAAAAAAATAGATGTTCTTCAAAATGATTACCTATATGGCACTCTTCAACATTTTACAACACTTTTTAATGCCTTATATTACTACTCGGCAGCATTTTTAATCACACACACGCAGCCTGGGCACTGATGTTAGAGTAAAGCCTTGATTATAATGTATTGTGGACACAGACAGCTGGACACCAAGGCTGAGTAGTCACTTCTTTACCCTGTGCAGGTACAGGAACAACCTTGATACTCACTGTCTGATGATGAATTTACATCATCACATCATGTACTTGCTTGGCCAAAGTTAGTGAACCACTAAGCGACACACAGCATGTGGATAAGACAGCTGGCGTTACCTGAAGAAGCATTTCTCATCTTTTGTTAGGATTTTTACCCGTCTACTGCCATCTCCTCACCGCAACAAGCTAACCTTAACTTGACCGGTCTATCAGCTGAACACAGAACTTATACAAGCTATCTCTTCAGATGGACAAGCTCCCTTTGTGCATGAAAAAAAATTCTCACATTCATCCAGTCATCCAACGCAACCGGTTGGGGTGAGGGGAAAGAGAGCAGAGCACAACATAATGTGGCATGTCTCAAAATCAGTCAGTTATGCCACGCTGTATTTTGCTAATTCAGTCGCTAAAGCTGTGAATTTTATAACCATAGTTGATAATTATATGAATCTAATCTGCATGTACTCTTCCCATGTTTTGCTAACTTACTACACTTGTGAGACCCCCACACACCCTTTCTTTAAAAACACTGAGGTACTTTGAACCCTTCATGTGTTCACTGATGCAATCTTGCCCCTCTCACTGTGTATTTTTCCACAAACTTTCCTCTTCTTAAAACCACTTCTTCGGATTTCTCTGGATTTATACGTCTTGACATCTTTTCAAACCCACAGCGCGGCCCTGAGAGTACAGTGATGTTAATCTTTTTCTTTGCCCTTTGAAAACTGAATTCTGCTTTAAAAACAAGCTGCCTAGCAAGAATAAAGCTTTATGCTGAAAGGCTGCAGAGAATAAAGAAAGCTAGAGAGAGAGAAGAGAGAGAGGAAGCCTGGCAGCAGAAACATCTCTTACGTGAGCGAATGACGACGTGGTAACTGTGAGACAAAGAATAAAGTACGAAATCTCACAAATGCACTGAAGAAGTACAAGGTAAAGTAATAATGAAGGCAAAGTTTGCAGAAATAAAGCAATTTAAAGAAAAAAAAACCCAAATGCTTTATTTTTAGGGTAAAAAAAAAATGCTTATTTTTTCTAAACTTTCTGTGAAAATGTGAAACTTAACATCAGCCAATACTGACAGTATCTATTCTGAATATAGAAACATATTCACCGAGTCACATATTCGCTAACGTTCAGTTAGCCTTAGCAGCTAATTAAAGAGCATCTGTCAGACTTTAAACAGCTGCAGCCTGATTTCTTTACTAATCTGTGAATAACCAAACATAACTCCACAAGCATAAAGTGTTACATAACAAAATGTGTGATGTCATTTCTTAAAACAAGTACAGAAAAAAGAGGAGAACTTTACGTCTTCATCATTTACTTTCAGCCTTTCAGTTGATATTGCTTTGGAAGCCTCATTATGAATAAAGTATTTATACTCACAATGTGTTTACGTCTTCATCTATAAAAAATATATTGCTCGAGTATTTTCCAAAAATCTAATTTGTAGCTTGTGTGTGAGATTTTTAACCCTCTTTGACTGACATCACCTGCTTTGAGAATATTTTTTTCTTTGCTTTAATTACACAAACTAAAAATTTTACTGGATTTTTATGTCAGTGGGGCAAAAAAAAAAAAAAAAAAAGTATTAAAAGCCTTGATTTGATCGTCTGTGGACCTCTTTCTGCTCCGATCTCTGAGTGGAAGCTCTGTTGTGCTCCAGGCTCACAACATGGGGTTTTCAGCTTTATTTCCAGGAAATGGGCAGGAAGTGTGGAAGTTATCCACCGAGGTGAACAGGTGTGTGAGCAAAGAGTGTGTCGGCGTGTCACACTTCAGGTCATTTGTACTGAAATTTCTTCTTCAGACACGTCAGGACTTTACAGAGCAGCTCTGCACTAACAGTCTTACCCCGGGGTGATAAATTCACTTTGTACAACCCTGTGAATTTTGGGAGGAAAAAAATAAAGATAACTGACACACTGCCTTTGGGTGTAGAAACAGTGGAGTCCTCAACTCAAAAACTGCTCAGCAGAAATGAACCTTAACACAAAATACAGGTCAGCTTCAAACAGCTGGTGTCTGAGATCTGTGAGCGGATTGCAGAGCACACAGTGTAATGTCCTGTTTATGCTCGCCAGTGTAACTTGGCAGGAGAGACTGTGTTGGTAACACAAGCGCACAAGCAGGTCAGTCTTTTACCATTTCGCTTATCAGTGCAGGAACACAGACATAACCAGATCACTGACAGGGAGAAGCTGTAGCTGCATGAAAAGCGAGGCAGTCTGAGGAAAACCTTCCTTTTTTGATTCTTCTACTCGTATAGGAGCACTGATGTGGAGGCTTGTTCTGGGTATCAGTAGCTATTGTCCAGACGCATACTGCAGCAGGTCAGACACACCTAAAGCACCAGTATAACAGCCAATGTGGGGACCATAAAGTGAGCTCAAACAGTCAAAATGGGTGTCACTACACTGGGAGAAATCCAGAAATGTGTGAAAAGATGAAGATCACCATATTTGAATCAGGTAAGGTTTTTAATTTTTATAGATGGTATATGGACTGGTTCTTATAAAGTGCTTTACAACATGCCTCATTCACCTGTTCACACTTTTTGCTATGCTTAAGTGCTTTTTATCAAACATTCACACATTTGACCCATCGGAGAGAAACTTGGGTTTCAGTATCTTGCCCAAAGATACTTAAGCATGGAGGAACCCCAGGCTCATTCCCAAAACTGTATGAATGCACTTCATATTCATACCCCACAGTCTCTACACTGTGCTTCTCCACCGTTTCATCCCATCCAACTAGAGCTCTTCAGATTGTAAAGCAGTAAGTGCATGCTGCCTGAAAGGTACAGTCTACAGTGCATGTATTCAACAAATTCATGGTATAAAGGTGAAATTAGAAATAAGGCTTTATATAACCGTCCATGAATCTAATCTTTGTCCCCTGTAAAGCCGGAGGTCATCATTTCATTTTCCCAGAAGTCACGATGATGATCCCCTGACACATTTCTGGGATTACTTTAATATTTTTTCTTACACAGTCCATGTTAGACAGATTGAGATGATGCCCGATGGATTACCAATCCCATGGCGGTTGTGGATTACAGCTGATGTGTGTACGTGCGGGACGAGAGTGAATCAGAAATTGTTATTAATTTAGAGCTGGTATTATGCAATAACCGTCAGGTCCCAAAGACACAAATCACATCTGAGACATGAGATGAATTGTATTTCCTTTGAAAACATTTTCATCAGTGGAATCAGACACAAGTATTACATTATTAAATAACATCATGCAATCTGAACTAGTGTTACCATTCGTGCACACAAATTTCCCTTTTGGCAACAATCTGTGATATAGAAAACAAAATGACACAATCGTTACAGAGCTGGAAATTCTGTTTCAGTGGGCTAACACATCCTTTGCCAAGTATCCAGAGGCTGGCATGTTAAACAGAAGCATCATGCTTTGGGGTTTCTTTTATTTAGGGTTTAAAAAATGTGGTGCTGTGTCTGCACTGATGTTTTGTTTGTGACTAATCTGTATGGGACCCATGTGCCATACTCTACACCAATGTCCCTGATGTGGTTTTCCCCAAATGGAAACCATCAGCCCAGCTTCAGTAGCTGTTTTCTTCAGATCTGTGATTTAAAAATGTTCGTTTAGTTTTCATGAGCAGTGTAATAATATTTAAAAAGGCTAAAGCTAACAGTGAAACTAATAAAGACTCAAGCAAAACTAAATATTTTGTAATGATAAAAACTAAGCTGAAATTATAATGATCACTAAAGTTAAAACAGTAACTCAAAAAACAAAGACAAAAATAATTTTTGCACCAGCAGCAGTACAAAGTCATGAGTTAGAGTTTGCATAGTTCAGAGGAAGATGACAACATGACAGTAGTGTGGAGTTATTTGTATACGTTTGCAGTGGTTTCTGACCAGTGTGATCACATCAACTTGAACGGTAATGAAAGGTGTGTGTGATCAGCTCACAGCGCTCCTGTGTGTCTCCTGTTTACAGCCTGACTGTAAATAATAATCTCTCACACTGAGCTGAAATGACATCACTGCAAATAAACTTTGTAAATAACATAAATGCATTTGTGCACTGTTTTAATTTTATTTAAGCCCATCTCATTTACTATCTTACAACGAATTCAGTAAATGTGTCACATTATATTTTGCATTGTTAACATAAAATAATAATTCCCAGTCTCTTCCCAACAGTTACTGAAGTTATTGAATGAACACTGGTGTCAGACCGGTATTCAGAACCGACAGATGTTAAAATCCAAGGTATGAAATTGCAACTGGAACACAGTGGATCGGTTCATCCTTGCTCTGCACATGGCAACGTGACTAATAATCAACAACTTTTCTTTCTACAAAATAATGACAACAGCAGTGAAAAGGAGCAAAACTCAGCCAAGCAAGTACAGCACAGGTAGGTAGGTGTGTGTGTGTGTGTGTGTGTGTGTGTGTGTGTGTGTGTGTGTGTGTGTGTGTGTGTGTGTGTGTGTGTGTGTGTGTGTGTGTGTGTGTGTCAGTCAGCGTGCACACAGCGTGTGGCACACTGACCCAAATACAATCGAGTCTCAGCCATTTCGTACAAGACACCCCTTCATGGCACCACACTCGCCATTGTGTCAATAATCATACTGCTGTAAAATTATTTTCATCAGTAAAATCGCAGAAAAAATTAAGAAAAGCTTGAAAAAAGACGCAGCGACAAGTTTTGTATGACAGCCATGAGCTGATATTCTGGGACTACCACAGTATCCATCCATGAGCGTAAAGACGCAAATAATGCGCATTAATCCACACCCCGAGGCTGTGTGCTGGACAATTCGCACTGTCACTGAAAGAAAGATGTGTGTGCGGAATGCAGAGCGGCGTCAGTAAAACCCGCAGGGACCACTGTTAATGAAGTGTTTTACGGCATAGCAACTGTCAATCATTCTGACGAACAAAGCCTCAGCCTCTTGTTGCCATAGAGAATCCACGGAGTGCCACTGAGTGTCTGTACCCTACATTTTTATCCACGAATAAAAACTCATTGTCACTCTTCCAATTACATTTAAGCACCTAATCGTTCAAAAAAAAAGATACCAATCCTAGAGATTTAAGTCATTAAAGCCTCCTTACCTCGAACAAAGGAGGGGTGCCCTTGTCGGGAAGTGTGCATCCCAGTAATTCAGCCAAGAACTTTGCCATAGAGATGAAAAGTGTACTACTCAAATATTCCCGAAATGAACTAGAGCCCGAATCAACAGGCGAGTCCTCTTTCTGCACGCTTCGTGAACTTATTTGTGGCGTTCAAGGACCCTGCGAGCATCCCTCGCTTCTTCACCTACAGCAATCCAAAGAGATGTACCGCTGGATGAGAGGGGCTAAATTCCGCTTGACAGATTACAGCGCAGGGCAGCCGCTGGATGTGGCGCTTAGAGCCTTTTAGCTTTCGTCTCCAAAATCCTCTTTCAGTGTCGGCGAGTGGACTCACCATCAGCAAGCAGCTGTGTGGAAAGCTGCAGGTGGGGCAGGACTGAGGGGGTGTGGGCGGGCCAACGAGCCGTCAGGTGGTTTTCATGGACCGGGGTTTTCCCCAATTCAGGAGAACTCGAGCTGAGAGATGAAATGAAGGTTAGATCAGCAGTTTGTCTCACTTTGGTTTGGTTTAACGTGTTTCAAATCAATAACTGTTGAAGACTGATCCAGGATCGTTATAGTCGATATTTCAAAGGTTGACAGTTTCTGCCACTGCCCAAGTTTGTGCTTGGAATCCACATCACAGCTAAAACATTCAGAAAAAAATCTGTGGCCTTCAAAGGAAGAATCCAAATCTCCCGAAGTACTCCAAGAACGTCTGGTCAACTTTCCAAGTAATTATTTTCTGCACTGTGTCCAAAGGCCGGGAAACGCCTTTGGACACAGTGGTACAGCAAGTCAGAATATGTGTTCAGAAACAAATACATTGTAGAAAATTGGCTTAAAAACACTGAGGCATGCGTGGCACGCCCAAAGTCAGGTCACAGCTGTTGGCATTTGGAGTCATTCTGGCTCGTCCTTAGTTTTTGCAGCCAGGTTGGAGATGTGAGTGCATGACCAAGTCCGTGTTGACAAGTCCAAAAAGTATTTGCCAAGAATGATTGTGAGAATTTAAACTACATGACTTGTTGACCTATAATCTCTCAAACATATATATCTCTCATGAATGGTATCAAGTAACTCTGAGCCAGAAAAAACAATCCCATCACAAAGTAGAAGCTCATTGACAGATGTCCACAACAGGGGCGATAAAATTGTAAGAAGTATAACACTGAAGATCTATAAACATATTATAAGTGACCAAAAAGGACTGGATTGATTATAATGTGGATGCAATTAAAAGATAATTCAAAACAAGCCATTTCTTTATTTTGTGTGTAACCATAAGAACATAATTCCTGTTCATTCAGTCTATTTACTAATATAAGATATTAGACATAAAGTACCACATAGAAATATTGGCCTGTGATAGATTGGCGACCTGTCTCAGTGTACACTGGCTCTCACCCTACAAAAGCTGGGATAGGCTCACAACACAACCCTGAACTGGATAGGCAGAAGAAGGATGGATGGATGGATGGATGGATGGATGGAAAGTGTAACAGCAGAGTGGAAATGGTTTAAAATGTAAATGTTTTTGTCTTTCATCAATCACTGGAGTATTTCTATAAAACATCACAGCCTCACCTCGCTGCATTTTTCCATTAGCCGTTAACAAATCATTTGTAATGCTAGCAGCCTATCAAACATGCAAAATTATCAAATTAAACCATCACCGGTGGTTTTAGGTCACGTGTTACAGACTGTTTAGTGAATATCAGCAGGCTCGTGGGAACTTGACTAGATCATGAAAACCACAGGACCAACTGAAGATGCTGTGAGCAGGAGGAGATTTTAGCATTCCCTTTGTCAGTTTCATGCATATGTTTGGCTCCTACTGTTAAAATGAGTTTTGTAATATTCATCAAAAACTCAGAATTATTATTATTTTCAATTTTTTATTTATTTTTTGACAGTTTCAGGTGCATCTAGAGAGATGATTCAAGTCCAGGACTGTTAAAGTTTCAGCATTAATATGACAATAAATACTTGGGCTTATATTTATGGTCGTTTTACACTTGATTCTCACAGGAGTGAACGAGGAGAGAAAACAGGAGGACACAGAGCCAGGATCATGAGCCACAATGAGGACATCTTATTCTGTAAACCACGGCAAGAAAGCCAAAGGTCACATAGCATATATTCTTTATCTAGTGTGGTGAGAGAACGTCACTTGAAATTCATCTTTTTCTTAGAATAAATGTCAGTCTCTCGCTTAAATCACCTTGAGAAAGCGGAGCTTCTCTGAAATGCAGCAGGCGTCTGTTCTTAGCATGCTCGCGCACCGCAGGTATGCTCTTATTCTGTCAAACATTTTTCCTTTGCTCCTCCACCCCCATTTCACATCTCTCAAGGTTTGTCCTCTGCAGTCTGAGGTTTACACGTGTTTAGTTGAGAGGTCAAAGTTTAGAGTTTATCATGTTAAGCCGACAAGGATAGACAGGTAAAGTTCCACAGAGTGGGGATTATTTCCAGGTAAGCAGCTTAACAGTTCAGAATGTTCATTTTTTGTCTTATAGTGACCCTTAGTGCAAGCCCTCAGTGTAAAGTATCTATTTTTTGATGTCTCGTTATGGTGGGATGCATGAACAAAGTCTCTGTGGAGCCTGTGGAAGTACAATGTCCTCTGTCTAATTATGGAGTTGAGTGTTTTGACTCTATGTGTGTTTCACAAGGGCAACCAGACAAAATGCCCTTCTTTATCTTCAGAGTTTTTATGTGAGGGGACTTGAAATTCTATCTGAGGTCAAAACCTAAGAACTCAGTGGTGATGCCTTCATTAATGTGTCCTCACTGCTCACTCAAGTGATCGATTTCTGGTCTCATAATAAATCCAATAACACTGTTGTATCTCTTCAGTCCTGAAGCTCACCCTCATCCTCCTGGGTCCAAGGATCCAAGGGTCAACATCCTTGGATCCAGGGTGTTGATGTTGTTCCTTCAGATCTAGATTTGGATTCTAAATGACTGATTATTTATTATTAGTAGTAGTTTTTGGTTTTTAGATCCGGGACGCGCTGGAGAGATTACGTCTATCGACTGGCCTGGGAAAGGCTTGATGTTTCCCCAGATAAACTGGAGGAGGTGGCGAGAGGGAGGTCTGAGCCTCCCCGCTGCTGCCCCCATGACCCAACTTCAGTTAAGCAGAAGAAAATGGCTGCTATTTGTTACTTTAGATTTTAACTTTTATTGTGGTTTTCACAAACGTTTGAACAGCATGCATCGTTCATAATGCGCAGCACAACGCGCCACACTTTTCAGTCGCACTTTATCAGTTTTTCAGTTAATTTGTCATATTTTAGTAATATGTGAGCATCTTTTGTAGAAACATGTTTTCATATAATGTTTAACATCGGTTTGTTTTTTTCTTCTTCTTTCTTCGTTTTTTTCTTCATTGTCTTTCTTGAGTGTAACGAGTGAATAGTGCCGCAAGTTCAAGTGTTCAAGTGTTGTTAATAGTTTTTTCATTAAACAGTTCTCAAATGTAACTTAATATCCGAGTGTTTCTTAGTTTTAGTCGGTTAGTCGACTAGGAAATTAGTGTCCAGGAACGTCCGTAGTTTTAAGCTTGTTTATTGTTTACATTTTCGTTCTGTTGTATACTTTTTAATATTCTGAGTCCAGTTTGTGTTTGTATTAAGAGTGATTTTGTTCCCTGAGTGTTTTCTGTTGCCATCTACCGTGTCAGTTGCCTTATGTTAAACCTTATTGTGTCTGTGTTTCTCTGTTTACCTATTGATTTGACTGTTTTATAAAAGCTGTCGTCTGTGTCTTGGATTTTGTTTAATTTCGCCTTGAATCATCCCCTTGATTCTATGCACCTGTGTTTTTTCCCAGCTGTGTCCACTTTCAACTTCTCTGTGTACATTCATAGCGATGTCTTCCCCTTGTTTCTTGTCAGAGTGTGTGTAATCCTCCCTCTGTGCTCCTGCTCGCGTGTTTTTGTGGATTTGTTTTTGCCTTGCTTTCTGGACTTTTTGTTTCATATTTAACACTCTGTTAAATCCAGTCTACCTCCAGAGTATCCATTTGGATAATAAATCACAAAATATGACACCCTCCTTTAAAAGTCTTAGTTTTTTGTTATTAAGTTCTTCCTAATTTAAAAAAAAGAAAAGAAGAAAAGTGTCTTGTTTAGATATTTGAACTCCTTCTATACACAAAGTCTGATTTGCACAGACTGTTTTCTATTTCATAGCAGGTGTGGTCTATTTCAGTCGTCTGCATGCACAGCTGCAGAGTGCTCCTTGTGTACCCTACCACTTGCTTTCTTGTCCATTTGTATTTCTTGTAACGAGGTCCTGCTCACCTTGTAGCAGCATCACTAAGAAAAATTACGCTGCAATTAGCACAGTCATTTTTTCTAATTACACTGACTGTGATTAAGATTTTTGTCTTCACACTCTCTGCATTGTGTTACTGTTTCTGTCTCCATAACCCTGAAGTAATTGGTGGCCCTGTAATAGCCTTCATCTATCAGATCTGTCTAGAGGCAATCTCACCCACCCATTAAGGGACCGTTAGCACTGAGCCAAATGACTCAAACGGACATTTCCACATAGATTACAATCCACTCTAAACATACATACTCCACACATGCTGGGGACAGGGTTCGCTCTGTTCTCATTTAAACTTGTCATTTAAGCACCACTTAAGTGGTTACTTGTCAGATCTTCTTGGTGTAGGAGAAGAGAGCAGATGATAATTTTACTGAAAAAGCACATAAAAAGGGACTCTGCTCACCTGGAGGTTTTAGGTTGTTTTAAATCATTCATTTCCAAAATCGAAAAATGAATCCAAACAGCTTAAAAAGAACTTCCACGTTCCATCCATCCATTCGCTTCCGCTTATCCTTTTTCAGGGTCACGGGGGTGCTGGAGCCTATCCCAGCTGTCATAGGGCGAGAGGCAGGGTACACCCTGGACAGGATGCCAGTCTGTTGCAGGGCTAACACACAGGGACAGACAACCATTCACACTCACATTCACACCTATGGGCAATTTGGATTTTTCAATTAACCTATCCCCACAAAGTGCATGTTTTTGGACTGTGGGCGGAAGCTGGAGTACCTGGGGAGAACCCACGCAAACACGGGGAGAACATGCAAACTCCACACAGAAAGACCCTGCTGGCCTGGTGGTGGAATTGAACTCAGGACCTTCTTGCTGTGCGGCAACAGTGCTAACCACCGTGCCTTTCACTTTTTCCAGCAAATTTCTTTGGAATTATAAAAGAGTGACATTACTCACTGATTAGTGAAAAGACATTATGAACCGGCAAGATTATTCTAGAAGACCATGCCAAAGATCTGGAGACAAATGGGGATAACAAAAATAATACAATGCACTGTGAACTTCTAAAAACACACTAGATGAATTATAATGACATTAAGGTATCAGCAGCTATTGTTTCGAGCAGGACTGATGTGCAGATATCACCAAATTTTTTGCTACACATTCTAGAGATAGTAATTTAAAAACTGGACTATTACAGTGTAATTACAGGAGTTCAAACTGGCATTGTTGTTATGAACAAAGTCAAAATCAGCCAATAAAATGCTAAAATGGCAGGTTTGCATTCAAGTGATTCAAATGACTTTGATGTGACTACCTGCTGCTCCACCTGCTGCCTTGGCTGAACAACACTACAGTACACAAACACACACACATACAAACCTCCCACACACCAAAAACCAATTAGTCCATTTTTGAGATGAATAAGGCGGATTTATCATCTAACCTCCAACACAAAAACGCCAAAGCGACAGCATGAAACAAATTGTTGGCAAAAAAATTATTAATGGCGCAATCAGCCTGCGTGAGCCGTGCCTCTCATTGACACCCCACTGCTGTACGTGATGTTAATAATGCTGTTTAATGATATGCTCCGTGTTGGCTGGCAAACGTAGCTCCATATGTTGTTACGGCTGTGGGGCGCAGAGAAACTACATGAGCTACACAGCTTCAGAGCATGGCCCCTGCTGGGATAAACAAATACATGTGTGTGTGTGTGTGTGTGTGTGTGTGTGTGTGTGTGTGTGTGTGTGTGTGTGTGTGTGTGTGTGTGTGTGTGTGTGTGTGTGTGTGTGTGTGTGTGTGTGTGTGTGTGTGTGTGTGTGTGTGTGTGTGTGTGTGTGTGTGTGTGTGTGTGTGTGTTTCTGTGCATGTGTTGGCAGGAAATACTCTCTGGAGTACTGCCTTTGACGCGTCTCCTGCTTTGTTTGTGTTTTCTTCTGTGATGAAGGGAAAATGCAGCGGATGTGCTTCAAGCATGTCAGAAGTTCTCTTCTGAGTAAATCCTTCTCAACCATCAGTGATCTGCTTGCTCAAAGTTTCAAGGGGTGAAGCATCTTTTTCATTTCTTGCATGCAGTTTTGGTGCCCTCGTACTCAGATCCAGATGTGGAGTCCAAACTAAAGTGTTCATGAAGTGTATTTCCACTAAATACAGGAACATCTCAGCCAGCAGATTGCTGCATCTGCCCAAACACTCACCATTTACTCTCTGAGCTGTAATGAAACTGGAAAAACTGCAGGTTAAATCAGAAACGTAGAATGTTTGCGTTCAAATTAAAAGCTGTCTTACTTCAGAAATCAACTTTTTCTGGAATTGAACTGCTCCATTCCTGTTTTTTTCTTGAACTTCACAGTTTTGTGCAGTAGTTTAAGTGCTTGCAGGCAAGTCTGCATTTTCCATGCAGACAGCAACCAAAGCAACTTGCTAGCGACCAAAGTAATTGCAGGGAGGTTTTCAGTGCAGCACCTTGTAGGTCTTTGCGACCAATTTATTTCACACCAGTGACTGCCAGAAACATTCTTACCCACCAATCAGTAATTTCACATTTGTCCCTTGATCAGCGGTTGTCCGATTGTCGCTCATCGGTCTGTGAGATTGCGCAGCTTTTGTAAATTTTAAATGATTTTAAATGATAAGATCACCTTTTCTGACACCCCCTTAGTGCAACTTGTTAAATTTATCATCCATGATGGTAACGCAGCTCATGAGGTAAGATTTGCCATTAGGACTGAGGAGTTTTATGTATCCCCCGTGAGTAGCCGGCTGAGTTAAACAACTGGCTGTATATGTGTGAGATGAGTTTTAATGCTAATTATAGTCAGTGAAATGTGTTGATACTGCAGGACGTGTGGTTTTACAGCCTTGCAGTGCCGGCACTGAGCAAATATGAACAAAGACACAAGCTGAGTCTACACATAAACACAAACGGGAGCCTGAAGCTCTATCCTCTCCTGTAATGTACATTCAGTTGCCCTCCCAACCCCCAAACCAATTTCCTTTTTTTATTTAGTTATCTACTCGTTCCATTATTCATGTTAATGTGCCTTGCATTTGGCTGTGTATTAACGTCAGTGCACATTGCTTAGTTGACACAGAGCTTCAAAATAAATTAACTTTAATGTGAGCGTGTATCTAATGTGAATGGATGGTGTTAATTCTCACAGGCTCCAATGCTCTTTTTTTTAAACAAATTTATTATTTGTATTTAAGTAAAAGAAAGTGCATAAATTTGGGTTTCTGTGTCTCTTAAGGCAAACTGAGTCTGCCCACTAAAACTGACATAATGAATTACATTTATAAAAAAATAAATAAATACCTTTAAGTTTGGATGAGTCTTGTCTGAAGAAAAATTACCTTCTCTGTGTTTTCTGAACCGTTTAGGATTTTTATATATTATTCTTTTACAAGCTAGGATTAAAATGCCAAGAGCTGGTGTGACAAAGGAGATGGATGCACTTGGAAATAGCAAGACACACAGTAATCATATTATAGTTGCAGCTTCACCACATCTTTTGCAGCAACTTTATACAAGCCGACATCTCATTGGTTAGGGAAGCCCTGTTTTATATTCTCATCCTGAACATTTTTCCCTTTGCCTTATGGACATAAGGGAGAGACTCTACTAGTTTAGTAGTTAGTTTAGTACTAGTAAAGTGTAGCTGTGACCATAAACTCATCTGGGATGTGTTTGTGGATGTCATAAAATCAGTGACCAATAATTTCATTTTCTAATTAATTTCCATACAATCAGACTTATTTTGTGCAACTAGAGGCGTCGCCACCTGCTGGCCATTAGAGACAATGCGGGTTAAAGGCGCTCTGGCTTCAGTTTCAAGAACTGGATCGTACTAAGCTTAGAGATCAGGTGACCCTGAACCCTCCCTTAGTTACGCAGCAATAGGCCCAGGCTGCTGGGAACTTCCCATGATGCATTGAGTGTCTCTTCTAACTCTGGTCTCTTCACTCTTTATGTTTATACACCACGTTGCATGGCTTTTGTCCCTCCCTTCACCCCCAACCAGATGGCTGCCCTCCCTGAGTCTGAGTTTTTTCCTGTTAAAGGGGAGTTTTTCCTTCCCACCTTCACCAAAGCACTTGCTCACAGGGGGTCATATGGTTTTTAGGCTTTTCTCTGTATTATTGTAGGATCTTTACCTTACATGTATTAACTTTTATTTTACCAGGGAGTTAAACATCAGAATGCGCTGGGTCCAGATGTACAACGTTACTCTAGTGTGTTATTTTTTTGGCAAACAGAGAAAGCAGAACTCCCAGAGAAGGCTCCACACAGACAAAACACTGAGCCACTATGGTACCGAAGCACAATGCTGGGATCAATATTTTTAGGTTCACAAAAACAAGATCTGACTGAACCACTTTGGCTGTGGAAACAACATCCATGCAGGTGGTCTGCCTCATAACCATGGTGGAGGTTTTGCTATGGAACCGTTATTATTTTCACTACTAGTGGTGTTATTTCAAAGAGCTAAAATTTGTTGATATTTTTAAAAATGTAATAACACTTTACATTATTTGTAGCTAGTTTGGATAATTAAGCAGAACTGCTTGTCTTGTTTCACAAAGAGAATAAGTGGCTTACAGACATGATTATCCTGGCTCTCCACCCTTTCCTTCCACAAAGCAGCTGATTTGTAAAACATTCATATAGAAATAACATAAATCAGGGCTGCAGCTATGAAAATGGGAGCTAGTTTGTAAAAAATAAAATTTTAATAAATATGAAATAGAAGCCTAATGAAGACAATGAACAGTACGACACGCGTGCTCACGCATACACACACAGTGACACTGCCTTTGCTCTCTCACACAGCCCTCCTTCTGTTCACTGCAGCAGCAGCTTAATGTTGCATCAAAGACCCAGCCGTTCACAGAGGAGCTTCTAATGGAGTTTTTTTTTCTTCAGCATTAATGCAACGTGCCAGGCTGCCGCTCCATCATTAACCCTGTAAACTATTTCACAACTCCTGAGTTTACCAAGACAAAAGAGACAGCAGAAAATAATAGAGAAGAAATATAGACAGAGACAGAGGAGAGGAGACCAGCCACCGTGACCGGCTGCACTCTCTGCACTGCAGTACAACACAAGGTGTGATTTATCCATCAGCTGGCCAGGGGGGAACTGAGCTTCACCATTAGCAAATGAGCCCTAATTCACCCAGACAGCAGAGAATGTGCTTCCTCTCTCTTAGTTTTTGACTCACAGCCCAAAGCCAAGTGCCAGCGCTGCTCTCTCTGAAGCCGAGTTCATGACTGCAGATCCCTGAAGAGATATGTTTATTTAAATGGCAAAATCCTGGCCTCCTGTGTCAACTGACAGTAATATATGAAGGTCTGTGGGAGCTGGGAGGAGCTTGGGGTAGAGTGCTGCTACTAATCATGGTTTCTTTCAGCAGCATGAAAGAATGCCCAACGATGATACCTGTACAGTAATTATGTCCTAAAGTAAAGTATCAAAGATATATGTTGCCATTTAAAAAGGGAGGATTATTGGTTCTTTCTGTCCAGCGTAGAGCATCTGTTCACTCATTTGCACATAAACATCTGCAGTGAAAATTGCACAGAGTGATGCAAGCAGGGCAGCACTGCACACGAGCAGAATAGCAGCCTAATTTAAAATCAGGCATGGGTTATAGTTCTTTTTTTTATGAGAGGATTTTTTGGAACATTTCGATCACACCTTAGAATTTCTAGAAGTCCAGACTGGGCTCTTCAAAACTGCAATGCCTGAAACTGCATATTTTTATGGTTAGAACCAAAATATTCTCCCACAGGATGCACAGTGAAAAGCTCAAGGCTCTCTAACACAACGATTTTTAAATGTCCAGTCACATCATTCACAAAAAAACATCAATATCAGTAGTGTGTTTAATATACATTAAGAAGGAAAGTGAAGAAAACATGAGGGCTTTTATAAAAGCTAAAAGTGCAGAGAAGGATCCAAATGTTTGTAAAAAGCAGTCGAATAACACAAAAGTGACAGAGAAAAACCAAAAGGTCACTGTCAAGGCTGGCTCTGCGGATGGCAGAGTTGGACCCAAAAGGAGGACTCAGAAACATGAGGGCTAAACTAAAAGGTATCAAAGAACAAAGTACAAAATAAAGTGAGCCAAAGAGAGGAAAAACAAATCGACAGGGAAAACATGATACAAGGAAGGACTCAAATAATATACACACACCAGGTAATTAGAGAGATGGGAAACACCAAGGGACACAAATCTGACTAATGAGACAAGAGAGACAACGCACACAGGACTAGGAACTATCAAAATAAAACAGGAAGTAGCAAACACAGAGACCAGGACTGAGACATGAAATTGACAGAACAGGGACATCACTGGGGAGACAGAACTGAGTTCCACTAGAGATGCTGAGGACAAACGCATGGACGAGACCAACATAATCAAACAAGAAACCATGAACTAGAAATAAAGATAACAAAACTTGAAAGCACTAGAAAATACTAAAATCAAGGCTAAACAATAAAGAGCTTGAACTTAAGCCATCTCTTAAATCCAGAATTAAGAATCGTGACTCCACAATAAAAACTCAAAACGGCGGGTCAAAGAGCCGAGACCATGACATGAGAAATGCTCAACCAGTGAGGAAGGTGTGAAGGAAGACAACAAGTAAAACTACCCGGCATGCACAATAACCAAGGACTGCAAAAATGAAACAGAAACTCCAAACTGATCATCAGGATGTTAGAGACATGAAAGATGCTTAAATCAATTTCAAAATGCTGAATGGATGTTTTATTTTATTTATTTTTATTGTTTATTATGTACCATTTGACATTTTTTGATATGAGAAGGAGAAGGCTGATCAGGACCTCAGATGTTGTATTTTAGAGATGAAATCAAGGAAACACTGTATCACACACACACACACACACACACACACACACACCTTTTCATGAAATCTGCATCGAAGGGATCTTGAGTCTTGATTAAAAATTCCCATCCTGGGCTGGTGTCTCCCTGCGCGTGAGATACAGGCAATTTTTCGGGTAGTGGGGTGAATTGTGATTCATTCCATGCATCGAGTGAAACCAGATGGATCCCTCCTCTACATCCTATTCCCCGCTGGCCTGCTGAATGACAAGCATGAACACAGGCACATACACAAACCACAAAACACGTCAAACCCAATGTTATCAGGACTGGCTGGACGCAAGAGGACTGTTATTAGAGCTTACATACACACACAGACACATACATTTCATCTCCCAACACATCTGATGTGAGATTTATGCTTTCAGCTATCTCATGTCAGAAAGGAAAGGGAAATGGAAATGTCAGAGTAAACACTGAATTCTCACTTCTGTTTGGTTTTGTGGATTTTTGCTCGAGTCTTCGTGGCCACCAGCGTTCGACCGTAACACAAACATCAAATGTTCTTCAGTCACTCCATCATTCACACTACTGCATGATCCTGACAATACATAAGAAACAAAACCAGCTGAGATTAATGAATAAAAAGAAATCTATTAACAAAAAACTCAACATAAAACCTCCAATCACATCCAAGACAGGACACAGAAGAAGGTTAAAGAAAAACAAAATGTGAGCCTTTATTCTAGTCCAAAAAATAGATAATCAAGACAGCCATATAGGAAATTAAGCATAAGGGACAAAAACTATACAGTAAAAACACAAAGGACCACTTGTAGAAAGATACAGATGGGAGCAATTAACCACAGGTGAGAAGAATGAGCGCAAACAGTCACAAAGGAAGGAAATAAAAAGCAAAAGTAAAACCAAGACACAGGAGAAAACTAATCTCCGGTGAAACACACGAGCAAAGGACAAATAACAAACACCAGGACCGACACTAAACATGACGCCAGAGACGGGAAACAGAATGAAGGAGGACAAAATACGCTGGCAGAAACTAATGAAAACCACAGGGACCGGTGATACCTACATTTGGTCTCACAGTAGCCATCGCGTCAGTGTAATGTTTTCTCTGTCAATGACAGCTTCTGCCTCAAGTGAGAGCAGATTTTTGGGGAACGTTCGTGTTTTCAGTTTAAATATATAACCAAAAAGGTCATTTAAATGTAACTACAAAATCCAAAAATAAACCTCTAAATTAAAAGGAGACTTGTAGAATTCAAATAATCTTATCAGTGGCAAATAATATTCACTGGATCTGTAAGATTTTTGTGTGTTATTTGGAATAAATGTCCAGATCTTTTAAAAATAAATAAATAAATAAATAAATAAATAAAAGGAAGAAAAATGGCACGAAAAGGATCTTATCCACCCCGACAACATTCATGATATATTATTTGTAAGAAGAGAAAAATAAAGGTTTTTGCTTTTTTAACACTTCATCCTTCTCCAGGCATCATTACCTCCATCCTCCCACCTACAATCAATCAATTTCACACATATAAACCCAGAGCTGAACGAAGCAAGAGACGTAATCTAATTGAAGAGGGTAAACAATGTGGCAGTGAGCTGTCTTCAGCATAATCACTTCCCATCATGGCTTTATCTTGATTCTTCCTCCCACTTCTCTGAGGAGGCTTCTTCTTTTTCTCCCTTAAACACCATGCGGGTCAGTTGCATTTGACTAGGCGGCATAATGAAGCGTGACACATCTGATTTTTCACACAACAGATAAAACACTGTGGACGGTAGTCTGCGTTGGCCACTCACTGTCACCTCAGGTTGTTGAGAGTTATTTGTACAACTGTACAAATTCAAGTTATAAGATTCGAGTCTATATCTTGAAGCTAGATTTTAACATGAT
The DNA here is from genome assembly GCF_013358895.1 of Oreochromis aureus. Taxonomy (NCBI): domain Eukaryota; kingdom Metazoa; phylum Chordata; class Actinopteri; order Cichliformes; family Cichlidae; genus Oreochromis; species Oreochromis aureus. Next base: position 4,295,388 of record NC_052953.1, on the reverse strand, counting down.
AGATGCAGCGCAATTTTTGGTTTAATACCTTATGAAATAATATAGTAAAGCACTGGGTGCTGATGTAGCATGCAGGTTGCACCGGTGACTACATGCCTCGAAGCTGAATGCAGCAGCCGGGTTCAGCTCTGACCTGAGGCCCTTTGCTGTGTCTTCTCTACAGTGTGCTCTCTAATTAAGGTGAAAAGCCCCTGAAAAAAAAAATATTTAGAAAGAAAAGCATTACAGTTATTGAATTCCATTTGCCTGTAATGCTGTAATGTTTCTAAATTAGAGCTAATTATCTGCCTAATGGGCAGACTGAAAAAAACAAAAGAACAAATGTGCCTTTTTTGAAGTGCCTGGCTTTGTCGTGGAAAATGGCAAAAGTGGGAAAGTCATCACGAACGGAGAAATAAACATAACATTGTTGTGGAAAATGACAAGAATATGTAAGCTGTGCCTCTAGACCAGAAACTTCTCACTGCTCCACAGCGTCACCACAATATTTTCCTGTGATGTACTATTTTCACCATAAACTGTATATAAAAGATGGCAGTAACCACCACAGCGTTACCCACTGGTTCCTGGATGTTTTTGATCTGGTAACTGGATAGATGCAATCTGCAACACACAGACACACAGACCTGGCTCGTAGTCAGGAGAACTGGAGAGGCAGTACCATACAGCAGACCATATTACTTGGCAAACATACCATTAGCATTCAGCATGGCCCAGACGGCTGTTTCCTTCCACTAATGGTTTGTAGAAATCACATAAAAGCGCACCAAACAGCAAAAACACTATAATTCGGACACAGACCCTTTACTGTTCGTCCTATTTTGAAATATATGTAATCACGTTGTCAGCTTCAACTAGCATGAAATATGCCATTAACTGCAACAACAGGAAGTTGTTTCTGGGGAATTGTATTCTTTTCCTCAAAGGCCCATCAAAGCTCTGCGGGTGCTGCAGAAGATTCATGCTTGACTTTATGCTTTTCTATGCAGAATTTCTTGCATACCTCCTCCTTGTGTGGTGAGAGGATTTACAGATATGTATGAATATGTTTGAATATGTGGTGAGATGTCCTGCCTAAAAATTGCACAAAGTTAGTAACTGTATGCGGTGTTGTTTCGAAAGTTTTTGTTCCTTTATTTCTCTTTTTAATTTGTTTGCATGTCAAGCTAAGCTAATGAGCTGCTAGTAGCCTCCTTTTAATTACTGCTTTAATTTTCCATGTTTTTCATCTTTTCAAATGCATCTACTGATCAAGATCCAGGTTATAATTATGCTAATTCATTTGGTGCTTCAAAGAACTAACACACATTAATCTCTCATGTCAGTCCGTGAAAATAATTTAACACTATTTTAATTAAGTGCAGCTAAAATTACTCATTTATTTATTTAGCTTCAACTTGCTGCTAATTGGCAAATAGTGAGAGCGTGTAGGACTGTAAGTCATTTAGCTTAGTAGCTTTTTTTTTCCAAGTACCTTTTAATTATTTGAGCAAATATTTTGCTTTTCTTGTAGTCTTGTTTCTGCCTCGTTGCATATTATGTGAGCAACACAGCAGCAACCTGCAACATTTTCTGTTTCCTTGTAACCTTAATGAAAAGCTTTTATTCCTGACAAGTATCTGCTGCTATCTCTGTTCTTATATCTAAATGATTCAAATTTTTTAAAACTGTGGGAAATGAATTCAAACTAACTTTCGGAGAGTTTATGTCACATTTATCGCAAGAATCTCCTTCATACTGATGTGAATCAAAGAAAAACATTTCCAAAAATAAAATGCAGGTCACACTTGTGGAGTTTCACTCTGTGATGAGGAACCTAATTGTGTCGATGTGGTCTCATTTGCTTCTAATTTGAATATAGAGGCTTAATTCGTAAATCCATTTGATGTTCTCCGAAAGCCAAATCTTCTGCACTCTGCATCACCTTTCACATTAATTTATTTGAGAGTGTGTTTGTGTTTGCTCAGTCTCTAGTGGCTGACCAGTACTGTCCATTTCTCATCACTTTTATCTCTGACATTCATACTGTCAGTTCCACTTTGAACACAGCCAGCCAATTAAATGTGGCACAGTTATTAAATATTCGACCTCGCTCCCACTCTTATCGCAGCATTCCTGTTGAGGATAAATCAGCAGCAGCTTTACTTGTGAACTCTGTGGAAGTTTATTTCCTTTAGGAGTATTTGGCTTTGAAACAAGCTTCTTGTCAGTGTCACACAGTGAGATGAGTTTAAGGCCCAACAGCCATTTATTCAGTGCTGCTTACAATATACCTAAAAGCTGCAGAGGCAGTTTTAGAGGCCTCAGTGGGAGAGGTGCTTACTCTGAAGAAGCAGCCAAAACCAAGGATGGCTAAGAGCAACGTTTATTAAAATGGTCCTGTGTGAATGTAATAAGGAATCATGTTTTGATAGTAATTCCCTGAGGCCCTTTAGACCTGACACCTGACAGTGATTTGATCATATTTCTGAATCTGCTGTGTTTCAACACAATTTAAGGTCTTATTTAAAAGATGTTTGACTATCATTGGATTTTTCTTCCTACTGTGCATTCAGGAATTTGGGGGAAAACATTACAAATTCAGAGAACAGGCTCAAAAGATTCTGTTTTATAAAAGCTGCTTGTGTCTCAGAGAGACAGCCAAGGTGTCCTTTGGCCTGGATGCTGTGATGTCACAGTTGTGGTTAGATAGACATGATCTTCCTCCCAACTTGTCACATATGATCTTTATCCTTAAGCGTCACACTTTTAGCATTCAACACTAATATTTGATGGCTCCACTAGGCAGGCATGCAGCAAGATGGGAACTGGTGCGGCAGGTATTAACCTGAAGTCCACTAACACTGTTTTGTCACAGTGCTGTTGGGACAGTGCACCTGGTCAACAGGTTGTCAACGTCCATCACAAAGCCAAATTCATCTCCACCCGAGATGAGCCTGGTCAGTGTGTTGTCATCTGCAAAGTTATGGAGTTTGACGGACTGGTGTCTGGAAGTGCAGCAGTTGGTGTAAAGGGAGAAGAGCAGGGGATAAAGTACAGAGCCCTGAGGGGAACTGATGCTGATGCACTGAAAGTCTGAGACATGCATAGCCAGTCTCACATGCTACTTCCTGTCAGACAGGAAGTCAGTGATCCACCTGCAGGTGGAAGCAAGCGCATCGCCTAGGAGAGCTTGTCAAGCATCAGAGCTGGGATGAAAAGATCATCACTGACTTTGTCATCTGCTGTAAACACAACCACCTGCATCAGTTGATGTTGGTTGACTTGCCCAATTGCACAGGTGAACACGGTCTGGACATCGAGCTGATGGACAGATACAGAATCCTGAGTCTTCTTCTTAACAATAAACTGGAACAGAAAACACTCAAGCTCTGTTCAAGTAGGGTCAAAGTCAGCCCAGTCATCTGCTGGACGGGTTGAGGTCTTCTGGGGTGTGCACGACATTGCTAAGGATCTTTTATGACAAAGTGATAGCTTCCACAGTCTTTTATGCAGTTGTCTGCCGGGGAGGTGGCAGCATGAGCAGAGACCGCAAATGACTTTATAGACTGGCGAAGCCTGGTTCTGTCCTGGCTGGTACTCCAGATCCCATAGAGGAGGAGGAGGATGTTAGCCAATCTAACGTCCATTATGGACAACATATACAATGATATACATATACAGCTGTTATGATGTGGGAAACCATCCACAGAAGTCAAACCTATTCTTTTACCAAGCTGCACACATTCGTTTAACCCCATAGAGTTGAGCATTTTATTATGGGCTATTTATTTATTTATTTATTATTTTATTATTATTATGAAGAGTGACTCACTTTTGGAGACAGCTGTGAAGTGGCCATTAGCTGTCCTGTGTCCAGTACTGTGGCAGCCGCTGGGTCAAAACACTCACGCCAAAGGACACACTGGGCATCATCCCAAACAGTGCGTGTGCACAAATCTGAGTAAACCATGTGTATGAATGGTTTACACCTCAAAATTAGAATTAAATAAATTAGGAATAAATAAAAAATAAAGAACACAAATTGTTAACTGTGGCGCAAATGTTCATAATCCAAATGCCTGTTTTGTCAGATGGTGTCATTCTTATGAGGGCACATTGATATTATTGTCCTCACACTGAAAGATAAAGTCGACTGAGATCTCTCAGTAATCTTTTGCAGGTTCTCCGGCGTATTAAAAAAATAGGTTTTATTTCAGGCACGAGCTTTTCAGCAAAGTTCATTCCTCTCTCCTCACAAAGCATGAACATTCACAGCAGTAATCGTATCTGAACCCAGACATCTGATGTAAGTCTATCCTCTTAGCTTCACTGTCTTGGCGTAGTGTGGCATAGAGAGTCACTCTGTGTGCCGCTAAAACCCTTCACTGATGCTCTTTAATGATAACGTCCTCTCTCCTGATCCTGTCTTACCCTGCGCTCGCTGCCCTTTTCACAGCCTGTTCACCGGCTGGCCCTCGCCACCCAGATGATCGGATCTTACCCATCAGAGGAGAGTGCAAGGCTTGGATATTTGAGAGGGATTAACCTTTCATTAGTGGACCCTACGTCAGATGTCTTTGCATACAACACACACACACACACACACACACTGTGAAACTCACACACAGCTACAACTCAACTTGCTGCACGAGTGGTGTCAAGATTAAAGAGCAATTACATGCTACTCCACAAATGATAGATTGGAAGTGGAGTCAATGTGATGGTGACCTACTTTGCAGAAAGAGGGAGAAGAGGGAGAGACGACGGGGGGAGAAGGGAAGAGAGGAGGAGCAAGAAAAGGAAATGAACAGTATTTTAAAAAAATGAAATTTGTCACAGAGGATAAACATGCATGTGTGAAATACACTGTACAATGATTACATGATAATACGATGAGTATAACAGAGAAGACAAAGAATAAAGAGCTTTGTGGAAAGATGACATTAGTTTCTTTCTTTTTACTGTACACATGGAAGCATGCACTGTGCTGCGTGCCTGCCTGTCCTCAGTTTAGCTTCTCAGAAGAAACTCAAGACACGTTATTTCCCTTCACTCTGTCTCATCTTGTCTCTGTCTGTTTGTTAGGTGGATGAAGTTTTCACAAGGATCTCACTTCATGCAGAAGCATCTTTGTATCAGGTTTTGCCACCCCAGGTGAACTGATGTCTTATTGCAGACATTTTTAATGTCTTTGTGAGTGGTTTCACATTTTTCACGATTCAAGAGTCTTGATTACAGACCCTGATTATACTACAATGTTCCCAGTTTACTTTTTCTTTTATTCATTGTATACACTGATCAGTATATGGCAGTCAGATGCTCCAAGATAAAGTCCACTGGCTCCATAAAGCACAAAAACTGTAAGGATGCATGTGCAAGTACACAAGACATCAAAATCCTGTAAAATAACGCGGAGAAAAAAGATGGAGCTTCTGCAGTGCAGACTTTATTTATGACTGGGTATGTTTGCTTTGTTTCCTGTGGAACTTGCCAATGGGGTACAAAGCACTACACCCATGAGAAAGCTAATTAAACCTCAAATACACTGCTTAATTATGCTTGCTCTTGGTCAGTCATTTGTTGTGCAAGTGCATGAAATCCATCCACACACACTTTCTAAGCTTAGTGTTGGTTTGTTGCTAAAACCGTTCGTGTGCCTATAATAAATGAGCTGCTGCAGCATGATCTTCATCAGCCCTGTTTTTTGTACATGTACATATATTTGCTGAATTTGTACCGTAAAAAAATATTGTGGAGACAAGAAAATCGTTACAATACATTGTGCTTGCTTTATGTCACACAGTGTCACGAATTAGGTTTAATTTCTATACATCATCGCTGTATGCAGTCACTGAATTACGACTGATGGAAAAGAGCTGAACACAGTACATGTGGAATACACACGAGCACATGCAATATTATGAAAGCTTTCCCAGCCTACGGGCACAATATTTTCACCCCTTTGTTCGCTAGAGACAGGAAGGAGCACTGCTAATGGGTTTTTGGTTTCTGTGGATTACTGAACGAGTAGTATGACCTTGTTTTTTTTTTCACATCAGCAGGCCTTTCATTTCAACAATTAGATATCTCCATATTAATGTGCAGAACGAGGAACAAGACGTTTGGTACTAGAAGCTTACAAATGTCCATTTGTTGTCTGCTTGTAGTCCAGATGCTATTTCTGTATCACCCTTGAGCATTTGTGAGTTTTGGTCCTGAACATGGAAAGCAGGATAGAGACAGCGCTGGCTGAAATGCAGTCTCAAAAGCAAAACCTTTTATCTGATGAAGATTTTGTTTTGTTTTGAGGTTTTCTATTATCTAGATTTGTAAAGAAAAGGGCAAACAGGGAAGCTTGGCCATTTCAAAGCTGATGTGTTGTGGCCTTATCATGCAGGTCTGAGATGATATGGATGAGTATTCCATCAATAATGTTTGAGTTGTATACCATAGTGGAAGTCATACTGTTTTATTTGTACTGTTGAATTGTTTCTTTTGGGTGGAATCCAATTCATCCTGTCATGACAGAGAAGATAAGTGGCAGTTGTACACCGCAGGAAAGTCATATGGATCATATGTTACAGAAGGATGTTCAGTTGAGGAGCATCAGTCCAGGTGAGCCATGATCAGGAAGCAGGAATGTTAGTCACAGTGACAGAAATGATCAACATTTAGCAGGATGGGTCCTGAAGCAGAAAGAAATCTAGCAGAATTAAAAATAGTCTGAGGGAGAGGAAGAACTTTGAAACGTTGCACTGGGGAAAAAGAAAAGCGCTTGATGCACAGATCAATCCATATTCAAATCTGCTATAGGACTCCAGTCATGTACATGCATGCCCTACTAGTCATGAGATACCCATGAGATAGAAGCCAGTGATGTTATGGAATATATGGAATATAAGGCTCACATCCAAATTCCAGCAGCTTGGCACTCTATGCATAACGAAATGAGAGCGTTATTAGTGAGTGTCACAGTCACTGTCCATGGATGAAACAGGGAGCTTCCATGAATACATCAGGAAGATGGTCTCCCAGGACGAACCGCTTCAAGGGTGCCTCAGACAGAAGAAGAGATGATGAGGAAGAAGAGACAATATCTTGGAAATATCTACCAATGAGAGCTCGAGAAAGCGGCTGAGATTGGGAAAGTCCAAATACAAGGTGGGACAGCGAGCAGGCGCAACCATGTGGCGACAGTAGTGTACAGGACGATCATGAGTTAGAAATCCATGCTGGCAGCAACAGCAGCAAAAGCCGAGTGAGAAGATAGAAATGTAACAGATGCTGAAGGAACAACTGTAACAGATGTGGACGTCCACAGTGATCACAGTGACACAAAAACATTTATTGAAAACATCTATTGCTTGACGCTTTCTTCTGTTCCTTTCGTTCACATCACAGACCCCAAATCATTACATCTCCTTTGCACAGATCATGAAATGGTCTCTGTGGGATTCTGAAATTTTATCTCATTACGTTTATTTTCTTTCCATATTAATTACTTCCACTGTATCGAGGGAGGAAGAAGGAAAATAGGGCAAATTTCTCAAGTCTCATTTTCCATTTGGGTGAGCTCTGCAACAGCCAGTAGCTGTGGTGCACGGTAGCAAAGACTCCTGTGTAATAGGGTTGGAAGTTAAGGCTCATTGCCTCCTCTGTTTCCTTAGTCTGGAACTCCCTGCAGGTCTCCAGTCCAAGTTATATGTTTTAATTTTGCAGAAAACATAAAGAAATTGTTGTATAAGCGAATAAAGCAAACTGACATTTTTTTAAAATGAAAACTTGGAAATGATCGCTGTTGTATGAGATGTTTACAACTTTTTTTGTGTCCTCTGTTTTGCTTTTGGTACAGAAAAGTTTGCTTTTAGAATATGTTAACAGCCAATTATGCATTCAGCTTCAGCCTGAACATTTTCTCTCAGTGTCTTAACATTTACAGGCTGCCATGTTTCTATAAGGCTGGCTCTATTGCTTCCCCTCTCTCTCTGCTCTCAGGCGGAGTTGGGTAGGCCTTGGTGCCTGACCTCGCCCCTGAGTGGGGTATTCCTGCCACTGAGCCAGTGTGCACACCTGTTTTCCATTAACTCATCACCTTTTGAAAATAAAAGGCTAGCTGATACTTTCACTTCTTGCTAGACTGTTTTTGCCCTCGTGGCAGTAATCAGACTCAATTCCAGTGATTATCTTACCTTTAAGCCTTCGGTTGCCTGACCTTGTTCTCGTCCAGCTGTCTTCTGGTGTGTGACTTTGCTGGAGCATGAAAAAAAAAACTGTGATTCGAGAAAACTCTGCTGGTTTCCTGGAAAAGTAAGAATTAACCTAAAACTTACCTGTCTACTCTTCACCACCTTCATCTTTGGGAATCTTTGCCCACCCCCTCCACCTGTACATCCATAAAGAGTTATGAAAAAAGGACCAGAATCAATTCAGAAACAGGTCTCCTCTGCCTTGTAAAAGAAGATCAAAAGAAAACAATAAAGATTCTGAGAACTTGGTTTTGGTCTTGTGGGGTCTGCTTCTGACTCCTCGCTATCTGATAATTATGAAATGCATTTTTATGGGTTGATGTTGTCTTCGCTTTGGAGCATCCTCCGCCTGTACGGTGTCCCACAAAAATTCATCTCAGTCTTCAAGTCACTGTACCGCCACCCCAACTGCTGCATCAAGACGGACACGGGCCACGCTGATCTCTTCGCCATCGAGACTGGTGTCAGGCAAGTCTCATCCTTCCTGTATCTAATGGAGGGGTGTCGAACACCAGGCCTCGAGGGCCGGTGTCCTGCAGGTTTTAGATCTCACCCTGTTTCAACACACCTGAATCACATGATTAGTTCATTTCCAGGCTTCTGGAGAACTTCAAGACATGTTGAGGAGGTAATTTAGCCATTTAAATCAGCTGTGGTGGATCAAGGACACATCTAAAACCTGCAGGACACCGGCCCTCCAGGCCTGGAGTTGGACACCTGTGATCTAATGGCACGCAACTTCATCATGAAGAAAGCCCTGGTCAGGTCAGATGCAGGCATCAAATTGGACAGGAACAGTCGACTCACCGACCTTGATTTTGCGGATGATATAGCCCTGCTGGGCGAAAACGGCCAGAGAAACGGGAAAAGTCAGACTTCCCATCAGTGCTAAGAAATCAAAAACCATGCACATCGGTGACCAGGCCGGTATGCCTAAGATCAAGACTGGTGGGCAAGAACTCGAGGTGGTTGAGAGGTTTGCATTACCTCAGCAGCGTCATCATTTGGGGCAGAGATGCAGACACCGATGTGAAGAGCCACACTGGCAAAGCCTCGGTGGTATTCCAACAAATGCAAAATAGCTGGTCAATCTCAATCAACATCAAGCTTCGTCCGTACGCCTCAATCATCATCCCAATGGCAATCTACGCCTCTGATACGTGGAAAGTGTCAGCCAGAATAACCAGGAAGGTGGACATCTTCCATCAGCACTGCCTTCGAAGGATAATGAAGATCTGGTACTTTGATCACGTCACCAATGAAATGGTGCTGCGACAAAGCAACCTTCCTCGCCTCAGCGCGACTATTGCACACTACCACCTTAAACTTGCTGGACACATCATCCGCACGAATGACAGCCGCCTCCCAAAAAAAGTATTCTGATATGTTTCACCTGGAGGGCGACGTGGCAGGGGATGGCCGCAGCTGACCTGGCACCAGACCTTCCTTGACAACCTCAAAGGTCTCGGCATCTCCTGGCATGAAGCTGAAGAGCTCGCTGGAAATCGTGATGCATGGAGAGACCTTGTAGCCCAATACGCTCGATAGCGTAGGTGGGAAAGAAGAAGAAGATGTTGTCTTGGAAGTCTCTAGCAATGGAATTAAAATATTATAGTTTTAAATACTTAAAGGGATGAGAACAGCCCCAATATCTCCAAGGTGTGCTGCAAAATATTAAAAATATTCAGCTTTGTCCTGTCTATCATAACAGCAAAGAATGATTTAAATCCATCCAAAGCTTCTCAAATCTGCTGAAGTCCTGCTTTAAAAAGGCAAACTGACTCAATCACGTAACCTCTTCAGTGGCTGTAATAAGACTGGCCCTTCATCAGTAAACAGGCCACTGCCCAGTGTCACCACCATCACTGCTACGCTGCTGTCAGATTCATCTATAGCCAGAAAGACCGTGACTGCAACGATTAATGTAAGCATCGCAATGACAAAAGCCTGCTTGACAAGCTCAAGTGCCACCTGAAGTCCAACTTAATATCCGAGCCGAGCCCGTTCTTCCATGAAGCTGGATGCAGGTCAGAGTGATGAGTTCAATTTCTCTGCCGCTCGCCCAGCTCTGATCAAAGGAGCATGCCTTTCTCATCTCAACGCCAAATAATCTCCCACAGCATCTGCCTCAGACTGAGCCATGTTGACACTACACAAGCCAGGTGTAATGGAATTGACCTCCAACACCAATCCGCTGCCATTTCACGGAGAGACACATCAATAATATCCTCTGCACTGAGCCGGTGCTGCACGAACTGTAAACTCAGCAGGCTGTAAATAAAGGCCGGATGGCTGCAGCACCAGCTCTCTTTCAACACGACTTCTTCACTGATAGAAAGTGCTTTTTTGCTTTTTCAGTATCAGAGATAAGACTTTGATTTGTTTTAACATTAGTTTTTTGTCCTCCTTCATTTGGTAGCAGTAATAAATCTGAAAGCTAAGGACTGTTCATTGTTTCATAATTGTCTTAAAGGGATGCTTTTATATTTTGAAATAAAGATTTATGTAAGAGGATCAATACCACTCTCCACTGTGTGCATTTAAAAGAAAACTAATTAACTGATCAGCAGTCTTTACTGGTTCTGGGACCAAGTCTTTTATTCCGTTTCTCACTTTCAGTCTCCAATTAACGGCAGGGATTCATAATCACACCTTGACAGCTCTGACACTTCATATTAGAAAGTGACGCGTCGAGGAATGAAAGACTCCTGCGCTGACGCCGCTCTGTGCCGACACATGACCAGAACATAAATGAGGAGATTAACGACTGGACAGAAATACAGAGCTGCAATTTAGACCGAAGTGAGTCAAAGAAGAAATGATGCAATTATATTATTCAGGTCTGCATAATACAATAAACCTTTTAAGTTCCCCTTGCCTACATAATGAGACATAATAAGCATAAAATGGTCTTTTGTGTTTTCTAAAGCGCAGAATACATTAGAGAGTTACCTGCACAGCTACAGACGACAACATACTGAGTGACCAGCCATCAGCTGCAAAGCTGTGAGTGATGAGCTGGACTTTAGGCTCCACAGCAATGGTATATTTTGTCCCTGGAGTGGAGAATGTTCTGGAGTTACGTTAAGTACGATATAAAAACTTCTGATACAGGATTTTTAAAACTGACACCCATACTCACATTTGGTCATTTAAAAATCTGACATGTTGGCTGATATTTCTTTCTTTCAGACATATGAAACACAAAAACATTTCCCAGATTTACAACAGTTATGTATAGTTACATTATCTTAGTGCTAAAATAATATTTTCCATGTTACAAAGAGTCGTGGTGTCTGATCCAAGAATCAGATCAGTGTATTCCTGATCACAAGTTCTTGTGTTCTCTAGCTTTTCTTAATTTGTAAAGGCTCGATGTTATGTCCTTCACAAGTGCAGCAATTTATCTTCCCCACTTCCCAATCCTTTCCTGTAGAGAACCTGCTTTTTGTTAAGCTATCTCCTTAAGTCCTGGTTCTTCAGTCCTGTAAACACATCTCTGGTCTCTGGGTTTGACTGTGAATCCAAATATATTTGGTATTATAACAATTATACAGTAAAACTGTAAATATCTAACTCATAACCTAAAGCTTTTAAATTAAATAAAAGTACTGGTACATTACAATCCTGATAGTGCTCATATTTTGAGCTTTAGGCCATTCAGATAAAGTTATTTTCACAACATTTTTCATAAGCATGAGCATCGTAAAACCTAAATTAATGCTATTTGTTCTGTAGGATATGAAGGATCCTTGTTCCTGACTGTAATTACCAACACTGGGTGTTGGAAGAGACAAAGGCCTGAGAGCTTGTGATTAAAAGAGGCCTTGAGGCAGGCCTTGTCAGAGGCCAACTTCCTCATAACTGCTGTAAAAATGTTTGTCAAGCAAAGAAAATGTACCAAAGTGAAATGTTGCTTTAATTTCTCGAGAAACACCTCAGTTCATCATCACTTCAGACACTAATGGTGCTGATGGTGAAAGTACCCTGAGGAATACTGCATGTCTGCAGCACTATGCGTCACTTCTCATCTTGTCACCTGCTGTAAAACTGCTGAACATCACTTGAAGCCCTCTTACTCCTCAGCTGACCTCTTTTTGTGATTACAACAAGTCTTAAAGGAACACACCCACTGATTTGTCAAGCACTGTGGACACAGCCATGTTGGTGTTTTGTTTTTTGAAGTGACAAAAATGTGGAGTTATTAGCTAACACGAGCGTTATGGACAGCAAGGTGCATCTACAGACTGTATGAGGGCTAACACCAGTTATATCATGCTGGTGTTAGCCAGCCAATAGTGCTCTAATATCACCCTATTAGAGCACTTCGCTCTCGCTCTGCAGGCCTACTTGTTGTTCCTAGAGTATTTAAAAGTAGAATGGGAGGCAGAGCCTTCAGTTTTCAGGCCCCTCTTCTGTGGAACCAGCTTCCAGTTTGGATTTGGGAGACAGACACTATCTCTACTTTCAAGATTAGGCTTCAAACTTTCCTTTTTGCTAAAGCATATAGTTAGGGCTGGACCAGGTGACCCTGAATCCTCCCTTAGTTATGCTGCAGTAGGTGTAGGCTGCCGGGGATTCCCATGATGCACTGGGTGTTTCTTCTTCAGTCACCTTTCTCACTCACTCTGTGTTAATAGACCTCTCTGCACTGAATCATACTTGTTATTAATCTCTGTCTCTCTTCCACAGCATGTCTTTATCATGTCTTCCTTCTCTCACTCCAACCAATCACAGCAGATGGCCCCGCCCCTTCCTGAGCCTGGTTCTGCTGGAGGTTTCTTTCTGTTAAAAGGGAGTTTTTCCTTCCCACTGTCGCCAAAGTGCTTGCTCATAGGGGGTCATATGATTGTAGGGTCTACCTTACTATATAAAGCACCTTGAGGTGATCACCTTGATGTGATTTGGCGCTGTATAAATAAAACTGAATTGAATTGAATTGAATAAAGAGGCTCTTTGTGAGTCACATTAGGGTTCTTCCCCAAGTATAAATTAATAAACACTCACAGCATCTCCAGGTCAAAGGTTTGGCAATAAGGATCCTATGATTTTTTTTCCCTATGATGTGAGACTTTTCTGTCTGGTAATCATCTTTGAGTTTTCACATCTCCTTTTTGAGCCACATATTTCTTGTGAGACTCACGTGTGTTGACCTACAGCCAATCAGTATATGGGATATATTCTCATTGAAGATTTCTAATGTTCCTCTTCCTGTGTTAAGGATGGACCAGCGAGTTTCAAGAGAGAGTTTGTTGCTTGGGGGCGTTAGGAGACTCTGTCAGGAGACTCAGAGTATCGGGGATTTGGATTCCCTGAACCTTCCTTCCATTGGATTTTGTACATATGAGACTTCTGAACTGAGCGCCTCAAAAACACTTTGTATATAGCACTGTCTGCACCAACGCTGTAAATAAACTCACTGAACTTTCATCTCTGAGTCTACCTTTGACTCCAGCCAGACAAACATGAGAATAATATGCAAAAGTATTGAGTCATCCCTCATTTCTTTATATGTTGCTGCTAATGGAAAATTATTTAAATACACTAAAAGAGTTTGTACAATTCTAACAAGCCTGAAAAAAGTCAATACTTGGAATGACTGTTTTTTAAAATTTACAATCCAGTTCTTGTCTAATGTCAGTTTTTTCTCCCTGTTTCTCTTCCTTAAGAACGTCCTATAAACATTGCTATGTTTATAGGACCACTTTGTGTCTTCCTTTTATATTTTATTTTCCCTTGCTGTAAGAGCTCTGTAACACAGAAATTTCTCATCCGTGGCATAATAAAGGTTTATTCTATTCTATTCTATTCTATTCTATTCTATTCTAGTTTTTGTGACAGTCTACAAGTAAAAAGTACCTAAAATACAAACAATCTGCAGGCATTTCTTTGCCAAATTGTCAGAAATGATGAAAATATGTCTCTCAAAATAGTCAGGTACACAGACCTGACTGAAATAAGTGAAAACGTGTCTCCAAAAGAAACTTTGAGGAAACTTCAGAAAGCCTGGAGAACTGTTGATAAAGGCCATTTCAAAGGTTCTATGAAATTCTGGCTCCTCTGAAGCAAAATGCAAAAAAATGAGAGGTTTGTTAAGACTTTTGTAAAGTACTTTCTAATACTAGAAAACAACCTGTTCTCCAGTAAGTTGATCTTTTCAGTTTATTCTTTGAGCATATGGGCAGATGGGTCAGTTATTACCCACGGCTGTGCTGCATTTTGTTCTTTATTCATCTAAGGCTAGTTTCACATAGCAGTTCTGTACAGTATACACAGCTGTCATGGCCCGAATCTGGTCCCACTTACCTTATTTTTGCTTCCTAGGGTTATATTATTTGATAATTGCACGGAGATTTGATACATTTTTTTGATATTGTATATGACAGCCTCTTAGTAAATATTACTCTGGATCAGATAAACTTTTGCACAGAATTTCAAATTCATCCACATCAGTGCTGACATGGCCTAAGTCATATTTTTTTTTTCAGGGTATGTAATGAAGTGTGGTCATAACGGGGTCTTTGAAGGAAGGTGGACGTCAGCAGGCCTCTTACATCTGACAGGGTTTATTAAGTTGAGGTGATGAGCTGCAAAGCCAGACAGCAGGGGTTGTGATGGCAGCCACTAGTCCTGTCAAAACTGATTAAGCTATCAAGTCTCATGTCTGGTTGGCTTGTAGGGGACGAGACAGCGAATAGTCCGACGACAACAATATCCCAGACTCTGTAATATCTCAGTAATGGCATGTGAACGCTCAGATGGGGATGGCAAGACGGGGAGAGGAAAGGAGGGAAAGGGGTGAGGAGGATGGGATGAAGAGCGGGAAATGAGAAGGGAAGAGTGATGGGCTATCACAGAGGTGGCTGCTGAGCAGATGGGCCTCCACCTGGGTTCCTCTCATGGGAAATGGCTTTGGATGAATGTCAGAAACTGAGGAAAGGGTAGCAAGGCTGGAGATCCCTGGGGTTTGATGATTCCTTTTATTTCTTTATTTTGTTGTCTGGTGACTTCCAGATCCGTTGTGCTGTTCTTTGATTGTACAATCTGGTCTTGTGGTCTGAGATATTCATTCAAAGTTTGCTTATTAAATTTGCTGGAAATGGCAATTTGGTTGTCGATGATTATTTGTCAGTTTTATTTTAGCACTTTCTTTCTTTTAATTATTTTTAATTATGTCGTTTTTTTAATCTCTTGTTTTGGGGTCTGTGATATTTTGCTGGTGCGCTGATATTTCTGATTTGTGTGTATAGTTAAATGGTCTCTACCATTTATGGTAGCATGAAAAGAGCAAATGTGAACAGGCCAAATACTCTCTAGCCCTGTCAGCATGTGCCGCTGCCCATGAGCAAAACATTCAGAAGAGTTTGTACTCTAAATGTCTGTTGGTAGAATTTAGACCTAGCAAAGAAATAGACTGTACAGTAATTGTGTGCTTATCCTTTCATCTTCTACTTCAGGCTGCTACATAACATGATCGATGTGTGAAACATCCCAAAAGTCAATACTGCAGGTGGCTAAAGGGTAAAAACAACAAGCAGAATCAGTAATATTTCATCAATCAGACTACATGATGAATTCTCGCTAACCTACGTGTTCATCAGTGATTCACTGATTTCACGAAATCGCTTCTTTCTGAGCAGCAGCATGTCCTAAAAATACCCCATCATGGCAAAAGGAGCTTAGCGGGGTTAAGAGCCTGTGCAGCATGTTTACCTCCAGTTTTACGTGGCAGCTGGCACGAAGCAAAATAATCTGTAGTTGTAGTGATGGACAAGAGCTTTGTAAGTGGTCAGCAGCAAAGTTAAAAATGCACTTCTGTTTGATTATCTGAAAGGACACACCAAAAAAGAGTCACACTACACATTTTTTGTTCCATAGTGTATAAAGATGTGCGGCAACTCAAATGTTCCACCACATGCCGGCAAAATAAATTGACTTAATCTATAGTCTGGTCTACTGAGTTAAGCCATCCACTGTAAATCCACTGTTACATAACTGCCTGCTTCTTGAACGGTCCCTCTTTTACACTGCTCTGTGACTTATATATTTTATGTATCAAAATTTTTAATATGCAAGCATTGCAGGACAGAGATTTCCAACCTGTGGGTCAGGGATCCAAAAGCGATCCCGCAGTGATTAGAAAATTAACAGTGACACTAAAATATATCACATGGGCTACAATACACGGCAGAAGCATCCTGGTCACACACATTTATACACTTTTCTCAGACAGGCATGAACATTTTCACACTTTTCTCTTTTGTTTAAACACTCTCAAAGTTCAAACCTTTGTAGAAAAATAAGTCCAGTATTATAGTCATCAGTGGTGATAACCACAGCGCCACCATCCCGCTGTGCTGCCCTACCTAGGATATGTTTCCTGAAACAATACATGTTTAAAAGTTATTGGAAGAAATATAATTTACATTTAAATGATCAGCACCCACATTTATGTAAGCGTGGGTCCTGAGTGTTGCTTGGTTGTTAGTCTGGTTTGGTTGGTTGATTGTTCAAGTTTGCTCATTAGTGTGTTCAGCTGTTGGTTGGTTGGGTTTGTTTGTTTGTTTGTTGGTCTCTGTTTTGGTTGTGTGGTTGGTTGATTGTTATTGTGGTTTGGTCACTTGGTTGGTTGGTTGGTTGGGTGGGTTTGTGTCAGGGTTCCTGGGTCGTTGACCCAGTGCTTTCAGTTTTGTCACTTCACACTCATGGTTTTCACTTCCTGTTTATTATTTCCATCTATCATTAGTCAGACTAAGTTCAGCTGTGTACTCCCCGGTTTCTAATCACTCATCATCCAGCGTGTATTTAAGTCCTCAGTTTCCACCAGTTCATTGTTGTGTCATTGTAGATGCTATGTTGTCGTTCCCGCCTGTGTTCAGTTGTTCAGCCAGCCATTCAGTCTTTCAGTCAGTCAGTCCTTTCGTTCCTGCTCTGTTCGTTCACTCGCTCCAATAAAACATCATCATCCTGCACTGTGAGTCCTGCGTTTGGGTCATCTCTTCCTCGCCTCCACACACAACCTCTGACAGTTTGTTTGTTTGGTGGACTCTTTTTTTTGGTTGTGTAATTGGCTGATTGTTATTGTGGTTGGTTGATTGTGTCTGTTAGTTAGTTTGGTATGTTGTTGTTTAACTTTGACTCAAGTAAATTTAAAACATGATTTTAAAGCAGCTTTTTGAGCACTTGATATTTCTTTACTATAGTAAACCAATTTAAACTAAACACAGATCAGTAATTTTTAAATATAGTTTCATAGCTTATGAAAGTTTGTGACACATCTGGGGTGTAATCAGGCCACTTCTTGAGCCATTTCGACATGATAATTGCAGGTGTTTTTATTTTAGAGTCAAACATTTCTAAGCATTGCCATTTCACTCATTTTTCTTTGCCGATGTCGAAAATGGCACCATAATGTTTGGTTTCCTGAGTAAGTGGTGATTTGACTTGCCCGTCTTCTGATTTGCTCACAAGCACATCACTATGTGGTCGCTGGCAGCTCTTAGTTGCTAAGCTACATTTGAATGCAGCGACTATCCCCTCTTTCATTAAATGTGTCTCTTGGAAAGAGTAAAAAGGGCTTTTATGTCAGCCACTCGCTTCAACCTTCACTTCCTTTGTGCTGTCTCGATTGGTTTGCTTGATTGTAACGTGACTAACCAGGGACAAGATAAAAGCTGCAATGAAAGCCCTGCAAGGACAGATGATCTAGTCAGATAAAAATCTCTATAATACTGACTCTACATGCCAGAATGGGAGTGTTATACATTGCATGGGATGAAAATGTTTAGAAATTTAGTCAACAGGTTTCTACAAGCCATTAGCTTCATAATACTAGTAATTCTTTTTATATTACCAATGGAGCGACATAATTTCACGGTAAAAGGGTGTCTTGCAGAGTTAAACCCATCTGATTCTGCAGTTTCTCTTAAACAGTCAGACTATTCTTGCATCTCGCAGATCAATTTTTGGTTTCCTGCCCGGCTCCATAACCTATCATCTAACAGCAGTGACAACAAAAGCTCTGACACACTAAGTGCATGTGAGGTGACCTAAAAATATTCAGCTCGACCCCTTCATGTCTATAAAATTGAAACTGCTGATTGTTATATTGATTTATGCTGGTCTAACTTTTAAGACTCATGTAAAAAAAAAATCAAGAAAATGATTTTAGAATCTAGACTTTTTTCTCTTCATGAGCACATTTTCCTTTCATCCTTGAACCAGAAAGCAGGTTCAGCAAATTCTGACACCATTTTGCTCCAGTGGACCGAAGAACATGAATGCTTGTCAACATGAAACATGATGTTTATTTATTTATGTTTGATTTAGCATCACCCACTCAGTTATCCTTTTAATCTTAACAGATTGCATTTGATATGTAATTTAATTATTCAGCAGTAACATGACAGGAAAATGCAGCCGATTGCAACTGAAGATACAAATGTGGATCCAACAGATATCAGATTTCTGTGATTAAGAGGAAATGATGTCGACATTCAGGGTTCCATCTTTCAAAATGTTGTGCAAGATCACTTCATGACTATATGTCATCATGTGAAGATATTTCAACGTGAAACTGATTATAGTAACATATGTTGGATGTTTCAGTCCAGAGGAACTGGATGACAACTTGACAGCAGCCTCACACACAAGAAAGACGCAGAATTCAGATTTTACTTTGGGCGATCATCCTCTGATCGCCGTCTCTGTCTTTGCTGTGCTGACAGATTGATTACAAAAAGACTTGTGCTAAATATAACAAGAAACTAATATCTTAATGGGATTTCATTGGTTGCAATGATGTAAACTAATGCTAATGAATGCACTCAGAGATGAACTTTGATATTGACTGAATCAATGAGGAAGGTGTGTACAGGTACAGCAGGAGGGGAGGGGAGGAAATGAATACCGTTAAAACTGTTGCTCTACTTTCTCCTCTTTTATAAGGTCATATTTACCGCAGGTGCACGTGTATGTCTGTCTGTCCCAACCTCAATGAGCCAAACTGTTAATATAATATGTTATGTGTGAAAAGCAGACGGACTAATTTATGCAGTGCCTTGTTTGGCTGCAGATAAAAATTGTCTTTATGTCAACAAATGTGGAGTTTTGTGTTTTAAATGCAGGGCAGCACATCACTAAAACTGAGGTATTAGTGATCAGTCCCCCTGCAGCTAATGTGAAGCCATTTTTCTGCAGATGAAATCTTACTTACCACCCTCTCAAATGGCTGGCTGCTGGTTTAATCCATGGATCGTGTTGTGTCAGTGGGGAGATCTAGTACACATCTGCATGAACGGTGTTGAGGATGGAGGAGCCTTGGATGCTGAGATGTCATTAGGAGCGACAGCCCCAGGCACCGCCAGAGGCACTGGCTGCAGTGGCCAAACCTGGGGTTCTTTAAGACCAGTGGAAAAACATGGGACCGGAGCCAGATTCAAGCCTCCAAGCTCTCCTCAGGCTTTGGCATGCTGTCCCTGACCCCCAGGTTGTAGCGCTGCTGTGAAGCCCCTGAGGCTGAGACGATGCCAAAAGACACGAAGAAGGAAAAGCAAGAATGCAAAACAGTAGGGGGACAGTAATTAAAAGAAATATTCATATTCAATTAACATCTGATTGAATCTGAATAAGTGGGACATAGTTCTATTTCCAATAAGCCAGGAAATTAATTCAAATTATTACTGTAAACGATATAAGTACAAACAAATAATACAAGTAAATCAAAAGCAAAGTCCTGCTATCGATGTGAGAGCTATAAATAAGCTGACCTATATCATCGCATATGGATGCGGACATGAGCGTCATCATCACTGTAAGCTGGGTAGAGCTGCACAACAGGTGGATTCCTCATGGAAAAAAAAACGGATCTGCGACCTTCTTCAGCAGTTATGGTGTAATGTCGCCCTCTAGAGGTAAGATTGTAAACAGCCTTCAGCCGGTTTTCTGCAAACTCATCCGGATCAGTGAGTTGATCAGAAACTTCCTCTACACCAGGGGTCTCAAACTCCAGTCCTCGAAGGCTGAAACTTTTCCACGTGTCCCTGCTGCAACACACCTGAATAAAATTATAGGTCATTAGCAAGACTAACTAACTGCATGCTCAGGTGGCAATTCAGCCATTTGATTCATGTTACAGCAGCTCAAGTGAATGAACATGGTGTAATAAAAGTACTTTTAGAAGTACATTTTCCTAAACACTTACATTTACATAAATTTACTTGAATAGGGTTAGGGTTTGCTAGTCACGTTCTATACTCTTGCTAATGAGCTACTAATTTTATTCAGGTGTGTTGCAGCAGGGACACATGGAAAAGTTTTGACACCGGCCCTCGAGGACTGGAGTTCCAGACCCCTGCTCTACACTGAACTCCCACTTCAAAAAACCTTTAGATTTTGGAATCAGCTTTTAATTAATAATGTCTGGAACACAGAATTTTTAGTTGGCCTTAAATTAAAGACTAATTTATCGGGTGCATCCCACAAAAACACACATCCAGAGTAAGAAAATCATAACATTTCAATATTAAGAAGAGGTTAGAATATTTATCTTATTCATCATGCCTCTTTAAAGGGGACCAACCTCTAAAGATTAAACTGGGCTAAATATATTTAAAGTCACTTAACGTACCCCTGTTATTTTTCTCCCATAGACGCTTTTTTCTCTATTCTATGGCATCAAAAAACCCTAATATGGTCGTGTCACAGCACAGCAGGCCCACACAGGCGTTTGTGGGGGGCAGCCAATCATCAAAATGTTGCCTTAAAGGGGGAGGAGCTAAAACAGCTCGTTTCAGACAGATTATAGTAGCTGCGCCAGGGCCAGAACAGAAATAATTATATAGCATTAATATCATGCAAAGGTGATCTAGTCGATTTACTGTGTGGAAAA
Organism: Oreochromis aureus; assembly: GCF_013358895.1. Classification (NCBI taxonomy): domain Eukaryota; kingdom Metazoa; phylum Chordata; class Actinopteri; order Cichliformes; family Cichlidae; genus Oreochromis; species Oreochromis aureus. The sequence continues at coordinate 4,274,271 of NC_052953.1, read as the reverse complement.
TATGGATCTTACAGTTGAGCTGGGTTACCAGCTACTCTGTCTGTTCTCCTCGTGGTAACAATAACTGCTAATTAAAAGTCCTTTCCAGTGGCCATTGTTCTTGATGTGGAGTTTGACTACTCAGAAAACATTTTTTAAATCGTGATCAGGGATGTCAGACTGTTGTGGGCCACATGCAGCTCAGTTTGATCTTAAGTGGGCCAAACCAGTGAAACTCCCCTTTCTGTCAGTGTAAGGATAATTAACTACACAATTAAAATATAAGAAAGAGGAGTGCAACTTCAGCACTAGGTCTCAGTTTCTCTACATGATAAAGAAATGCTGCTGTAGTAAATAAAAGAAATCAGTCAGCACGAATGAATTAATGTAAAATGTTTGAATAGCCATATGTTTGACTCTACAGTAAAACAATCTTTTCTGAACATCAGCAGCTCTGTGAACAGGATGTTATGCAATATCATAACCTGCATTTAAAGCAAAATGAACACAGCCACAGTTTGATTTGGTGGCTGCCGTTTGAAGAGTCCAGTTTGTTTTTTGGCCTTTTATGTGAAGCTGCAGGTTCTGACAAAGAGGTTAAAGTTCACCGTGGCCTGCTTGGCTAGAATGGCAGGTCACAGGTGCAAATACCTGCTAATTAATGCCAACAGCAACGGTTTGTTGGTCCAGTCAGACACAAGATGTCAAATTATTATTCAGCTAATTTGATTAAAAGGCACCAAAACCACAAACAGAGGCCCGATCAGGTGACTTTAAGTGGTTTTGAGGCCCACCTCAGAAGGCAGCCTCTAATACACTCAAATAAAACCACTGTGGACCACGCCCGATCAGAAACAAAAAAATTACAAAGTTCTTACCCCGAGTGGTTCCTCTTGCTTTAATAGACGATCTCCGGTGAAAACAGGAAACCAGCTGGGCTGCTGCTTCCTGTTTCCCCGCCTTCAGTCAGCTGTCTGTCCACTGTGTGTGGATGAGCAGCACGCCCCAGCAGCTCCTCCAGGATGGGGGAAAACGACGACAGCGACATCATAGAGCACCACGTCGAGGAGGAGATGGAGAAGAAAGGTGCGAGGAGCTACGCAGCTTCCTCCTCCTTCCTGGAGAGCGTCAGTCCGTCCGAGAGAGAGGGCCACAGCAGCACCCAGTCCTCCCACAGACTGCTGGCCTACAGCGATGCTCTCATCTCCATTATCGCCACTGTCATGGTAGGAAACACGCCGAGCTTTGCAACAGAGTCACAACATTTAGGTGATGAAGTGTTTGCAACAGAAGAAGCAAAACCAAACTGCAAAAAGTCCCACAGAATAGAAAATTCACATTGAAGTGCAGATATTCAAATATTTCAATTTATGGAGCTTCTTCTCTCAACTGTCCGTGTCATTGTTTTACTGTCATAGTCAGACCCATCACACTGAGACAGGAAGAGAAAAAAATCTTATCTGCAAAATCTATAACAGTGAAAACTCAAATTAATTCTGAATAAATAAATAACACTTATAGAACGATTTCTGCTTAATTAAGTACTGCTAATTGGGTCTCCTAGCCCTAAACACGCTGATCTAAGAGTCTAACTTAACTATATATGTGCAGCACTGTATGTTTGAATTGATCTGTCTTCTGATACAGTTTCATTTATCCACAGATTTTACCTGTTGCTCACACCAAAGTGGAAGATAATGAGGTAACGTTGGACTTCATGCACCTTTTTAAAAAATGTATTTCAAGTTTTAGCAAAGCCATGGTATCATTGTTATTCAGCTTTCTGATACAGCTTCACGGTGATTTTGCAGTAAATGTAATAACAAGTTGAGGTATTGTTTGTATTTACACTCTGCAAACTGTAAGTAAAATCGTCACCAGCAGGGGGCAGTGTTTCTCCAGTGGTTACACTGAAATGCTTTCAGATGTGTGACGCCTTTGTTTTGTTTTCGATGGTGAATTTTAGCCCCACCCTTATTTTCTTCAGGAGGCTTTGATGGGACGCCATTGTAAATGTGTTCCTAATGATTTGTTGCTGGTTGAATAAAGGCTACACTGATTCATCGCACCATCTTGTGGTACAAAATGGTATTACACCAAAGTGCAACCTGAGCTGGATCTAACATCTTCCTATTTGCTTCTCCACATTCTCTGATGATAACTTTAGTTACTTTTGGAAGTTTTAAACTATCTTAAATGCATTAATTCACATTAAGCACCTATAACAGGAAAATATTGTAAAATCTCTGTTGTATTGTAGGAATTGAGGGAGAGTCTTCAGGGTCTACTCACCACAAAGATCGGCGTTTACTTGATGACATTCCTCATTGTGACTGTTGCCTGGGCTGCTCATATCAGGTTAGTAGTAGTGGTAATAGTATCGTAGTACTAGTTATTTTTAAGACCCCAGTTTTCATTCTTTCTCTCCTCGTTTATCTTCAGGTTGTTTCAAGTTGTTGTTCGTATCGATGACTGTCTCGCACTTCTGAACCTTGTAAGTATGAAAATTAAAGTGTTTTTGAAATGATATATGTCGGGTTTTTTTATTTGTAATTTAAGTCTGCCTACAAGATAATCTCAGGGTTTGTTTATCTCATGAAAGGATGATAATAATACGTACTGTCTGTTGTTAATAAAAGCGCTTAATAAATAAACTTTACTTACTTACTTGTTTGATCAGGTGACATGCATCCATATTTGTTTTTTTGTTTTTTGTTTTTATCCATGTCTGCATGTTGTTTGTCCCACGAAGCAGGGACAAGATGTTATTTGAGACTTACATATGCATATACTCTTACTTACATACACCTTATACATATAGTTAGGCTGAGCAGAGAGTATAGGCCTGTATAAATTTGCTTCAAATTTCATGGTGTTTTCTGTCAGCAGTCACATCACTTAGAGTATTTTGGTTGTTTTCATTTCCTTTATTTTTAGTCTGAACTTCTGCTTTTGCCTCTATTTCAGGCCTGCATGATGCTGATAACCTTCCTCCCCTACACAGTGAGTCTGAGTGTGTGAAACTGTTGACTTAGAATCAGTCACTGCTGAACGACGGTCTCATTCAGTGATGTCATCTACACTTTGCAGTTTTCTTTAATGGCGACCTTTCCTGAGAACATCCTCGGGATTTTACTCTTCTGTGGTTGTGTGATGGTGATCGGCGTGATTCAGGTGAGTAACTTAAATGTTAGATTGTCATCCTTTGGTAAGTCTGCTGCTCTGTTCAGTTTCCTAACTTCATTGAACCATTTATCCACCTTAAGGTGTCAGGCGGCTGAAGCCTGTCGTTGCAGGGCGGCTTGTGTACGTTGTAATCCTGTGTGTCTTGTTTCTGTAGTCGGTGATTGTGTTGTACGCCTTCAGCCGCCCCTTCCTCCTGAATGAGCAGATCCAGATCTCAGAGAACCAGACCTTCTACAAACACCACATCCTCAAAGTCATCATGAAGGTTCCCATCATGTGCTTCTTCGCCAGCATCTTCTCCTTCATCTTCTTCCAGCTGGTTGGTGCCGTTACATTTATTTCCTTCATATTTTAAAAATGGACAACCTAATATATAAATGTCTTATTTTATGATTATAGGTGATCTCCGCTCTCACATTTCTTTGTTGTTTACCAGTGAATAAAGTAACAAATCCAGAGCTGGTCAAAAACACTCTCCCACTATCATGTTTTCATTTCTTCCTCAGTCTTACGTTCTCTTGGCCATCGTCATCTTCCTGCCTTACATCTCCCAGTGTTTGAAGTGGTGTCGCAGCAAAGCCATCGGTAAGAGCCGGACCGTACAGGAACTCTAAATAAGTGCTGACCTCCAGCCACATGCACCAATCAAACCTCGTCCATTTCAGGTCAGGTGGAGGAAACTCCAGACTCCATGTTGTTCTACACCTACCTGCCTAACGAACCCCTCAGCAAAGAGCGAGTGGAGGCTTTCAGCGACGGAGTTTATGCCATCGTAGCAACGCTTCTCATCTTGGACATATGGTTTGTTTCAGCTTTATCGGCTGTGCAACTTTCAAATATCCTTTGGGAGGGGCTGTTTTACTGTCAGAGGAATTGAGTCAGGTTTTTGGTCATTTGGATGATCTGAACATTTAAATAGTCCACTCTGAAAATCTAAGGTTAAAAAAAACTACAGTACAGTAATTTATGTATTTGACACAGCATAATGTATTTACATGGCATGTTCGTTACTAGCACACAATATGCATCAAATACTGTGTAAAGTTGTTATTTAACATATTATCAGTTATTTAAATCTTAATTGTAATGTAGCAACTGGCATAAAAAAATGAAGGAAAAGTATTCTTGATTTAGTGTAAAGATCAGAGCCTCGTAATGTACCAAGAGTTGCTCATAATGATGAAAATATAAAGTTCTTAGCATGATGATGTCCTTTACTAAATTCCCCCCAATGTTCGGACTAAGTCCTGTCAAAAAAATGTTCAGAAGACTTCATGGCCCCTACATGAGGTGAAAAAGGAGGGTGGACAGTCGAAACAGTTGATGTAGACCAGGGGTGTCGAAGTCCAGGCCTCGAGGGCCGGTGTCCTGCAGGTTTTAGATAACACCCTGGGTGAACACACCTGAATCAAATAAGTAGTTCATTACCAGGCCTCTGGAGAACTACAAGACATGTTGAGGAGGTAATTTAGCCATTTAAATCAGCTGTGTTGGATCAAGGTCACATCCAAAACCTGCAGGACACCGGCCCTCGAGGCCTGGAGTTCGACACCTGTGATGTAGACGGTGTGACGTCTGCAGTTTGTCACTGTGTTAGAGGATCGATCTGTGGCTGTGAAGCTGCACATACCTTTGATGAAGCCCCTTTTTGAAAGTTAGACTGACCAAAGTTTACAACATAGACACGTTTTAGTAAATATGAACAACGAGCAATATCTAGATTTTTGTAACCAGTGTAAAAGATGGGCGTATTTACCGTGATGTCACCGATCGGTTTCTTAAGTCCCGCTTTGAAGCCTCGAAATGAGAGCTTCCAATGTTGATTGCAGAAAACCAAGTGTGACCATGAGAGGAAGAAAATGTTTATGTATGTTGAGGCCATAAACTTCTATAGGAAGCCAAGTCATTCTGCAGCCACAGCTGTCACCATCTGGTGGTCGTCAGATAGAATGCACGGCATCTCTGCGGTGGCTTCATTTTTCCAACCTGGAAGCTACATCCATCTCTTAAACTGTCTGCAGCTGGCACTAGTTTACAGTATGTTTATTCATAACTACAATGTTTTTTTTTTTTGTTGGATGTTAAAACTCAGAATTAGGAACTTTCCAATCCAGGTCACAAATCTCAGAGTTAGCATCTGTATCTTTAATATACACTCACTAAATATACTTCAAAAATCAGTTTTGTATAAACTTCTCCTTCATCTCCTGTGATTCTGTTTAATTTTCTAGTATGGGTTAAATGTAATACAAAGGTTATAATTGGAAAAACCTTCTAATGTTTAACTTCTCCGGTTCTTTCCTTCTAGCGAGGACAACGTCCCAGATCCCACAGTCGTGCAGAAGCAGTTTGGCGGCAGCCTGACGGCGGCTCTGCGGGTTTACGGCCCCGAGTACCTCGCCTACTTTGGCTCCTTCGCCACCGTCGGCCTTCTCTGGTTTGTCCATCACTCGCTCTTCCTCCATGTCACCAAGGCAACGCGCTTCATGGGCCTGCTGAACACCTTCTCGCTGGCGTTCGTCGGAGGTTTACCGTTAGCCTACCAGCTAACACACGAGTTCCCGCCCAACTCCCATAATGAGCTGGAAGCCATTCAGATTAGCTGTGTGATCATTTTCTTCGCGGGTATTTTTCAGCTCGCCATTTGGGTGGTCGCTCTGTACAATGAACAGGAAACTCTGCACCCCTACGTGCGATACGGTGGACGTGAGCACGTGCTTATGCTGGCTAAGCTAGCTCTGTACCCCTGCATAGCTTTGGGGACGTTTTTCCTCACGTGCATTTTGAGTAAATTTAGTGCCCCGATTTTCCACCTGATGGAGATCACGGTGCCTTTTGCTTTTCTAGTGTTGAGGATTTTGGTGCGTCTCGGGTTAGCGCTGCTACGGCTACTTTTCTGTCCTGACAGGCCCGATCGGAGGATCGTCATAGAGGAGGAAGCTGATGAAACAAGAGTGCCATTTAATGCTCTAGTTACATAGGGATGTGGACAGGGAAGTGACGCTAACTGACAGATCTGAGAGGCAAGGTTGCTGAAGGGCTTGGTCTGTGAATGTGCTTATATTTGACCTCATGAGGAGCCTGCTGGGCTTCACACCGGCAACAAAATGGAAAGCATGTAGACCGGTTCAAATGTTGAGCGCATCAGTGTAAATGGGATTAGATATAAACCATGTGCACTGAAGGAGATTTATTGGGGAAATACTTAGTGAAGAACAGAGCTGATACTGATGGCCAGAGCCTATTCGTTCATTATTTTCTTTACAGTAACATGATAAGTACCAGTGCAGGTTTAATCAGCAGTTAATCAATGTGATTCAATCATTGTGTTTTAGTTTTATTACTTCATCTACAGAGCACAGTCCGTCCAGCCGCTATCAGTTAACTGAGCCTTACAGAATAACCTCTAATCACCCACTGAGGATTTTCTGAGCATGTTCAGACGCCCCCCCCCCCCTGCAGGAGGACATCCGTGAGCTGACGGTGTGGCAGGAGAAGTCTTTCTGTCAAACTGGTCTCCTTTGTGACACGTTAGCAATCGGACGAGGCTTTAAGTCTCGAGTGTTGGCACTTTAAAATACTTCTAATCAGGAGAGGCCATAACTTTTCAAATTGCACTATATTTCCATCATGTGTATGCTAGTGTCTAATTACCGCAGTAATGTGTGACTTTTTTAAATTTATGTCGCTATTGCATCGTCCACATCATGCACTCTGTATACGTTACTTTGACTACATGATTATTACGCCCAGATTTACAGAAAATATGTGAAAATCCAAATTTTTAGGGCATCGCTGTAGCTTCCTGGGGTGTAACAAGGGTATTTGCAGAGGCCCGAATTCGCCCTGAGGCCATCGACTGTCCCCCACCCCAATCCACCCGGCTGTCCTGTCTCTAAAGAGCCCCCCAAAAACTAAATAAGTTTTCTCTTCACATATACAGGAAGTTCAGGTGTTTTGTAAATGCAGTCTTTGTCATTTCTTTAAGTGTAAGAAAGAACGATTTGTAGAAAAAAGCTAAATTTGCACAATAATTAGTAAGGTGATAAATATTTTAGCCATGACTCCAATATTTCAGATTTCTACATTTCAAAAACTAAGTTGGGGGAATCAAACATTAAATAAACATGTAAATGTAGAAAATGTCAGATCATGCATGTTTGAGGCTTGTTTTGTTTTTGCATTAACACCAAGTTTTATGAAAAACTGAAGATTTTACATATAACCGACCTAAACAGGTCATTGTTTAAATGGGGAGGGTTGTAAACCTTTCTCCAGTAGGGGGCGCTGTTGTTGTTGATGTACTGAAGCCACTTTAGTCCAGATGTGTTGCTCCATGATGCTGATATTTTTTGTTTGTTTTTTTCGACTGACTCAAAGAAAACTATGATGCACTTTAATAGAAACCTTCCAGAGGACGCAGAAAGGTTTGTCTGTGTTTGCTTTGTTTGTCTGAGTCGTTCTGCTTTCATATCCCGGCTGCACTACAGTGCATACGTATCGTTTTAGTTTGAGGGTATTCCTAACTGATCATTCGGGCCTTGTACTTGGAAGCAAGTTAAATGCAGGATATCTTTCTGTTGTCTGGCTTCACGAACCCTGACAGCCCCAATCAGGCCAAGCAGTCACACAAAGGTTGTTATCAGCCTGATAACATAGCTAATAGCATGATCATGTGGGCAGCAGTGACTGACTTTTATGTAGTGCACTACTAGAAAAATCTGAGGTGGTTAAACACAAAACAGACTGAAAGCACCACGGCTGCTGAACCACCTTTGTAATACTAAAACCCAGGTTTAGTCTCAAGTTACCTGGATAAGCCAAAATCCTGCTGTTGGTGTTGGTGGCTGTCATTGGTAGAAGCAGCAAAGTTGTTAGTTTTGTCACTGTATAACTTTCCATTTATCTTGATACTTCTCATGGTGAATATAATGAACACAAAATGGCATTAACATCTTTTCTTTCATGTATTACAACCCAATCACTTCTTTGCTTCCTTTAGAAGTTACATTTTTATTGTCTTTATCTGCTCGGTGGTGTGTTTAAAGCTCAGTGGAGTCGATAGGAAACGTCTGACCAGCTCTTTATGCTTACATGTGTGTTAGTAACGGCTGTATCAGTGCAAACTCCACACTTGTTCTTTCACTCTGTGCAAAATCTCTCTTTTCTTAACTGTCAGGCTTTGTTTTGTGAATAAATCTGAAGTTGATCCTTTAATGTAAAAGTGATTGGTTTGTCTTTTCATTATTAAAAACATGAATCGGAATAAAAACAAGACATTTTAAAGAAAAAAGTCTTTATTTACCTCCGTACATTAAACACCTTCACAATCTCTATTAAGATATCAGTGTGTTTATTTACCGCACTTTGTATTGCCCCTAATATTAAACAGCATTATTCCTCAATAGATACACATTTTCCTTATCCATCTCATTAGAAAACATTTCTGCTCAAAGCAAATCAAACCAAAAGTACACAAAATGATAAATTAAAAACACAACAACTGAAAGTCTGCATCGTCACCTGATAGCTACCTGTTCTCTTTTCTACCTTTGTGGGCAACGTGGTAAGAAAGTATAAATTAGTATGCACGTGTTGTGGAACTACAGCTGTAAATATGGAGTCTCAAGTGTCCCAGTGAAATAAGTTTATCAATTAAAGATTCATTAGATGGCCACCGCTATAGCTCACCTGGCCAGGTAACAAAGACTTGAGTCCCACCTGCCGCTCATTCGCTCCATACTTTCCAGATTACAACCTGAACTGTGCTGCTTAAAGAAAAAAAGGCTAAATACAGATATTTTTTTGTTGAGATATCAACTGAAGTTAATAACAAGACTGGGCCGTACCTTTATGCACTACCACTTTGTGCCACAAGATGGTGCAGTGTAAGCTTTATTTTAACAGGTTAAACTGGTAGTGTGCAATAAACAGGCTCTGGAGAGAACGTGGGTAGGTCTAAAAATAAATATTAGATCGGTAAAAGAACAGCAAACACTCCAACACCCACTGGGAAATGAATCCACACGTCAGACTGACCGATGGTGTTGATTATGATCATTATGGGAGCTGAATTTAAGAGACTGGAGAAATCAGTACTATAGTATTTAACATAAAGTATATATTGTTTTTTAAATAAAAGGCACTTCTAAGTTCGCTCATTATCCTTCCAGACAATACACAGCTGCTGCCCCAGGTAATGACTCTAATTTGTATACACATTTTGAATTAATTTACGAGTCACATTATTCCACTGGCACACTCCAGGCTCCATATAAATCCATTCTAGCAGATAATTCTGTGTCAATTCCTGCTCCTATTTTTGGTCGGATCTCTTTAGTGTCGAACACGTCGGTCCAGACGTCTGCGTCCTTCGCTGCTTCTGTGAAGGCTGGACACGTGAGGGGTGCATAAAGAAAAGCACGTAAAGCAGTAGTTAAAAGATTTACACAGTACGATACAGCTGGTCCCAAAAATTCAACCAGAACCTCTCGTTCACATCTTGGAATCTACGATGAAAAAACAAACAGAACAAACTGGACAAATAAATTAAAATATCCTCGTTGACCAACGACTGAAGCGTGTGAACACAACACAGATCCAGATGTCAGCACTCCAACCCAATTCCAAACTCTCACCTTCCAGGTTTGAGTGTTTCGGGATGAGCGGGGAAAGTCGGGACAGGAGAGATCTGACTCTTTGCGACCCAGAGCTTTTTCACTAACGGAAGAAAATCAGTGTTGATCAAACAGTGCTTTGGTAAACGTCTCTGTGAAAGGATCTGGATTCAAACAGAGAATCTCTTTGCAAATGTAGCGTCGTAACACATGAAAAACATAAATACGAATCATCACATTTCCTCTGACATTAAAATTATCTGATTCATACTCTAAAGAATCAAACTACAACTTGCATATATAGCTAATAAAACCACCTCCCAGAGTTCTTTGTACACCTAAAGAAGTGTTTTATATACTGTAGACATACACTCCATCGTACAGTGTATAGGCTCTACATTTAATCTCATGTTATCATTGATAACATTTTGTATTGCAATCTACATTCAAACTTAGAAAACAGTGATTTGATGTGCAAAAACACCCTAAAGCATCCAAAAATGATCTGATGGAAACCTCCCCCCCAAACACCACCACCACCCCCACAGTGCAACTAAAATCATTGGTTGAAGGAAACAGTTTCACATTTCGGGAAATGTGCTCATTTGTTTTCTTTCCACGAGTCTGATGTGAAGATTCAGCGAGTCATTCCTCTAAAGCTCACAGATCAACACGCGTCCTTCAAACTCTCTGTCACTGACTTGCTAATTAGCAACCCTGCAGAGTAAGGAGTTTTCCCCAATACAGAGACCAGAGGGCAGCTTTGCAGGCTGTTGCAGTTTTCCACCAACTTAAAGTTGTTCCCTGTATAATCTAATCTGTACAGTACGCGTTTTGGGATTTTTGTGAGGATGGAAATTACTGTCATGGACGAATTCGTCTGTGGATCCAGAAGGATATCAGGGTGGGGATTAGGACTAATTTCTGGAATTGTCTTGAACATCACAATTTCTTCTGTTTCTTATATTAATTATTATGCATTTGTGACGTTGGGATATAAAATTTGCTATTTTGTTTAATCTCTAGAACGATAAAACATTATTTCAGTTACATCATGGATTCAAATCTGGACCGAGTCAGGCGCCACCTCTGGTTACATTTTTCAAGTCAAATCCAAAACTGCTCGAGTGAAACGTCTAAATAGACAAATGACGAATAAACCAGTCGCTAGACTGACTCTCGATTCCAAATAGGCAGAAAAATTTGAAAATTAAGCCACAGTGACTTCAATATAAACATGCTTCCTCTTTCTTATGGGAAAATGCACAGAGTTGTATTAAGTAAGCTATGCATTTACCGTTGCCTTGCAGGTATTCTCACCTCCAAACGGCCCATAATAAACCAGGAAAAACCCGGAACAAGGGAAATGAGTTGAGTTGTAAAGGAGAGAAATTAGTACAATAACTTTTAAATTTGCGTACAAGTCTGTTTGAAACTGTTCCTGCTGACTCGTGTGACGTTTATGTGTGATTTTTCATCCACTGGTTAAAATCTGATTGTTGGGGTTTCCCTGTATTATTGTAGTCTTTACCTTACAATATGAAGCAACTTGAGGCGACTGCTGTTGTGATGTGGTGCTATATAAATAAAATTGAACTGAATTGAAATAATGGGTATAGTAATGAAACTATAAAACTATATTCTGCTGCTCCACATTTGTGACTTTTTAAAAAAATTTCCACTGATCTTTATAATATTTCCTATATTTTCTACTGTATTGCTGTGCTTATAGATACAGAGAGGACAGTGCTACTGATCTTTTTATCAGCTCAAAGACAGAAAACCACTGACTACATTTCCCACAAACCACTATTCAACCTATTCCTTTAAATTCTTTTTTTTTTTTAGTCTCAAGCAAAGGTTCACCCAAACACCTCTACATTGCTACCTGTTAAAAATCTAATTTCTTCATGCTAAAAGCTACAAATGAGTTACATCTCTTTTTTTTTGCATATCACTTCTCATAACTTAAGTCTTTTTCTGCAGCAGGTCACATAAAGTAGTAATATATTATATGCATTGATTGCTAAATAGTTTCAGTAGATTTATGTACAACATTATTCGAGTGCTGAGTGTGCAGCTGATGCTCTGCGGTCTGTGTTAACATGCCTACAGTCGCTTGACTATTATTGTGCGAGTTATTTAAGATTTAGTCAGAAACCTAAAAGCTAAATGTTGTGGAAGTGGAGAATAAGCATGGCTTCATTTAGCAGTATGTTTGACAACCCTGCTGCATCATTACTTCACCCACACCCAGGTAGCTCAGGTCCACGTGCACAACACTTTGGGCCCAGTTTATGCTGGTAAAAGCTTCTTAAATCCATTTTTTAAAATCTAAATTTAGTGCAATATTTGCCGTCCACAGCGAATCTGCACGTCGACCATCCACTGAGAAAGCTGCGTGCTTTACAGTCACTGTTGTTGAGTGAGTACATCTTTTTGTTCAGTGTGTGTGTTTTTAGGATGACGGCGGCCCGTTCGCTCATGAAGTGTGCTGCAGCTGATGCCGGTCCAAGTGAAAAGCAACGCAGTCACTTTTTTTAATCCTTTTTTGCTTTTAGTTTCTTTCCTACTAGATTGTTCCTTGTAGTTCAGAGAGTCACCTCCGGTTCAAAGTTGTGATCTTGAGCTGATTGGAAGTTGAACGAAGAGCCGACAGGATGACGATGGATGCTCCGATATACGCCAGAAATCACACACATACCATATGGCTGTTCTGCATGCGTGCCTGCGTGTACATGCTTACGCCAACTTTGAAAACCGTCTCGCACGCTCCCAGGTCATCGCCCTGCGGAGGTGGTGCCTCGTCACTCGGCCTGGACAGCAGCAGGTGGGAGCATGCCCTTGTCTCTCAGCTGGGACTGCAGAGTATGGAAGATGCCGAGCTGCTGCTCAGGCTGGAGCAGCAGCAGCTGCTGCAGCACTTTGCTGGGGTTCGGACCTCTGCAAGAGGAAAGAAATTCAAGTTTCAAGTTTGGCAATTAAAGCAAAACAAAGCACGATAGCACTCAAACTTTCCTTTCATCAGGGGGAAGGCGAGAATCTCCAGTAACCACTACAGAAAAAAGGAACCTACAAGGTGCAAGTGACGTTTTGAACTACTGACTGAACCTTCACAAAGAGTGAAATACACAGACTGTACGTAAAGATGGATGGACCGGCTTGAGCTGAGCATTTTGGCCGTCGTCATCTTGGCATTTTCAAACTAGAAACTCTTGGACACCGTTGGCGGTCATCTGATTGTTGGGGTTTCTCTGTATTATTGTAGAGTCCTTACCTTTAAATATAAAGCATGTTGAGGTGACTGCACCATATAAATAAAACTGAACTGAAGTTAGCCGAGTTGGATTGACATTTTTGAAGAACAGTTCCAGAAGTCAAACAGTATTTTAGCTTGATGCCCACATTAACGTCATTTTTCAGACCTTGAAACAACATCCACCTGTTTATCCTGATGGTGAGTTACTAATGTGAGACTTTTCAAATAGCTTTCCTTTGACATCTGGAACGTTTTGGACCAGACCAGCTATATTTTGAGATTTTTTACTTGAAACTTTATCTTCATTGTCAGTAATTTTACACAATCTGGTAAAATTTGATTCCAGTGTCACCTTTAGTCACATGGCCTTCTATTCTGACAGCATGTAGCCGGCGGTCGTGGCTCATATACTGTGGCTGAGGGGTTTGTGGACTGCCTTGACAGTATAATCAATTAAAATTACACACGATTGAAACACCTCTAAATGTTCAAAAGATAGAACTACCACAGCAGCACAAAGTTCCTTTATGTAACTCATTAACATTGCCACCGCTTCTTACCTGACAAAGCTGGCGATATAGACGTGTGTGAAGGTGGCCATCAGGTACTGGCAGTCGAAGCGGTCCATGATGCCGCCGTGGCCAGGGATGGTATTGGCAAAGTCCTGAAGGAGAAGAGACACAGCATGCTATAGCATCCAAGCTGTGCTTTTACTGGCTTTTATCCATAATATGATAACTACAGTGTGTGGAATAGATGCTATTTTTAAAGATTGCTTGTCAAACACCATTAGGTGTCACTAGGTGGAGATGTGCTACACAGGCCACCAGGAACGCACACAAAAAGCACAAACCACTGGTGGCCACAGCTTACTCTGACAGCCTGCAGTAATGAATGCATTCGTGACTAAGCAAACAATGATGAGCTGCCTGCCACTTTAAATACAATCTCAGCGAGTAAACAGCTGAAGTGGTCCAACCAGTTTCTGCAACATTTCAACCGTCGCTCTCTCTAATCTGTGACAGTGAGTTTATGAGCTGCAGCTCCAGTCAGCTAACTCACTCGGGTCGCAGAAACTAACAACACTTAAATCTCACCTGAAAAACAGATTGAACATAAAACTGCATCAAACAGAAAGTGTGAAACAAAAGCACTAAAGTATCCTGGATGAACAGGAGAGGAAAGCAGATGAACTACACAGCCCTCAGAGAGCACATCCACTCAGCCTCTCCTATCAGAATATTTAGACATGTATTCCTCCTCTGTCCATGATCCACATTTAGATCAAATTCAATGAAATTTGGCCTCTTATGCAATCCCGCTGACAAACAGATAAACAGGAGTGATCGCATGAAGAAGAAACGGAGATGCTCTTTACTTTGATTTTAAACGCTCGTTTGAAGCCGCTGGCAAAGAAGCCGCCAAACGGTCCGATGAGAGATCCAAAAGACGAGAGGAAGATGCTGTGGATCGCAAAGGGATACAGGTTGACAGTTTTCTGCAAGAGAGGCAAGAAGAGACAAAACAAATATTGAAAAGTTATTTAATCAAAGCCATTTTAATCTAATCTGTAGTGCAAGACTAAAAATCTGGAGCTGGAAATGACCATGACCATCACTTTTAATGACATCATGTTAGATATCTGCATTGAAGAAATAACCTAAATAATGTAGCATGTGCAAAACATTTCTGATGATTTCAGGAGGAGCACTGCATACGTCTGTTAGACTTTAAGAGATTTTAGAATGAATTCTAATGTCGACATGATTATGACTCCTAAAGAAAGACAAGAGTCTTACCCATCTCAGTGTGTTTTGTAGCACAGTGGGAAGTGTGTACTCCTGCATCACAAAGATGTCAGACGGCTCACATTCGACTGTGAAGCTGTTTGACTCACTGTTGAAGCCCACGGGACACACAAAGTACTGGAACTGAGAGAGGAGGTAGGCCAGCTGAGGGAACACAAAGGAAACATTAGCTTCTGAAATAACCAGCTGCGAGATGCAAACGAACATGAAGCACAAACGTGATCGAAAATATGAGGCTGAAAAATGGTTGTTTTGGTCCCGACTGCCATTAAATTGCTAAAATCCAAACTCCAACATCCAAGCATATTTCACATTTTCTTCTGTGACTAAGAGTCACGTGACTGTTATAAAAATGTCCTGGCAGTTGTAAGAGTGATGGGAAACTGCCAACAATCACAACCCTAACAGTAAAATACAGATTGGTGACGGCTGCTTCTTATCTACAGTAGCAACGCAGAAGAAAGCCAACATCTACGTTTCCTTTTATTTGGGCTTTGTCTGCTTCCATAAACAGCTCTGCATAGCAGGAAATGCTGACCATGTGAGAGAAGAAGCATACTCACAATGAAGCCAAAGACGACAGTGGCGAAAAACCCTCCGATGAAACCCTCCCAGGTCTTCTTGGGTGAGAGCTGCGGGGCGTGAGAAACACAAACAGAAGGCGTCTTTCACATCAACATGACGTGTGGTTTTTAATCAGTCTCACCACAAACTACTCGTGATTTCAAATAAATCTTTTTTTCTGCCCTCAGCTCCGACCTGCTGAGTCTGTACAGCAGCAGGGGCTGTCATCAGATGATGAAGGGTTCAGCATCCATTAAATTTACAGTTCAACACCTGTATCTGACTATTTCAGTGCTTTAACAGTGCATGTTTTTAATGAGTCTGATTGCAATGCTGCCTGGAAGAGCTGCAGTTACAGTGAGGGAAATAAATAAATACTTGACCCCCTATCGACTTCCTACCAAGCTGTTACGGCTTGAAATTCAGCTTCAGTGCTTGCAAAGTACCCCTGCTCAAGAACGTCCATGTTCAGGCCTGACTCAGGTTTGTCAGTGAACACCTGAATGACTCAGATGAGACCAAACTGAAACGTCTGCATTAATCCTCTCCGTATAGTTCAAGGGAAAACAACTCCTGCAGGTCTCATCTATAGACTGTATATAAATGAGGGACAGTCACCATGAGATCAACCACTGGAAAGAGGTTCAGTTTCCCAATTTCTCATACCTTAAATTTCATCAACAAGAAATCGAAGTCTAATTTACCTTGATGAGCGGAGTCCTCCCAAAGAAGAACCCAAACAGGTAGGCCATGATGTCATTGCAGATCACTATGGAGATTGGGACGATGAACCTGAAAAACAGGAATTTCAGCAATGATGAGAGATAAGAATCAGTATCTGACTTGGCTCAAAAATGCTTCTGCCCTCTAATGAATTATTTTTTCCTCTTACTTAAAACTTTATTGGTGTGACTTAATTTTTAAATGCACTGTTGCCTTTTTAAGAAGCCTGCACAAAGCACACTCCAACAGCGGGCACACAGTTGCGATGAAACATATGAAACAGTGATAGTCAGAGACAGAAGGGCAGCTTCCTCTAGTCTTTCTTTGTCCTGCTTACCAGATCATTCCTTCAAACAGGTTCTGAATGACAAGGTGGGACTGAGTTACCACAATCAACAGGGTCACATGGGTCCAAGCAAACTGGAATGGCAAACACAAACACAAACACCACAGTGTCACTGCACTGGAATGTAGCCGTGCCTGCTCAGAAAGTTGGATCATGTCAGAAATAGTGGAAACAAACAGAAGGACAGGTGGACATGCTGGACGGCACTGACAGAGCCACACCGCAGATCAGATGGTGCAGAAATGTGAAAAACATCAAAAGAAAAAGAAAAGCAGGCAGCAGGTGGACAGTGAGAGAACTGATTCCTGTGGAGACGCATGCAACTAAATTATTACAAGACTAGAAACAAAGCAGCACAATTAAACCATTCTAGAAATATTACTATACAATGAGCAGTTTAGCCTGAAAATAATAATGTTGGATGAAAGAAAGGGTGGCTCTTCCCTTTGTGGCCGCCTGTCTTGACAAATGTCTGCATTCGTGCTATTTGTAGCAATTTGCTTAAATTTGTATGTGAGATAACATTTAAATGAAAATTAAGTTAGTCATTAAAATTTGTTTAGTTGATAAAATGTGGAGCTTAAAGGTAGCCACAGACAGAAATAAGCAAAGCAGGTGCACATAAATGAAATACAGCTGGAGCCACTGCAGAAGTCCTGCACACATCTGGGATCAAACGCTGTGTCAGTGTGGACAGAGAGCTAATGCAGGATAACATTTATGACAGACACGACCTAAAAAGCCTTCCACAGGCGTAACAACAGAGCATGAGATGAGTTTCTAAATTCCTCTGAGCGAGACAGAAGAAGCAGGAAGCAGTGAGAGGGGATGAATGAGAAGGTTAGTGGTGCAGCAGAGTGGCAGATGGTTACTTGGCTGATACACACCATATAAAACTGCAGGCGGTAATGTTTCTTCACTAAACTCAGCACAAACATGCAGAAACCTGTGAAAGAGCAGACGACATGCTGTCAGTTTTTACTCCAAGATGAACAACAGGTGTACGCTATAATCAAAAATATCAAGACACATGATGTAGTGTTTCAGGGGGATGTGCGCGACACGCCTGTGATTGGACACTTCTCAGTTTTCCTTCACATAACGTCTCTGGGCATTTACCTTCAATAACTCTGATGTTACACTGATTTTAGCCGAGACTTGTGAATTTGGATTGTGCAGGGTGCAGCTGAGAGCTTGTGTGTGAGCTTTTTCTAGGACAGACCCTCTGCAGAGTCGGTACTGTGGCAGGTTAAGAAGACGATGTGTAGTTCAAAATGTCTCAGATGCCAAATGATGCTTGTCTTAAATTAAACTCCACTTTGTTCTGTAAAGCAGACATTAATCTTAATTTCTAAACTTAGCTATTTCTGCACTTCTGCGCTTGTTACTAAGAGACAGATAAAAAAAAAAAACCTTTAGTTTTTCCACTGGACGTTAACACTGAAAACAATTTGAATGCATGAAGATATTTGTTTTTATTTGAACACGGCGGCTGTGTGGTCTGCAGATGAGGGGTGGTGCAGTGGGCTCGAGGGGCAGTGCCAGGGAGGCTGGCAGGGCAGCTGAAAACTATCTGGTAATGATACTCGTGCTATTTCAGTGACGCCGGGACCTGCAGGAGGACAGATGGAGACAGCTGGCGAGTTGTGTACCAGTTAATAAAGGACCATCACAAGCACGCCGAGTGTCTCGGGTCTTTACTGGGGGTCGCAGGCAGCTTTTGCATTCGGTCCATATTTGGGTCAGTGTGTTAAAGGTTAAAAGTTACACAAGGACATTAGGAGTGTAAAGATCCAAATCCACAGTTTGTTTCACTGGGTTGGGTTCCTACCTCAGCTTATTTTGGGGGGTTGACAGTGGGGATTTACTACCCTTTATCCTAAATGGGATCGTTTTTTTCTACAAAATAGTTTGTTAGAAAAATGTCACTTTTATTCAGCACAGATATAAATTGAAATTAGTGGCTACTTAGCAGGAAACTCCAAGATCTCTATTTAACCGTTAAGGAGATCATCTGTAACCTTAACCCTGTGTGGATCTACCGTATCCATTCCAACACAAAATACCTGCAATATTTCCCCAATCAGAGCTCCTGTAATAAAATTAATCCTGTGAAAATCAGGCCCCAGTGAGTAAGGTGGAATCCATGAGAGTGAAATCCCGAAAGACGAAAAAGGTTAAACATGCATGGCAGCATTCAGTGAGAACATCTGCCATCCCTCAGTGGGCTCAGCCTTAGGCATATGAATGTTAATTAACATCTCCTGGTAATACTAATCCTGTGCAAATAGGGCTTTTGCATGATGCTGAAATACTCCTCCAGGCTCATGATTTGAGCTGTGCAGTCACAGGATAAACAAAGTCTCTTTTACTCGATTTCACTGATATCTCCGGTCAAACTCAGCCGTTCTAGACCAAGCTGGAAGACGGCATGCTACAATGCATTCCTCCCGTCTCACTGAGATTTCCCCTCCCTCTCCTCTGAATGGGTCTTTATGCCATGTAGCAACATGAGCTCTCCTAAATTTACCACTAGACTTTCATTTGTAATTACCAACACAGGAAACAGGGAGGCAAAAAAAGACCCACTGACTTCAGGTCACACAGTGGCAGAAGCCTCACCTTCTGTTTAGCAAACAGTGGTCAAATTTGTGGCAACTTTTTATTTTACAAATTATAAATGTGACACATTTGCATGGGATTAAGTTCACAGCTCATCTCCACAACTGATGCAAATTTGTAAAGTTCCCCAGCTCATGGTAGCCCAGTACAAACAGGGAAAAAAAACGTAACATATATTGATAAACGAATTTATGTTTAGCAATTAATTAAAATGATTTGAATCTAAGATCACTGGCAGTTTCCAAAAGAAAACTACAATTACACACTTAGCTTTTTTGGTTAGTTGCTGTTTCTCTTTACCCATAATGTATGGAAACAGCATGCTGATAAAAGCCACACCTCAATATTTGTGCTTTTACGGCACATCCGGCAGCAATAAACAGTCCTCTCAGTAAATGTAAGCACCAAAGAAAAAGCTGTGTCACTGTAAATCAGTTTAGTCTGTTTATACCAAGAAGCTCCCCGAGGGCTTTGTTTCTGCTTTAGTTCAATTTATTTCCCCAGTAATGTTGTTTGTAACTGAGCACTACTGAGTAAAAGGCGCGTCTCGTGAAACCTAATCCACCCCCGTAAGGAAAACGTGAGTGAGAGACAAAGGGCCAAAGAGCATGTGTGTTTATGGAGATACAACAGCCATATTGTCTCGAAGGCGAGACTCACCTGCGAGGTACAACGCGAAGGAGATGAAGCGGTGATATCGAGCCAGGAACTGCAGAGGTTCCTCCCTCTGCACCAGAGCCCCAAAGTAATCTGCAACAGTTTCTCCATAGAAGAAGTAGTTGACACAAATCAGAAAGTACCTGAGGCAGAAAACAAAGGGAATTAGTTTTCCTTTACATTCATGCTTTGATATCTATTTCCTCAGTATGTTTCAGGGATTGTTGCCCGTGTGGGTCAGAGGGTTTGTGTGTCTACCAGTGTTTCTTGCCCACTGTACATTGACCTGCACTGTTTGGTCGTGCGTGTTGTTATGAGGGATGGCTTTGATGCAAGGGGCAAGTTTCAATTAGCTTTCATTTACTTCCAGCATGGCAGTGATCTTTGCTCTCGGCTGCAATGTCGCATCCCGTGGGAGTGTGTGCTGCGTATGCAAAGTAACAACAAAAACACTGCAACAAAAATAGGAGCAAAGTAGTCGTCATGGGGGAAAGGAGGCGTTGCACAGACAGAGAAAGTAACTGCAGAAGAAGCTGGCCTGACTCAGCGTTTTTCTGACAGTGCAGCAGAGTTTAATGATGTGTGGCTGCCAAAAAAATTGCTGGCTTAAAATGGGACTTTATCAAATCTCCTTACATACCAGAAAGACAGCTCAGTATGAATATAGAGCTAACATTCAGAGGGCCTGGGGGCTTTGGTATTTGAGTTTTGGAATTTATTTATTTTTCCTTTTCCTGAGTGTGCTATTAGTCCTTAATCCTCAATACACTACTTGGGGACACAAAAACCTGTTTTTCTACAAAGCACTTACTGGTTTTACTAAAGGAGAAACATCTGGGAGTATTTTGTTTATGTAAAAATGCATAAAAGTGGTGAAAGTATGACGTGAACTGGAAGCCATCTGAACAAAAGATTAAAAATACTTCTCACATGACAATCAGGGAATTTCAAAATCCTGCTGTTATTATTCTTTTGCTTATTCCCAAAACAAGTCAAAGCACATGTGCCGTCCGCTTTGAGGCTATAAAACAAGCATGTACGTTATCTCTAGATCGATAAAAACTGTTATTAGCCTGTTAACAGACTGTAAATAAACAATGTCTTTGAGATGTACTTCCCCTGATGGCCTGCAGGGGGCGACTCCTCGAGCTGCAATAGAAGTCTATAGGAACCCTTCAGCTCAACAGTAAACTAGTGAATGAATGTGCACTGTCCCAATCTAACTCTCCACAGTGTCAACATTTCACTCACGGCTTTACATGGACGATGTCACTGTGGCTGTGTGCATGTTACATTTTTGCAAATAACTACATACAGCTTACCAGTCAATGAGCCTTTTAAGATTTAGTGACGTGTCCACAAACATCAAGTCTGGGCACTGCACTGACTACTGGATAAAGACGTCATGCAACCCCTCTTCAAAGAAAACAAGCTATCCATTTAAGAGGAACCCTCTGTTCAAAATGCATCTAAAGTATCAGCTCTTTTTCTGTGAAACCCATTTTCCTTACCAGCTTAGTGTCCTGAACCATGGCAGGTCATAGGAATGGTAAACTCTGTAGCCAATGGTGATAATTTCTTGGAAACACTTGATTTGGACAGACATGACCTGGGTCAGAGGATGGGAGCAGAGCGGAAACATGAGAACAAAGTTCAGCCACAAGCAACAGATTCAAACTATGAGCTTCATTCTGTGTTTTTACAAAAACAGTACAGAACATAAATTTATTCTTTTTACATCCAAAAACCCCCCAAAGAAGACACTTACCACAAGTATAAGAGCAATAGGTCCCATATAGATGATGAGGAAGAAGCCAGAAATCATGGCTAAAGACAGAACTCCTCGTATCCAGTAGTTCTTCCATCTGTGGAGATTAGAAATTAGAACTAAAATTAATAATATATTATACAGAATTAATAATAATATATATAATAAGTCACTAAAGACATTTACTGCTGAATTTATGTTTTGAGTTCTCATTCAAAATGAATGAAATTCCTACTGGTTTGAAAGTCAAAGGAGGAAAAAGATGACAGTCCACAGTTTGCTGCTTAAGAATATCCCGTGTGCAGGAATTTTCATGATGACTTGTTTGTATATCAGTTTACCAAGGATGGAAAATGACAATACTGGCATCTGATCACTTCACACAAAATATTCAGGATAAAATTATTGGGGGGGGGGGGGTCATTTATTTTCCCTACAAAGCTCTTTAACAGCCCTTTTATTTAAGCTTTTCGGGAAGAGGAAAGCCCACCGCTGCAAACTTACTAGCTGTTTATCAATGCAGCTCCAGCTTAGATAAACAAGAAAAAAAAGCATCCAGTCCTCAAGATGTGTCTAGAGGAGGTAAAATTCACAAGGTCGCTACAGGTGAACCATTTATCACTCAGGGTTACTCTCCCGGGCCGCAGTTGGCCGTCTGCTTTGGCTTTCAGTCCTTGCTCATGCCTAACATGATGGCGTCCAAGTTCACTGCCGCCTGGGGCTCTCTTCACCCCATCTGACTGCTGGCGTGCAGGGACCAAGCTTTATGGTCAAAAACAGCCCCTGATCAGGACCTCAAGCTCACCCTGACACCTCACTGTCATCTACATGCATTTACTGACATTTTAAGTTCATTAAGTGCAGTTTACTGAGCTACTGCATACGGCTCCAGGGATTATGACTTTTGCTGTAACATCTGCACTCATGTGGTGAATGAGTTGGCCCAAATAAGGCCTGCTTTTAATAGTGCATAAAGATGTTTAGCATATGTTGTTTGCGAATAGTAGCTTAGGCTAAGGCTTAGTGGTAATTGGTCTTTAAGGCCTAACGACACAATTTTACCAGCACTACCTGCACTGCAAGCACAGCATGATTGCAATTATGGAAAGAAGCCGGGTCCTTTTTTAAAGCAGTTATCAGGTAGCTGCACAGCAGCCACGCAGGGCAGAGAGCCTGCTGCCCGCCGTATGAATGGAGCCGAAAAACAGCTGCATCATGAAAAAAGCTGCTGCTGTTTCCAGTCTGCGCTGTGCTCTCACTCCATCCACCATCACGCTGTCTGCATTTACATCCCTTCCCTCTCTTTTCACCTTCGAGTCCATCCTTCTCTGCCGTGTCATTCTGCTCAGCCCATACGTCTGCTCTCTATTCACTCTTCTGCTCGTCCCCCCTCCCTCCATCTGTGTCTTCTTCTCTGAATATCTCGTCTCCCTTCATTCCTCCTTTCCCTTCCTTCTCTCTCTGCAGCACAGTGGCTCCAACGGTCAGTCTGCAGGGATTAGTCGCTTCTCCCCTCGTGAGCCTTTAAGCCCTGTGACCTGGCCTTCATTGGTCACATCCTCCACTCCTCATCTGTATATAAAGACCATGTCAGACATGGGATATGTAGCTTTGCCAACTTCATTAATGTTTTAAAGCGATGAGTTTTGTCATTCAGACACAACTTCATCCAGACAAACCCAAGACAGTGACAGAGAGCGCTACAGCGCACACGATAATTAAACCTACAAAATACTTGTTTCACTGGCAGCAATAAGCAGTGTTTGCACCAGCTCTATTAAACTCTTTATCATTCACTCTGCAGACTCCATCACTCTCATAGTAATTTTCGAGTCCACTCTGAGTCTGCTTGGAAAACACCTGTGTAGTTTTTAAAGAACTACTTATTTGCACGTTTTATGTGCCAGATACACCAGAATGAAACGAATAAAGACAGCTGCTCTCCAGTGATGAACTCCACCATCTTGGACTACAGCAGTCCATGTTCTGCCCGGATGCTGTGTTCATGCGTGAGCTTTCCTCCTGTTGGAGGTTCTTCTGCTCTCTGTGCATTTCCAGAGAGAACATGGACTACTGAATTATACTGAAGAGCACCACAACAGCAACCTGGCCAATGAACGTAAAGCAGCTACTGAACTTTCAAAATAAGAGCGAGAAGGATATTCCATTAGAAAATCAAATGCAGATTTCATTCTTCTCACAAACTCACAAAATGATGAGTCACTAAATATATTTCAGTGGTCCACCGAGGTAAAGTATAATGTGCTCTCTGATTACACAATTTGCATCACCTGCTCCCAGGCACACGAAGTGTAACAGCAGGGCATGTGTGGTGCTGCCGCTGAGCAAAGGGAGTTTGTGAAATCAAACGTTATGCATCTCTCTGCTGTTTAGGGCCACTCACATGGACGAAGCAACTCCCAGAGATGCACAAAACACAGTCTAAACGTTGAGCAAGCCTGCTTTAAGTTTAGACCTGCGCTGTGTTGAAAGTGTTTCACAAACACTGTAAATTCTACTGAAATATGACCAAATGACCATAAAGCTGACCTGTTTCAGGAGCTGTGTAATGTGAAACAGCACTGACCTCCTGGTTCAAGGAATTTTCATAGTGCAAGAACTATATATCAGTGGCTCCTTTACTGATTACAGGGGTAAAGTCCAGCTTTCAATGCATTTCCCAGACTTCACCAGGATTTAGTGTCTTAACTCGAAATACACCACATTAACCCATAAATAAAGAGTATAATCACAAAATATTATTATATGTTGAGATATTTCTCCTGCTTATTTACAGAGGTTTATACTGTATAGATGACCTGTATATAAAAATAAAATCACATTTCCTTCCTTACCAAACAGAAAGCAGTGCTCCATCTGCTTCATTGTACCAGAGTGCATACTATTTACATGAGTACCTACAAAAAAGGTAATGTGGATTTTTTCCCTGGCAAACCTCACCGCTTGGTTAGTTTTTAAATCTAAAAGCCATCTCAGTGCTGTGTTTGTTTATTTGCATATATTATAACATAATCACTGTAGGCGTATGCAAACCTTGTGACGTCTGTGCCATCGCTTCTGCCACTCACTTTGAATAAAAGAGTCCCAACTCATAAATATAATTTATCACTCTGGATTACATGTCGATAGATAGTCACATTAAGTTATCAGCAGTCACAAATTAATTTATTGAACTCTTGGAGCTGCCGTGTGAGTTCTTTGAAATAGCTGCAAATTCACTTTCACTGCATTAATAAGCGCATGTCCAAACAGTTCCCCCGGTAAGAATCTATTTCTGCTCAAATGAACCTACATGTAAACCAGAAAGGCAATCAATCACCTCACTGAGGTGCTCTCATAACTCAGAGGGAAAACTGCCTCTTATAGCTGAACATTGCAGCAGAAGAACATTTAAAATGCACGTCAGGTGTCATCAGGAGGTCACCTGAACAGCCAACATGCGAACGATTCACTGCACTTAGAACGAATTTGATCTTTTCTGTTATATTTACAGTGTATACACAGGGATAGCTATACTTTATACTTAATAATCAAATAACTTAATGGTTATTTCAAGTCTTTTTTTTAAGTCAAAACTGAACATAATCTAATGGAGGAAGATGAACACTGTTAGTATATGTGTGTATTTAAGAGCCACCTGAAAATATTCAAAATAATAACTATACTTATGTTATATTTGTCAAATTATCTGGTGTTGTACATTTATCAAATATTAATGACTATTTTAAAAGGCAGGGGTACGAGTATTAAAAGTACAATTATTCAGTTTTTTCCTTTTTCTGGCAGATATACACTATATACAATGGTGAATATTAAAAAAGGCAAAATACATTCAGACCAAAACCTCAGGCTTCAGCTGAGCTAGCCTAGTTTTTATTGCTCTTGCCTCTATATGTTATCACAGAGTGGACATCCCTAACATGGTCATCTGTGGTTCCAACCCTGCGAGCTACTCTCAGAAGTTGGGCTTAAAGGAAAGCTGAAGGGAGGTTAAACAACCTGAGACAGAGGACGAGCTGAGGGGCTTCTTATTAAAAAAAATGACAAAGAAAGAAAAGGATTGTTTTGAACAGTCCAAACATAAGAATATAAAGCTGAACATAAGCATAATAACTGGCTGGTGAACTAGTAACATTTATCCCTACTATTAATAAAAACCCTCGCTTGCTTTGAACTTGAACTTATTTGCTTTGTAACTATTTCTGTCGCTTTTTATGCCAACAACCAACTGCAGCCCTCCAAATATCTTCCCAGAGAGAGCATCTGCACTGTTATAACTACTTCTGACAGACCATAAACAGACTCCTACAGTTAAACAATAGAACACTGTTCATTCATTTTTAATGAATTGCTACCATCTTGGACAAAGCTTGCTGAGCTATGATGGATTCTCATGCAAAGATTCAAACTGGTTTGGCTACGTGTTAATATTATCATACCTCTGTGATTCTGCATTCCAGCTCAGCGGCGGGATTGTGAGTAATTTATAAGCACGGATATCAAAAAGGCACGCTTTGGGCACAAATGTTTTCTGGCATGTGCGTTTCTGCATTTGAGGACTGTTTACCTGGGCGGCAGCCCCTCCAGAGCTTTGTTGAGGCATTCTGGAGTGTTGTCTGTGTCTGCTGTGGAGAGAGGATAATCTGGAGTGTCTGCTTTGGAGTCGCCATCACATTCTCCCTCTGCGTCACCTGCCAGGCCCAACCTGTCATCGCCATCAGCCTCCTGCCGAGAACACAGAGATATTCAAATACCGACTTAAGATAGAGCAAGTCTGCACCTGACAGACAGGTAAGTCTAGAATAAACGACCAGGTAGAAGAGCAGTTTACTTATGGTTCTAACTGAAAAGAAAAAAATGTAATCTCTAACATCTCATCATGAAAGAGTTTCACTGAGAGCTCCTGAAATGGGTAAACAGGTAAACGCTGCAGGAGTCAGGTCTAAACAAAGAACATCAACACGAGGCTGAGCAGACGGCACTTTAATTAGGTCAGTTTAGCCTCGACAGGGGAGGACAGAGACAGTGCAGACTTGGTGTTTGTGTCCTCTGAGGCTGGATCGGTCAAACAGGATTATACATTAATAAATTACATACATCTCACTAACAATTTCTTCGTTTCCATAGGTAACTAAGCTTTTACTTATGCATTTCTCTCCCAAGTTTGAGCTACAGTTGTGACACTTCACAGCATGTCACTCAATGTTAGGCTAATTTTTACGTTTACAATGGCATCAGATTTTCCCCCATCTCGAGACTTTGGCTGTGATTATGTGATTGGTCCATTCTCACACTTAAGAGCAAAGAGAGTCTCCAGGAATTCACACACACACACACACACACACACCATCCTTATTCCACACCACCACATTCCAGATTAGGATCGTGAAACTGTCACACAGATTAAGATTATTATACTGTGCAAAATTCTTGAGCCACCACCCACTTCTTTACATTTTGTTTCAAAGGAGTCAGACGTGTATTTTTTCCCCACTGCTCTTGTGCAACAGTTCTCCAGGCTTTTGAGAGAGCTTTGAAAATTGTGGCTGCTTTTTCACTCATTTCCAGTCCAGTCCTTGTAGATGAGAATTTTCAAAGACATTTTTTTGTTTTGTGCTCTGATTGAAGCATTCGAGCACAAGAAAGACATCTGACTCAAGGATGAACCAGTGCTGTCTACAAATAACAGAAAACTTCGCCAATAACCAATTTTAAACTGTATCTTTAGGCCTGCTGCAAAAATACATTATTAGTCTAAAATTCGGCATATCTCAGCACGGTGTGCAGCGGGCCCTTTAAAAACAATGTGATGAAGTTGGACAAATAAGGGGAAAAAGAAGAAGCAGCAGGTCTAAAAAAATCGCTACATCAGATGAACACCATCTGAAAAAAACAGGAAAAATCTAGCAAAGACCTGACAGATGCATCTCGCCTTTCAGCTGATTCCTCTACTGCTCACTGAAGCCTAATGGTGATTCAAGAATTTTGGACACTACTGTAAACATTTTGCATTTACTATAACATACAGTAATGTTCACAAAAGTACACTTAACTCCACAAATTCTACATTTCTATAAAGTAATTTGTCTTCCTGACATGAACACGACAGTTTTAAACCAAGATAATAAGTGAAATTTCCCTTAAAGGTTTGTTTACAGTCTCAGGAGCCTTACTGGCTCGGCATGAGAGAGCTGAAAGTCTACACCTGGTGCTGCGAGGTTAACAGGCTTCTGCCCTGAAGCAAACATCTTTACAGCTGATAATGAATCTTTAATCTGGATTTAAACTCAGTGAGCAGCACTCACAGTCACACGGCCTCTGCCTCTACACTGCAGGGAAAAATATAACAGACTTCCTGGGAAGCCTTGTTTTGGGAACTTGAGACATCTTTGAGAGTTAGCCCTCATTTACAATTAACTGAGTCAGTAAGAACAAACTGAGAGAACATAATGCATTTCCAGATTTAGCAGCCTCAATGTGGAAAACTCCTCAGACACTAAGTGACATCCTAGAAGCCGTTTTGCTCTTGTCAACATCAGTCATGGTCTGTCTTATAACAAAGAGGTGAGCGGAGATGTGCTTCTCCCAAAAAGAAGCTATTTTTAAAGTCAGCTCACACATCCATCTGGGGATTAGGATGTCCTCTCCACCCGAGCAGCTCGGTGATGTTCTTAGCCATTTTTTTGCCTTTCATGGTTGTTTTTATTCAAACGCTGCTAAATATGGTTAGCAGGGCCATCAGGGTTAAACCAGAGGTATTCGTTTGGAAATGAGGTCCCTGATCGTGGCCAGATGTAATTAACTGAGAAAGCACTGAAAGTGGGAGCAGGCTCAGGGTTCACTTTAAGTTGGCGTTCGTGGTGTAATTGTAGAAATCCACTCAGGTTTTAATGAGGAGACTGAAACACTGCCTATCTGGCAGGGTAGCTTACAAATCTTGACTAAAAAGAGAAATAAAAACATCACTGTTTAAAACCGGATCTCTGGAACATTGGCTTGGCGGTGAAGCGACAATAAGACTCATTCAGTTTTCAACCAAGGAATTATCAGCAGACTCAAACTACTGAAGCTGACGCACATCAGACTGTCTAATTTAACAATTTCCCATTGTCACATAGAAGTAACCATCACAAAGCACTAAGAGCAGTTATCATGTTTGATTACACGCCACCACAGGCGTAGTTAATCTACACAACCCAAATACTGTTAGTTAGGTTCCCTCCCGGAGTCCCTCCCAGCGTTTCGAATGTAAAAAATGCTAACGCTCAGCGAGGTTTTAGCCTTCTCCCAGTAGAAAATTAGACTGGGGCTTAAATTTACTCCAGCATTAAATATAGTTAATTTCTCTAATGGCCAGAAATAGCAGGAAAATTCATATAAAAAACATGAACTGCATTGTTTTTTTATTCAATTTGCTCGTGTCTGGGTGGACAGCTATAAAACGGTCCATGCCAACAAGCTGGCCAATTTTTCAGTCATTCTGACACCACTTAAAAACCAATCAACCCAGTGAGTTGACTGACAACTAATAATTACCCAATCACTACCACAATGAGATTAATGTTGTTGTCAAGCTTTTTCCCTTGAATTGTGCGCTACGACAGGAGTATTTTAATCCCCACTGCTCGTTTGGCATCCCCGCAGCATGGCTGCAGAATCACTAACAGAAGAAAACAGTGAGCTGCTTTTACCTTCACTCCACTGCATTCCTAAAGCCTCAGATGACTTTACAATAAAATCAGACTTGGGCAGATACACCATAGACTAGTGCACAGTGTAAAAACTTCACATTCCCTCCCCTGTGGAAATCTGTTGGAATCAAAGCAACTTCAGAGTGAAGATGGAAACAGTAACACTTCTGTCTGATATCAAACCATTTGTTCATTTTTAAATGCAGAAAAAAGTTTTTGATTGTGATTGTCAAAAAAATAAATAAATAAATCATGTTTTCAATACTGAGAAGACCAAAGAGATTAGAGAATAATCTGAAATCAAATTACAATAAAACCTGTTATCTACCTCATAATATTAGGGTTATAATCATAATATTGTTATCTACCTCATAAATGTCCAGTTTTAGTTATAGAGAACCTGTCATGCTTCTCTTCACTTTAGTTTAGTAATGCTTTGTTTCAGACAGTTTTTCCCACCCTTGGCTGTGTATGATGTTGCAGATATGGCCATCTCAGGCAGAGAGCTCTGGCTCTGAGCACAGAAGCCCCTCCCACCTGCTGTTTAAACCTCCTGTTTATGAGAGGCAGCCAATCAGAAGAAAGATCCTATTAAAATGGGAAGGTGTTAAATAGCTTGTTTCAGAGAGTCCTGGTACAGGACACATAAGGATTATTACAAACTGTGAATCATGCAAAGCCACTCTAGCAGAGTCTAAAGGGGACTTGTAGCAATAACAGGCAAAACGAGGCAGGTAGTCAGGTAATGTTTCTCAACTTGGTGGCCAAGGCTGAAGAATAAAAACATGGAGCTGTTAATGTGGTCACCCATATAACCATGTAAATAAGCAGCAAACATTGTTCCTGCTGTTTTTCATGGGAAAAAGATCTTTCATCATTATCATTTACCAACGTTTGCCCAGTGACCATAGACTGGTGGCATTTTCTCACCCTGGTGCAGCTGAGTCAGCCTGTCGACAGTTGAGAAACCGTTTCCATGGAGCAGCATGCCTCAGCATTGTTCACGGCCACATGCTGAGCTGCAATATTGAGCCCCAATCTAGATGAACGTATTCAAGCTTCTTGATGAAACTGTCAAACACGGTTAATCCTTTGTTTATACAGCAACACAAGCCAACTGCTGTGTAATCACTGCACAGTCAAACCCTTCAATGCTGCAAATATCTGTGATATCAGTCCAAGTCGCGCTGAGGGTCAGACTAATCCTGAGTACCTGTTATCATGAGAAGTGAGCATGTGCAAACTGATAACAGAGAAAGATGAAACAGGAAAACAACCACAGCAGGTGGTGTATGCAAAATGTCATTTGTTCAGTATGCCCATGTTTTTCTAGAGCCACAGGCAGCAGCAGCTCATTGGCCGTCCTTGCAGCTCAGCTCTCCTCCACTGTCATCTTTGTCCTCCTCCTGGATATTAACGCCTCTGCTGCAAAAGTGTGAGGAGAGGGAGAGAGGAGGAGATCTAACAAGAGGGACAAGTGACGAGCAGCTCGCACCACATCTCATACTTTTTCATCTCAAAGCTACTTGAAGCAGCTGCTGTGGCTGTTGCCGTTTTTAGCGCAGCCACTAAAGGATGTGGGAATAATTTTACATCTCGAGCTAAACTGACGACAAATTTAATGTAAAAAAAAACACAACGTAAAGTTTATTTGAAAAGCCACAGCTTCAAAAGATGATGCTAGATGAAGAAGCACCATCTACTTAAGAATCCTGATCAAAATATTCAGTGACCCCTCATGACCTTCATGAAAGAAGCATTGCCATCCTGGAAAAGACCGGACAGGATGGTAAATGAACTGGTATTTGTACAGCTCTTTTCTACTCTGAGGACTAAAAGCACTTTTTATTACAAGCCACGTTCACCCACTCATACAGCGCTTTCTTCTATGGCTTTGGGTGCTTTCCAGGTATAGATGCATCTGACTTATTAAGTTGTGATCCTGGGTCATGTGACCCAGTGTTTTGAGTATCAATATATTTTGATGTTTATGGTTGATTTTTAAGTTCTTTAGGTTATCTAAGTTCATTTCTATTATGCCAAGGTTGCTGTTACAGTTCATTGTTTATTAGACTCCCCTGTGTTTCAGTCTCACTCGCCCTTCATGTGTTTCATGTCATCTCATTGTTTCCTGTTTTATTTTGAAGAGGTCTTGTGTTTCTATGTTCAGTGTGTGTAGTTTTACTCTTCCCCTGTGACGTGGTGATGTTCATTTGCGTCAGCTGTTTCCTCGTGTGTTTCCACTTCCCCTCATCACCTCCTGTGTGTTTTCATTCATTCCTCGTCCTCGGTCGTCTGCTATGTTCATGTCATGTTTCCAGGTTTTTTCATGCTTTAATCTTAGGTCAGTTTAGGTTATTGTTTAGTTTCATCTTTGTCTTTTATTTTGCACTATTTTGCCAGCCTTAATAAATGGCTGAACGGCTAAACAAGTACAAAATAAAACCACAAGATCTCATTCCAACCTTCTTCTCTAACCAATTAGCTGTGAGAACATTAACTGCCAAACACGAGAAGAAAATGAGAGGGAAATCAATGTTTTAGCTTTGGTAAATGAGGATGGGCTTGAATTTCCTAAGTATTTATGGACTACATTTGCAGATACTGTGGTAAAAAATAAATAACGGCTACGTCACCATGTATTTCTGCTTATTTATAGTAGTA